>NC_087443.1:9931224-10539490 GCF_036321535.1 Camelus dromedarius
AAAGAAAGACAAATATATCACTGGTATGTGGAATCTAAAAAAATGATACACGTCAACTTATTTATAAAACAGAAACAGACTCACAGACATAGAAAACAAACTACGGTTCCCAGGATGGAAAGTGGTGGTGAGGAGGGTTAAATGAGGAGGGTGGGGTCAGCAGGTGCACATGACCATGCACACACTAGATAAACAACAAGGACCACTTTATAGTACAGGGAACTGTATCCAGTAAGTATTAATAACCTATAATGACAAGACTATGAAGCAGAATGTATATACATGTATAACTGAATCACCACGCTGTACAGCAGGAACGAATGCAACGCTGTCAATCAATGTTCTTCAATAGGCCATGGGGACGGAGAGGGTGCAGCGATCCCAGAGGAAATACAGCTGCCCAGCCCTGATGGGGGTGGGGGCTGAAGGATGATGAAGGGAGGGGACCTCCAGACCGAAGGACTCATGAAGAGAATGAATCGGGAGCCAGGACCCCTTTCATGCTGGAATCCTATGATGGGATGGATGTCTCAGCTCATAAGGACCAGGCCGCCAGGTGACAAGGAGAGTGGACCAGAACAGGTGAGGAGGGGAGCTGGGTGCCTCCCTGGGAGGCTGGCACAAGAACAGACAGGAGGGAGGGAGGGAGAGTGAATGAGGCTGGGCCCAGGCCCTGAGATCAGGGAGAAGGGGAAGGATCAGAGGGGGCTGATGGAAGAGAGGTGACAGGATCTGGTGACCACTTAGCCCAGAAGTTGAGGAGACAATCCTCAGATTTCTGGCTGAGGAAACTGGGTGGAAGGTGCTGCCATTGCCCACACACAACACAGAGAAAGAGCGGGCTTGATGGAAGGATGATGACTTTCCTTTTGGACATGATGCTAAAGGGTCTGTAGGCCTCTGACTCTGAGTCCAGCTGCCTTGCATCACTGGGAACTTTTTAAATGCAATTTCTCAGGCCCTACCCCTGACCTCCTAAGTCAGGAACCCTGTGGGTGGGTGGGCCCAGCAATCTGGGTGTTGACAAACCCTCAGGCCCTCCCAGGAAGGGTGTGATGGTCAGTGTTTAACAACTCATTCCTGGGGAGAGGGGAGGAGTCCTGATTTTAGTATCTGCCAATTCAGTGGTGGGAAGCATCCCACCACGGGGCTGACTTCTAGCCACTCGTCTGAATTCGCTCCACACAGAGTTGAGAAGAGACACAGCAGTTGTCACCCACAGGCATCATGGTAGCTCCAGGTGGTTGTGATGTGAACCTGGGGCCCCAGAACCACTGCTGGAGGCCAATTGCATGAACGTATCTACTAGGCAGGTAGATGTGTGGGCGTAAAGCTCGAGAGGGAGGACCTGGGATGCAGAAAATGGGAGACATCAGCGGAGATACGAGCTCTGGCCAGGTCAACACAGGGACACAAACATGAGTAATGAGTCCTGGTTCCTGCCCCGAAGGAGTGTGCAGTCACTTAGACAGAAAGACAGAGAACCAGCCATTGCAGAGAGAACAGCAGAGGTGCAGAGGGGTGAGCCCCTCAACCTGGGGGGTTTCCTGGAGTAGGTGGCAGGAGCTGAACTTTCAAACACAGGAAGGGAATTAGGCGGGTAGAGCAGAGGGAGGCCAGCGTCCCCGGCAGAAGGGAAGGTGGGGAGAAAAGACCAAACAGCATCCAGGGGCTGCACGTGGGTGAGCACGGCTGACGGGCGGGGTGGGCGCTGTCCTGACAGGGGGGAGGCCAGGGGAGTCAGGGCCAGGAGGGAACTGGGCTCAGAGCGAAAGGATTTTAACTTTATTTTGGAACCTATGAAAAATTGGTAAAGAATTGGAAGGAGTTGGGGGCTATGATTAAAACCGAAAGATCATGCTACCTCCTTAATTGTCACGTTCTATTTGCTCTGAAATTTCTTCTGCTTCTCAAACACATCAAACTATTTGTCACCTCCAGGCCTCTTTGTGTGCACGTCCTCCTGCCTGGGACCCTCTCACACTAGCTCACCTCTGGGTTGACTTTGACAAGTTTCCACCCAAGTGTCACCTCCCCCGAGGGGCCCTCCGGGGCCATGATGTGAGTTAGAACAGGCCCCTCGGTTCTCCCCATCACAGCACCTCCTTCAGCTCCTTGTGAGAACTGGCACGAACCACCAGCTACAAGGATCTTAGTGGTTTCTGTGGCTGAGTTTAAAATGTGTGCATTTCATCTCTAATGTCAAAAGGAAAAGCCAACATGATTCCCCACAAATGAAAAAAAATTAATTGTATTAATGGAATTGAACTTTGCTCTCACGGCTCTATTCTAATATTCTCCCCACTCAGGATTTAGTAGGTGATTTTCAGATCCATTTAAACATTCTCTGTCCAGTTTAGAGTTTTGATTTCAGTTTAAAAAACAAAAACAAAAAAACCCCTCAGTTACTCAGGATTTCTTCATATTCCCCTTCTTTCGTCTTTGTTTTCAGTGGGCCCCAGGCACAGGGAAAGCTCGCACAGCAGAACCTTTGGAAGGAGGGCTGGAGAGGGGAGAGGCCTGATGTGGTGCTTCCTGGTGAGAGACTTCAACCTGACAGCCTCAGCTGCAGTGAGGACGGGCAGGGCTTTCAAAATTAAACACAGAATTACCCATTGATCCAGCAATTCCACTCGTAGAACTAAATTTCCTAAAGAATTGTAACCGGGGTCCATGTTCACAGTAGCATTATTCTCAACAGCCTAAAGGGGCAAACAGCACGTGTCCATCTCCAGGTGAATGGGTGAATCAAATGTGGTGAATACATACAATGGAATAGAATTCCACTTTGAAAAGGAACTCAGTTCTAAACTTAGGGTTACCAGGGGGATAATGTGGGCGGGTAGGTATAAATTGGGTGTTTGAAATTTGCTCCTCTTGGGGAGTGATGGAAATGTTGGCTATCTTGATTGTGGTGGTGGTTTCAGTGCTGTATACCTCTATCAAAATTCATCAAATTGTACATCTGAAATAAGTGTCATTTACTGTTCAGGAATCTACCACAATAAAGGTGTTAAAAAATAAATCAATGTAATGGCAATGCAAAAAGGAAAAATAGGAATGAAGTCCTGCTACCTGCTACGACATGGATGAATCTTGAAGACGTTACACTAAGCAAAGTATGCCAGACACGAAAGGAAAAGTACTGCATGATTCTGTTGCCGGTAGATGCAACCAGTGTTCCAGGCTCTCGTCCCATCCCAGAAAGAATTCAGAGACAAGACACGGTGGTTAAAAAAGTAAAGTGAGGATTTATTAAAGGATGGGTAGTACGCTCTCAAGGCGAGAGCGGGCAGGCTCAGGTGAGGGGCTGCCCTGGGTTTCTTTGGCAAGTTGGTTACATGGGGTGCAAAGATGAATGGGCAGGATATTCATTAGGGAGAGAACGGTCTAGGTTCAATTGCCTGATTTTCATCCCAGCTCCACCTTCCAAAGGGAGGAAGGATGTTTGTCCTTGTTTAGTCTGGATGGGAAGTGTCACGGGGTCGGTGCATGATGGGTACTTCTTATCAGCAAGGCTAATTTTATTGAAATGTGGGGAAAATAAGCAAAAAGTTACATTCAGACACTGGAAATTCCTACTTTCCTCACCTTTCTTTATTGACCTCAGAGCCACTTCTCACCCCCAAAGGCATGACCACTTATCAGCCCAGAGGTTCCTGCTTTTCTTTCTCTGCCCAGGGACCCCTGGTGCTTATATGACACAAGGTTTCCTGCATCTGGCCTGTGGCCCTCCTTTCTGCCCAACTCCTGCCATTGCTCTGTGTCTCCCTTTCTCTGCTCATATCTAGCTATGTGGCTGCTCTAACATCACTGCAGGACTTCTCACCAGCCTGAGCATCGGCAGGGAAGGAGCAGCTGGCTAGAGTCTCCAAGACTCCCAGCCAGGCCTGTGAGCACTCTGCTGGAGGGGGTGGCCCAGTCCTTGCCACATGCCGAGGACAGGGGTCAGGAGGGGCTTCTGGTGATTTTTACACCCAAGTATTCTCGAGAGCAGTGTTTTTTCCCCACAGCCCTGTCCAGGGCAGGAGGTTGGGACCACACGGTTTGGGATGGGAGGTAAGGGGCTGACCGTTCATCGTGGTGCTCAAGATGGGCCAGTAGCCCCACCATCCACATTCCATAGTGGGACCAGGTCAGGCTCTGGGTCCATCTTAATAAGCTGTATGGAGAGCAATCCCCTACCCGTGTCTGTCACTGCCCTGACCCATGGGGCAGCCACACCCAGGCAGGCCCTGTGTAGCGGGGCATCCCCCCCCCCCCCACTGATATGGGCCCGGTGCCCAGAGCGGGGTCGCTGGATGTGGGCGGGCCTGGGTGAGCTGCCCTTGTCCGGCCAGATGCGGGATCTTGTGCCTGCAGATTTTAGCTGGAAGACCTCAATGAGATGAGCTCCAAGCAGTGGCAGAGAAGAGCCTTGGGCCTCCCTGACCCACCCCCATTCCTGGGTCCTCCTCACCCAGCCGCAAGGCCTCACTCTCCCCCGGGGCTGGCCTCACCAAATGGAGTTCAGCTCCATCTTTCCTGTTCCTTTTTGTTCCTGGGAACTTTGCCTACTAAATGTGGCTCTCATGGATTTTGCAAATATAGTAGGCTGTCAGGAACGAAGCAGTTGCCACAGGGCCCAGAATTAGAGAAATTGTTAAATTGCATCAAACCACCTCAAGGAAAGGGGTGGGACTTCCTGAGGACAAGACTGATGGGGAGTGGGAGGGCTGTGGGTCTAGGGGTTCAGGTTGGGGATGGGGTCTGGGAAAAAACAACATTTGCTCCCTTCATGTGTGTGTGTCACACTCTGGTAATTCTCCCAGCATTTCATACTCTTCATTACTATTTAACTTGTTACGATAACCTGTGATCAGTGTTCCTTGATGTTACCATTACAAAAAGATTGCAAGTTGCTGAAGGCTCATATGATGGTGAGCATTTTTTAAGAGTATTTTTTATTAAGGCAAGTACACTTTTTCTAGACATAAGACTATGGCACACTTTATAGGCTACAATGTATAACTTTTATATGACTGGAAAACCAAAACATTTGTGACTCACTTTACTGCGATATTTACTTTATTGCAGTGGTCCCAAACCAAGCCCACAGCGACTCTGAGGTGTGCCTGTAACAGCCTTGTCATCTAGCGGTCTACGCCCTGTAGACTGACTTTGCTATTTTCAGATCTCCTTAGCTGTGATCGGCCACGGAATCTGCATACACATTTTCAATTCAGACTTGCTAATTTCTAACAACAAAACCAGCTGTTGGATGGTGATCAGGGAAGCACTCAATCAACCAATCTGGGGGAGAATTCAGCCTTCAAAGTCATCAAAAGTCCTTTTTGTCTTTTAACCTCTCGATTTTTGGATGCAGTTTTTGGATTTCTAGAACTGTTTTAGGGCTGTTATAAATTTAACAGCAATGTAACAGTGTTTTAAATGCACATATTTGAATTGTACGACTTGGTAAAATTGAACAAATATACCTGTGTAACCATCACAATGCGGCGAACCTACCCATCATCTCCAAGGATCACTGCCCTTTATTGCCTGACATCCAGTGACGTGAAAATAATTCTTCGTTTCCTTTTACCCAATTTTGTCAGGCAGGGGGATAAGTCTGGCCCATGCAACCCTACCCAGAAGGATACAATTGTCCTGGTATCACTTAATTTTTCTATTTGTTGGTTATACACAAAAATATGATTTTTATATAGTCGGATTGCTAAATTCACTTATTTCTAATAACTCTTCCATAAACTTTTTTGACTCTTATGAATACAATGATAACACCTGAAAATAATGAGTTTTACTTCAATCTTAACAGTTTTTATGCCTCTTTTATTTTTTTTTAATCTTTTTGGCCTTACTGACCTGACCAAACTAGAGCTTTCAGTCCAATGTTGAATAAAAGTAGTGGTGACAAGCCTTCTTGGTCTCATTATTCACATAAGGAAGAGATAGTCCAGTATTTATCTGCTGAGTATGATTTTTATTTTGTTAGTGTTGTTTTTAATGAAACTTCCTTTCATTCCTAGTTTTTTTTTTTTTCAATCATGAAGGTGTGTAAATATATTTTTCAAATATATTTTCTGCATCTACTGATACTAACATGGCTTCACTTGTCTTTTCCTACTAGTGTGTTAGGCTACATCAGTTAACTTTAATGCTTACAGATTTACTTTGAAATGACTTCAAACTTTAAGTCACAAGCAGTGTACAAAAACCTCAGATTTCCCCAACTGCGCACGCACTGCATCTCCTCCACGTCCCTTGCACACCTGCTCGCACTCTTACCTCTACACACACTCACATGCATTCCCCTTTCGCTAAAGCATCTGAAAATAACCTGCAGACGTGAGACTCCACTTCCCCTAACAAAAACACTCACCTACTGAACCAAGTCAGGAAACAGACACTATCATTCAATCCGTACACTCTGAATTATGCCAACTGCTCTGGTTTTCCTTTTTGTTTTCTTGTTAAGTATCTTCAACCTCCTCCAATCTGGAAGCCTTTTCCTTTTGTCCTTGCCAATTTAAACATACACTTTCAATTTTGTAAAAGAACCTTTCAAGGGGGTTTATCTAACGTTTCCTCGTGAGCACACTCTGGCCACGCGTCCTCAGCAGGAATACAGCACGAGTGACCCTGGCTCTTCTCAGTGCATCTCATCAGGGGTACGACACACTGACTTGCCCTACTGCTGGTGAAGTGAACTTTGATCATCTGATTATGCTGCTGTCTGCCAGGTTTCTCACAAAGCCACTGTTTTCACCTTTGTAGCTGATTATTCTTTGGGGGGAACTATTTGGAGAGTATGCCAATATCCTGTCCATCAAAACTCTACCCACAAACTCCAGCCTGCATTGTCAATTACTTACTGAATCAGCCACCAGTATGACAGTTATCACACTGTGATATTTCTATCGCCATTGTTCCTCCTACATTTATTAGTTGGCCTTGTATAAAGATTTCCTTCGTGTATTCACAGATTTTTATCAGTACAAATTAATGGATTCCCATTTTAAGTCTCCTTTATTATGATGCTGTTCATTTTGTTTTGAAGTTTCAATTGTCTCAAATTTGGCCAGTGGAAGCTGTACAAGATGGTTCTTTTGTCCTTTTAACATGTCTCCGTAATTCTTTGACATTTTATTGTCTAATAGATAAGATGATTCAGGATCGTCTTGTATTTCTCGCCATCTCTGACGTTCAATAAGCCATCACTTCACAGACCTGGTCTTTCATTGGTGGGAAGACAGTACTTAAAATTAACAACCTGGCACCTGGTGTGCTCAACGCTGGTGGGGTGTCATTCTGTTTAGGTCCTCTCAGCACACAGATCCAAAACACACACCCGCAAGCACTACGATAACTATTTGTGTATTTAAAATCTGAATTACATTCCAATCCAACACTTTAGGTGGTTTTCTAGCTACCCCCTTCCGTGTTTACAGATACCGTCTCCAACAGTGAGAAACCTGGCTTTCGCCACCCTCAGTACACTTACCTATCTGCCCAGTATTACCAGCATCTCAGCCATGCTGATCATCTCTTCCATGCGCCCTCAGCACTTCTGCTGCAAGGGGGCACCTCACCTCAACACCTTTCTCATCCCCCAGGTCAGGGCCGTTCTGACTCCCACTCTAGGACAGGCAAGCAGGAGAGAAATGTGCAAATGCAAGGGAGAAAGCGGAATCCGAGAGTAAGGGATTGGGAAACCAAATCAATTGAGTTTTAAATATTAAATCCATTCTTTCATTCCTCTAATAAACATCATTTAGTCAAGATATGTTCTGCGATGATATTGTTGGATGTTTTTTTTTTTTTTAAATTCCAGGATTTTGCATCTAAATTCATAATGTACCTTTACTTTCCTGAAATATCTTACAGGTTTTGGTATCAATGAACAGGAAAACCCCCATCATCCTTTCTCTGGAAAAGCTTATAAAAGCTTGCTACTATTTCTTTAAATATTTGGAATAGCTGGAGTGAAGTCATCTGTTCCTGAGTTTTCTTTCTGGGAGGTTTTTGAAATGAGTGGCAAATTGTTTGCAGGTTTGGTAAAGGACAGCCATCCTTTGGTACGACCCTGCACTCACTGAGAGCATGCTGTGCTCACCGAGGGCCCATCCTGCTGGCAGTTCCTGAATTCTATTCACGTTTCCCTCAGTGATGAAAAAAACAAAAAACAGCTTAGGTTTCCAGACTCCTGCCCTGTGTCAGTCTTCTAAAAATTTTGAGTAACTGGCCATGTGTTTGAAGTCTCCTATGTTTCAAAAATGTTCACTCAAGCCTTGACTGCCAAAGTTCTGCCAGTCTCTGGTTTCTGGTCTCCCTGCACCCTACAGCTCTGCTCCCCTGCCACCAAGCTATAGCTCTCTGCCTGAGCCAAGCTCAATAGCCAGGTTCCTCCCTGTAGCCAGAAGTGACAAGTGCTCCCAGGTAAAACAGCCACATTTCCCCATTTACTTTCCGTCTTTCACTCCCCTCCTGGATTTTACCATACTAGCCCTCCTTGCTTTTGCAACAACAGGTTGCATTTAAATAGGTGCTTTTTGTGAACTGCTTTTCTCGTTGTCCTTACTGAGTGCACTGCTCTGCTGAAAGCGACAGTGACCCCACCTAGTTGTTTAATCTATCTGTGCTTTTTAAAGCTCCGTACCTGCCAACGTATACATTTGTACGTGAATGTTTTGCTTTCTAAAAAATCACTGTATGTATCACACACGAGAAGTATTAAGTGAGTTGGGAAATAAAGTTGCGTGCAGTTAGCCACTCACAGAAGGATGACAGTTGGCCAAACCATTAAAACACTGGTAGGGCAGAAACCACCCATGTTCTATACTCACCCACTTCTGCTACAACTAGTAAGTTGCACTCAAGGCAACCCACCTTGCCCCCTTGACCCACCACGTCAGGACAGGCCACTCAAAATTAGTCTGCCCCAGAAGTATTTTAAAAATCCTGCTGGCAGGCTCCTGTCCTATGTATGTCACCAAGACCAGGATCTCTCTCTCCACCTGGACATCAGAAAGTCTTCTTGCAGGTAGGTCTCCCTGCAAAAATCTTCCCTTGTTTCACATATGCCGGAGCAATAAACCTTTGCACTGCTTACAACCACTGGCTCCAGTTCACATCTACTACCTCAAACTGAAAGGAACAGCACACCGGGCAATGGGCCAGATTGTATTTTAACAAAGTAAAGTGCTAAACTGAAGACATTCCCCACATTTCCTAAATTGCTAGACACTTCAATTGAACATCTCTGATGTATGATAAACTTAGGTTTAACTTAAAAGCTTCCACTCACTTTTTCTACAAACTACTACCTCATGCCCACTTAGATGCCACATCAAGAATTTCACACAAGGCCAATAAAATATCACCTCATAGTAAATGTTCTCCTATAATTTCCTATAGCTTGTGCATCTTCTCCAGCCTGTGGGTAAAGTCTTCTCTACAAATGCTGATAGAGGTTTCTACCCTATGTGGTTTCTCTGATGTTTAGTAAGGTGTGGTTTTGGGCAAAAGGCACCCTGTATTCACTCAAGAATAGATTATCCCCACTCAGCTGTGTCGTACACTGCGGGGTCCAAATTCCACTAGAAAATTTTCCTGTGTTCAGAACCTCTTCATATTATTTTCTCCCCCCTAGAATTCTCTGCTCTGTATTGTGAGAACTCATTTTAGACCAAAGGTGTTCTCAAAATCATTATATTAATAGATTTCCTCTCCACTTTTTGTTCTGTGTTCTACAAACTCTGGACCTCACCCAACGTGAATTCCCTCATTTATCATATTTATAGAGTTTCTCCCCAGGTGTGTTCTCTGACGTACAGTGAGTTTTGACTTCACACAGAAGGATTTCCCACAAACATTACATTCCAAGGGTTTCTCCTGTGTGTGTGTTCTCTGATGTGGAATGAGTTTTGACTTCACACACAATGATTTCTCACATTCATATGGTTTCTGTCTTATGTGAGTTCTCTCATGAACAACTAGGGCTGACTTCTGATGAAAGTTTTCCCCACATTCATGACATCCAAAAGGTTTCTCTCCCATGTGTCTCCTCTGATGTTCTGTGAACCCCAAGAAGTAGGAGAAAAAACTTCCACACTCAATAAATTCATAGGGCTTCTCACCTGTGTGAGTTTGCAAATGTTTAGTGAGAGTTGACATCTCAGAAGAGGACTTCCCACATTCATTACATCCCTAAGGCTTCTCCCCTGTGTGAGTTCGCTGATGTTTAATGAGGTCTGACCTTCTGAGAAAGGCTTTCCCACATTCATAGCATTCATAAGTCTTCTCCCTTGTGTGCATTTTCTGATGTACAGTAAGGACCGACTTAACTGAGAAGGGTTTCCCACATTCAGGGCATTCATATGGTTTCTCTCCTGTGTTCTAAAATGCTGGGTGAAAGTTGACTTTTCACTGAAGGATTTCCTGCATTCCTGCCATTTCTAAGGTTTCTCCACTGTATGAATTCTCTGATGTTTAATGAGGTCTGAATTCCTGAAGAAAGTTTTCCCACAATTATCACTTTCACAGGATTTTCCCCCTGCATGGGTTCTCTTATAGCTTTTGTGGGCTGGCTTCTGGTTGAAAGTTTTTCCACATTCATGGCATGCATAAGGTTTTTCTCTTACGTGTATGCTCTGTTGCACACCTAGACTAGATTTTCACTGAAAGCATTTCCATATTCATTATACTTAATTATGTTGTCAGTTGAGTTGGTTCTGTGATTTGGAATGAGGTTTGACTTCTGGTTCAAAGGGTGAACACTGTGTTCAAAGAGAATGGATTTCTCAGAGAAGTTCTCTCCACATTTATTAAATTCATAGTGATTATCTTCTGGATGTGTTCTTTGGTGAGCAATAAGAGATGGCATGTCTCAGAACTTTTTTCCACATTCAGTGCATTGACAGGTGTTCTCTCCTATGTTAAGCTTTCTTATGTATAACAAAGAGTGAATTTTCATGGAAAGCTTTCCTACATTCATTGTATTAAAAAGGTTGCTCCAAAATTTGAATTTTCTGATGCTGAACAGAGTCTTCATTAAGAAAGAGGCCATTCCCATTTTTATTACATTCTTAAGGTTTCTCTTCAGAATGAATTCTTTCATGTTTGTCATCATGGCGCCATTTTCTACCTTTGTTTAACTCATCAAACTTCTTCCTTGAATAGTTTCTACGGCTCTAAATTAATCCTGTAATATAAATAGAGTGATAAGGAAGATAAGCTGACAAGTATATTTAGAGGAAATAGCATTCGTTTTGGGGACTTCATCAGTTTAGATCGGTAACTCTTCATGCCTAGAATATGACAACAGCGTATACACATCCACTCACATCTTCTTTCCTATTGTACCTGGCAATAATAAATCATGCTTGGGGCTGTGGAGAAAAAGGGGCCATCCTACACTGCTGGTGGGAATGCAGTTTGTGCAGCCACTGTGGAAAACAGTGTGGAGATTCCTCAAAAGACTAGGAATAGACTTACCATATGACCCAAAAATCCCACTCTTGGGCATATATCCAGAAGGAACCCTACTTCAGAATGACACCTGCACCCCAGTATTCATAGAAGCACTATTTACAATAGCCAAGACATGGAAACAACCTAAATGTCCATCAACAGATGACTGGATAAAGAAGATGTGGTGTATTTATACAATGGAATACTATTCAACCATAAAAACCGACAACATAATGCCACTGGCAGCAATGTGGATGCTCCTGGAGAATGTCATTCTAAGTGAAGCAAGCCAGAAAGAGAAAGAAAAATACCATATGAGACTGCTCATATGTGGAATCTAAACAAACAAACAAACAAAACATAAATACAAAACAGAAACAGACTCAGAGACATAGAATACAAACTTGTGGTTGCCAAGGGGGCAGGGGTTGGGAAGGGATAGACTGGGATTTCCAAATGTTGACTAGATAACAAGATTATAGTGTACAGCACAGGGAAATATATACAAGATCTTATGGTAGCTCACAGAGAAAAAATTGTGACAAGGAATAAATATATGTTCATGTGTAACTGAAAAACTGTGCTCTTCACTGGAATTTGATACAACATTGTAAACTGATTATAAGTCAATAAAAATGTTAAAAAATAAAAAAGTATAATTAGCATTTTACAGAAAAAAATAATGAATTAATATTCTAAAAGGTCTAATTCACAAAGGAACAATACTAATCTACAAGCTTTAATTCTATTTCTAGCTCTGATTCATGAGGAAGAAAAATATGTTAAAAAGAGAAAAATCAAGCAATGGACAAGCCATTCTTGCCACAGGATTGGACTTAACAGCTCCACCCTAGTTCTGGTGTTTTCCCTTTATTTCATCAGCATTGTTCAGCAGTGGACCTCTCCTGACCATCAAACCCTGTTTCAATCCTTTCTGGCTTTCACCCAAACCTCACCTGATTTAATATCAGTATTCAATCCTGCTTTCATATACATGCTTCAACATTTCTTTCTATATACCATGAAAACAAAACCTTAAGGAATAAAATTCTACACCTGGTTCCAAAAGTTTCATTTACCTTTATTATAAGATTTTTGGTTATGGATGACTGTTTTTTACTCCTCTACTATCTACAAAATTCTGCTTCTTTGCATTCAAAGTCCTAAGAACCGATAATACATATTTTTTAAAAAATGTATCACTGAGACAAACATTATCATTACATCTGGATTCAGATCAGAATCAAGCCACCATCTTACAAATCTAGAATAAATATATTTTTCTTCTGGGCAAGTCCACACCTTTGTCCCCAATAAACTGCTCATTTTCATCCACTGTCATCCACTCTTGGCTGTTCTCAGGTCCCACCTCCTCTATGTGTTCCAGGCCAGCCACCTTTAGATGTGTAAGCATATGGAACTCTCTGGTGTCCTGGTGTGTTGGGCAGACAGGCGATGTGTTGAGTTACAGATGTTTTACTGCTTATAGGTTGAATGGCGTATAGAAAATGAGTATCTCACACTGCCACGATGCTGACATCACTCAAAGAGGTAATTTTTAACAACAGCTTTGTGTTATTTTTTAGCTACTACATCAGAATATACGGTATAAATCAACTTGGCATAGTTCCTAGAGACGGTCCTCCCAATCAGGGAAAGAAGTGTTTGTGGTGAAAGCTTAGCATCCGTATCTAGAATCTTACACTCCTGGAGAGAACAGGCTCCCATGATGGATAAGTTTTGCTTATGGGGGCTTTAAAAGGCTTAGAAATTATTTTTACCTGAGGGAAGGTGGTATACAAAGGAGACAGCATGAGCAGGGCAGTCTCGAGATGGAGATACACTTTAGGAGATGCCTTTTGGAAAAGTAACGCTGTTTGCTAAAGAGCAAATGTGTTAAAATGAGTTAATGAGTTAAAATCTGATGTCTGACCCATCAGGGGCTGATAATGGGTCTCTAGGCTGCTTGTACCCACTCTTCAGTGTTTCAATTTGGGATCTACAGCTTACAACGTGAAAAAGACTTTTAAAAAGAAAACTCTGCAAGTAAAGCCTTGCAGGCCAGCAAGCTAAACATCTAATGCCTGGAGTCACAGAGGCTTTCTCTAACTGCCTTCTCTGCTCTGGCCTTCAGCTTTGCCAAAGTGCAAGCAGGTGCGGTCATCCTGCTCAATGACAGAACTCTGACAATGTTGAAAAACACCCATGTGGTGCTATAAGCAATGGAAACACTGTGGATCCTGGCAAAAAACTGTCTGGGTCACTGGTTCCCATGTGAAAAGCTTGTTCTAGTAGCCTGTACAACCAAGATTACAGAGGCTTCCCAAATACTTAGTTTATGATTCCTGTGGAAGGCACAAGGTAGTGGGGAGGGACACTCATTTCTGGGACAGTGTATCAAATCTGGATTTAAACCCCCCTCTGGAGGACATCTAACCACTGTTGACTTTTCAAAAATGAGAAAGAATGAGCCTGATTCTATTGTCCTCACCTCCTTCTTGGTACACACACCTCAGCATGGTAGTCATATTATTGAACACTGCTGTCTTCAGAATGGGATGGCCTCCGGGCTACTAACTGGGTACAATGAGGACAAAAAAGATATGTGTGGGGAGGAGGCAGTATATAGACCAGTTCTGAAATTTCTGAAAATTCAAAATCTCATCCTGATACTGGTGACATCCTTGGTGCAAAGCTGAAAACAATGGGCTTTTTTCCTCCATGAAGAAATTTATTTATATACCAAAAGTTTAGAGAGAGAACTCAGGATCCTCCAAGGGAAGAAAGGTTTTTATCTCTTCTTTGAAAAGAGGATGGGGAGAGCTACCCCTCTCTCTTCCATAGAAACATGGCCAGATTCATTTTATCACCGTTCTTCTCCTGCAACATTAACTTTGCATGTATGTGTAGAATACCTCATCATACCAAGTGTAAGGTATTAAGGTATGTCAGAACCACACTATTATTACTTGGCTTTAATAAATAATAATTTGTCTGTAGTGTTCCAGAAACTACATCTGTTGTATTTATGATAATATTAAGAAAGATAAATATTAAAAACATAACAGCCTGAAACTTTATATCTCTACAAAGAGATAACTTCAGGCCCAAATGGCTTCATTGGTAAAATCTTCCAAATATTAAAATAATAAAATCTTCTATAAAATCATGGACAGAATTGAAAAATATGAAACAATGTTCAACATCTTATGAAAATGAAAGTAGTACAGTCTTCAACCTCAAATATGGAAGATTACAACAAGGAAAATTACAGGATAGCCTGTCTATGGATACACACAGAAAAATCAAATTCATTAATTATAAAAACAATACATTATGATCAAAGATGATGTATTTGAGAAATATCAGATTGGTTTAACAACTGAAAATCAACTAAGACTATACACCATAATCACAGAATAAATAAGGAAAGTTATGTGATTATCTCACTACATGCAATAAAAGCATTTGGCCAAATTCAATATTTATTCATAATTTTAAAGAAAGTCTTAGCAAACAAGGAATGGAAGAGAACTTCCTCAAGAAATAAAGGGAATTTACAGAAATCCTTCAGTTAACACAAAAATTAATGGTAACTTACTGAGTGGTTTCTCTCTGAGGTCAGAAACAAGACCAAGATGTTCACTCTCACTACTTTTATACACTTTACTGGTATTCTGAGCCAGTACAAAACACAAGGAAAAGAAAAATAGCATAAAGATTATGAAGGAAGAAGTAAACTTGTCTTTATTCACAGATGACAAAACGGTTTACACAGAAAATTTTCATAAATCTACATCACAACTACCAGAATAAGTGAATCAGGGAGGCTGCGGGATACAAGGGAAATGTGCAAACGTCAACTGTTTTCCTATATATTATAGCATTAAACAATTGGAGAATAAATAGTACAGACAGCACAAAGAAAAAAGTGAAAACAGTATAAAATACTCAGGAACGTACTTAATGAAAAATTGGCAAAACTGCTAAACTGAAAACCACAGAACCAGGAGAAATTAAAGACCTAAGTAAAGGTACCAGGGTCATGGACTGGAAAATGCAACACTGTTGAGATGTCAGTTCTCCTCAAAATAAGCAATACAATCTCAAAAAAAAAAAAAAAAAAGTCCTAACAGGGTGTGCCTGTGTGCGTGTGTGTGTGCGTGTGTGTATTTGTGGAAATAAGCTGATTCTAAAATTTAATGAAAATGCAGAAGACCTATAGTAGCACAGAATTGTCCAGAATGTCTAAAATCATAGATATTATTTTAATATATTCTTTAGATTAAAGATATTCCTGGCAACATTCTGTATTCATGCTGTAGAACAGCCAAGCAGTCTTGAGGAAAACAGCAAACCTACAAGGCTAATGCTGCCAGATAGCAAGACTTATTACTAAGTTATAATATTATAATAGTATAAGTGTAGTGCTGTCCTAAAGATGGATGGATCAGCCAATGGAACAGAACAGAAAGCCCAGGAACATAATCATACATATATGATTGCCTGATAAATATAAACTGCAATTCAGTGGAAGAAAGGATAGTCTTTTTAATATGTTTCTGTTCATCAGAAGATATCATTAAGAAAGTGATAAGACATAGTTCAAAAAAGGTATTTTTCAATGCATACCACCGACAAAAGACTCATACTCAGAAGATATTTTTAAACAACTATAAATCAGTAAGACCATTATCCCAATAATATAACAAAAGTAAATGGCCTGTATAATCACTTCAGTAAAGGAGATATCCAAATAGGCAACAAACATACGAAAGAATGTTCAACATAATTAGTCATCAGAGAAATGGAAATTAAAACTTCATGAGGTAATACACCACAATGACTAGAATGGCTAAAATTAATTAGACTGACAATACCAAGTGCTAACAAAGATGTAATGCAATTGGAACTCTCACACAAGGATGGTGGCACTATAATTTAGTAAAAACGTTTTGGAAAACTATTTAAATTAAATATTACTAAAGCTAAATATGTAACTACTCTATACTCAGAAAGTTTATTTCTGGTTATACATCTAACAAAAATAACATCCTGCAAGACACATGAAGAATACTTATGGAAAAGGAAATCAAAGTGGCAGCAGAGGAAAATGCTGAGTTCATCTCCTTCCATGAACACATCAAAAATACATCTATATTTGGAGCAATTCTCACTGAATACAATCTGGAGACCCGCAGAAAGACCCTTACACAACTAAGGCTGTAAACAGGACCCACAGGGAGCTGGGAAGGAAGGGATCAGGTTGAGACCTGCACCACTAGGAGGGATATTACACAGGCTCAGAGATCCTCCCCAGGGAGTGAGTTCAAACCACATACCGGGCCCCCCAGCCCTGGGGCCCAACACCAGGAAGACAAGGCCCCTTGGCTGGTATGAACATCGGTGGGACTGGAGAGGGCACTGTGAGAAACTCGGCACTCCACTCATGAAGAGCATGTCACACATGCTTGCCTGCTCAAAAAAGAAGGTGGAGGAAGCAGACTGAGACTGCCAGAACTCTGGCTGGTTTCCCTCGACTGCCCCCCAGACTACACAAAGTACCCGCTCCTGCCCCTTTTGCTTCATGGCACAGCTCCTCATTAGGCTGCTGCTGAGGGGAGTGCACAAATGGGGGACAGAACTGGACTAGACCTGACAGTACACTGAATGGGATGGGGGGCATTACTGGTGCTGTCAGGGACGGCAGACCGGGAGTGTCCTGGAACACTGACATGTGCCAGGGCTAGTACAGAGGGTGCACAGTCCAGCCTCTCCTGCTCCTGTACTGCTTCCTTCTGAGGAATGGAACCAGCTCTGACCCAACTCTCAGGGCTTCTGAGCTAGCACCTTAAGGCTATGATAACTACAAATAAAAAATGTACAATGGTTGTTTTGTAATAAAAAAATCTCCCAACAAACAAAGGTCCAAGACCGGATGGCTTCACAGGGAAATTCTACCAAACACATAAAGAAGAAATAATACCTCCCTTCTCACACTATTCTGAAAGTTGAAGAGAACAGAACATGCCCAAATTCATTGCACAGGTAAAAAGTACCCTGATACCAAAATCAGGCAAAGACACTATGAAATAAGAAAATTATAGGCCAATATTTCTGATGAATATAGATGGAAAAATCCTCAACAAAATATTAGTAAAGTGAATACAAAAGTATATAAAAGGGATCATACACCATGATCAAGCGGGTAAATTTATTTGAGAGATGCAAGGATGGATCATTATGTGCAAATCAATCAATGTGACACACCACATTAATGAATGGAAGGGAATAAGTTCCATGTTCATCTCAATACATGCAGATGAAAACATTTGATCAAATTCAATATTCATTCATGATAGAAACTCTCATTAATGTGGGTATAGAGGGAGCATAGCTCAACATAATAAAGGCCATTTATGACAAACTCACAGCCAACATCATACTCAATGGTGAAAAGCTGAAAGCCTTCCCATTAAATCCAGGAACAAGACAGGGATGCCCACTATCGCCACTTGTTAACACAGTATTGGAAGCCCTAATCACAGCAATCATAGACACATGCACACAGAGTAAGAGGTGTCCAAATTGGAGGGTTAGTGGTATAACTGTCCATTTGCAGATAATACTCCTGAGTATATATCCAAAGAAAACAAAAACACTAATTTGAAGAAATACATGCACCCCAATGTTCACAGCAGCATTATTTACAATGGCCAAGACATGGAAACAACACAAGTGCCCATCGACAGATGACCAGATAAAGAACATGTGGGAGGTGTGTGTGTGTATGTACTTATGTACACACACACATACACAATGGAACATTACTCAGTCATAAAAAATAATAAAATCTGTCTTTTGCAGCAATGTGGATGGAACTAGAGAACATTATGCTCTAGTGAAATGAGTCAGAGAAAGACAAATACTATATATCAATTATATGTGGAACCTAAAAAATTATACAAATGAATATATATGCAAATCAGAAACAGACTCACAGATACAGAAAACAAACACGGTTACTAAATGGGAGATGGAACTGGAGAGGAACAAATTCAGGGTCTGGTTTAACAAACAGAAACTACAATGTATAAAATAGATGAGCAACAAGGATATATTGTATAGCACAGGGAATTATAGGCATTATCGTGTAATAACTTTAAATAGAGCACCTGAAACAAATATAATATTGAAAATCAACTGTACTACAACTGAAACAATTTATAGCACCATTTTTCAAAAGCCCCAAAGGTCAAAATAAATATATTTAAAACAAGTATGTTTCAAATATATACCCTAAATATGTTTCAATAATAAAATGGACAGATAAACTCTGGAATAGTCACAATGGAACATTACACAGCAATAGAAAGCAATATACTACTCATATACACAATACACATGTATCTCACAAACACAGTGCTGATCCAAAGAAGCTAGATTCTATATGTATATGTGTGTTTGTAGTATATATACACATGTATACAGTGTGTATGTGTGTAAGTATATACAATGCAAATGCACATACAGTGCATACTGTATGACTAGTTATCTGAAGTTAAAATCAGGCAAACTTGATCTATGATAATAGAAGGGAGAGATGTTACTTACTTACTGGTAAGAGGACACCAGGGAGCCTCCTGGGGTGCTAAAAAATGTTCCATATGTTAACCTTCATAATGGAAATATGGGTCTGTACACATACAAAATTGTATTTACTTGAACACTTAAACACTGTATATTTAACTCTATATAGTTTATACCATTTTTTAAAAAAAGGAAACCATTTGGGTATGAGAGTGACAATAGGAGATACTGGGTGATTCAGTGACACTGGGTATTTGAGTCATGTCAACAAGCTACTTCCAAAGTTCAAGAGCCACTAAAAAGTGACTCCTGAAGACCATTTCAATGGCCGTAATCTCTGAACTAACTCTTTGTGATCTAATTTCCTCCTCAACTTCATCTGGCTCAGACTCACACTAACTCACCTGGGACACTCCGGCTTGATGATTCTTCCCCTAATATCCATGGCTCCTCTCCTTGCTCCAGCTTGAGGATCACTTCTGGTTTAGGGATGCAATACCCTGTAAATGAGCACTGCATGATGAGACAAATTGGATGAGTTGTGGGGCCTTTGAAGGAGGACAGTATACCTCAAAGAGTGTCCAATTAAAAAAAAAGCTCACTTAATCCTGTTATGGGACAGAGGACAACACATTCTTTCTGGTACCCAAAAGGGATAAATTATCCTTTACCTCTGAATCCCCAACCTAAATATCATTGTATTTACAAAAATTCCACAAATAAATAAGAAAGGACATGTAAATGGGGGGTATACATGGGAAGCAAGTGCTACCCATCCACTGGGAGGAGGTGGCTGTAGTTCTCCAGCATCACATGCCTGTACAGGGTCTTCTAAGCAGGATCCAGGTGCTACCATTCCACCTGGGTGAAGCCCACAGGTACATCCCTGAATGACAAGGATCTCTAGAAAAACGTATTTCTACTCAATCTGAAATGGTCCAAATTAGGTGATGTGGGAAAAAAAAGTGTTTAAATACTAATTTTTACCATTTTTACTACTGAAAATTGACCAGAAATGTTACAGAGGACCTCTACTATATAGCTTGTTTTGTTACACTTTGTGAGTGAAAAAGAAATCAGCAGAAATACCACTGGATAATTAATTTACTACTAAATGAAAAAATATCTGCATGCCCTCATGCGCCCAGATCTGCCCTAGATTATGAGAATTCCAAGTTGAATAATAAACTCTTCCTTCTTTGGAAGAACTTACTCTTATAATGAAACATATAAAGACATACCTAACATAGGACTTAAAGGACCCATACTACAAATACATATGATGCAGACACAGATCATAAAAGGGTTCTGTGCAAGTTCGTGTGAGTGTTAGCACCTTGGGTTTGACTGAGCAGATAAAACTTTCAGTGATTAAATATAAATAGCAATTTCTTTACAAATATATGGCAGAATATCAATGAAAGTTAAAAAGACTTGAAAAAATGTGGCTAGACAATGGACTGCACAACAGGACAGGAGAGCAGGTCTGAACCTGTGATAAAATAAAGGCTGCCATGGCAGGGGGAAGAAATTCTGGGAGGATATAAGCTAATCTATTTGACTTAAATCCTGTTAGTGATCTCCAAATATTTAATCACTCACCTAAATCCCTAAAATTCTTGAGCAGTCATCAGTTTTATTTATATTTATCTATAAATTAAATACAATGCTGTCAATTCACATTTGAAGAGAGCTTAATTGTGTTATTTTTCCGATAAAAATGTAAATGAACAAGCTAATATTTTCTTCTCATGCCCTAAAGGAATGGCAACAGATGATGTGTGCAGAAGCATCTTACACACTCCCTTGGGGCCTTGCCTCCCTCCCTTCCCTCACCTCCACTCACCCCAGGTCCCTGCTGTGAACAGCAGGAAGCCAATCATGCAATGGGAATACACATCTCTGTCCCAGTTATACAAACTAATTGTCAGTGAGGAAGCAATGATCCCAGAGTAGGGTGTAGCTGGATTGACTAAATTAAGGGGGGCAGCACTGAAGATGCTAAACAGGGAAATTGCTGAGCAAAGGGAGGGAGGAAGAGTTTACTCCCAGAGGGTCTGCATGATCTGCCCTGGAGGTTCTGGAAACTTGTCAAGTCTGGAGAAACAGAAGGAAGAGCAGTGACAATGAAACAGATACTAGGCTTACATACAGGGCTCCAAATGTCTTCAGAACATAGAAGTGGAAATATTCACTTAAAGGTGAGACAGAGGATTCTGGAGTTCAGGAGAGGGGTCTACTATGAAAATAAGGATGTGGGTGAAAATGGCAATGAGACAGATTGAGGAAAGAGAAAGCAGCACAGAACTTGAGGGAACAGCAATATTTGAGTGGCTGGAAGAAAAAAAAAAACTAGGCTATGAAGGCTGAGAAGAAATTTTCTGAAATGTGAGAGCATAACCAGATGACAGAGACTAGTGGAAATAGTAAGCACAATTTCACAAATATCTGACATTTCCAATTAAAGATACTGGAGTTAAAACACACATCTGCCTCTGATGCCTCCAATAATAGAAGTAGAAGAAACAATTAAACAAACAAATGTGCAAATAAGAGAATACACTAAAAAAAGGCAATTTCATGTAACTTCTGGATAATACCAGCAAATAGCATCAGACAAAACTGGAGGCACGGTGCCTACAATTTATAGAAACACAGGTAGGCAGAAGCGGTGGCTTCCAGCCACAGCCAGAGACCACCAAGCTCTAAGCCTTCAAACCAGGTGGGAGTCAGCACAGGTAGTCGGATGGGTGACCCACTGATGAAATAATCGATTGCCAGGGCCCCTTGGTGGGCCCCTACTCTGTGGAGATCCAGCAGTCAGTGAAGACTAAGGCTGATGAGCAGCCATTCTCTAAAGCTGGGACACATTAAAAAGTAATAAATCTATATACAGTCAGCCCTTCATATGTCCAGGTTCCGCATCCATAGATTCAACCAAGTGTGGATTGAAAATATTTGGGGAAAAAATTCCAGAAAGTTCCAAAAGCAAAACCGAATTTGCCACAGACCAGCAATTAATTATGTAGAATTTACACTGTATTTACAACTATTTACATAGTATTTATATTGTGTGAGGTATCAGAGTAATCTAGAGACTATAAATTATATGGGAGGGTCTACCATAAAGAAGGCATGAATATACAATGGGGGAAATACAGCTTCTTCAATAAATGTTGCTGGCAGAGCCGGAGAGTCACTTGCAAAAGAATCAAACCAGACTACTTTCTCATACCACATAGGAAAATAAACTCAAATGGATCAAAGACCTAAACGAAAGACCTGAAACCATTAAACTTCTCCCAAAAAACACAGGCAGTGTACTATCTGACATGAGTCTTAGCAATATGTTTTGCATATGTCTGCTTGAGCAAGGGAAACAAAAGCAAAAATTAACAATTGGGACTCCATCAAACTAAAAAGCTTTTGCACATTGAAGAAAATTATGAACAAAATAAAAAGGCTGCCTACTGAATGGGAGAAGATATTAGCAAAAGATACATCGAACAAGGGGTTAATATCTAAAATACACAAAAAACTCAAATAACTTGACATTAATGAAAAAACAACAATTAAAAATGGGCAAGGGACTGAACAGACATTGTTCCAAAGACATACAGATGGCCAATAGGCACATGAAAAGATGCTCAAGATCATTAATCATCAGGGAAATAAAAATCAAAACCACAATGAGATATCACTTGTCAGATGACTATCATCAAAAAGACAACAAATAACAAGTGTTGGCAAGGATGTGGAGATAAGGTAACCATCATGCGCTATTATTAGGAATGTAAATTAGTGCAGCCAATATGGAAAACATTATCAATACTTCTCAAAATATTAAAACTAGAACTATCATACAACCCAACAATTCTACTTTTGGCTGTTTATCTGAAGAAAATGAAAATACTAATTTGAAAAGATATTTGTACCCCTGTGTTGAAAGCAACATTATTTACAATAGCTAAGATATGGAAGCAACGTAAGTGTCCAGCAACAGATGACTGTTTAAAGAAGATATGAGATATATATACATATATATATATATGCATACACACACACACACATAATGGAATATTCCTCAGCCATAAAAAATGATATCTTGTCATTTGTGACAACACTGGATGGACCTAGAAAGTATTATGCTAAGTGAAATAAATCAAAGACAAATACTGTATGATTGCACTTATATGTGGAATCTGAAAATTAAAACAAATGAACAAATATAACCAAACAGAAACAAAGTCACTCAGAGAACAAACAGGTGGGTGCCAGAGGGGAGGGAGGTGGGGTAAGGAGAGAAACAGGTGAGGGACTTTTCTTTCCCTTTTTCAGTTTTATTAGGTAGAATTATTACAGTCTGACTGCACATACACATTATATTGCATGTGAAATAGTTGAGGGATATTAAACAGGCAGAAACTTTCAGTTTACAAGATAAATGAGTCACAAGTATAAAGTATACAGTGTAGGGAATATAGTCAGTAATTATATAATAACTTTGTAGAGTAACATTATAACTAGACTTATCATGGTGATCATTCTGAAGTGTATACAGAATCATCATGTTGTGTACCAGTAACGAACTTAGTTCTATAGGTAAATTACATTCCCAAGACAAGCAAACTCATAGAAAAAGAGATCAGATTTGTGGCTACCAGAGGTGGGGTATCGAGGCAGGAGGAGAGAGAAATAGATGAAGGTAAACAAAAGATACTTTCAGTTATAAGATAAGTACTAGGGATGTAATGTACAAAATGATAGAGATAATTAACATTGCTGTATGTTATAAATGATCATCGTTAAGAGTAGTAAATCCTTACAGTTCTTAGCACAAGGGAAACAATTTTTTCTATTTCTTTAATGTTGTATCTATAGGAGATGATGAACATTCATTATGTCTATTGTGGTAATTATTTCATGATGTAAGTCAAATTATTATGTTGTACATCTTAAATGTATACAGTGCCATATAAAAAAATTAAAAGATAAAACACACAGGAAGATGTGAGTAGGTTTTATGCAAATACTACATCATTTTATGTAAGGAAATTGAGTGTATGCAGATTTTGTTGTCCATCGGAGGTCCTGAAGCCTACCTCCTGCAGACACGGACAGATGACTGTATATGGACAACACAGAAGTTTCTGCCCAAAGTGAAGCCAGCTAAGAATGCAGCTCCTCACACTTGACTCCTCCATAGCAGCATGCATTTCTTTTAAAGCCACTATTTAATGAAACAGATCTTGATGCTCTAATTTCAGGACACACCACTCTCCATTTCAAGAACTGAAGGGGGACCTCCTGTTCCCTTGGCTGCCTCCTTTCTGCCTGGCCTGAAGGAAGAGTCATCCCATATCCATCCCATACCCATTCACCTATAGAAACTTCTGGTGAGAGTCTGTGGTAAAATACATCCAAATCTGCACCCTTACCTACCAGGTCACCTGTGCTAATCAAACTAAATCTTCAGAGAAAAACATGAGAGTCAAATGATGATTTATCAAACAAGAAGAGAAAACCAAAGTATTAAAAGTAAGCCACCAGAATGAACAGAATGACTGAAGAGTTAGGGGGGAAGTTCAAAAATAAGGGAAAATTTTGAAATAGTCTAAATAGAATACTCAAATATGTTCAGGGGAATATTGCTTCTACATAAAGTGAGAACAGTTGGCTATAAGAATCCATCAGAGAGAGGAGTCAAGATGGTGGAATAGTAGGACCATAAGCTTGCCTCTCCTCATGACTACAACAAAACCACAACAGACTGGTAAACTATCATTAAAAAAAAAAAAAGATTGGAAACTAGGAAAAAAAGATCTTCTTCAACTGGAAATATAAAAAGGGAACCACAGAGGGACAGCAGGAGGGGCCTTGCTTGCGGTATAATCAGGGCCCCATACCCACTGAGTGGGCAGCCCACACGCTGAAGAATAATTAAGTGGCAGAGGTCCCCCTACAGGAGTGTGCATTCTGAGCCCCACATTACACTCCATAGCCCAGGATTCTGGCATTGGGAGAAGACCCCAGGACATCTGGTTTTGAACGCCAGCAGGACTTAACTTCAGGATCCCCATGGGAGTGGGGGGAAACAGAGACTTCATTCTCTTGGGAAACACACACAGAATCTCATGTGTGCTAGATCCAATGGCAGAGGCAGTGATTTCATAGGAACATGGGCCAGACCTGCCTGCTGGTTTTGGAAGGTCTCCTGGAGAGTTAGGGGATGGCTGTGGCTCATCCATGGGACATAAAAGCTGGTGGTGGACATTCTGGGAGTGTTCATCTACATGAGCTTTCCTGGAGGCTGTCATCTTGATAGGGACATCAGTACCAAGACATAGACCCACCCATCAGCAGACTTCCTGAGCCATAAACACCTCTAGACATGCCCCTAAACAGGGCCCTAACCATCAGAGGTCCAGGACCAAGCTTCACCCATCAGTGGGCCGGCATTGACTCCTCCTGCCAAGAAACCTGCATAAGCCTCTTGTTCAGCCTCATCCAACAGGGAGCAGGCACCAGAAATAAGAAAGCAGCAATGCCAAAGCCTGTGGAAGGAGTCTACAAACACAGGCCAGACTCTGCTGTGGGACCAGCTGGACTCTGGGCCTTGGATGACAAGAGAGGAGTGTACTGCTGGGACATACAGGATGTCTCCCACAGAGGGCCACTTCTCCAAGGCTGAGAAACATAACTAATCTACCTAAAGATACAAATAGAAAGATGGAAAGTATGAGGTGGCAGAGAAATATCTTCCAGGCCAAGACACAAGATAAAATTCCAGAAGTTAGTGATGAGTAGATAGGCAAACTATCCAAGAAACAGTTTAGACTAATGATGGTGAAGATGTTCAGAGACTCAGAAGGAGTACAGATGCACTAGGGAATATTTCAGCAAAGAGTCAGAAAATATAAAGAATACCCAAACAGAGTTGAAAAATAAAATTACTGAAATGAATAACACACTAGAAGGAAACAAGAATAGACTAAATGAGGCAGAAGAAAGGATCTGTGAGCTAGAAGACAGATTAGTGGAAATCACTACTGCAGAACAGAAAAAAGGAAAAAGAATGAAAAGAAGTGAAGATAGTTTAAGGGAACTCTGCGACAACATGAAGTGCATTAATGTTCACATTATAGGGGTCCCAGAAAGAGAAGAGATTAAGAAAGGACCTCGGAAAAATTTTGGAGATATAATAACCAAAAATTTCCCTAACTTGGGAAAGGTAACAGTCACCCAAATCCAGGAAGCACAGACAGTAACACCCAGAATCAGCCCAAAGAGGAACACACCAAGGCACATAGCAATCAAAGTGATAAAAATTAAGGATAAGGCAAACATATTAAAATCAGCGACAAAAAAGCAAAAAATAAAATACAAGGGAACTCCTATAAGGTTATAAGCTGATTTTTCAGCAGAAACTCTACAGGCCAGAAGGGAGCAGCACAATATATTTCAAGTGATGCAAGGGGGAAACTTACAACCAAAATACTCTATTCAGCAAGGCTCTCATTCAGATTTGATTGAGAAATCAAAAGCTTCACAGATAAAAAAAAAAAAGCTAAAAGAATTCAGCACCACAAAACCAGCTTTACAACAAATGTTAAAGGATTTTTTCTAGTCATCAACCACAAGAAAACAGAATAAGAAGAGGAAAAAAAAAAAAAGACCTACAAAATAAAACCAAAGCAATTAAAATGGCAATAAGAACATACAATGTAAATAGATTAAATGCTGCAACCAGAAGATACAGACTGGCTGAATGGATAGAAAAAGGAGAACCATATCTTTTGTGGTTCCTTATAAATTTTGCAATTGTTTGTTCTAGTTATGTGAGGAGTGTCATTGAGTGTTCTGACAGAGGTTGTGCTGGATCTGTGGATTGCTTTGTGTAGTGTGGTCAATTTTGGTAGTGTTGATTCTTCCAATCCAAGAGCACAAGAAATCTTTCCATTTCTTTGTGTCATTTTGAGTTTTGGACTATAGGTAACCTCTGTGGTTAAGTTTATTTCTAGGTATTTTGATGTAATGGAAATGTTTATGCCAGTTATAAAATTCTGGCTTTTGAAGTGAAAAAAAAAAAAAAAGAGTGAATGAAGGGCCACAAATGGCAAAAATACCCGTCTTTGTTATGGGTGAGCTGTATTCCATTACAGATATATATGCTACATCTTCATTATCTATTCAACTATTGATGACCTAGAATGCTTCCATATCTTGGCAATTATAAATAATGTTGCTGTTAATAGCAGGGTGTATGTATCTTTTTGCATTAATTCTTATTTTGTGGTTGGCTTTATTCCTTTGATAACTATGTAACCTAAAACTCTAAACAGTCTTAGAAACAATGAACAGTTCAGATATGTAAATTACAAAATATGTGTAATAAAAAAAAAGAAAAGAAATGAGCTATCAAGCCATGAAAGACATGGAAGAAAATTAAAAGACATATTACTAAATGAAAGAAGTCAGTCTGAAAAGGCTATAAACTGTATGATTCCAACCAAATGACACTCTGGAAAAGGCACAGGTACAGGATCAATAAAAAGATCACAGTTTCCAGGGGTCTGGGGAGAGGGAGGGAGGGAGGAACGAATAGATGGAGCACAAGGGATTTTTAGGACAATGAAAGTATTCTGCTTGATACTATAGTGTTGGCTACATGTCATTATGCATCTGTTGAAAACCATAGAATGTACAACATCTAGAGTGAACTCTACTGTAGACTATGGACTTTGGCTGATAATAGTGTGTCCATGTTGGTTCATTGATTGCACCAAATATGCCACATGATGAGTGAGACTGAGGAAAGGGGAGTATACATGTGTGGGTGGGGAGGGCTATGTGTGAACTCTGTATATTATACTCAATTCTGCTGTGAACCTGAAACTGCTCTAAAAAAAAAGTCTATTATTAATTAAAAAGAAAAAAAAAGACCCATATATATGCTTTCTTTAAGAGACCTACTTCAGAGCTAGAGACACAAACAGGCTGAAAGTAAGGGGATGGAAAAGAATATTCTATGCAAATGGAAACCAAAAGAAAGCTGGAGTAGCAATACTTGGACAAATTAGATGTTAAAATAAAGAGTGTTACAAGAATCCATGAGAGAGAAAAATGAGAGCACTTGAAAATTAAATCATCACATTTTCTTAATTGTGGAAACATAAGATAAATGCCGCCAAAAGGCTACTAGAAAACAAATAGGATAGCGAATACAAAATTATATAAACCTCTCATAAAAATGAAAATCAAAGAACCAATGAAGAGTTTATAAAATATGGATGAATCCAGGAGGTAAACACTACTCTAAAAGAAATTCCAGGACAGACCACGTAGAATAGAGGAAACAAAAGAAGAAACAACAGAACATCTGCCTGAAGAGATACATGAATCTTCAGATTTAAAGAACACATTTTAACACTTGTAAATACAAAGACATTTATGGGAAGAAAGTAAAAATGTGTAGCTCAATCGGATGACATTTCTGAAATACAACTAAAAATCTTTAAAGCCTATGAAAGTAAATAAGCAATGACTGGCCACAAAGAAATGAGACTCAGACTGACACCTGATTCATCCTCAGTAAAAATCAGTAATAGAAGGAAATGGAGAGAGATGCTTACAATTTTCTGATGACTGTAACTATTTTTTCACCCAGAACTATACAAGCAGCCAAACAGGCATTCATACAACAAAGAAAAAGAAGTGGATCATAAAACTAAAAACCATAAATCCCTGAACACACTGTATAAAATATTCCAGAATTCAATCTATTGAAACAGCAGAATCCAAGAGAGAGAAACATATGACATAAGAAATCACTGAGAATATAAGAGACCAGCATTAACTAGTTTCTGGTAAAGCCAGAGAAGACACTTATTGGGGTCATAAATGGAAAGGAAGTGGTTCTGTGGTTTACTGAACAGGTAGCATAAGACTGTTAACTTCCCGAGGAAGTACATGCACCTTAAGCATCCCTCCATCATGCCCATGGACACTGCCACATGCTCAGGACTCAGAGACTGTGATGCCCTGAAATATGAGTAGTGGCACTGCTCCACCAATCAACTGACAATCTAAAGCTATAAAGACAAGTTCTCAAGTAGGCAAATGAGATGAAAAAATTGACAAAAAAGAAAAAATGACAAGTCTACTGTCATTTCTTGCAGTGAACTCAAACTAAGGTAAAATATCTCACTCACTTAATAATGTTCCCTTGAATAAATCATTCTGTGTACCTTCTATACATAAAACTTTATTCACTAGCAGTCATCAGCTCTAAAATGATGTAAAAGTGAAATCTAACTCTAAAACTGTTGGAATTATTTGATCTAATAAAGGGGTGGCACCTGAAGGGCCTCACACAGGCCGTTCTTAAATTACAACTTTCTACAGCTCAGGAACTGCTATTCTCAAAATTACCTTTAATACTGGGACAACAAAATAACCTGCATATTTATAGTCAAGTCTAAATTATTAGGACTTGATTATTAAAAATGGAAAAAATAGAGAAATTAAGTAACTAGTCCATGGTTACACACACCTGATAAAGTGCACTAGTCAGCATTCAAATTCAGTTCTGTCTGGCATCAAAGGTTTATTTGTGCCATATCTTTTCCTACTGATTCAAGAAAAGACAAATAGTAACTTGAAATACAATCTACCCTTACTTATTTGCAAATGTATTATCCTTTTCTCAATGGCTGTCGATGGTAACAGTCATCTGGAAGCCCATTTAGGGCACCTATCTAATGGCATCCATGCTATCAAGTCAAAAGGAAACTTGGAATAAATACAGAAGAGTGAAAAAAATGAAAAAATTAGTAACATTCAACATGTAAGCAAACTAGTAAAATGATTTCTATAAAACATGCAATATAGGGAAAAGGAGTAAATACTTACAAAAAATCATATCATGTTTATCCTTTTTCAATATATACAAATATCAAATTATTTTGTATTCCTGAAACTAAAATAATACTGTAAATCACCTATATAAAAAAAATTAATTATGGGGAAAAAGAGAAAAAAAACATAAAACAAAAAAAATCCTCAGTCCAGGCAGTAAAGCAGGGGTTTTCTGCACTGCTGAAAAATAAGAAAAACTCATACTTACCTGGGGAAAAGATTACAGTAGAGACATAGTAGATCACCTGAAGCCTGGGGGAGAAGTTTAGAGAGTATCTTTGGGAAATTAAGATAATCAAAACCACTTGTGTACATGAGGGAATTTAGAAAGCCATACACATACCCAGGACAGAATGAATGCCCAGAAAAGACCTCAGAGACCCTAAGCTTCCACCTCTAGCTGGTCTCTACAACACTCCAAGCAGGATGTGAAGGCTGGGGCAGTTGAACATGGACATGCTAAGTCCTGAAGAATAACCCAGCACACAGCCAATTTCCAAAGAGTATGAAAGATGGAGGTTTGGGAATATATTTTAGTTTTTGTTTTATCCCAATCTACAAGGGAAAGTCTGACAAAACACTAACTGAACACAAGCTAAAGGAACAGAGAATTCCATGACCACACATGACAAGAAATATAGACTTTGGGGAAAAAAAGGCAGTTTGGAAAAGTCATACGGATAACTGAAGCCTTCAACAATCAAGAACAGCCAAACTTGGAGAAAAGCAAGAAAGAAATTTCTAAAATTATATTACACAATATACAATCACATTATAATATGTAAATGTCCAGTTTCAACAACAACAACAACAAAATCACAAGTCATACAAAGAAATAGGAAAATATGGTCCAATCAATAGAAAAATATGATTGACAGAAGTGTCCCTGAGGAAGACCAAACACTGAACTTTCTAAACAAAGACTTAAAATCAACTGTATTAAATATACTCAAAAAGCAAAAAGAAACTACAAAACAAAGAAATGAATGCAACCAGGAAAACAATTTATAAATGAAAAATGAGTACCAATAAAGAGAAATTAAAACAAAGAACCAAATAGAAATTCTGTAACTGAAATGAAAAATTCACTAAAGGAGTTTAACAAGATTTGAGAGTGCATAAAAGAATCATCTAACTTTAAAATAGAAAAATTGAAATTATCAAGTCTGAGGAGCAGATCAAAAAATGAATGAAGAAAAGTAAACATGACCTAAATGATCTATGGGGCATGATCAAGCAGACCAACACAAACACTATGGAGTTGCAGGAGAATGAGAGAGAGAGGAGAGAAAAGAATAACTGCACAAATAATGGCCCCAAACCACCCAAATTTCAAGGAAAACATGAATCTACACACCCAAGAAACTCAAAGAATGTCAAGTAGGATAAACTTAAAATACATTCACCAAGACACATTACAGTCAAACCCACAAAGGAAAAAATCTTTAAAGAAGTAAGAGAAAAATAACTCATCAAATGCAAGGGATCCTAAGTAAGATTAGCAGCAGATTTCTGAGCAGAAACCTTGGAGGCCAGAAGATATTGGGATGATATATTCAAAGTGCTAAAGGGAAATAAATACCTGTCAACTGAAAATTCTGTATCAATGAAAAATGTCCTTTAAAATGACAGTATTTCCAGATAAGCATAAACCAAAGGAATTCATTACCACGAGCCCTACCCTGCAAGAAATGCTAAAGGGAGAGCCCCAGGTTGAGATAAAAGGATATGAGACAGTTAATTGACTCAAAGCCATAAAATAAAGATTTCCAGTAAAGATAACTATGTAAGTAAATATAGAAGCCAGTAATATTGCATTTGAGGTTGCAACTCCATTTTTTTCCCTTACATGATTTAAAAGACAAATGCATAAGAAATAATTATATGTTATTAGACACAAAATTTATAAAGTGCAATTTGGGAAAGCAACAACATGGTAGAGAGAGCAGTAGAAGAGCAGAATTTTTGCATGCTCTCGATGCCACATTGCTATCAATTTAAACTAGATTGTTATAAATATCATATGTTAATAATCTCCATGGTAGCCACTAAGAAAATATTTAAATTACATACACAAGAAAGAATGACAAGGAAATTAAGTCAGTACACTACAAACAAATCAAGTAAAAACAAAGGAAAACAGTAACTGACAAAATTAGGGACAAAAATGGTACAAGACAAAAAATTGAACACAGTTGCATATGTCCTCCCTAATAAATAATTATTTTAAACAGAGATGGATTAAATTCACGAATTAAAAGGCAGAGATTGGCAGACTAAAACAACAACAGCATGATCCAACTATATGCTGTCTACAAGAGAATCAGTCTAGATCCAAAGGCATAGTACGTTCAAAGCAAAAGGATGGAAAAAGATATCCATGCAAATAGAAACCTAAAGAGTGTTGGATCTCTATATTAATATCAGAATACACTATTAAGACACAAAGGACATTATATATTTTGAAAATGATTAATTCATGAAGAAAATCAATCAATCAAAAACATGTATGGACTAAAGAATAGAGAACCAAAATATATGTAGCAAATATTCACAGACTAGATGGGAGAAGGAAGTGGATCTATGACAACAGGTTGAGATTTCACTACACCACTTTAGTCAATAAATAGAATGTCTAGATAAGATCAGTAAGAAAACAGAGTACTTGAACAACATTATAAAACAGACAGACATAAGAAAAGTATGTAGAATACCCTACCAACCATTAGCAGAATATATGTTCTTCCCAAGGGCAAAAGAAGCACTGTACAGGATAGACCATAAGTTTGATAACAAAAAAGCATCAATACAGTTAAAAAGACTGAAATCATAATAAGTACTTTGCCCATAACAGAATAAAGCAATAATCTGTAACAAAGTGAAAACTGGAAAATTTAAAAATATGTGGCTATTAAACAATACACTCTTAATCAATGGGTCAAAGAAGAATTCACAAGAAATATTAGAAAACACTAAGAAACAAATGAAAAAGAAAACACAAAATATCTCAACTTATGGGATGCAGCCAAAGACATACATATAGGGAGATTTATAGTAGTAAATGCCTATTTTAAGAAATAAGAATGATCTCAAATCAATAGCATAACTTTACATCTTCAGAAATTAGAAAAAGAGGAGCAAATGAAACCCAAACCAAAAAAATGAAGGAAATAATCAATATTAGAGCAAAAACAAATGAAGAGAGAATAAAAATCAGAGAGAAAAACAGTCAATCCCAAAGTTAATTCCTTGAATAAAACAACAGTAAGTAGTCTTTAGCTATGTTGACTTAGAAAAAGAAAGAAGACACAAGGAACTAAATCAGAAATGAAAGTGAGGACATTAAAGGAAGAAATCATTTAAAGAGAATGCTATGAACAACTGTACACCAAATAAATTAGATAACTAGATGAAATGAGCAAATTCCTAGAAAAACACAAATTACCAACACTGGCTTAAGAAGAAATATAAAATCTCAACAGACATGTAACAAGTAAACAGAATCAGTAATGAAAGACAGCACAACAAAGAAGGGTCAAGGACTAGATGGCTTCACTGGTGAATTCTAACGAATGATTGAAGAATTACCAATCCTTCTCAAACTCTTCCAAAAAATAGAAAAGTTGAAACTACTTCCTAACTCACTCTATAAGGTCAGCATTGTCTTGATACCAAAGCCAGATAAAAACTTCATAAGCAAAGGCAACCATAGACCAATATTCATTAAGAATACAAATGCAAAAATCCTCAGCAGAATACTAGGAAACTGAATTCAGCAGCATATTAAAAGGATTATACTCCATGATGAAGTGGGATTTATCCCAGGAATAGAATGATGGTTAACATAATAAAAATCAATCACTGTAAAGCACCACCCCAGTAAAACAAATGAAAAAATACCACATGATCATCTCAATTGATGCAGGAAAAAAACAACAACAACAATATCATTTGATGATAAAAACACGAAGAAAATAAAGAACAGAGGCAAACTTCCTCCACATGATAAAGGGCATGTAAAAAAAGCCAAAAAAACATACTTACTGGTGAAAGACTGAAAGCTTCCTCATGATGAGGAACAGAACAAGGACACCCATTCATACCACTGCTGTTCACTGTTGTCCTGAAAGTTCTAGCCAGAGCAATTAGGAAAAATAAAAGACACTCATATTAGAAAGGCAGAAGTAAAACTATCTCTATCTGCATATATTATCCTATATAGAGAAAATCACACACACACATACACACACAGACCCACAAAATAAGCAAGAGCTAATACATGAATTTCACCATAGTTGTAGAGTGCAAAATCAACACGTAACAAATCAGGCTTTTTTTTTTTTCCCTATACCAGCGATGAACAACACAAAAAGTAAATTAAAAAAATAATTCTATTTACAATAACCATCCAGTAGAGTAAAATATCTAATAATAGATTTAACCAAGGATATGCAAAACTACAAAAAATTTCTGAAAGAAATTAAAGACCTAAATAAATAGAAAGATAGTCCATTCTCATGAATTAGAAGACTTTATATTGTTAAAGTGGTAATACTACCAAGAATGATCTGAAGATTCAATGCAATCCCTATTAAAATTCCAACAGCCTTTTCTGCAAAAATGGAAAAGCTGACACTCAAAATTATGGAATTGAAAGCAGTCCTAAATAGTCCAAACAATCTTAAAGAAAGCAAATGAACAAATTAGGAGTTTGATTTCAAAAAGTACTACAAAGCTACAGTACTGAAAACAGTGTGGTACTGGCATAAGAATAAACATGAAGACTAATGGAACAATACAGAGTCCAGAAATAAACGCATGCACTATGGACAAATGATTTTCAACAATGGGCCAAGTCCTTTCAATGGGGAAAGAACAGTCTGGTCCTGGGACAAGTGTATAACACAGGGAAAGAATGATGTTGGACAACTACCTCAACACCATATTCAAAAATTAACTCAAAATGAACCTAAATATGAGCTAAAGCTACAAAATTCTTAAGAAGAAAACATAAGATTTGGCAATGTATTCTTAAATATGACAGCAAGAGCATAAACAATAAAAGTAAAAACAGATAAATCAGACTTCATCTAAATTTAAAACTGTGTGCATCAAAAGATCTTATCAAGAAAGAAAAATCAATTTCCAGAATTGGTGAAAATATTTCCAAATCATGTATCTAATATAGTTCTGATATCCAGAATATACACTGAACTCTGACAAATCAACAAAAAGGACCAAATAAATACGTGCAAAGAACTTGAATGGACATTTCTCCAAATTATTTTTTTTAATGTTCAAATATAGAAAGATGCTCAACCTCACAAGTCATTAGGGAAATGCAAATCAAAACCACTTAGCCCATGCTAGTATGACTACAATTAAAAAATGGATAACAGGTTTTGGCCAGAATCAGAGAATCTGAAACCAGCATATGTTTCTGGTGGAAATGAAAAAATGGTTTAAGACACTATAGAAAACAGTTTGACTGTTCCTCAAAAAATTAAACATAAAACTGTCGTATTTGACATGATGTATGAAATTCCATAATCATACATGTCTGTGTGTGTGTGTGTACACACACTCAGGAACTACATACATACACATATTCATAGCAGCACTATTCAAAATAACCAAAAGGTAGAAAAATTCCAAATGTCCATCAACAGATGCATTCATCAATGAATGGATAAACAAATGTAGTATTTACTACAATGGAATATTATTTGGCTATAAAGAGGAATGTGAGAGAATTCTGGGAAGATGGTGGGGTAGGAGCACCAGACAGATATACCCACACACACAACAACAGCACTGGCAGAATCTGTCCAAATGTAAGATTTTGGAACTGTGTGGTCCATTGAAGGCTTGCAACTTCCAGGAGAAGGCTTGCACAGTGTTTTTGGCTAATTTCAATGAATTTTAGCCCATAGCAGAGTAGCAGCTCCTTACAAGAGCTAGAGTGGGTAAAAAGAACAAAGTCCCCCAAATACTGGGGATCTGTGCTCTGAGTGCTGATTGATACTTCTGATCACAGAGGTGTAAAGAAGCAGAAAGCCACTGATGCACTTCCCCACAGTGTCACAAGCCCCTTCATTTTTTGGTTTTCCCCCTTTATTTTATTTTTTATTTTTATTTTTTGCATTTCCCCCATTCAGAACCAGATTAACAATCAGGAAATTAAAAAACAATTGCAAATATTGGGAAAATTAAACAGTGACTGTGCTTACCCAAGGAAGGGCCCAGAAAAGACTTAGAAGACATTAAGTTTACACATCAGGCTGATTCTTGGCACAGAGAACCTATATCAATAATAAAACAAAAATAACAAAAAAGAAAGAACAGCAAACCCTGCAAAGGGGGAAAATCTTTTTTTTTCTAGAGTTACCATATTATTACCAGTGTTTACCAGTGTACAACCAAAAAATCACAAAGGATACAAAGGAACAGAAAAGTATAGCCCATGCAAAAGAAAAACATGAAAAGAATCAACTACAGAAGACTTAATGGTGGATATATCAGACAAAGGCTTTAACACAACTGTTTTACTGATGCTGAAAGAACTCAAGAAAGATGTGGAGGAAATCAAGACCATGATACATGAACAAAATGGAAATCAGTGAGATAGAAAATCTAAAAAGAAACCAGAAAGAAATTATGCAGCTTCAAAGTACATTAACTGAGATGAAAAATTCATATGGATATTCAAAAGCTGATTTGAGCTGATGGAAAAAAGAATCAGTGAACTTGATGACAGGACAATGGAAATTATCAAGGCTGAGGAATGGAAAAGTACAAAGATTGAAGAAAACTGAACAGAGGCTAAGGGACCTAAGAAACACCATCAATCACAGCAAAACATGCATGTAGGAGTCCCAGAGCAAGAAGAGAGAAAGAGAAAAAGGGGCACAGAAAACATTCAAAGAAAGTCACAGAAATATTCGAAGAATATTCAAAGAAATAATGTTTCAATTGAAGTTCCCAAATTTAATGAAAGACATGAATATAAACATCCATGAAGTTTGACAAACTCCAAGTTTTAAGATAAAACCAAAGAGACTCATATCAAGACACCTTACAATCAAACTTTCAAAAGACAAAGTGAATCTTGAAAGCAGCAAGAGGAAGTGACTCATCACATACAAGGGATCCTCAATTAAGATTATCTTCAGACTTCTCATCGGAAACTTTGGTGGTCAGAAGGCAGTGGGTCAATATACTCAAAGAGCTAAATGAAAAAAACCTGTCAACCATGAATACAAATCTGGCAAAACTGCTCTTTAAATAGCCAAGAAACCAAGACATTCCCAGATAAACCAAAGTTGAGGGAGTGAATGCCCACTAGACCTGCCCTGCAAGAAATGCTCAAGGAAGTCCTGCAAGGTAAAATGAAAGGATGCTAAACATTAACTTGAAACCATATGAATAAAGATCCAATAAAAGGAAATACATAGGCAAATACACAAGTAGTATTACTATGACAATTATTTATAACTGTACTTTCTATTTTCTACATGATTTGAGTTATACATTTTTAAAAATTTAGAATAAAAGTTTTTATTAATGTAACTATGATTTGTAATTCCAAATCTTTTTTTTCTACAGAAATTAGAGAATAAGACATTTAAAATAATAATTTTTGTATTTTAGAGCACACAATGTATAAAGATGTAATTTTGTGACATCAAGAATTGGGGACAAAGCTGTAAAGGAGCAGTTTTCTGCAGGATGTTGAAGTCAAGCTGCTATAAATTTAAATGTGTAACCACAACAAAATGAAATCAGGTTAAATACTCAATATAAAGGGTGGAGCATTTCATAATAGGATTAACAAGTCTAGTTACATGTTCTTTACCAAAAACATACTCATAAAGAACATGGAAAATCTTATGGAGGTGCAATCCCCTCATGGTGCAAACCCCTCAAGTACATCAAAGAAAGGAACAACTAACTGGTGAGTGAGAACATATCCTTTTACAAGTCAAGGGGTTTTCAGTTATAGTCGCCCATATCTGAGGATGCAGAACCCACGAACATAGAGAGACACCCAAGGATCATCAGTCACTTTTTGTATCCTTGTATGGGATCGTGCAGATACCAAGGGATGACTATACTGGATTTCAATTAAATTGAAAGAGAACCTAATCAGAGTTATCAGCTGATAGATCATTAAAAGTATTTTTTCTTTGATAGCTCTTCAGTGGCATATTATTCAGGAGCAATTCCAAAAATTGAGAGGCATTACTATAACAAAACTCCATTCACTCACATCTACTTATTTATGCAAACAAATTTTCTCAGTGCTTATACATCCATGGAATTGACCTTGAAGTAGAATTAATGCTAAACTATTTTTCCTTGTGGTAATTCTCATCCACTAATAAAATACACTAGTTTCCAAAAAATCCATGCAACTCAATCTCTGTAAGACATATTTCCAATAAAACTTTACTTTTGTGTTTAAGACTTATTCATAAATAGTTGAATTATATTTGTTTTGATTACTTGGAATAATAAGTTTTATCATGACAGGAAAATTTTTAAACAACCCTTAAATCTCAGTTTATTCATATATTTCCACTACAGGGAAGTGTGATAAAGTGATCAATAAAACAGCTGCAAGTTTTAAAGAAAAAGAATATGAACCAGAATTTTGTGTGCACCTCACTTATAAGACTTTTACAATATTCTATCAGTGTCCCCATCTCCCACTCCCACCCCACTGAGAGTGGCTCCTTTGTAAGGGCCCACAGTTCATTTTTCTTAGAACCTACAGTACTACAGTATATAGCAAAGGACACCTAGTAGATTCTTGTAAGTAGTTGATGAATGAATAATTGAATTGAATTGAAAAAATTCATTAAAAGTTCAGACATTTTGTGATAAAATTAGTTGAACAGTTGAGTTCTTATACTTTACCAATACATGGTATTTCTGAGAAAACTAGAGAATTTAAAGATGAAAAATAATTCTAACGCCCATGTGAAAAATAATCCATCTTATCCTGAGCCGGTGAAGATTCTCTGGATTCAATAATAACTTCTTGGTGATGTCTTTATTACTGCTTGCTTTGTAACTTTGTAATACCTGAATATTGCACCCAAGTCTCTGAGTTATTTTGAGAATGTCTCCACGTACATCTATATTATAGGACTTTATAAATAAGTAATACAAGATTTAACTTAACGGGCAAAGTATTCACTTCACAGAGGAAGGAGATGAAGATAGTACAGAACAACGCAGAACTCACCTCCCCTCACAAACACATCAAAGCTACATCCACAAGTGGAACAATTCGCACTTAAAACTAACTGGAGACTGGCAGAAAGACTCCTGTACAACCGAGGCTGCAAGAAAGATCCACACAGAATATGGCAAGAAGGGAAGAGAAGTGATCAGGTTGAGACCTGTGCCCCTGAGAGAGGACACAGATGAAAAGGGAGATTACACAGGTGGAGAACCTCCTCGGGCAGTGAGTGGTCAAGCCACATATTTGGTGCCCTAGCATGGGGTCTGATACAGGGAAGGTGAGCCCCTTGGCCAATTGGAGGGCCAGTAAGTTCAACAGGAGAGCTGTGAACTTCACCAGTGAGGAGCATTCACATGCCTGCTTGCTCCTGAAGCAAGGCTAAGCACACAGACTGAAAACTGCACAGGAGGCTGCCTGGTTTCCTGTGACTGCTGCAGCAGGCATCCAAGCCTGAGCCCAGTGAACGTTGGAGCCCCACTTGCTTCATGAAGCAGCTCCACACTGGGATGAGGTCCCGGGTGTGTGTAACCCAGCTTGGCACCTGAGAAGAGCAGGGGCATCCGTTACTGGTGCTTACACAGTAAGCACATGAGAAGCACCTCTGATCTCCAGCTGAAGTCAAATGAACACAGCTGGTGCCCAGGCCCATGCTGGAAGCCCACACAGGCCCTATGTGCCCTGTGGTGCAATTCTGTACCAGGGCAAGTGTGACAGAAGCCAAGGGAAGAGCCAAGCTGTGAGGGAAAAAGGAAGCTCAGACCCAAAGCAGCATTTGAGCAAGGTCGGGGCATGCAATGCTGCTGCTCACCCAGGCTTACAATAGAAGCAGGCCAGATCTCTGCTCCGGTAGGACCACAATGTCCTGTGCCCCAGTTCAAGCCAAATGCCCAACCTCGCTCCAGTGCTGCTCCCCTCTGGAGCAAAGGTACCAGTGCTGGAAGCGGGGAGAGCACATACATGGAGCCAGCTTGGGCCTGACCTTCAGGGCTCCTAGTCCAGCAATATGTGACTCATGTCCACTCCTAAGAGGGCAGAGACAGCCACTGAGCAGATTGGAAGCCTGAGTTCAAACGTGGATCCAGCTGTAGTCTCTCCATCTCCAGTAACACCTACTAGCAAGGTGACAGCTGCCAGCAAACCCTAAGGAAAGGCATAACTTGTGTTCATGTCAGATCCAGCTATCCCTCCAAATCCACTGGTTACATGCTGACTGTATGGGGATGCTTCCACATAAGGAAGCCCCTTCAAGACAGCAACAGTAACTGTTTCACTTATCTCCTAGAGAGAGAAAACTAAGCAAAATGAGAAGACAGAAGAATGTATCTCAAATGAAAGAGCAAGAGAAAACTCCTAAAAAAAAAAAACTATTGGCAGAATACCTGAATAGACATATTTCCAAGGAAGATATGTGTATGGCCAGTACATGTGTGAAAACATGTTCAGCATTGTTCAGCATCAGAGAAATGATATATCACCTCACGGCTATCAGACTGGCTATTATCAGAGAAAATAAATATCAAATGTTGGAGAGCATGTGGAGAAAAGGGAACCCTCATACACAGTCGGTAGGAATGTAAACTGGTGTAGCTACTGTGGAAAACAGTTTCTCAAAAAATTTGAAAATATGACCCAGCAATTTCACTCCTGGGTATATATCCAAAAAAAAAAAAATTAAAACACTAATTGAATAAAATATATGCACTCAATGAACACAGCAGCATTATTTACAATAGCCAAGATATGGATGCAATCTAAGTGTCCATGACAGATGAATGGATAAAGAAATGTGGTATATATACACATAATGGAATACTACTCAGCCATAAAAAAGAATGAAAGTTTTGCCATTTGTAATAATATGGATGGTCTTGGAGGGTATTATACTAAGTGAAATAAGTCAGATAGAGAAAGACAAATGTTGTATGATACCACTTATTTGTAGAATATATTTAAAAAAGCTAGTGAATATAAGAAAAAAGAAACACAAATATAGAGAACAAACTAACAGTTACCAGTAGGACAAGAAAGGGGGAGGGGCATCATAGAGGTAAGGAATATTAAGAGGTATAATCTCCTATGAATAAAATATACATAGGATATATACAGAATATAAAATATATATAGAGAGACTATTACTCAGCAATAAAAGAAGAAATTTCTATTTATAACAATATGGATGGACCTTGAATGTATTATGATAAGTGTGATGTCAGACACAAGATATTGTATGATTTTACTTATATGTGGAATCTAAATAAACACATAACAAACAAACAAACAAACCCACCAAACTCATAGGCAAAGAGATCAGATTAGTGGTTACCAGTGGCTGGGAGTGGAGAACTAAGGGGTGGTGAGCAGAAACTGGATGAAGGTGGTCAAAATTTACAAACTTCCCTTAGAATGACTACTCTTTAGGTCCTTCATCATTCTAAGTGAAGTAAGTCAGAAAGAGAAAAAAAAATACCACGATATCACTCACATGTGGAATCTAAACACACACACACATACACACAGACAAATGAACTTACTTACAAAACAGAAACAGACTCACAGACATAGAAAACAAACTTATGGATAGCAGGGGGAAAGGAGGTCAGAAGGGACAAATTGGGAGCTCAGAGATTTGCAGATCCTAACTACTTTGTATAAAATAGATAAATAATAAGTTCCTTTTATACAGCACAGGGAAATATACTCAATATCATATAGCAACCTATAATGAAAAATATGAAAATGAATATATGTATGTATATGCATAACTGAAACATTATGCTGTACCCCAGAAGTTGACACAGCATTGTAAACTAACTATACTTCAATAATAAATAGATAAACAAAAAATATTTACAAAATTCCAGTTATAAATTAAATGGGTACTGGGGGTTTAATGTACAACATGATGATTACAGGTCACACAAAGTGTGGTATATATGAAAGTTTTAGTAAATCCTAAGAGTTACATCACAAGGAAAAACATTTTTTTGGTATGTATATGAGATGATGGACATTAACCAAACTTTTTGTGATATCTGTTTCATGATATATGTAAGTCAAGTTATGTTGTACACTTGGACTTTATGGTTGTAGGTCAACCATATTTCAATAAAACTGGAAATAGAGGAGAGGTCAGATCAAAATGACAGAATAGAAGGACATGGAGCTCATTTTCTCCTACAAATACATCAAAAATAAATCTACATGTGGAACAATTCTCACAGAATACCTGCTGAATGCTGGTAGAAGCTCTCATAAGACCAAAATTCCAAGGATTACCACATAACAAGGTAGAATGAAGGGGAAAAGAGTGGAATCAGATTGGGACCTGCACCCCTGGGTGGGAGCTGTGAGGGAGGAGATGTTTCCTCACCCTGGGCAACCCCTTCACCAGCATGGAGATCCACCAGGACAGAAAGGGAGCTTCACAGGCTCAGAGGAGAGGGCAGCAGTCAGTGTGCAGCAGGCAGAAGGGAAAGAGACTGGCACAGAGGGTCCGTGCCACCTCGCTGCATTCCCCAGCCCAAGGGGCGTATCTCCATGTGCCTGCAGAGGCTGGGTGCTGAAACTCAGGCTTCAGAGGTCAGATCTGGGGAGAGGACTAGGGTTGGCTGTGCAGGGACAGCCTGAAAGGGCTAGAGCCTGTTCTGAGCCACAATCAGGGGCATGCACAGGAAGAAAGTTGGGTTCATCATGGAACCCCCAGTGTTGACATGCATGATCAAAGAAAGGGGCAGGGTGGGGCCACAGGAGCCTCACTCACAGAGCACTCACAGTAGGGGAGGCTCCACCTACCCTCCTATAAGCATGCCCGCACCAGTGGGAGGCTGTGCTCAAATCCAAGCCGATCCCCAGAGGCTGTGCAACCTCAGAAGCAGGGCTGAAATCTGAGCATCACAGGGGCTGGGCAACCCCCAGATGTATACAACCACAGGCATTCTGTAAACTCAGTGCCTGCAGGACAGCTGAGCAGAGCTGGTGCTTCCCTGGCCAGGGGAGGTCTGGCTGTAGGCTCCGTGACCTTGTGCATGCAAATGTGAGGTTGGGGTCTGGGCTGACCCAGCAGCACCCACAGCAGGTCCAGGTGCATGACTCCAGCGGGCCTGGGCCTCAGCTCAGCAGTTCTGCACCAGCAGATCTGTGCCAGTGATTTTGGAAGCACAACGCCTAAGGGACACCCAGGCTGAGGGCCTGAATTCCCATGGTTGCAGTGGGCCAAGGGCAGTGCCCAAAACAGTGTACTTTCTGAGCCACACACCAGGTGACTGGTGACACCACAGAGCACTCTTCCTAGGGGACAGCTACTGCAGAGGAACACTAAGTAGCTCCTCTCCCAGCGGGAGCACTCCAGGCCCGCCTACACACACTACAGTTCTGTGTCCAATCTAGGGGCATCCAACCCAACAACTAGGAAGTAGACCTGCCCTCAACAGAGCTGTGACAACCACAGAGCAAAAAGGAGACCCCACCCAACACCCAGTGCAGGCTCTGGGAACCACAGCAAAAATCACACCCCATACCAAGGGAATAACGACCAGCACACACTGAGGAAGCATATGGGAGGCAGCCATACTAAAACCAACCCTCACACCAAAAATATTAGACTCACAGAGGCTACACAGGGACACTCCCACTTAAAAAAGCCCTTCAAGACTGTAGCAGATAACTGTTTCACCTAAATTCATAGAGTCAGAGAAATGTAAGTAAAATGAAAAAGTAGAGGAACCACTACCAACTAAAGAAACTAGAGGATTCTACTGAAAGAATAAACAACGTTAACAGACCTCTCCAGACTACCAGAACGTGAGTTCAAAAAGGAGGTAATGAAACCACTGATGGAATTAAGAAAGTCTATTGATGGGAATGCAGATCATTTTAACAAGGAACTAGAAATTATAAAGAGGAGCCAATTAATTTAGAAAACTCATTTGCTGAGACAAAAACTGGCTAAAGGCAACAAACAGCAAACTGGATAATGCAGTTTGAATGAAAAAGTGATTTGGAAGATAGAATAACAGAAATCACCCAATTGGTACAGCAGACAGAAAGACAAATGAAAAACAAAACAGTGAAAGCAATATACCAGACCTATGGGATAATATAAAACATCCCAATTTAAGCATAATAGGGATCCCAGAAAGAGAAGAAAGAGAAAAGGAGATAAAAAATTTATCTGAAGAAACTATGGCTGAATACTTCGCAAACCTAAAGAAGGAAACAGATATCCAGGTACAGGAAGCACTGAGGATCTCATAAAACATGAGCCCAAAGAGACCTACAATAAAACAAATTGTAATTAAAATGGCCAAAGTTAAAGAGAAGATTCTAAAGGTAGCAAGAGAAAAACAAAGAGTTAATTACAAGGGAATCCCCATAAGGCTACCAGTTAATTTCTCTACAGAAACGTTGCAGACCAGAAAGGAGCAGCAAAATACATTCAAAGTCCCGAAGGAAAAACACCTGCAACCTACGATACTATACCCAGCAAGATTATCATTTAGAATAGAGGGAGAGACAAAAACTTTCTCAGACAAGTAAAAACTAAAACAATACAGGAACACTATAACTATCCTAAAAGAAATAGTGAAAGTCCTTCTCTAAATACAAAAGAAGCAGGAATTCATAGAAAAGAAAAAAAATCACAACTGGAAATGTGATAACTACAGTGAATGGCAAAAAGAAATATGAAGATGCAAAAGAGGACATCAAAATCATAAAATATGGGGGAGGAGAGTAAGAAGGTGTAGATTTTTTTTTTTTTAGAATGTGTTTGAGCCCATATGGCTACCAGTCTAAAGGAAATATATAAAGTAATGGGTTAACATACTTGAAAAACAGGGTAACCACAAATGAAAAACATACAATAGAGTCAGAAAAAGCAAAAAGAACAGAACAACAGCATAATACAAAAGAAAACCATCAAGAACACAGTATGAATACTACTCAGCCATAAAAACCGACAACATAATGCCATTTGCAGCAACATGGATGCTCCTAGAGAATGTCATTCTAAGTGAAGTAAGCCAGAAAGAGAAAGAAAAATACCATATGAGATCGCTCATATGTGGAATCTAAAAAACAAAAACAAAAACAAACAAACAAAAACAAAGCATAAATACAGGACAGAAATAGACTCACAGACAGAGAATACAGACTTGTGGTTACCAGGGGGGTGGACAGTGGGAAGGGATAGACTGGGATTTCAAAATTGTAGAATAGATAAACAAGATTACACTGTATAGCACAGGGAAATATACACAAAATGTTATGATAACTCACAGAGAAAAAAATGTGACAATGAGTGTGTATATGTCCATGAATGACTGAAAAATTGTGCTGAACACGAATTTGACACAACATTGTAAAATGATTATAAATCAATAAAAAATGTTAAAAAAAACACAATATGAAAAACAAAAAAGAACAAAGAAGAAATACAAAATCAATCAGAAAACAAAGTTTAAAATGGCAATAAATACATATCTATCAATAATTTAAAAGTCAATGGACTAAAGGAAAACACAAATGAACATTAATACAAAACAAACAAACTCATAGTGATAGAAAACAAAATTGTGGTTGCCAGGAGGAGAGGGGTGGGAAGGGACAGACTGGGAGTTAAAAATTTGTAGATACTGACAGACATATGACGAACAGATAAACAAGATTATACTGTATAGCACAGGGAAATATACACAAGATCTTGTGGTAGCTCATGGTGAAAAAGAATGTGACAAAGAATATATGTATGTTCATGTATAACTGAAAAATTGTGCTCCACACTGGAAACTGACACAATATCATAAATCAACTATAACTCAAAAAAAAAAAAAAAAGAAAGAAAAAAGAAAAATGAAAAACTGAATGGATTAAATGTTCCAAGCAAAAGACACAGACTTGTATACTGGATAATAAAACAAAAGCCTACAATATGCTACCTATAAGAGGTCCACTTTAGGGCAAAGGACACATACAGATTGAAAGTCAAAGGATGTAAAATGATGTTTCATGCAAAAAGAAATGACAAGAAAGTGGGGGTATCAATACTCATATCAGACAAAATAGACTTTAAAATAAAGACCATAAAGAAAGAATAAAGGACACTATGTAATGATAAAAGGAACAATACAACAAGAGGTTTTTATACTCATTAACATATGTGCTTGCAATACAGGAGCACCTAAGTCCTAATAGACATAAAGGGAGTGTGTGTGCGTATGAATGCGTGTGTGTGTGTGTATATATATATACATACACACATATATATATACACATAAACATAAAGGGAGAAACTAATGGGATTACAGTAAGAGTAGGAGACTTTAACACCCACTCACATCAATGGACAGATCTTCCAGACAGAAAATCAAAGAGAAATTCTCAATGATATAATAGAACAATTAGACCTACCTGATATTATCAGAACATTATATCTCCGAAAATACGAGAATATGCATTCTATTCAAATGCACATGGAACATTTGTAAGGATTGATTATGTAATATGAAACAAAAGCCTCAACAAATTTAAGAGGATAGAAATTATTTCAAGCATCTTTTCTGACCACAATGACATAAAAATAGAAATCAACTACTGCAGAAGAAATGAGAAAAAAACTTACTGCATGGAGACTAAACAACGTGCTACTAAAAAACCTGTGGGTCAATAATGAAATCAAAGAGAAAATTTAAAAATATCTTGAGACATTTGACAATAAAAACACAACCACACAAAATCTATGGGATGCAGCTAAAATAATCCTAAGAGGGAAGTTCAGAGTGACACAGGCCTTTCTCAAAAAATAAGAGAAATATCAAACAATGTAACCTACCAATTAAAAAAACTAGAAAAAGATGAAACAAAATCTAAAGTCAGCAGGATGAAGGAAACAATAAAAATCAGAGGAAAAAATATATAAAATAGACATTTTAAAAACAGTAGGAAAAAATTTTTTAAATCCAAAAGCTGGTTCTTTGGAAGGGTAAACAAAATCAACAAACCTTTGGCCAGGTTCACCAAGAAGAAAAGAGAGAGAACCTAAATACACAAAATAAGGAATAAAAGAAGAAAAATAACAACCAGTACCACAGAAATACAAACAAAAACAAAAACAAAAACCACAAGAGAATACTATGAACAATTATATGTCAACAATTGGAAAACCTAGAAGAAATGGAAGTTTCTAGAAACACAAAGCCCACCAAGCTGAACAGGAACAATCAGATAATCTGAGCAGATCAATCACCAAAAGTGAAATAGAATCAGTAATTAAGAAAGAAAAACAAAAAGCTTCCCTGCAAACAAAAGTCCAGGACCAGATGGCTTCACTGGGGAATTTCACTAAACATACAAAGAAGAAATTAAACCAATCCTTCTCATATTCTTCCCAAAGATTGAAGAGAGAATACTCCAAATCTCATTCTATGAAACCACCATCACCCTGATACCAAAAACAGACCTAGACATTACTAAAAAAGAAAATTATAGGCCAATATCATTGATGAACAGTGATACAAGAATTTTAACAAAATATTAGCAAACAGAATGCAATTACACATAAAAAAAGATCACACAAGTTGGATTCATCCCAGGGACACAAGAACAGTTCCACATATGCAAATCAATCACCTTGATACACCATACCAAATAAAGAAAGGACAAAAATCACATAATCATCTCAAGATGCAGAAAATGCATTTGATAAAATTCAACATCCACTTATGATAAGAACTCTTACCAAAGTGGGTATAGAGGGAATATATCTCAACATAAAAAAAACCTATTTATGATAAACCCACAGTCAACATAACATTCAACAGTGAAAACTTGAAAGCCTTTCCACTAAAATCTGGAACAAGACAAGGATGCCCACTCTCACCGCTTCTATTCAATATAGTATTGGGAAGTCCTAGTCACAGCAATCAGACAATAAATAAATAAATAAATAAATAAATAAAAGGGATCCACATTGAGAGAAGAGGCAAAATTATCATTATATGAAGATGATATGATACTATATGTAGAAAACATGAATGATGCCACACAGAAACTACTACAACTAGTAGATGAATTCAGCAAGGTAGCAGATATAAGATTAACATACAGAAATCAGTTGCATTTCTTTACATTAACAATGAAATATCAGAAAGGGAAAGTTAAAAAAATGTTTTTAAAATCACACCAAGAATAAGTGAAATATTTAGTAATAAACCTCACCAAGGAGGTGAAAGACCTAAAGCAATGTACAGATTTAATGTGATATTTAAAAAGTTACCCAGGACATTTTCCCCAGAACTAGAACAAATAATCCTAAAATGTATACAGAACCCTAAAAGATCCTGAATTACCAAAGCAACTGTGAAGAAAAAGAACAAAGGTGGAGGCATAACACTCCCAGACTTACGATAATGTGACAAATCTACAGTAATCAAAACAGCATGGTACTGGCATAAGTATATAAACCCACACACCTATGGTCAATTAATCTTGACAAAGGAGGCCAGAATATACAATGGAGAAAAGACAGTCTCTTCAGCAAGTGGTATTGCAAAAGCTAGACAGATGCATGCAAATAAATGAAGTTAGAATAGTCCCTCACACCATATACAAAAATGAAGTCTAAATGGATTGAAGACTTAAACATAAGACATGATGACATAAAACTCCTAGAAGAGAAAGCAGGCACATCATTTTCTGACATAAGCTGTACCAACGTTTTCTTAGGTCAGTCTCCCAAGGTAATAGAAATAAAAGCAAAAATAAACAAATGGAATCTAATCATACCTATAAGCTTTTGCACAGTAAAGGAAACCATAAACAATATGAAAATACATCCTATGGAATTGGAGAAAATATTTGCAAACAATGAGACTGACAAGGGATTAATTTCCAAAATATATAAATAGCTCATACAACTCAAACATAACAAAAAAATCCAACCAAATCAAAAAGTGGGCAGAAGACCTAAACAGACATTTCTCCAAATAAGACATACAGATGGCCAATAGGCACATGAAAAGATGTTCAACATCATTAATTATTAAAGAAATGTAAAGCAAACCACCATGGGGTACTACTTCACAATGGTCAGAATGGCCATCATTAAAAAAAACACAAAAAACAAATGCTGAAGAGAAGTGGAGAAAAGGGAACCCTCCTACACTGTTGGCAGGAATGTAAATTGGTGCAGCACAATGGAAAACAAAATGGAGGTTCCTTAAGTAACTAAAAACAGAGTTCCATATGATCCAGAAATCCCACTCCTCAACATATATCTACAGAAAACTATAATTTAAAAAGATACATGCACCCCAGTGTTCATAGCAGCACTATTTACAATAGCTAAGACATGGAAGCAACCTAAATGTTCATTAGCCAATGAATGGATCAAGAAGTGGTATACATACACAATGGAATATTACTCAGCCATAAAAGAGTGGAATCATGCCATTTGCGGCAACATGGATGGACCTAGAGATTATCATATTAAGTGAAGCAAGTCAAAAAGAGAAAGACAAATTCCTTATGATATCATTTACATATGGAATCTAAAATATGACACAAAAGAACTTATTTACAAAACAGAAACAGACTCTCAGACATAAAAAACAATCTTATAGTTACCAAAGGGGAAAGAGGATGGGGGAGGGTAAATTAGGACTCTAGGATTAGCAGATACAAACTACTATACATAAAACAGATAAACAACAATGCCTTAATGTATAGCATAGTGAACTATACTCAATATTCTGTAATAATACATAATGGAAAATAATATGAAAGAGTATGTGTATGTATGTGTGTATAACTGAATCACTTTGCTAGATACCAGAAACTAACACAATGTTGCAAATCAACTATACTTCAATAAAAAAGTAAGTCTTAGAAAATTAAAATAAAACTGATGTGGAAATCTTTAGGTAAAATAATAGTGTAGGGAAACCTAGAATTCCATCCCTCTTGTAAAGCAATGATTAAACTACAAAAGCTCTCAGAATCAAGTTTTTCGGAACTTTGCAATCTAACAAAACACCTGGAATAACCAAGGCATTCCTGGTTTGGCTTCCTGCTGCCAGAGTGGTCAATACAGGCACACCTTGTATATATTTCAGGTTCAAGTTCCAGACCAATGCAGTAAATTCAGTAATGTGATTTTTTGGTTTCCCAGTGCATATAAAAGTTATTTTTACACTATATTGTAGTACAGTAAGTGTGCAATAATGTTACATCTTTTAAAATGTACATACTTTAATTTAAAAATACTTGATTGCTAAAAAATGCTAGCCATCTTCTGAGCTTCTAACGAGTCACAATAATTTGGCAATGGTAACATCAAAGGTCACTGATCACAGATCACCATAACAAATATAATAATAATGAAAATGTTTGAAGTGTTATAAGAATTACCAAGAAGTGAGTAAGTACTTCTGGAAAAATGGCACAAATAGATTTGTTTGATGCAAGGTTGCCACAAACATTCAATGTATAAAAAATGCAGTATCTGCAAGGCACACTAAAACAAGATACAGCTATATGCAACTTGTTTTTCAAAGAATTGTGTTTTGGCCTGTCTGGGGGCTCCCTGAGAACTCCTACAACTCAATAACAAAAAAAAAAAAAAAAAAAAAAAAAAAAGAAAGAAAAAAATTATTTAAAAATGAGCAAAGGACTTAAACAGACGTTTCTCCAAAGAAAATATACAAATGGCCAACAAGCTTATGAAAATATGCTCAACATCACTAATCATTAGGGAAATGCAAATCAAAAGCACAATCAGATACTACTTTACACCCATTACGATAGCTGCTATCAAGAAAAAAGCAGAAAATAACAAGTGTTGGTGAGGATGTATAGAAATTGGAACACTTGTGCACTGTTCGTGGGAATATAAAATGGTATAGATGCTATGGAGAACAGTATGATGGTTCCTCAAAATATTTAAAATATAATTACCATGTGATCCAGCAATATCATTTCTTGGTATTTATCCAAAAGAATTGAAAGCAGAGTCTCAAACAGATATTTGTACACCCATGTTCATAGAAGCATCATGCACAATAGCCAAAAGGCAGAAGCAAACCAAATATCCATCAACAGATGAATGAATAAACAAAATGTGATATATATACACAACAGAATAACATTCAACCTTAAAAAATGAAGAAAATTCTAAAACATTGTACAACATGGGTGAACCCTGAACACATTACCTTAAGTAAAATAAGCCAGTCACAAAAAGACAAGTCCTATATGATTTCACTTATATATACATGAAGTATCAAGAGTAGCCAAACTCACAGAAAGTTGAATAGGAGGCAGACGGGAGTGGGGAGTGTGAATGAAAATACTGCAATGTGAGTGAAAATAGTGCAAACATATCAGTAAACAAAGAATGCTGAAACTAAGCCATCAGCGGCTGCCACCACCCCCCAGTGAGGACAGGCCTGCAGCCCAGCCTCTGAAGCCACTCACAATGGTGCCCTCTGAGCGGACTCAGAATAAGAAAGGACAGGACACTGGCCCTAGATAGCTAGATGCTTGTCAAAGGAATGAATTCAATGAACCCAAATGTTTGTTCCTCCCATACATAGAAAAACACTAAATTCTTGAACTTGAGATGCCTGGTTTTCTTTAGATAACAAGTAATCTTTTATTGTTCCAACCACCTGGTCTTTGTTGTAAAGCTCCTATATATCCTAGCTCCTCCCCTACCTCTTCAGAGCAGTCCCTCAGAGCGATCTGGGAGGCTGTCATCCTGGCTCAAGTCCTTCTGCCAAATAAAACATAACCCTTAACTTTTAGGCTGCATATTTATTTCAGTTGACAGGAGTTTCTGTTTAATGGGTACACATTTTCAATTTTGCAAGATGAAAATGCTTTGGAGGTTGGTTGCACAGCAGTGTAAATAAACTTAACACTTCTGAACTGCACACTTAAGAAGACTAAGATGATTAAAAAAAAGAAAAGAAAAACAAGGATGCCTGCTTTAGACACTTATATATTTAACACCGTACTAGAAATTCTAGCCAGAGCAAATAGCACAGTAGGTAGGTATGTAGGTGGGTAGGTAGGTAAATAAATAAATGGCATTCAAATTGGAAAGGAAGAATTACAATTATCTATCTTCAGATCACATGATGACATATATAGAATATCCTAAAGAATCTACAAACTATTAGAACTAGTGAATAAATTCAGCAAAGTTGTAAGATACAAGATCAACACTAAAAAATCCTTTGTATTTCTACACACTATCAATAAGCAATCAAAAAGGAAGTTAGGAAAACAATTCCACTTACAATAGCATCTAAAATAATACTTAAGAATAAATTTAAGTAAGGATGTGTAAGATCTGTACACTAAAAACTACAGAACATTGCTGAAAGAAATTAAAAACCTAAGTTAATGGAAAAACACCCCATGTTCATGGATTCTAAGATTTACTATTCTTAAAATGGCAATATTCCCCAAAGTGGTCTACAGATACGATGTAATCCTTATCAAAATTTCAATGGCCTTTTGTGTGGAAATAGAAAAGCTAACATAAAATTCATATGACTTGCAAGGGACCTTGCTGTGGAACAGTTTGACAGTTTCAAAATAAGTTAAACACAGAATTATCACATACATGACCCATCCATTTCACTCCTAGGAAAAAACTGAAAATAGATCTTCAAACAAAAATTTGTACAAGAACGCTCACAACAGCACTATTCTAAATAACCAAAAATGGAATCACAAGTGCCCAATTACATGTATATATACATATATATATACATATATATATACATATATACATACAATGGAATATTTATTGTCATAAAAGGGATGAAGAAGTGATATAAGCTACAATATGGATGGATCTTGAAAACACAATAAGTGAAAGAAGCCACAAACAAAAGGCTACATGATTCCATGTATATGGGCTACCCAGAATAGGGAAATCCATGAACAGGAAACAGATTTGTGGTTGCTAGGGGCTGGGGTAAACGAGAGTAACTGTTAGTTAGCTTACGTACTGCTTGTTAAGAGCACACAGTTTCCTTTTGGTGTGATGAAGAGATTCTAGAAGTAGATGGTGGCTATGGTTGCACAACATTTTGAATGTACAAAATGTCACTGAATTCTACACTTTTTAATGGTTGAACTGTGAATTTCATGTCACGTGTATTCTATCACAATTAAATAAGAGGACTCAACAAAGATTTAGATTCTGCCTCTAAATGTCACAAAGCTTCATCCTACTAACCACCCTAGGTTGCCCTGGTCTACTCAGACCTGTCCCTTCTCTGAACAATCATGAGTCCTAATACTGACTCAATTCATTTGAAGTATTTATCACATATGTTCTTTTGACATCTCTTAACTTATCCCCTGGATTGGATAAGAATCATTCACTTTATTTTTACCACTTCTTTAGGTAATGTTAAGGCTGTCACTGGAAGGTTCACAATCCCACCTAACAAAGCCTCTCAAAAAACTTTTTACGTCCTAGTTTCACAAGTCAGTAAGATCACAAGATTCACATTTACCTACATGGCGTCTTTGTCCTACTGTTGATCTGCTACTCTGTATTAGAGGTGAGCAAACATATTCAGTAAATGTCCACACAGTAAATATCTTAGGTTTGTGAGCCAATCTCTTTCACAACCACTCAACTCCACCCTTGTAATGTACACAAATTTAAGCAGCCACAGCTGCAAATGAATGAGTGTGACTGTGTTCCAGTAAAATGTTACAGACACTGAGAATAGAATTTCATAAAATTTTCATATCACAGAATATTACTCTTGATTTACTTGTTACTCAGTCATCTAAAAATTCTAAAGTTTGTGGGCCCTGGAAAAACAAGCAGCATGCTGCAAGTGGCCCATGGACTGTGATTTGCTGACTTCTGCTATTTTTCCTGATGTTAACTTATTCATTTCTACTATTTCATATGAATGTGCATTTTATAAACCTCAGATAGTCACCGTTAAGCAAAACTGTGCATAAATTAAACAACTCACCTTGGATGTGATCATTTTCTGCTGGTCCTGGAAGAGAGTGCAGAACTGTAAGGGTACAGCTGAGAAAGAAGGAAAGGTCATGAGAGACGTCACCTGCCCAACAAGCTCCACACAGTAGCTGGCAAACACCTCAGAAAGGGAGACAACTTGAGAAGGGGCAGAAAGGGACACTCTGTGTCCATGCATGACTCTGTATGACTATGCAGTGCCTGGTCACATTAGTTTTCAAATGTAAAAACATTTGTTTCCTGCTAATTTATGAACAATGTATGCTGTAACCCAGAAAAATGTAAACACATTAAACTAATTCAGCCAATTAGGAAAAACCAAAGAATGGAATATAATGCTTTCCTTAAAACTGATGCTGAGCAAAAACAGTGAACAAAAATGTGTAATCTTCATCACAAAACAGAGAATCCCAACAAGATTCTGAAAAAAAAAAGGGATGGGGTGTTTTAAAGGGCTGGTCTCTTTTGGAAGGAAAAAAAAATCCTCTTAACAAGTTATGGTTTCAGGTTCTCAAAAGTATCTTTTGACAAAAACAAAAACAAGCAAACAAACAAAAAATTTGGTTTTGATTTATCTGTTGTCAAAGTATAAAAAACCTGCCTGAACTATCAAGAGACTCAATGTCTGCTCCTGATTCTGCCATAATAAAATATATGACTGTAACCACTTAATATTTTAGACCCACTTCCTGCCCACACTATCCCAACACCGTCTTTCAATTAAAGCAGAAACAGTCCTGTCTGAAGTCCAGGTATTAAAGACCTGTCTTGCCGTACCATCTCTGATTCTCTAACATCACTACAGGGCATCAGCATATCTCTAGTTGTGGTGTAGTGGGGGAGCAGCTTAGAGTCCAGAAAGAGTGCAGTGAAGAATAAAGGGATGAAGTAGGCAATTCCCTCCCCTGTGGCTGGTAAGCTCTTCCTTCCACACGATGCTTTCATAACTCCCCAAGAAGCAGTATCTTCTGTTCCTTTTGTCTTGCCCTCCTATCCCAGCCACAGCTTACACCTCCTCTGAAAGTTGGCCCAAAGCTTCCACTGTCACCCAGTCTGTGACAGTCTGGATATGACAGTGGTCCTGGCAAGAGGACCCACGTTGCTTCTGGCTGAGCAATAAGAGCCCCTTCGACTAGGGCTCTGGATCTGTACTGAAGTCTCAGACCTACTGTTGTCCTATCAGGGATTCCTGCTCCTGGAACCCCCTTACATCACAAAAGCTGCTTTGTTACATAAAAGCTGGACCCAAGCCAGCTGGAATATTCACCCAAAATCTCAAGCTCCGGGATCTTCCTGTCAGCTTGAGTTACAAGCAGGACCACCTGTAAAAGCAAACTGGCGCTACTGAGAACACAGGCAACGCTGGGGCGGGGGCGGTCAGAGGGACCTGGACGCGTCCGTTTACGTGCCAGGCTCACAAGTTCTTTAGAAACAAGAACTCCCCAAATCCAATGCCGCATTGACTTCAAAATGATTTCCTAAAGGGGTTAGGGCCACGGAGCTGCTAACTGCTGCGACTGACTCATGCTCAGGTTTCATGCTGGGCCGAGGATGAGGTATGGAATCTCTCCTTCCTCCTGCCCCTGCGCCGGTCGCCACTTCGGATTCCTATCGCCTCTCTGAGCCTATTTCACTGTTAAAAAGGGCCGCGACACTGACCGCAGCTGGTTGGGAGGATGGAGCGAGATCCCGAGGAGAAAAGAAGGCGGTTCTCCGCTGAGATGAGAAGTGCGTGTATACCGAGCGCCCGAAAGCCGGAGTCCGCGCGCGGCCGCACCGGCGCCTCGGACCGCGCTTCACCCCGGAGATGAGGAAACTCCGCCTCGCCCGGTAACAAGCGCTGGGACGCGCCGGGTCTCCTCAGGTGCGTGAAAACGGAGCCGGATTCACACCGAGGTCAGGGGACAAAGCCGTTTCTCACTCACCCCTCTCGCGCGGAGGCCCCTGCTCCACGCGCCCAACCCTCCGGCGCTCAACAGCCGCTTCCCAGCCTCCCCCCCCCCCCCCCCCCGCCTTCAGGCGCCAGAGGCTCGGGCGCCGTCTCCTCGCGACCAGGGAACTGGAACACACGGGCGAGTGGGGGGAGGGGAAGAGGGGGCGGCGCACATGCGCAGAAGGCCCAGAGCGACTGCCTCGTCCTGGGCCAGAAAGCCCGCGGTGCATTTCCCTAAAGCCCTCCAGCCAGCTCAGTTAGAAAGGGGTCTGCGACTTCCAGCACACTGGGTAGAATTGCCAGGTTTAGCAAGTAATGCTCAAGCCGCGAGACATACTTTTATTTGTTGTTCATCTGAAATAAATTACAAGCATTTAAATTACATATCTCTTTCATTAGTTATATTTCCCTGAACTGTTGGTTCTGCTTAACAGTTCTTTGTTTTGTGGAATTCAGTTATAGAATTTCTTCCAGAGAGAGTACTTTGCCATTGTTCAATTTACTTTGTCACATATCTTCTGCAATGGTCACATCTCACTTCGTTCTTTGTCCGTTGGACATTCATTAATGAGAAAACACACAACTTTAGCATTATGAACAAGTATAATGGCATAAAGTTAACAACTCTGGGAACTGCTCTACAAATTGATTTGTTGAAACACCTGATACATCATTCATGGCAAAACTTGCCTTTTCCATTCTTCAGGATTATGTTGGATCTCTTGATTAATGACTTCCTAACATGTCCACTGACAAAAAGAGAACTTTTAGGTCAGCTATTTCTTTCCTTTTTAACACTACACATGATAATTCCACTTGTCTCTTTGTTAGAAGAGCAACTAGTAACATCCATGTATAACACTCAAATTCTTCAAGAGATGAAACTCACTTCAAAATAGAGTCATGGCAGATACAATAATGATTATCCACAAATCAGAATTTATTTTCCTATCATAACTAATGTTTTCCCTTTTAAGAATAGTCTGACAGGAAGATTTCACCAAGTTCCATTAAACAATGGAATAGTTCAATAACACTTTTTGCTCTTCTTTCAATTTCCATAGTTCTATTGCTAAAGAGATATTGAAAATGATAAAAAAAAGAAATAAGAAAATTGGCTTCATTCAATGGATTATTCAAAAGTAAACAAGAATTTGGGGCCTTTCCTTGAAAATTAAAATATTAGTTCCCTGCTTTAAATTAACTGAGATCTCTTCCAACTGTGTTTGTTAGAGAGCACCAATGAGTTTCTGAATGCAAGAGAAATGAAAAATACTGAATGCCAACAAAAATCATAAGAACCTTTTAATCACTGAATTCAAACAGTATAAATCCTGAAGTCAGAAAACAACTTCATGACAATTACTTCAACATTAATAGAAAGGACAACAGAAGCTGTAATAGAGGAGAACAAATCTGACTTTATATTGGATCTGTTCCTTTAATTTTAACCACTGTGCCCTGCTTTCTAGGCTCAGTCTTGCTAGCTCTGAACCTTTTGTGAAACAATGTTGCCTTTAGCCTGAAATACACAGGAGAGCCTAGTCTCAGATCTCTGACCTTTAAGGATGTTAGCCCTTGGGCACTGTTGTGGAGAGGGCAAGTTGCAAAACAGAGAAAAACTTTTTTTGTTGGAAGTTTCCAGGGACACCTTGACCTGGCCCACCTGGATGGCTGCAAGAACAAAGAGTGCCTGCAGCAAGAAGTTTGCAACAACCAATCACACCCCTTCCCTTGCTTTTTGTATAAAAGGAGCCTGTATTCTGACTAAAGCAGGATGGTTCTCTAAAACATTGGTCTGCCATCCTCTCTGCTGGCTTTGTGAATAAAGTTGCTATTCTTTGCCCCAATACCTCATCTCCAGATTTATTGGCCTGCCCTAAGGTGAGCAGAATGAGTTTGGACTCAGCAACAAAGCTATTTTAACAGTAAACATTATGCAGAATATGGGTAGAACAGCCAACATCTGCCATAGAATCATACTTTATTTCAGCTTGGAATAAACATTTTTGTATGTTTATGCAAACATTCACCAAAATTTGTGTTTGTTTTACCAGCAGCAAGAGTCATGTAGAAGCAAGTGGTAAATAATGTATTTTCTGCCATGCAATTGCTTGCATCCAAGGCTATGCTAAAAAAAAAAAGATGAAGCATTTAGAACATTGATAATCTCTGTAATCATAAGTGAAGCTATTATTTGTGGAGTTTTTGCAGTGGACTTTATCCTGGCACTTGACATTTTAATTGCAGCTTTGGAATCAGAAAGTAATTCTGGCAGCAGTATGTTCAATCATTTGAGTTGAAAGACTGATGAAGATATATAGTATGGAGGGTGTTCACAACTTCTGCAACTATTGTATCTCAGTCTGAATTCCTATTAATCAAAAAATTATTTTACCACTTTCTATAGTACTGAGAAAATAATCCGTCTCTTGTGCTTAGCTGTTAGCATATGCTGGTTTATATCTGACTGACTACCATTTTTACAAACTGTACAAAAATCTTCAGAGGGAACTTCTTCTTGTTTAAATGTCCACTTAGAAAATTCATCACAAAGTTTATACTTGTTTGCATTTTGGCATTTAGGATTCAAATACACACGAAAACAGATAGTAGCAACAACTGCAACAATTGAAATGATTGAATTTGATAATCCCATGCCACGTTAATGTGTCTGTCACTCACAAGTCTGAACTCACAACTAACCACAAACAGGGGTTGAGCCACTGAAAGCACTGTGAATTTGCAAACTAAAAATAAATTGAAGCAGTGTTGCCATTTAAGTGGACTGAGACTGCTATCCTTAGAAGGCCTGCTATAAAGTTGGCCCTTAGCTAGTATCTTAGAACTTTAATTTTGAAAAGGTTTGGAAACCTGGATTTCTGAAAGTGTATTTCACTGCACCTAAACCTCTTTGTGCAAACAAAATTGTTTGCTGTCCTTCAAAGGGTCTGGAATTTTAGTATGTGCCAGGCAAAGGGTGCCTACATGACCAGCCCCCATAAAAACCCTGGTCGCTGAGTCTCTAATGGCTTCTGTAGACAACATGCCACATGTGCTATCAAAATTTGTTTCTGGAGGAATCACACACATTCTATATGACTCCTCTGGGAGAAGACCCTTGGAAGCTTATGCCTAATTTCCTCTGGACATTAACCCATGACCCCTTTCACTTGCTGATTTTGCTAGAATCAATCTTAGTCATAAGTAAGTCCTGTGAAAACTTCTAGTGAATCACTCAACCCAAGGGTAATCTTGGGGACCCTGGACACAGTTGACATCAAAAGTGGGATTAGGTAGAATGATACTGAGTCACTTAAATATGGCTAAATCATTGTTTCATCAAAGAGAAACCAGAGTTGGACAGTAAATCCATAAAAAGAGATTTTAGTCAGGACTATTGCAATAGAGGAAAATAGGGGAAAAGAGATCTCAGTGTAGAACCAGACTCAATACGAAATATAGCATGGGCAAATAGACATGTATAGTCAAGGAGCAGAGTGGAGGTCAGTGGATGGAAAATTACTGAGGAAATATCCGTGTTAAGGGGAACTCTGGCAAAACCAACCTAACAGAAGTCTTTCTAAAGACAGCCCAGGGTTATCAGACATCACCTGACAGATGGTGGAGGATGAGGAACCAATCAGTTATCCAAAGTGATCTGTTATCTAGGATGGGAAGTTCTGGTTACTGACTTAGCTGAGAAAGCTACCCACACATTGGGGATCAGAAATTGGTGTACCTGCCATTTGGTTTCCAATCCTCTGTGCATGACCTTAAAAGCTTACTCTGTTCATACAATTTTAGCCAACTCCAAACTAACAACAATGTCATTGTCCTGGGCTTTCCTTCAATTAGATGCCCAACCTGTTTTCCATCCCAGTTTCTCCTCAATGACTAAGTTAGAGATCCATTTAGGAATCCATTGCCTGGATCAGAATTTGAAAAGGAATTGTTTGAGAAGAAAATTACATCTCTCATTTATACCATCTATCTGAGACCTAGCAGTGACATGGAATTTCTATTAAATGCCTTTTCCAAGAGTCCAGAATGTGTATTTTGAGAAGTACAATGTGTGCCTTGGATCGTATTAGTAATGTCTATAACTTCAAAGGAAAAAAGGAATATCCTGACAAGGCCTTGTATAAATAGAGACATATGATTTTGATTTATATTTTTTATTTACACAGTCATTCCTCAGGATCCACAGGGATTGTTTCCAGGGACTCTCATGGACACCAAAATTCTCAGATGCTCAAGTCCCTTATAGAAACTAGATTAGTATTTGCATATAACCTATACAATCTAAAATCACCTCTAGGTTGCTAATAATACCTAATATGATGTAAATACCATGTAAGTAGTCACAAATACAATGCAAATGTTACATAAATAGTTGTCAGCACAACACAAATTCAAGTTTTGCTTTTTGGAAATTTCTTAAATTTTTAAAAATATTTTCAGTTCATAATTGTTTGAATCTGTGGATGTGGAATCCATGGATGTGGATCCCAGGGACACGGAGGGCCTACCATATTTATATTTTGGGTAAGTGTGAGACAAGAGGTTCACAGAGCTCTTTATCCTGAAGGAGTCAACTCTTAGGCAGGCAATGTCCCAATAGTTCTAATAAATGTGGAGATGGGATAATTTTTTGGTAAGTGCATCGTGCATCCAGTGCTGAGTTGACTACCTGAAATTTGGTCAGTTTTGTAGACATTTGTTTACCAGTTGTTAATTGGATAGAGCCAGTAATTTTAATATTATTGGATACTAAGTATAAGGGAAGTTAAGGAATGAAAGTTTGTGTCCCAGAAAATTCATATGTTGAAGACCTAACCCCCAGGGTCGCTGTATTTGGAGTAGGAAGTAACTAAGACTAAATGAGGTCATAAAGGTGGGGTCCAGATCCCATAGGACTATTGGCCTTATAAGAAGAGAGAGCAGAGAGCTCTTTTCTTTCTGTGTCTGCACACCATAAAAAAAGGCATGAGAGGACATGGTGAGACAGTAGCTGTATACAAGACATGAAGAGAGCCCTCACTAGAAACTGCACCCTACCAGACCTTGATCTTGTACTTTCCAGCTCCCAGAACTGTGACAAAATAAATTTCTGCTGTTTAAAATAGTCAGCCTGTATTGTTTTGTTAGGGCAGCCCAAGCAGATGAATTCAGGACCCTAATGGATGGGACTATAGGATGAAGGTTGTAGTAACTGACCATGAGGTATTATTTTTTCCATGTCTAAGAACAGGTAAAATCAGTGTCAAACAGAAAAGTAGTGGAAATAATCATTTCTCTATTAATTAGGTTTGGTATAATAACTTTTGATACATGAATGCCTTATTTTATCTTACTGGGCCACGTTAACTATTTTAACTAGAGGTCCATGGATTTCCATTTTATCAAGCCAGTTTGTAAGTGCCAAAGATTTACTAAAATTTTAATGTTTTATTTATTGTTAGAGCACCTATTCCCAATATGGGATATTTTAAGACAATAAGTACTATGACTATGGAAAATTTAGGTGAGAAAACAGTTAAAGTGAGGTTTACCTATTTTCCCTATGTTTTATATTTAGTTTACACTCCTAAGATTATAGATTGTACAATGTTTAAATTTAGTGGTATCCATAGGTATATTTGTGCCCCAGTATTAATGAAGTCCATGAAGTTTTGTCAGTTGGAACATTTTAGAAAATAATAAAGTTAATTTACAACCTGTGTTAGAGGCACAAAAGCCAATCAACATCTTTTTTTTTATCTTTTTTTTACAAAAAGTATTTTAGTTTATAAACTTCATATAGAAAGTTTGGACATCCGATTGGGTCAAATTATGGACCATTCTTTTAATGTAATTCTGTGTTATATACACATATAATTTATTTACTATATTAATATTAAAATATCATATGTATCATTTATTTCATTATCTTTGATTTTTCTCCCTTATCTAAGGTTTTTCCCTTTTTTTCTGTTTTAAAGCTTTTATTTGCTTGAAGATGTGCTTTTTAGTTTTTTTCTCTGCTGATAAGACAAATGGAAAGAGAGGGAGTGGCCCGGTGGCTCTAGGCAGCAGCTTTTACCTGGTACAGCCCCTCTCTGCATTATAATCAGCTCCTTTCCCCTAACCTTTTAACTCTTAAACAAACTCTTTTAGAGTAGCTTGTATCTTTAAGTGGGTTGTCCCCTGTCTGTCTTTGATCAGACCGCTTTGGGTATTTACCTGAAAACTCCTAGTGATCCTTGGTGGCTTTCACTGTGAGTGATGGCCTCCCTTGGTGGTCAACAGGATGTCTACTTGACCTCAGAAGGTCTGGCATTTACATCCAAGAGCACAGGAGTGGCATCAGCTTTAGATGTCAGGTTTTTTTTTTGTTTTAAGTCTAAGACCTTTTGTATACTTATTAGCAGCAGCACTTAAGATATCTCATGCACATTGATTAGGTATTTTAAATTTTTTATTAACTGGAACACATCCTTGGGAGTTTTGGGGGAGTCACAACCAGATATTCCTTTCCTTTTCTCTTTTTCATTAAACATTGGGTCATTGATTTCCAGGGAGGGCTCTGGGGATGGGCTGTATTATATCTTATATCCTTGGGTCTGGGATCAAACTGTGACAGCAGCAAGGCAGACAGCAGAAGAGGATTTTGCAACAACATAACATTTGTGGGGAGCCATGGTCTCCATGGGATGGGTACCCACAAACTGAGAGCCAGTAGGTCCTTTCAGTGTGAAGATGCCTACTCAGGCAGTCTTCTGCTACCTAATAAGCCAGGCTAGTATGTCTTTTGCATACAAGGAATATAAGGAAGACTATTGGAGCAGCCCCTACCAACACCGTCCTGGAAGGACAACAGATAGGTCTCACTCATCAGGTGAAGGCAAGAGAGTAACTGTTGCTGTCCCTTTAGGTGACCTTTGCTCAGACCTTTGCCAATTATCCTAAAGATCCCTGGAGACCTCATCCAGATTAGGTACATCACAAACATATAGGGACCAACTGGGGACCTCTGTGCTCAGACTACAGCATCCCAAGCTAAGAAGTGTGGATTCAGCTTTTTGAGCTCTGACAATTGAATTGGATAAGCTGAGAAACCCAACAGACACAATACAATGTGGTGGCTGCTAAATCACAAGTGTGTCAACATCCAGCAGTATTTGTGGTCAGCTGGATCCAGTTAGTAAGAGATGTATCATTCCCATTCATCACTGAACCACCCTGCTCACTGCACCAACTGTTAAGATGCACCTGGGATTTGTTTTAATCAAGTATAGTAAAATGAGACATGGAGACAACTGCCCTTGAAGGAAAACTTTATTATTTGCAATTTACCAAGAGGAAGGGACAAGCCACACCATCCAGGGCCACACAGGGAAGCACCAGGGTTGGCCAAGAGACAGAGACATGAGGGAAAATCATGAATGGTGGTAATAAACTATAGTAACCCTACTATAATATGTAAGGTGAGGAAGTGCCCTACTGGGACCTACTGAGCAGGAAGCAAAACACAGATGTTGGGGTTAATGGTGGAAGGGTTTGTAATATGATTTTTATGTATCTGTGGAAACTCAGGAGTGGTATTTATGTAAACATCTTCAGCCATTAGCTTGGCCCATGATTTGAAGATGCTAAACCATCAATTACACAATATCAAAAATGATTGCCACAGTAATACATCATACTAATAGGATAAACTCAAATTGTTATCTCACTTTAACACATATGATTCTCTCAATAGATATGGGAAAACATTTGAGAAAAGCAGCACCCTTTCATGACACAACCCACAACAAACTAGGAATAGAATGAAATTGCCTCAACCTAATAAGGGCCATTTTTGAAAACTCACAGCTAACATCATATTTGATGATTGAAAATGGTACTTGATGATGGAAGATAAAATGCTTTCCCCCTAAGATCAGGAAGAAGACAAGGATGTCCACTATTGGGGAAATATAATTAAAACCAAAATCTTTCAACTTAAAAAACCTCTCCACAAAGGTGGAAGGGAAATAAAACATCATTTCTTAGACCCAAAGTGATACATTGCTTTGTTTTAGCTTGGTGTGCTTGCCCAGCCTGGTGTGAGACTTCCACTCTCTATCATGCCCCTCTTCTTTCAAAAGGCCCGTAGTGACCAAATTGGCTGTCTTTTCCCCAAGGAGCCCAGAGATACTCCATCCAGAGGGCAGAATATTCCATTTCAGTTGCACATAGATCGCTCCCCAGTAGGTTTATAGATGAATAGGGAGAAATAAGAACACACATTCCTTAGTAAGAGGACATTATCTCATGGGAATTGTGAAGGAAAAGGAACAAGTAAGGAGACTGGTTCAAAATACCAACAACCTGTAATGATTTCTTGCCAGATGGAAAGTAAGAAATTTCTGAGGAAATTGTAGAATAAGCAGCACCAGTCTTTCTCAGAACAGGCAAAGAGATTAGCCTGAGGAAAAGGTACTGACACATATCGTTTACCAGTTCCCACCACCAGGATTCTCTCAATCTGTCCAATTTTGAGCCATTTGCCAAGTATTTCCTAGATGAAGGTTTTGTTCATCTAGGTTCTCCTGATTCTCTTGTCCCTGAAATCCCTGAATACTCCATAGTCTCTTCCTAGAATCCCTTCCTTTGATCCTTTCATAGGTTGACCAGAGTAGGAATTGCTACTTTTAGTAAAGAATTCTAACTGAGCAGCCAACACAGAAGTCTAATTTGTTCTTTTCTTTTTTGTCTTTCTCTAGATTGTCCCGAAATTAAGTACCTGCTGCTAAGATTTGACTAATAGTCTGTTCTTGCCACCCTAATAGTTTTCCTTAATTTGGATGTGAATAGTTAGCAAAAGAGCCAAAACAAGCAAACAAACAAACAAAAAACCAGAGCATATTTTGGTCTGCCTCCAGGGTAACAGCAGGGAATTCTGAGAAAGCTTCAACGAACCACTGATGGAAATCAATGGGGGACTCACCTGTCTTCTGAGAACACTGTTGTGACATCTCCCAGCTCACCTTTAGTGGAAAGGCTTCAAGTACAGCTCTTAGCAACACTTCTCAATGAGTTCTTAACTCCCTATTTATTCCATAGCTATAGGGGGTGGGGCGGCAGATAGTCAGCTTCCCTTGGCCACCGTATCCCTCTATGTTGTGCTCTTCCAGACCCTAATCTAATGTGATTGCTCTATCAAAGGAGCAAAATCTGCCAATTGCAGAATTCCATGCAGCTGCTGGTTGTTAAATGCTGCGCAGTAATCAGAGTACATTCCCATGTGTACGCTGTAAACTGAAAACACACTGAGATGTACTTCTGTGAAATTCTGGGGCATGGGGAAAAGAAGCCTTTAAATGAGGAACATCAGCTGGTGAGAAGGATGTCTGCATTACCCAGGAGTTCTGGGTAGCCTCTCAATGGCATCAGCTTTGCTGGTGATCCAGTTAGGATGGGCTGGCTTCCTTCACATTAACACAGGAAAAATGTGAGTCACGTGAGCACTTTGGTTTCCCTTTGTGTGTTTACATTAATTAGGGTAATACCTTGTTGATTTGCCTTTTTCCAAGTGCCAAGCACAGCTATTCTCCATCTCTTGCCTTCCTATGCACACATGCAATTTTATCCAAGCTCTTAATCTTTCTGTGATTCTCTCTTTATCATTTCTGTCTTTCTAGCTACATGGTGTGTGGATAATAGAGGACTCCTGAAAAGATAATCCTGTCTAAGGCATTAAGTGGACTCAGCCTAGGCCATGAAGTACATAACTCTGTGCCTTCAAACTGGGCTGGCAATTTATTACCAACTAAAGAAATTGTGCTCTAAAGGGAACCACCCATCTCAAAGATTACCACCTCCCCCTTTCCCTGAGTCAGTTTGAGGCATGGAGAGGTGAGCAGGGAGGGAGGCATTCAGGGGAAGCAGAAGAAGCATGGAGGGCCCAACAGTGAGGAAGAGCAATGGTCTGTGAAAGAGAAAATGCCTGTAATTCTCACATTTTCTCTTCTATTTTTTAAAATATTTCCTTCGGGCTCTCCAAATAATTTTTTTTAACTTTCCTCTTAGAATGATTAGAATGATGTTCATCTCATAAATATAATTAACTGATTTACTGGGATAAAGCCCTTCTAAAAACCTTTGCAAATCAAAAGAATTGTCCACTTGTCACTGTAGGACTGGAATCACATGTGCATGCCCATCCCAAGTATGACAGTTTAAAAAAGGACCTTACAGGCAGCATCCCTAGCTTCCTGTATTTTCTAACCATATGGTGACCCTGATGAGATTTTAGAGCCCATAATTATCTGCGCTTACTCAATAGTAAAACCTTGAATTTGGACAGGGTAGTTTGTTTGGCTAGTATACCAAAAGAGCAGAGAATTAGAAGGAAGAAGATTGTTTATAATTTAGGGCCTTTACTTGACTATAGTGTGGCCACAGATTTCCAGCTGATCTGCCCAAGTCAGGAACTGCCAGACTCATCCCATTCTCATCACCAAAACTGTCGGTGATAAAGTTTTGTCCCAACAGAGAAAACCTTTACACAAAAGTAGAAGGCAAAGAAAAGAATTTTTTATTGAATAAGCATTAAACCAGAAAATGATGCACATTACAGGCAATCTGCTAAGAGACTACAAAGACAGAAAGATATCTCACACTTCTATGTGACGAAACAGATACAACTCATTACACACATGTTCTCAAGATAAACAACTAGTCCTCAAGTAAGAAGACTGGAGAGCACCATTTGTTGCATATGGTTTATCCTAAATTCTATTGGTAATTGGGATGACCATCTGTGTTAATTAATTGTACTTATAAAAGGAAAAATAAGCTTCTCGTATCTTTATGACAGGAAGTAATTTTGTAACTTGGAGCGAGGCACCCTTCGAAGTTAGGCTCCCACGCTGCCACAGAAATTAAGTACTATCCCCCACGAAGTGTCCATTTCAAAGAGGTGGCTCTGAGGCTCCTTGAAAAAGATATTCTAAGGGTTATAAGCTGCCATGAGGCTTTTAAAAAGAGTCATATTCATCTTAAAGGTGTAGATGAAGAATTTACAGTTATAAGTTTATAAGAGAATATGCTGTAAGGAAAAGAAAGGGGGACATCTTTTCCTTTATTTTTAAGAGAGAATATTAAGTTTCTTATTCTTCATTTATATTTGCCCTTACACCACTCTCACCACTACTAGTTAATTTTGCACTGAAGGTCTCAGGGCTATTAGGTAAGAAAATGGAATAAAAGTCATCCAGATGGGAAATTAAAAGGTAAAGCTACCTCTATATGCAGATGACATGACCTTGTATATAGAAAAGTCTTAGAAACCCACTGAAAAATATCAGAACTAATAAATGAGTTCAGCAAAGTTACAAGATACACGATCAATTTATAAATATCTATTGAACTTGCATACATTAGCAATGAGCAATCCAAAAACAAAATTAAGATAAAAATCTCATTTGCAATAGCATCAAAAAAAATTCTTAGGAATGAATTTAACAAAAGAAAGTGGAAGAGAAAATTTACAGTGAAATTTTCTTACAGTGAAAACTGAAGAACTTGCACAAGATTTGCCTAATGAAAACTTCATTGAAAGATTTTAAAAGCTCTAAATATAAAGTCAAGACTGATGTCTGCAAGATGGCAAAAATAAAGTTGTAGGCTTGTCTCTCCACAGAAACACCAATTTAACAACAACTCATGGATGAAAATAACTTCAAGAGAGCTCCAAAATCCAGATGAGAATTTACAGCATATTGATGAAGCACAAAAATGAAAAAAGATACACTGAAAAGGGTAAGAGAAAGAGTCACATTATACCTGCCTCACTTCTTCCCCTGGGCTGCACCATGAAATACCAAAAGAGATTCCCTCAGCCTATGGATTCTCCTGTGGAAGAAAGAGAGCAAAGTGAATGCCCAATTTCACTGCAGGTCCCAGCACTGGGCCCATCCACCTGCAGACCCTGACAACTAGGGCTTTCCCTGACAATGCTAGTCTGTAAAGACTGGAAGAGGTGATTTCTTCTTCAAACACCCAGATACTAACACAAGTCTACATGAATAACAAAGAATTAGGTAAACAACTCCACCATAGGAACAAAATAAAGCTCTGGTGACCAACATTAAAGAAAAGGAGATCTATGAACTGCCTGACAGAATTCAAAATAGTCACCTTAAAGAAGCTCAGTTAGCTACAAAAGAACAGACAAACAGCTAAAAGAAATCAGAAAAACAGTATATGAATGGAATCAGAATTTCAACAGAAAGCAACCCTAAAAAGGAACCAAACAAATTCTGGGGCTAAGAATACAAAGACTGAGCTGAACATTTCAATGGAGAGAGCCTCAACAATTGACCCAATCAAGCAGAAGAAAGAATAAGTGAACTCACAGCCAGGTCATTTGAAATTACCCAGAGGAACATAAACAAAAAAAACCAAAAGATGAAAAAGAATGAATAAAGCCTATGGGACTTATGGAATATCAAGAAAAATCAATATTTGCATTATTTGTTGAAAAGACTTGAATGACAAGAGAAAGAGAAAAAGGCAGATATATTTGTATGTCAAAGGGTGGGAAATTAATCTGAAAAAAAATTCACGGAAATTTAACCTTAGTGAAATTTCTAGGGTTCAATGGCGTGGAGCATGTCAAGATACCCCTTCTACACATGCTTAGAGTGTCAGTGGCAGATAGGGATGCTGTTTGGGATCTTTGACTGGCCCATACAGGTGACTCACAGCACAGGTCTTTAGGATTTTTAAGTATGGCCCTACCATCATTTGCAGATAACTGTTCTCCTTTTGAGAAACAGCATGGCCTATAGGGATTAAATGTATAACCATGGGCCACCAAGTTGCATGCAACCTGTGATGGTTAATTTTCTGTATCAACTTGACTATGTCATAGGGTACACAGATATTTGATCAAAAATTATTCTGTGTTTGTCCGTAAGGGTGTTTTTGAATGAGATTAACATTTGAATCAGAGTAAAGCAGATTACTGTCCCTAATATGGGTTTCCCTCATCAGTCAGTTGAGGGCCTGAATAAAACAAAAAGACTAGCCCTCCTAAAAGTAAGAGTAAGAATGATCTCCTCCTGCCTGACCACATGATCTGAGATATCAGTTTTTTCCTGGCTTCAGATTTGGACTGGAATTATAGGATTGGCTCTCCTCAGCTTGCTGATTGCAGTACTTGGAACATCTCAGCTTCTGTAATTGTTAGCTAGTTCCTATAATAAACATATAAGGTCTGTTGGGGTGTGTATATTTATATACACTTATATATCTCCTGTTGTTTCTGTTTCTCTGTAGAACCCTAATACATAGCCTAACTTGCCCATAATGAATTGAGTGTTTCCCAACCCACAAATCCATAAAATTGGTCATGCACAGCAGCACTGAATTATCAAATCAAAGTGGTATATATGAGACTGGGCTCAAGCAGACCCTGAAGGCACAAGTACATTTCATGAAGAAATGGACCAGATGCTAAACATTAAAGCTTTTGCACAGCTAAGGATACCATCAACAAAACAGAAAGACAACCTACAGAATAGGAGAAAATATTTGCAAATGATGTGGCTGACAAGTGCCTACATTTCAAAATATACAAACAGCACATACACCTTAATACCAAAAACAAAACAAAACAAAATAACAACAAAAAAGCAACCCAATCAAAAAATGAGGAGAAGACCTAAATAGACATCTCTTCAAAGAGGACAGACTGATGGCCAATAAGCACATGAAAAGATACTTAACATCACTAAATGTTAGAGAAATGCAAATCAAAACTACAAGATATCATCTCACATTAGTCAGAAATGCCATTAAGTAAAAAGTCCACAAATGATAAACGTTGGAGAGGGTGTGCAGAAAAAGCAACCCTCTTATGCTGTTGGTGGGAATGTAAATTGGTGCAGCCACTGTGGAGGACAGTATGGAGGTTCCTTAGAAAACTAAAAATAGAATTACCATGTGATCCAGCAGTCCCATTCCTGGGCATACACCCAGAGAGAAATATAATTCAAAAAAAGATGTGCACCCCAATGTTCATGGCAGAACTGTTTGGAATAGCCAAGACATGGAAACAACCCAAAAGTCCATCAACAGATGATTAGATGAAGAAAGTGTGATATAATGTATGCAATGGAATGCTACTTGGTCATTAAAAAGAATAAAATAATGCCATTTGCAGCAACATGGATGGAACTGGAGATCGTCATTCTACATAAAGTAAGCCAAAAAGAGAAAGAAAAATGCCATATGATATCACGTATATGTGGAATCTAAAAAAAAAAAAAAAAGGACTCAAATGAACTGCTTATTATTTATAAATTGGATGATTGAATTCTTGAATATGTGTAAGCACATTTGACTGTTCTTTATTATTGGATTACCGCATTCTGTTGATTCTTAATTTGTGGTTGACTTTATTCCTTTGATAACTGTGTAAGTTTAAAGAGCTAAAGCTCTAAACTGTTCCTAGAAACAATGAAGAGTACATATATGTAAATTTTAAAAATATGTGCAGTATATTGCATATATGTATTTACATGCAATATATTGTACATGTGCTGCCAAACTTTATCAATTTTACTTAATACAACAAACAAAAAGAAATGGACCAAAAGCCCATGGTCCCCATTCCTGCTACACTACCTTCTCCCTCCCAGCATGCATCTGTGTCCTCATGGGGAGTTGTCTATGACCAGTGGACAGAGAAAGAGAGAACTAGGACCTCGTTTACATATGGTCCTGCAAAATATGTAGGCACTTACCAAAAGTGAGCAACTGCAGCACTGCAGGCCCTTTCTGAAACATTCTTGAGCAAATCATGAAGGGAAATCTTCCTAGTGGTCAGAATTTCAAAAAATGCCCCTGGTTGTTCATTTTGCTTGTGTAAAGAAAAAACTCAGTTTTCCACCAAAGAGTGTCCTTTACTGTCACATAGAACACTCACACAGAACACTTCTGGTCATCAAACTTGTGGAGGTTTTTCCTCGTTGCAAGTAATTCTCTGTGACACCAGATGTGTGTCTTACTATATACCTGGAGATAGTGTCAGGTCACTCTATATATATATAAAGGCTCATTCCCACAAGATTTCTCCTACCCTACTACAATTAGATGCCAATCACAGGTAATAGGTCCCGAGGTTACACACAACTTCTGTCCAATTTGGCTACAAACTGGAGGTTCCCACAACCCTCAGGTTTGATTAATTTCCTAGAGCAGCTCACTGAACTTATGTAAACAGTTAACATTTATCAGCTTATTAAAAGATATAATAAATAATATAAGTAAGTAGCCAGATGAGGTGATATATAGGGCAAGGTCTGAGACTATCCTGATTTGAGGGTCTTCACCCTCATGGTGTGGATGTGTTCACCAACATGGAAGCTCCCTGAACCCCATCCTTTGGGGATTTTATGGGGTCTTCCTCACATAGACATGATCAATTATGAGCTCCATTTCCAGCCCCTTTCTGGAAGATGGGGATTGGGGCTGAAAATTCCAAGCTTCTATTTTATAGAAAAAATTACTGTAGCTTATTTAAAAAACATTTTTTATTAAGTTTTTGGAGGGAGGTAATTAGGTTTATTTATTTATTTTTAGTGGAGGTCAGGACCTCGTGCTTGCTAAGCATGCTCTTTAATGCTGAGCTATATCCTCCCCACTGGAAATTCCAAGCTTCTAATTATGGCTTGGTCTTACTGGTGACCAGGCCCCATCCAGGAGCCATCCAGGGGCCTATTCAGTCACCTTAGTAGAAAAGATGCTCCTACTGCTCTTATCACTTAGGAATTTACAAGGGTTTCAGGAGCCCTGTGAAAGGGATGGGGTCAAAGGCAAATATTAGAACAAAAGCTGCTTCTAGTGCTCTTACCACTTAGGAAATTACAAAGGTTTCAGAAGCTCTGTGCCAGGAACCTGGGTCAGAGACGTATATATAATATTCATTCTGTTATCTCACAGCTCGGAAGGAGAAACAACAAGACATGCAATTACACTAATTCATGGGCTGTGGTCCATGGTTTGGCTTGATAGTCAGGGACTTGGCAAAAATATGATTGGAAAACTGGTGACAACAAAGTCTAGAGAAAAGCTAGGTGGACAGACTTTTCTGAATGGGCAAAAAAAAAAAAAAAAAAAAGTGAAAATATTTGTGTTCCAGGTAAATGTTCAGCAAGAGGTGACCTCAGCTGAGAAAGATTTTAATAAGTAGACAGTTGATAACATGACCTGTTCTCTGGATGCAGGTCCAACTCTGTTCCCCGGCCACACCTGTCATCAACCAATGGGCTCATGAACAAAGTGGCCATGGTGGTAGGGATGGAGGTTCCACATGAGCTCAGCAACACAGGCTTCCACTCACCAAGGCCAATGTGGCTATAGCAGCTGCTGAGAGCCCCATGTGCCAGCAGCAGAGACCAGCACTGCCTGCTATGTGTGTATCTCTCTCTCTCTCTCTCTATATATATATAGATAGACAGATAGATAGATAGATAGATATAGATGTAGATATAGATATAGATGATACAGATACAGATAGATATAGATATAAAGATATTTATATATAGTATATATAAAGATATCTATATGGCACCATTCTCCAGGGTGATCAGTCAGCTACCCGGTGATTATATCAGACTGCTTCCATCATGGAAGGGGAATGGTATTCTGCACAGCATTGCTTCTGATTAAGGAACACTCTTCACAGCAAATGAAGTGAGGTAATAAGCCCATATTCATGGGGTTCATTAGTCATTCCACTTTTTCTACCATCCTGAAGCAGGTGGCTTGATTGAATGTTTTGAAGATTCAGTTACAGTGCCAGCTGGGTGGCAATACCTTGCATAAACTGAGGCAAGGTTCTCCAGGAGGCTGTATGTGATTGGAATCAGCGTTGGGTATTTGGTGCTATTTCCCCTGCAGCCAGGATTCACAGGCCATGGAATCAAGGGGTGGAGATGAGACTTGCACTACTCACTATTACCCACAATGACTCTGTAACAATTTTTTTTTTTTTTTGCTTCCTGTCCCACCAACCTTCTGCTCTGCTGGCCTAGAGATATTAGGTCCAAAGGGAGGATGCAAGCTGGACATAACCCAGAAGTTGATTGAGCATCCTCTGATATGCTCTTTTTCTCCTGCCATGCAGGTCTCTTTCTCTCTCATTTCTCTCTGTACAGATTTCCTCAGTTATTTTGGATTTCTAGCCATGGAAATTCTTGGCTTTCAGTTTTTGTCTATCTAATCACCCACAGAGTGGGCCTTCTGGATGGGTCACAAGGGAAAGAGAACCCAGCAGTCAGCCTCATAGGCATCTGCCTCCTCCCCCAGGGAATGCCAGTGTCCTGGGTTCAGAGTCCACAAATAAGAGGTCATTTAGTCCATGGCCTGGGTCAAGGCCTATGATGCCAAGATTAGTCCTCTGGTTGGTAAACAGCAGGACTAAGCAAAACTCAGGTACTTTGGCTAGAGGGTTTGTACTGGATGAACAGTTGAGGTACCTCCTCTGGTCACTTGAAGGGACAGATCCTTTTTTCTTACTCATCAGCATTTGGGCCACAGGCCACCATGAATGTGCCTCTAGATACCCTTGAGGGTCAGAAGAGCATGTGCAATGGCAGGAGGGGAGGAGCAGCAGAGATGGGAAAGGCTGCTACCCTTGTCTGAACAACACCAGCTCATTAGGCAACTGGGCTACCATGCTTAATTCTCCCTGGAGTGGTAGTCTCCTGCCTTTCCACAAGGAGCCATTCATGTGCCCGGTGGTGCACAACAACCATGGTAGGTAATGGTACCCTGAGCAGCCAGGGATGGTCACCAGGCTACACGCAGCAACTAGAGTTACTCTGGTAGGTGGAGCTCAAGTTCTGAGTAGTTGGGGGGCTGTGTTGTCACCACTTTTACAGGCAGGAGCCTCACAGACCATCTGCTAAACAGATTGACAAGTCACACAGGGACATAGCAAATTAACAATTCTCTTTTAGGGACAAGAGCTTTTAGAGTGGGAAGAGATAGTGACACCCAAAAAAGAACACAGAGCAGAGCAGGCCAAAGTACAAGCCTGCCAGCAACTGGTGGTTGTGTCCCAAGTGGCCCCTGCCATATCACAGAACCAGTTAGCCAAGAGCAATCAAGCCAACACTGACTAGGTGACCGTGGTCAGGCATGGACAAGTCTGTTCATGATTCCAACTGCCTCCTAGTCACTCTGTTGGTGGCAAGATTCCTGCCCTGGGGTAATGAAATAGCTGAGTACCCACCATCTCACACTGGACAGATGAGACCTACGTAAGTTTACTAGTCATACACACTCATAGGTGAGGCTGGAAGGGCACAGGCCATCCAGGGCCACACGGGCACTGCACTCGGGAGCAGAGGGAACATCCAGGGGTTATGGGAAGTGGGCTCTGCATTATCAAGAGGGTGCAGTGACCCCTGGTTCCTGTGGGAGGATGTGAGTGGCTTTTCTGTGTAATTCTGCGGGCTGCTTGGGAAGTGAAACTTGCTACTCAGGGATAAACAAGAACCTCACCTACTTGGTCCTTTTGATAAGGAAGAAGGTTTGTCTGACCACAGGACCTCACCTGTGAGAGAAGAATGCAGATGGAAACTTGCAATTAGGCCAAAAGAACCCCTCTTGGTTTCAGATGTTAAAAGAGTCATTCAGACTGGGCCTTAATTTCAGGCCACTGTTGCTACAATTTAAAGTATTTTGAAGACTATTAAAAACAAACCCAATTTTCATCAGCGGTGTTTATAGTTGCAGCCCAAAAACATATGAGTGACAAACAAAACTTTAGTATAGAAATAAGATGGGTAAGGAGTTTTAAGATAATTCCAAAAAAGATAAGAAGGCTTAGAAAAGCAGAAGGCTGTAACTGAAAATATGCTTTAGTGATTGTTAATATATGATTTCTGAGACTGCATTCCCAGCCCCTCACCATGGGAAAACTGGTACCTAATGATGTAAGTTTTTAATTGTGAAAATATGTAAAAAAATAACATCCTCACAGACTCATCTATACTGCTATATGTGGCAGATTTGTTTATTTATTTTAACACACTTCATTTTGTAGAGAAGTTTTAGCGTTACAGAAAAAATTAGCAGAAAGCACAGAGTTCCTATACACCCCTTTACCTCTACCTCCCTCCACAGTTTCCCTATTATTAATATCTGCATGAGTGTGCTACATTTGTTACAACTGATGAGCCAATACTGATACATTTTTACTAACTACAATCCATAGTTTACATCAGGGTGGACCTTTTGTGTTTTACACTTTGTAGGTTTTGACAAATGGATAATGACATGTAACCACATCACAGTATCCTACAGTATAGTTTCACTGTCCTAACAATTCTCTGTAATCTGCCTGTTCCTCCCTCCCTCTATCACCCTGAATCCCTGGCAACCACTGATCTTTTTGCTATCTACATAGTTTTGCCTTCATCAGAATATATTACAGCTGGAGTCATACAGAATAAAGCCTTTTCAGGTTGACTTCTTTCATTTAGCAATATGCATCTAAGTGTCTTCTTAGAGGAACTCTTTGTTACTTGAGAGTTCATTTCTTTTTACCACCTGCCTGAGCATCATATCCTGTAACTTTACTATGATTGCTTAGTAGTGTCAGGAGGTTTTTTGTTGTTGATTCTTTGGAAATTTTTATATAGACAATCAATGCTATCTGTGAACAAACACTGTTTCACCTCTTCCTTCCAAATCTGCGTATTTTTTGTTTCCCTTAATTGTCTTACTGCATTAGCTAGGACTTCCAGAAGGTTGCTGAAAAGACATGGTGAGAGAGGATCACCTTACCTTGCTCCTTATCTTATAGGGAAAGCATCTAATTTCTCCTCATTAAGTATGATGTTAGCTGTAGGATGTCTGTAGATGTTCTTTACCAAGTTAAGAAGTTAAGGAAGTTCTTTTATTCCTAGTTTACTAATATTAAAAAAAAAGAATGGATATTAAGATTTTTTTTAACATTTTTTATTGATTTATAATCATTTTACATTGTTGTGTCAAATTCCAGTGTTCAGCACAATTTTTCAGTTATTCATGGACATATACACACTCATTGTCACATTTTTTCTCTGTGAGTTATCATAACATTTTGTGTATATTTCCCTGTGCTATACAGTGTAGTCTATTCTACAATTTTGAAATCCCAGTCTATCCCTTCCCACCCTCCACCCCCCTGGTAACCACAAGTCTGTATTCTCTGTCTGTGAGTCTATTTCTGTCCTTTATTTACGCTTTGTTTTTGTTTGTTTGTTTGTTTTTGTTTTTGTTTTTTAGATTCCACATATGAGCGATCTCATATGGTATTTTTCTTTCTATTTCTGGCTTACTTCACTTAGAATGACATTCTCCAGGAGCATCCATGTTGCTGCAAATGGCATTATGTAGTCGGTTTTTATGGCTGAGTAGTATTCCATTGTATAAATATACCACCTCTTCTTTATCCAGTCACCTGTTGATGGACATTTAGGCTGTTTCCATGTTTTGGCTATTGTAAATAGTGCTGCTATGAACATTGGGGTGCAGGTGTCATCCTGAAGTAGATTTCCTTCTGGATACAAGCCCAGGAGTGGGATTCCTGGGTCATATGGTAAGTCTATTCCTAGTCTTTTGAGGAATCTCCACACTGTTTTCCATAGTGGCTGCACCAAACTGCATTCCCACCAGCAGTGTAGGAGGGTTCCCCTTTCTCCACAGCCTCTCCAGCATTTGTCATTTGTGGATTTTTAAATGACGGCCATTCTGACTGGTGTGAGGTGATACCTCATTGTAGTTTTGATTTGCATTTCTCTGATAATTAGTGATACTGAGCATTTTTTCATGTGCTTTTTGATCATTTGTATGTCTTCCTTGGAGAATTGCTTGTTTAGGTCTTCTGCCCATTTTTGGATTGGGTTGTTTATTTTTTTCTTATTGAGTCGTATGAGCTGCTTATATATTCTGGAGATCAAGCCTTTGTCGGTTTCACTTGCAAAAATTTTCTCCCATTCTGTAGGTTTTCTTCTTGTTTTATTTCTGGTTTCCTTTGTTGTGCAGAAGCTTGTAAGTTTCATTAGGTCCCATTTGTTTATTCTTGCTTTTATTTCTTCTAGGAGAAAATTTTTGAAATGTATGTCAGATAATGTTTTGCCTATGTTTTCCTCTAGGAGGTTTATTGTATCTTGTCTTATGTTTAAGTCTTTAATCCATTTTGAGTTGATTTTTGTATATGGTGTAAGGGAGTGTTCTAGCTTCATTGTTTTACATGCTGCTGTCCAGTTTTCCCAACACCATTTGCTGAAGAGACTGTCTTTATTCCAATGTATATTCTTGCCTCCTTTGTCAAAGATGAGTTGACCAAAAGTTTGTGGGTTCATTTCTGGGCTCTCTTTTCTGTTCCATTGGTCTATATGTCTGTTTTGGTACCAATACCACGCTGTCTTGATGACTGTAGCTCTATAGTATTGTCTGAAGTCTGGGAGAGTTATTCCTCCAGCCTCTTTCTTTCTCTTCAGTAATTCTTTGGCAATTCTAGGTCTTTGATGGTTCCATATGAATTTTATTATGATTTTTTCTAGTTCTGTGAAATATGTCCTGGGTAATTGGGTAGGGATTGCATTAAATCTGGAGATTGCCTTGGGCAGTGTGACCATTTTAACAATATTGATTCTTCCAATCCAAGAGCATGGAATATCTTTCCATTTTTTAAAGTCTTCTTTAATTTCCTTCATCAATGGTTTATAGTTTTCTGTGTATAATTCTTTCACCTCCTTGGTTAGATTTATTCCCAGGTATTTTATTACTTTGGGTGCTATTTTAAAGGGGATTGTTTCTTTACTTTCTTCTTCTGTTGATTTATCATTAGTGTAAAGAAATGCAACTGATTTTTGAACATTAATTTTGTAACCTGCTACCTTGCTTAATTCTTCAATCAGCTCTAGTAGCTTTTGTGTGGACCTTTTAGGGTTTTCTATATATAGTAACGTGTCATCAGCATATAATGACACTTTTACCTCTTCTTTTCCAATTTGGATCCCTTTTATTTCTTTCTCTTGCCTGACTGCTGTGGCTAGGACTTCCAGGACTATGTTGAATAGGAGTGGTGATAGTGGGCATCCTTGTCTTGTCCCAGATTTTAGTGGGAAGCTTTTGAGTTTTTCACCATTGAGTACTATGCTGGCTGTAGGTTTGTCATATATAGCTTTTATTATGTTGAGATATGTTCCCTCTATACCCACTTTGGCAAGAGTTTTTATCATAAATGGGTGTTGAATTTTATCAAATGCTTTTTCTGCATCGATTGAGATGATCACGTGGTTTTTGTCCTTTCTCTTGTTGATGTGATGTATTACACTGATTGATTTGAGTATGTTGAACCAGCCTTGTGTCCCTGGGATGAACCCCACTTGGTCATTATGTATAATCATTTTAATGTGTTGTTGGATTCTATTTGCTAAAATTTTGGTGAGGATTTTGGCGTCTATGTTCATCAGTGATATTGGCCTATAATTCTCTTTTTTTGTAGTGTCTTTGCCTGGTTTTGGTATCAGGGTGATGGTGGCTTCATAGAATGAGTTTGGGAGTATTCCCTCCTTTTCAATCGTCTGGAAGAGTTTGAGAAGGACTGGTATGAGTTCTTCTTTGTATGTTTGGTAGAATTCCCCGGTGAAGCCGTCCGGTCCTGGACTTTTATTTGTAGGGAGGTTTTTAATTGCTATTTCTATTTCCTTTCTAGTGATCGGATTGTTCAAGTGTTCAGATTCTTCTTGATTCAGTTTTGGTGGACAGTATGTTTCCAGAAACTTGTCCATCTCCTCTAGGTTAACCAGTTTGGTTCCATATAGTTTTTCATAATATTCTCGTATGATATTCTGTATTTCTATTTTGCTTGTTGCAATTTCTCCATTTTCCTTTCTTATTTTGCTAATTTGTGCTCTCTCTTTTTTCTTCTTTGTGAGTTTGGCTAGAGGTTTGTCGATTTTATTTACTTTTTTAAAAAACCAGCTTTTGGTTTGGTTGATTTTTTCTGTGGTCTTGTTAATCTCTATCATATTTAATTCCTCTCTGATCTTTATTATTTCCTTCCTTCTGCTGCTTTTTGGGGCTTTTTGTTCTTATTTTTCTAATTCATTCAGGTGGTGGTTTAAATTGTTTATTTGAGATTGTTCTTCTATTTTGAGGAAGGCCTGTATCGCTATAAACTTCCCTCTTAGCACTGCCTTTGCTGTGTCCCATAGGTTTTGAGTGGTTGTGCTTTCATTATCATTTGTCTCAAGGTATTTTTTAATTTCAGCTTTGATTTCCTCATTGATCCATTGTTTTTTCAATAACATATTGTTTAATCTCCATGCTTTCCTTTTTTTCTCCTTTGTTTCTCTGTTGTTGATTTCCAGTTTCATGGCATTGTGGTCAGTAAAGATGCTTGAGATAATTTCTATCTTCTTAAAATTGTTGAGGTTTCTTTTGTGCCCAAGTACATGATCGATCCTGGAAAATGTTCCATGTGCACTTGAAAAGAATGTATAGCCTATTTTTGGGGGGTGTAATGCTCTGAAAATATCCACCAAATCTAGTTTTTCTATTGTAGTATTTAATTTCTCTGTTGCCTTGTTTATTTTCTGTCTGGAAGATCTGTCTAGTGATGTTAATGCAGTGTTAAAATCTCCAACTATGATTGTATTCCCATCAATATCCCCCTTTATCTCTGTTAGTAATTCTTGTATGTACTTAGGTGCTTCTATATTGGGTGCATATATATTAACGAGTGCAATATCCTCATCTTGTATCACTCCTTTAATCATTATAAAATGTCCGTCTTTATCTTTCTTTATGGCCTTTGTTTTAAAGTCTATTTTGTCTGAAATCAGTACTGCAACACCTGCTTTTTTGGCTTTTCCATTTGCATGGAATGTCCTTTTCCATCCTTTCACTCTCAGTCTATATGTGTCCTTCTCCCTAAAGTGGGTCTCTTGTATGCAGCATATTGAAGGTTCTTGCTTTATTATCCAGTCTGCCACTCTGTGTCTTTTGACTGGAGCATTTAGTCCATTAACATTTACAGTAATTAATGATAGATGTGTGTTTATTGCCATTTTGAACTTATCTTTGCAGTTGAATTGGTGTATCCTCTTTGTTCCTTTCTTCTTCCTTTTGTGGTTTGGTAATTTTCCTTTGTATTATCATGTATTTTATTTACTTTTTGTGACTCCTTTGTAAATTTTTGGCTTGTGGTTACCCTTTTTTTGTAAATCTATCAACCCATTACTATAACTTTTTATTAAACTGATAGTAACATGATCTCAAACCCATCCTACTGTTAAAAAAAATTTAAAAAAGAAAGAAAAAATATTCTATATTTCCCTGCCTCCCTCTCCCACTCTCAGTGATTTGTATGTCTTCTTTTATAATTTCATGTTTACTTTATTTGTAATTCATGAGTTATCACCTTTCCAGTAGTGTGTTTCTCATTTCTGTAGCATCCTGCTGCTTTTCTATTTAGAATAGCCCTTTCAATATTTCTTTTAGCATGGGTTTAGTGTTGTTAAACTCCTGCAGCATTTTTTTTTTGTCTGTGAAACTCTTTATTTCTCCTTCTATCCTCAAGGATAGCCTTGCTGGATAAAGGATCCTAGGCTGCATCTTTTTTTTCATTCAGGGCTTTGAATATATCTTGCCACTCCCTTCTGGCCTGTAGTGTTTGTGTAGAGAAATCAGCTGAGAGCCTTATGGGGGTTCCCTTGTAACTTACTCTTTGCTTTTCTCTTGCTGCCTTTAGAATCATTTCTTTATCCTTGACTCTGGCCATCTTGATTATGATATGTCTTGGTGTGAGTCTATTTGGGTTCTTCCTGTTTGGGACCCTCTGAGCTTCCTGTACTTGGATATCTGATTCCTTCTTTAAGTTTGGGAAGTTTTCAGTCATGATTTCTTCAAAAACCTTTTCAATCCCCTTTGATCTTTCTTCTCCTTCTGGGACCCCTATTATGCAAAGATTGGGACACTTTGTATTATCCCATAGGTCCCTTATGCTATTTTCATTATTTTTTATTTGCTTCTCTTGTAGTTCTTCTGAATGGGTGCTTTCTATTGCCCTGTCTTCTAGGTCACTAATTCGTTCCTCTGCATTATCTAGTCAGCTTTGCACAGCTATTAGATCATTCCTCATCTCTGTCAATGAGTTTACCCATTCTACTTGGCTCTTCTTTATAGCTTCAATTTCATTTTTGACATATTTTATATCTCTAAACACTATCTCTTTTAATTCCTTCAGCAATTCAATCACTCCTTTTTTGAAATCTTGATCTAGTAGGCTATCGATGTCTATTTTGTTGACCTTTCTTTCAGGGGATTTCTCTTGTTCTTTTAATTGGGAAAGGTTTTTCTGCTTCTTCATCTTGGTCATACCTCTTTGGCACTGTGGTTTATGGAGTATCAGTTGTTTATTTTGGTCCTTAAGGATTTTATCTATCTGATGCCTATTTAGGAATAGAACTTAGGAAAAAAAAATAAGAGAGAGAGAGAAAGAATTTTAAAAGAAGGGAGAAAGAGGGTTTGAAAACAGTGTATAATGAATAATAGAAGAGTGAGTTGAAGCAGAGTATTAATCGGGTTGAGACGTCCTTTTAAAACCTTTACAAAAAAAGGGGGGGGAGATGAATAGATGTATTTGAAACCTGTGTCTAATCAATAGCAGGACATCAAAACCCAAGAGAAATAGAAATGAATTAAGAAGTAAAGATTAAGAGAGTAATAGAAAATAGAACAGGTAAAAACAGATTTAAAAAAAAGGGGGGGGGATTTGTTGGTGTTCTCCTGGAGTCTGTGTGCTTTTAATGTGAAGTCTTTCTGTCTTCATCCTGTTTTGGAAGCTCAGCTTGCTGTTTTCAGAGGCCCTCCGTTGGCGCCCTCTTCTGTGCTGCTCCCAGCACCTGTCGGCAAGCAGATCGCGCCTCCTCCTAACACTGGGTCAGGTGCAGCTCTCCTCTGCTGTGGGCGGGCGGGTCGCTGCCCCTCCAGATGCCGCAGTCAGATGTTGCAGACTGGCCAGGTAGGAGGGTGGGTTGTGCCCCCTCCCAGCAACTCGGTCAGGGGCTGTGTTCCTGCCCGAAAGGCGGGGGCCGCTCTCGCTCTACCTGCGCCACCAGTAGCTCCGCTGCTCTGTGCGGCTGCGCGCTCCGCCCTGGTCGGCGCTCCGCGGGTGGGCTCGGGGAAGACCGAGGGACAGCCTTGTCCCTGCTCCGAGCCAAAACCCAGCTCCTTGTTTGTCTTTGTGGAGCAAGTTCTCTGAGGGACCAGGACGGAAGGATCCTATCTGCCCCGGGCTGCAGGCCAGTCTCAGCCTGGCCTTTGAGGCTGCTAAGCCCTTCTGTGCGGATGCAGGTTTTGCCCCCGCCCCCGCCTGAGTGCTAAGCGTGGAGGATATGGCGGCTGTGCCTGAGCCCCGCCTCTCTTCCCCCGAAAACTTTCCGCGGGTTTTCAGAGATGGGGGTGTGCACCCTTCCCCCGAGAGCACATCAACCTTGCTGTTTTATGGAGGGCCCAGGTTGTTCTGCCCTGTGCACCCACAGCCATGGCGCGCAGCCCCTTGCGTTCCCCCGGGGCTGCCTCTGTGCAGCCACCCCCGTCCTCCACCCAGCTTGTGCAGCCTGGCCCTGCCCGCCGCTGCCGGCCCGCATCTCAGGCTGGGTGTCGGGGGGACGCTCTGTGCCCATTTAACTTAGTTCTGTTAGTCAAGGGCTGTTCTGTACAGATCCGAGCCTCAGAGGCTCCCCCTCTGTCCCGCTGGCCTCTCAGTTGGAGAGGGGAGACCCAGCGAGCGAGCGCCAGTCCTCCTTTGCTGCTCCCTCCCCACGGGACCCGTCCCGTGCTGCTTTGCCTTTTGTTCTTTCTTTTTTCCTTTTCTCCTACCAGATTTTTGGCATCTTTATCTTTTGAAGAGGGCGATGTTCTGTCAGAGTTCCACAGGTGCTCTGGTTGGCTGAGTGGGTCTGTAGATGTGGGTCTTGGTGTATTTGTGGGAGAGGGTGACCTGCGAGCGTCCTTCTACTCCGCCATCTTCTCCGTCTCCCCCAAGATTTTTTGAAATGCTCTTCTGTATCTATTGTATGATTATATGATATTTCTTATTATGGCTATTGATATGATGGGTTACATTGATTGATTATCAAGTGGTAAACCAGCCATGCATAGCTGGATAATCCCACTTTATCATGGCATATAATTCATTTTATACATTGTTAGATTCAACCTGCTAATATTTTGTTGAGCATTTCTGCATCTATGTTCATGAGAGATATTGGTCTGTAGTTTTTCTTTCTTGTATGTCTTTGCCTGGTTTTGCTATGAAAATAATTTTGGCTTCACAGAATGAGTTAGGAAGTATTCCCTCTCCTTTTACATTCTGTTAGAGACTGCAGAGAATTGATATCACTTCTTCCTTAACTTGGTAGAATTCACCAGTGACACTTGAGGGCCTGATACTTTCTGATTTGGGAGATTAAATATTGATTCAGTTTCTTTAACAAATATATGCCTATTCAGATTTATCCTTCTGGGAGTTTTGGCAGAATTCTTTCTTTTAAGGAATTGGACCATTTCATCTAGGTTATCAAATTGATGACTAGGGGATCCATATTTATGGCTCTCTTTCATTCCTGATATTAGCAGTTTGTGTCTTCTGTTTTTCTTAGTTAACCTGGCTGGAGATTTATCAATGTTCTTGACCTTCTCAAAGAACCAGCTTTTGGTTTTACTGATTTTCTCTATTGGTTTCCTGTTTTCCATTTCACTGATTTCCATTCTAAGTGTCATCATTCTTTTGTTTTATATACTTCAGACACAATGTGCTCTTCTTTTTCCAGTTTCCTAAAAAGGAATCTTAAAAAGGAAGTTACCTAAGATCATTAGACTGTGTAATTTTAGATTATTAGCTTAACCTAATTATTTATGTAATCTGATCATGTAATTAGCCTATCACCTTTGCATTGTCAATAAAAGCACCATTCTAGTTCTACTTCATCCCTGCTCCAGCCCCACTCCTCCTTCTCGTAGAGTCAAAAGACATTAAGGGCCAAGATCCCACTCTGGGTACATCAGGCCACTCAATTCACAGTCCAATTTACAGCCCTGAGTGGTCTAGCCTGAAACTTCTTTCCTGGAGCCTGTCTTAGAGAGCAGTTGCTTACAGAGGGTTTGGATCAAATTTAGGCTGAAAGTTAGAATATTCAAATATGTACATTCAAGGCACATCATAGTTTGAAATGAACCATGTGTGAAAAGATAAAAGGGGCAGTGGGACTAGGACTACATATTCCTATGCACAGAATACATCTTATTGAACATCTTTTTATTTTGATTTATGAGTTTTAAAAAGGTTAGACATTAGCTTTGTGGACTTCCTTTTAAACTGTTGCTCCAGGCACTACACACAAAGGGGACTTACCTGATGTTTTAATAGCTGCTAAACTAGGAGCATCTATTTTCTACTCACAATTATATTAAGTTCTGTTTTGTATGAGAAACTTACACAGTTTATATAATGTACATAATCATGTCCTGTGAATTTCAGAGATACCACATGTGTTTATTGCTGTTGCTCTAACTATTCAATTTATCTCTGCTTTTTAAAAGCTTCATATTCAAACAGTTGCCAGGATTAGGGTGGCAGAAAGGCTATGATTATTAACCCATGGGAACTTTTTTTTAAAGCATTTTTTATTGAGTTATAATCATTTTACAATGTTGCATCAAATTCCAGTGAAGAGCACGATTTTTCAGTTATACATGAACATATATATATTCATTGTCACATTTTTTTCTCCATGAGCTACCATAAGATCTTGTATATATTTCCCTGTGCTATACAGTATAACCTTGCTTATCTACTCTACATTTTGAAATCCCAATCTGTCCCTTCCCACCCACCCCACCCCCTTGGCAACCACAAGTTTGTATTCTATGAGTCTGTTTCTGACATGTATGTATGTATGTATGTATTTTAGATTTCACTTATGAGTGATCTCATATGGTATTTTTCTTTCTCTTTCTGGCTTACTTCACTTAGAATGACATTCTCCAGGAACATACTTATTGCTGGAAATGGCATTATGGTGTCAGTTTTTATGGCTGAGTAGTATTCCATTGTATAAATATACCACTTCTTCTTTATCCAGTCATCTGTTGATGGACACTTAGGCTGTTTCCATGTCTTGGCTATTGTAAATAGTCCTGCTAAGAACATTGTGGTGCAGGTGTCATTCTGAAGAAGGGTTCCTTCTGGATATAAGCCCAGGAGCAGGAATCCTGGGTCATATGGTAAGTCTATTCCTAGTATTTTGAGGAATTTCTGTACTGTTTTTCACAGTGGCTGCACCAAACTGCATTCCCTCCAGCAGTGTAGGAGGGTTCCCTTTTCTCTACAGCCTCTCCAGGATTTGTCATTTGTGGATTTTTGAATGATGGCCATTTTGACTGGTGTGAGGTGATATCTCATTGTAGTTTTGATTTGCATTTATCTGATAATTATTGATATTGAACATTTTTCATGTGCCTATTGATCATTTGTATTTCTTCCTTGGAGAATTGCTTATTTAAGTCTTCTGCCCATTTTTGGATTGGGTTGTTTGTTTCTTTCTTATTAAGTTGTATGAGCTGCTTATAATTCTGGAGATTAAGCCTTTGCCAGTTTCATTTGCAAACAATTTCTCCCATTCCATAGGGTTTTTTTTTTGTTTTATTTATGGTTTCCTTTACTATGCAGAGGCTTGTAAGTTTCATTAGGTCTCATTTGTTTATTTTTCTATTTCTAGGGTTTGAGGTAAAAAAAGAAAAACAAGAAACAGAGTGCCTGATATAGCAGGAAAAAGGAGAGGAAACATATTAAAACAGATACATTTGGTTTCCAATATCTGATGAATAACAGCAACTATTAAAATCTGAATCTGTCCATGTATCCTCTAAAAAACTAACAGGATCAATATTAGGAGAGCAAATAAAATTAATGACAACATCCCATGACTTTAGAATAATGAGGAGATACAAAATATTACTAACTTCAAATCATCATTAAATAAGCAAATAAAAATTCAAATATAGAAGCTGAGAGCCACATCTATGGAAAGAGTCAGCTGGAGACTGTGGCAAACACATGTAAAAGCAGAGACAGAGAATTTAGAGATGGTTAAACACAAATAATATGACTCCCAGAAAGAAAAAGTCCCACCATGAGTTGGAAAGTATTGAGATGATGTCTCAGTTCTGGGGGATGAGAGCTCAGACTACTGGGAAATCCAAAAGAATGGATTTGTAGTATGTGGGAACTAAGGAAGTAAGAGCTGATCAAAGTGAGGAATAAACATAAAAATAAAGTGATTTAGAATAGTAACTAAATTACAAGGAGCCTGGTGCAGACTGGACCATGTCCCTTCACCAATGCGTATATTGAAGCCCTAACCCTGATGTGGCTAAATTTGGAGATAGAGCCTTTAAGGAAGTAATTAAGGTTAAATGAGGTCATAAGGGTGGAGCACTAATCCCATGGGAATAACATTCTTATTAGAAGAGGAAGAGAAACCAGATCTCACTTACTCTCCATGTGCACACAGAGAAAAGGCCATGTGAGGAGGCAGTGAAAAGGTGTGGCCTGCAAGCTGAGCAGAGAGGCCTTGGCAGAAATCAACCCTGCTGGCACCTTCACCTTGAACATTCAGTCTCTAGAACTTTGAGAAATTCAAGTTCTGTTGTGTAGCCACCCCGTGTGTGGTGTTTTGTCATAGCAGCCCAAGCAGACTAATAGACAGCCCAGAGAGAAAACATACTTGACTAAAAATTTTAATAAACAGCAGTGAAAAAGGGCATTAAAGCAGCAAAAGAGCAACCAAAGATTAAAAGGAAAATAAAAAGAAAAAACTGAAACAAACAAAGTTCTGGATAAAGACAGCAGACTGCAAAATAATATAAGAAATAAAAAATTAAAAATGACTGTAGCATCTAAAGAGAATAATGAAATAAATCTAAAATTAAAAGCCATAATCTAGAAAAATTGTCCAGAAATAAAAGAATTCCTAATCCACATTTTCAAAATGACCACCCTGAACCTGAGAAAACTAACCTGAAACAGTCCTCTTAAATACATACCTTAATAAAGCCACTAGATCTTTAAAAAGAAGAAAAAGCCCTCTGGACAAGAATGAGGATGTTGGAAAAAAAAGGTCAAGTCTCAACAAACAAACAAATGTAGGTTTGGCAACAGACTTTGTCACCAGTAAACAAAGCAAACATAAGTGGAGCAACATTTTCAAGAAAAGGAAGTGTATCAAGGACTGTTACCCATCATGTATTACCCTTTAAGGAGCAAGGCTCTGAGAGGATGTAAACCAATTTAGATATTCACAAACACAGGTAACACTGTTATCATGAAACCTTACAGAAAGGGAGAAATTTCAAGCAACCAAGACTTGACGGGAAAAGCTGGCAGAAAAACTGAGCAGTGAGTACATTCAATTGTAGATCTGAAAACAACGTTATGTGCTCTGGTGAAGTGGAAATAATGTAACAAGCTACAGGAAACAGGAAGGAAAAGACAGGAAGTACAAATAAGCTCAGAAACAGCCATAAAACTAATCAGGGTCTAAGGATGTCACTATAAGCAAAAAGTCAATTAGAAGATTAAGGAAAAAAAGGACAACTAAGGCTATTATATCAATATAGAAGTAATACTAAAACAAAAGCATCAGAATTTCCTAATTACAGCCATCCAAAAAGAACAAAGAAAAAAGACCAAATAGAAAAACTTAGTAAATGTGATACTCATTGAATGTAACAATAGGACAAAACTGAAACCTAACATACAAATCATGTCAATAAATATGACTAGGCTTAACCCACTAATTAAATTCGCTTTTGATTTTCAAACTGAGCCATGGACAAAGCATAAATCTCTGCTGTAAAGGGAAAACATACTTAAGCAAAATGGTACAAAAGGGCTAAAAACGAGATGAACAGTATGATTCCAGACAAAATGAAACAAGAAGGAAGCAGAGGGGTAATCTTGTCATCAGAAGGACAAAGAAACACTTACAATGCTAAAATCTATAAATTTGAATGGAGAAATAATAGACCAAGCAACCTTCACAAAGCAGAACTCAGAGAAGTAAGGTAAAATAGAAACACACTAATAAGATAAGTATTTCAAGACAAATCAAGGCAAAACATTAGGGGCATCAAACAGAAATATAATAACAAGTATTATGAATCCATATCTAATTTTATAATGTCAAAACTTGTAATAGAAAATATACTTGCATCTCAAGGGTACATGGAACATTCGCAAAAACTGATCCAGATAACACACACAGGTAATAATGCAGTAAAACTAGCAATTAATGGTGAAGAACGAGCTTCCATCTGGACCTGAAAAGCAAACAACTCTCTAGCAAACTGCTCTTTGGTGAGAGGAAAAACACAAGCCAGAGCTGAAGAAGTTCCAAAACAAAAACTAATAAAAATATTACTTATGAGGATGTATGGGATATGTGTACTGGTCAGAAGAAATTCCATAGCATGAGGTGTTTTTATCAAGGAAAAAAGAAAGAATGAAAGCAAGTGAATTTTTGACTCAAAAACAAACAAACAAACAAACAACCTAGAAAAAGACAATAGGAATGTAAAAGAAAGTAGACAGGACAAAGAAGAAAATAAATTAAAAATAATAAAAACATTTTCTTCATTTTAAATGTCCAGTAATTTTATTAAGATATGTCTTAGGACTGTTCCCAGGTATGTTTCCTCAGGTTCCTGGTGGTCCCTTTGAACATGTGAACACCTTTTATTTCTGCAGTTTCCTTAGATTAGAAGTTAATGAAACAGAAACAGAAAAACAGAACAGGTAAGTCAGAAGGCTGGTTCTTTGAAAAAATTCACAAAAAAGACAAATCACTAGCAAAACTTATCTGCAAAACAAGAGAAATCTCAACTACACAAAATAAGAAATGACAAGGAAGAAGCAATCATGGATACAATGCATGAAAAGATCTTAAAAGATTTTTTTTAACTTGATACAAATGCATTTGAAAGAGAAGCAAATAATTTCCTAGGAAATACAACTTATCAAAATTTACTCTCATAGAGACAGAAAATATAAACAGAACAACTCTCACACGAGAAAAAGAAAATATCAAACTTGCCTGAGCAGTAAAATGATCACCTCTAAATCTTTCATCTAGGTTCACAGAATTTTAAAACTTTGCCACATATACTTTGTCTTTTCTGTATAAATTCTTCTCGACCATTAACAATTTTCATTCATTACAAACATCATAACCCATTACTCCAAATATGTCAGCATTATATCTCCTAAGAGTAAAGGCATGATCACACTGAAGAAAACTGTACCCTGATAATATACTGTCCACTGTACAATCCATTAAAAAAAAAAGCAGTATCTCTGAAAATATCAGAGTGTTTTTCAGCTATATAATTCCCCTCCTTTTACTGGAAAATCCTCCAAAATTGGAGGTATAGCTATCATGAAAGTGGGTTTAATCAAAATTGTTTTCTTTAAAAAAATGTCCACATACATTTTAGACTTTACTGATATATTGTTCTTTTTTTAACTCTGCATTTCCAAAAATTCATCCACACTGTTGCATATGACTATGTAACATACCATAATTTACATATTGATTCTATTTGATGGATAGTCTGGTTGATTCTAGTTTTTCTGTTATTACGAACAATACAGAGACAGACATTCTTCTCTACACCACTGCTGAGTATCTGGAAGTGTCCCTAAAGCGGTGCTACTGAAAAGTGGGGTTTGCAAATTGCTGCCAGTCAACATAATGCAACAAGTAGATGATACGATAAATACAAAGATTGAGAGCAACCATTTAGAAACTTTCATAGCAATCACAAAAAAGCTTCAGTGAGGTAAAGCTGATGAATTGACTGATTACGGTTCAACTATATAATCTGATAAGCTCTGACATACTAATATACATGAATGGATTTATTTCTGGGGTCTCTACTCTGATCTACTCCTCCTTGTGTCTTTCCTAATGCTAAAACCACACTGTCTTATTTACCATAATTATAGTAAGTCTTGAAATCAGGCAGTGTTATCCCTACAACTTAGCTTTTATTTTGAAAGATTTTAGTTTTACTAGCTCTTTGCATTTATGTATAAAGTTTAGAATCAGATAGGCAATTACTCTATGAAAGTATGCTGGGAATTAAATTGAGATTGTTCTGAGTCTATACATGTTTTAAGAAGAAAAAACATATTAAGTCTATTGGGCACTTTGATACATCAAATTTATCATTTATACATGAACAGGACATGAGAGTATCTCTCTCCATTTATTTAGGTATTGCCTCTACCACTACTGCAAGTTTCTCAGTCACCCAAGGAAGCTGTTGCCAGCCAGGAGGAAGGTCCCATATTTTGGAGTTGAAAGGTTCCTCATAGGATGTTTACTTTTACCTCGACAAATGCAATGGAGGTAGCCAAATTGAGGAAAGCATCAGACCAGCCTCTTACCTAACCACTCAGTCCAGACCCCAGTATCTTTCAACCGGGCCCCAACTAGGACATCTCCACTGAGTGGGCATTTCCCTGGGATCTTCAACCAGCCCCACCTAGGACGTCTCCTCAAGGTAGGTATTGTCCTGGTGTCTTTCAACCACCCACCCACCTAGGATGTCTCATCTAGGTGGGCATTTCCTGGTATCTTTCTACCAGGTCCCACCCAGCGTGTCTCCACTGGGTGGGTAATTCCCCCCAGCATCTTTCAACTGGAGGGCCAGCTACCTGGATACACTACCAAATCAAACTTAGGATCATCGACAATTATGGGAGATCCAAGAACCAGGAGAGACTCACCCAAATTCATCTGGACTGCTCGAGGAGGTGCATGGGCACAAAGGGCCACTGCTGGTTCCAAGGCTTCAGTTTCTCGTACAGTTCAGGGGAAGGAGGGAAGTCTGCTCTGGGGCCCTCCATGGTCGCCAAAACTGTCAACTGAAATAAATAAATAAAAGTTGAGAGTTATGTTTTATTTAGTGGGAGGACTTGAGCTGGGATGATAGCCCCTCACATGGCTCTGAGGGACTGCTTGGAAGAGACAGGGGAGGAGCTAAGATATATATAGGAGCTTTACAACAAAGAACAGGTAGATGAAACAATAAAGGATTACTTTTTACCAAAAGAAAACCAGGCATCTCAAGTTCAAGAATTTAATTCTCACCTATTTATGGGAGGAAGCAAACATTTGGGCTCATTGAATTCATTCCTTTGACAAGCTTCTAGCTATCTAGGGCCAGTGTCTTGTCCTTTCTTATTCTGAGTCCCCTCAGAGGGCACCATTGTGAGTGGCTGCAGAAGCTGGGCTGCAGGCCTGTCCTCAGAGGGGGGGGGGGTGGCAGCAGCCGTTGATGCCTTGGTTTCAGCATTTTTTGTTTACTGATATGGTTGCAGTATTTTTGTTCACAGAGTTCCCCTTTTGTCCTAAATTAGACCAATATTTTGGGAGGTATTTCATGACAAATTTTGTCCCACGGTGCTAGGAAGGCTCATTCCTAGATCAGGTGAAGAATCTGTTGACATGTCACTTAAAATGCTAGTTTTTGAATCACACCCTTTTGATAGTAAAAATTCTCTGGATCACCTGTTTCATTAGTCTATTATGATCCAGGAGTTGTTTACCCCTTGTTGCTCATTCCCATACCTAGAATCACACTGTTAAAAATTTTTGTATGCAGGGTTATAAGTTTTATTTTTTTCCTCAAGATGTTTAGCTATCATCAATCTTGTTGGAGGCCTAGCTACACATTGGGACTTATAAGAGACAACAATCTTATAAAATAGACAGGATATGAGTAATACTGCTAGTAATGTTAATAAAGTTATGAGTAAGGATTTAACAGTCAAGAAGTTACATTTTTGGGTTAAAATTTTGCTTGTTGTTCTGATTGAGCTTGAGCAATCTTATAAGAAAATTCATATTCATGGTCAGGCTTGGAGCAGCTATTATTAACTGTCCAGGTGAGGTCTCCCACCTTGTAATGTCAACAGTGGCCTAAACAGTACAATTTCTGTTTAGAATAAATTTTCTGAGGGCTATCTAGTTAGAACCTTGGAGTAGGGAAACCCACCAAGGTAACACAGAAGTACTAGATATAGGTCATTTACCACAAACCTAACAATCAGATTAGTTTATAATTAAAGATATGAACAATTATCAAAGTAATTGGTATACAGGCCTGGTCTGGTATCTTGGGTCAGCTGTCTACCTCAGATGTCATCTTCTTCTCATCCTGGCCTGGTAGCTTCTTCTCCCTTGAGCATTTTTTGAAGGTGAGCAGTACTCTATAGGCCAGTCCACTGCAGGGGATCTTTCTGACTAGAAACTAGTGCAAAAGTCAGTTTCCTTCAGCTTTGCTGTATATGGTCTAGTTCAGAGTACGTGATAAAGGGTCCTTCCACTCAGGTTGGAGATAATTCTTTAAGTTATGCCTGTTCCAGTATGTATAATCCCCTGGTTGCAGGTGATGGGGCATTGGACCTTCACCCAAGGATAGATTACTGAGCTTCAGAAACAAACCTAGAGTGTCCTTTTAATAATTCAATTAAACTTTGCAGCAATGTAACATAATAGCAAGAAATGACCTGGGAAGTGTCTTAGTAAATATAGACCTCAATTAACAAAAGTAGAATTTAATATCCACTAAAATATAATCTTTTCCTCCCTAAAGTTATGCTCATTTTTATCAAATATAGTCACATCAAGATTAATTTGTTTACAAGTTAATTCTGGTTATTTGAGCATATAGGCTCTTTTAAATTGGCTGTGTTGGAACTTTTAATAAGGAGTCTCAGGCTAGAATTTTAATAAGGTTTTCTAAGGCCAGGAAAGCCATGTCAAGGACTTGTCATCGATTTTTGCCTTACAGATTTAGGTAAATTCTTTTCTCTTTAAGGTCCTTAAAATACCTTGAGATTCCTATACCTGTTAGGAGTTGATCTATCTAATTGATCTGATAGAGCCACTGGGGACCTAAGTGTTTCCAATCTCTGGAGAGGTCAGATAGAGGGAAAAGATAACTGTTCCAAGTCTGCTTACAAACGTATAATTTATCAAATTGATGTGAATCATAATTAGCTTAAGGAAAAGAATTTCTTTCTTCAGATTAAAAGCCAGTAATATCTCAGACAAAATCAAAAATTATAACCATATTCATCAGTTTACTCAATCCCATGTAACCAATACTTTTGTTAACAGTTTTATGAAATAAGAATTTTTGTCAGACCTTTAAAATTTCTTACCCAGTTTAGTTCAGTGCTATTGTTTGAAATTTACTAGAAACCAGTAAATCTCCTTGAAGAGAAAGCATTTTGCAAAATCATCAGAATAAAACAATAACGGTCTATAAATGACCAAAGATTTAAAGGCATGGTTAAACACTGTTGCACAGTAATCGATAAAGAAACCCGGTCACAATAAGCAAAATTATGATGGGTAGCATTTCAGATATGCCAGAATTTTATGGATTCCATATAATTCCTAGAATATCTATATTAATAATATTTTCTCATACAATACAACCTAGGAATATTTATTATCTGTTTGACAATACTTCCCATGATATTTAACATGTCAACTGAAACTTACTTGTTTAAAATCTTTGTTTGGGCTGTTTCAGGGGCCCTCCGTAGCATCCCAAAGTTAACAGGAGGTCAAAAGGCTTTAATCAGAATTTAATATTTGGGAAGATTGTTAAAAGCTTTCAAAACACTTGGTTAGATAAAAGTATAGATTACTGTGAAATAGTATTCATTCCTTAACAAGAAAATATTCCAAAGGTAAATGCAGAATAGATCACTTAAGGGGCAAAAGAAGCTTTACAATCTGTTACTGAAGATGGATTAACATTTTAAGAAAACTTTGTCCTATGAACAGAGACAAAACCAAATCTAGGCTTGTACTGGCTTACCTCTAAGATTCAGTTACTTTTACCAAATTTATTCTAAACTTAGCCAATCCCGACCATGTACAAAACTCTTTCCTCAGGGTTCCTCTTCCACAACTTTCTATACTCATATTATTTTGTCCCTTATTTTCTCTTCCATTCAAAAGTAACCAGCTTTAGGAGAAAGTCACTATTTTCCATTAACAAAATATAATTCTATTCCTTGTATCTTCCTTTACATATTCATCTTACTTTCCCAGGATACTAAGATGTTTCCCTTAAGAGTTAGAGAATATTTCAGGGTGGCACCAACCATTTATTCATATTTCTAAACACCTTTAGTTTATCTGTAAGAGGAGTCAAATGTTAAGTAATTAATATTTCAATCTTATTTAATCTGAAAATGGCATAGCTGTTTAATAAACTCCCATCATTTAACTGAATTTAGCACAATTCTAGAATTTAAAGATACCAAATATTTAGAGAGGTTACCTTAAGCATACATGACTAAAAATATATTTTTAAAGATTTTACCCCAAAGCTCTCACCTCATTGCATTTAATTTACTTAGAAGTTTATCACACCGCATTACTGTTATTTTTTGACAAATCTACAACAAATGTAACAGGATCTTATTTGAGTTTCATTAAACCTAGGTACAGTAGAGGTATTATATTAATTAGAACACACTTAAACAAAAATTAATACCAAGTATTACATTCATATTGAATATTTTCCAGTTCATGTAAACCTGAAAGACAGTTTGGTCAGTTTTTATTTTAGAAATATTTAATTGGTAAGCTCTTATTTTTAAGTCAAATAAGTAGAGCTCTTTGATTTTGATTATTTTGGTTAGCTGAATGAACGATTCTCAACATGTTAGATTCTGGGAACTGAATGTGTGTGGAAGCCGTCCTACATCTACTTGTTGGGAACACAGAGTATCTGTGTTAGGGTACTGCTCTACCTATATATATGAGGGAAGGCACTCACTCCAACTCGGTTTTCCATTGCAAAATGCCTTTACCTTGAACCTGGCTCTAGAAAACATGCTGAGAAATCAGGGTAATTGTTTCTAGGTGCAATCTTAACATTTAGGTTAGCTGAATGAACGTTTGTCCGCATGTTCCATTTGGGGAACTGAATGTGTGGGGAAGATGTCCTTCATCTACTTTGTTGGGAACACTGAGTTTCTGTGTTGGAGGGACTGTCTTAACTATATATATAAGTGGAGGCAATCGCACAAACTCGGTTTTCCAAAACAAACTGCCTTTACCTTTAAACCGCCTCTGGGAAACGTACTGAGAAATCAGCGTAATTGTATGTTAAAGTACCAAAGCCCTTTAGGCTAGCTGAATGAACACTTCTCGACTTGCTCCATTCTGGGATCTGAATGTGTATGGAAGCCGTCCTTCACCTACCTCTTTGGGAAAACAGTTTCGGTATTAGGTGGACTGCCGTACCTATAATTATAAGGGGAATCACTCGCTCCATCTCGGTTTTCCAGTGCAAACTGCCTTTACCTTGAAACCAGCTTTAGTAAACTTGCAGCGAAATCAGGGTACTTGTGTGTAATATAACCATGCAATTTATGTTAGTTAAATGAACTCTTCTCCACTTGTTCCCCTCTGGAAACAATGTGTGTGGAATCCATCCTTCACCAACCTTGTTGGGGATACAGAGTTTCTGTGATAGGGCACTGACATATCTATATATATAGGGGAGGCACTCGCTGCAACATGGTTTTCCAGTGCAAATCGCCTTTTCTTGGAAACCGGCTCTAGGAAACATGCTGAGAAATCAGAGAAAGTGTTTCTAGATGTCCCCCTGCCCTTTATGCTGGATGAAAGAACACCTCTCCACATGCTCACTTCTGAGATCTGAATGTGTGTGGAAGCCGTCCTTCACCTAGCTTGTTGGGAACCCAGAGTTTCTGTCCTAGGGGAATTATGCTACTTACATATATATGGGGAAGCACTCGCTCCAACTCGGTTTTCCAGCACAACTTGCTATTACTTGCAAAACCGGATTTAGGAAACATGCTGAGAAATCAGAGTAAGTGTTTCTAGATGTCCCTGTGCCCTTTATGCTGATGAATGAACACCTCTCCACGTGCTCACTTCTGAGATCTGAATGTGTGTGGAAACCATCCTTCACCTAGCTTGTTGGGAACACAGAATTCCTGTTCTAGGGGATCTATGATACTTACATATCTATTGGGAAGCACTTGATCCGACACCATTCTACAGTACAAACTGCTTTTACTTGGAAACCAGTTAGGAAACATGCTGAGAAATCAGAGTAAGTGTTTCTAGATGTCCTCCTGTCCTTTATGCTGGATGAATGAACACTTCTCCACAAGCTCACTTCTGAGATAGGATTGTGCGTGGAAGCCGTCCTTCAACTAGCTTGTTGTGAACCCAGAGTTTTTCTACTAGGGCTACTGCGCTTCTTACATATCTATGTGGAGTCTCTAGCTTCAAGTGGGTTTTGCAGTGCAAATCGCCTTTACATTTAAACTGGCTCTAAGGAACATGCTGAGTAATCAGAGTAAGTGTGTCCAGACGTCATCCTGCCCTTTACGCTGGATTAATGAATGCCTCTCCACATGCTTACTTCTAAGATCTGGATTTGTGATGAATCCTTCCTTCTCCTAGCTTCTTGGGAACACAGAGATTCTGACCTAGGGGAACTACCAGCCCTACATATCTATGGGGAGACACTTGCTCCAACTCTGTTTTCCAACACAAAGTGCATTTACTTGGAAACCGGCTTTAGGGCATGCTGAGAAATCAGAGTAAGTGTTTCTAGTACAAACCACTTCCTTTATGCTAGATGGATGAAAGTCTCTCCACTTGCTAAATTTTGAGAGCTGAATGTGTGTGGAAGCCGTCCATCCCCTAGCTTGTTGCAAACCCAGAGTTTCTGGCTTAGGGGAACTACGCTACTTATATATCTATGGGGATGCACTCGTTCCAACCTGGTTTTCCACTGCAAACAGCTTTTACTTGGAAACAGGTTTTAGGTAACATGATGGGGTATCAGAGCAAGTGTTTCTAGATGTCCGTGTGCCTTTTATGCTGGATTACTGAACACCTCTTTAGATGCTCAATTCTGAGCTCTGAATGTGTGTTGAAGCCATCCTTCAAAAAACTTGCTGTGAACCCAGAGTTTCTGGCCTAAAGGAACTACGCTACTTACATATCTAAGGGGAGGCACATGCCCCTACCCAGTTTTCCATTGCATACGGTTTTACTTGGAAACTGGCTTTAAGAAACATGCTGAAATATCAGGGTAAGTGTTTCTAGATGTCCTTCTGCCTTTTATGCTAGATGAACGAACGCCTCTCCACATGCTCAATTCTGAGAGCTGAATGATATGGAAGCCATCCATCACCTAGCTTGTTGGGAACAGAGAGTTTCCTTGAGAGGGGAACTATGTTACATACATACCTATGGGGAGGCACTAGGTCTAACTCAGATTTACATTGAAAACAGTAAGAAATTTGAAACTGGCTGTAGGAAATATACTGAGAAATCAGAGTAAGTGTTTCTAGTACTACCCATTCCGTTTAAGCTAGATGAATGAATGTCTCTTCACGTGCTCAATTCTGAGAGCTGAATGTGTCTGGAAGCCATCCTTCACCTAGCTTGTTGGGAACACAGAGTTTCCTTGAGAGGGGAACTACGCTACATACATATCTATGGGGAGGCACTAGCTCCAACACGGTTTTACAGTGAAAACAGCATGAACTTGAAGCCCATCACTAGGAAACATACTGAAAAATCAGAGTAAGTGTTTCTAGTACTACCCATTTCCTTTATGCTAGATGAACGGACGGCTCTCCACATGCTCAATTCTGAGAGCTGAATGTGTTGGAAGCCGTCCATCACCTAGCTTGTTGGGAAAACACAGTTTCTTTGATAGGGGAAAAATGCTACATACATATCTATCAGGAGGCACAAGCTCCAACTCGGTTTTACAGTGAAAATAGCATGAAGCTGAAAACCGGCAACAGGAAACATACTGAGAAATCAGAGTAAGTGTTCCTATAACCCATTGCCTTTATGCTTGATGAACAAACGCATCTCCACATGCTCATTATGAGAGCTGAATGTATGTGGAAGCCGTCCATCACCAAGCTTTTTGGGAACACAGAGTTTCTGCTTGAGGGGAACTATGCTACTTACATATCTTAGAGGAGGCACTCGCTCCAACTCTGTTTGCCAGTGCAAACTGTCTGTACTTGTAAACTGGCTCTTGGAAGCATGATGAAAATTCACAGCAAGTGTTTCTAGACATCCCCAAGCCCTTCCTGCTAGGGAAAGGAATGACTCTTCACTTGTTCTATTCTCAGAACTAAAGGTGTTGGGAAGCCATCCTTCACCTAAATTATTGGGAGCACAGTTTCTGCTTGAGGGGAACTATGCTTCTTACATATCTATGGGGGTGCACTCGCTCCAACTCAGAATTCCAGCGCATGCTGCCTTTCCTTGCAAAAAGGTGCTGGATAACCAAGTTGGAGCGAGTGCCTCCCCATAGATATGTAAATAGCTTAGTTCCCCTCAAGCAGAAACTCTGTGTTCCGAACAACGTAGGTGAAGGACCTCTTCCACACACATTAAGATCTGATAAAGGAACAAGGAGAGAGGCATTGCTGCATCTAGCATCAAGGGCTTAGGGACATCTAGAAACACTGACTGTAATCTCTCAGCATGCTTCCTAGAGCCGGTTTGCAAGGAAAGGCAATTTGCACTGGAAAGCTGATTTGGAGCGAGTGCTTCGCCACAGATATGTAAGTAGCATAGTTCCCCTTAAGCAGAAACTGTGTTCCAGGTTTTACAGGGATACCATGATCTGACCCACATGGACAGCTGCAGAGGATTCCAAGAACAAAGAAATTCTACACCAAGAAGTTTGCAACAACCAACCACAGCCCTTGCCCTTTTCATTAAATAAAGAGCCTGAAGTCTGACTTGGGGAAGATGGTTCTCCAGGACATTAGTCTGCCATTATCTTGGTCTGCAGCTGTCTATGTGGATCAGGTCATAGTGCCTCTGTAAAACCTCTAACAAGACATAATTTATTTTCTATTCTGCAACTTGTTGTCTTTATATCAGCTCAAATATGTTAATATCCTTAAAGATCAGAGCATTGAAAATAGGCTCTCCTGTATATTTCAGGTAAAGGCAACATTATTTTACAAAATGTGCAGAGCTAGGAAGACTAAGCCTAGAAAAGAGGGCACAAGATTAAAGCCAAAAGAACAGATCTAATATGGAGTCATATTTATTCTTTTCTAATATAGTGTATTCTATTTTTATATTTTATGTTTATAAGAATAAAGTTTAGCCTTTTCCCATTTTAAATTGTGAAATTAAGGTGCATTAGGTGCATTCACAATGCTGTGAGACCAACACCACTGGTTTCAGACTATTGCCTTCCTCAAAGTAAAAGCTTGTATCCAAAGCACACCCCAAGTCCTCCCTCCCCCAGCCTGTTACACGCCCTAATTCTCCTTCTCTTTCTGTGTCTTTACCTATCCTGGAGGTTCCCTATCAATGAAATCATATAAATGGTGGCCTTTTTGTTTTTTTTGTTTTTGTCTGCCCATATATCTTAAGCAGGGATGGGTAAATTTTTTTGTTTTTATGTGAATTAGCATTTTTGTATTTTGAGAGGAAAATCCAGATGGATTAAAGATGAGATGTACTAAACAAAGCCCTTTTAGTAACTCTGTGCATAATCTCATGGTAGGCACTGCTGTTCTAAGTGCAAAAACAGAGCCAGAAGGGAGATGCTTAGCTCTTCCTGTGGCAAAATAAAACCAAACAAAACCAGAAAACAAAGGCCAAGAAAGACAGCTGGAAAGACAAACCACAAAATGGAAAAAGCGTTCCTCATGACCCAAGGTCAGAGAAAGGCTTCACATCCCTGTGGTACATAAACCTCTTGAAATCTAGTGTTCTGAAAAGAAACAAAACACACACAGTCAGTTCCAATGAGAGGCAGTGCAGGTGGCCAGTGTGTGTCAGGTGAGGACACAGGCAGACAGACACACTGTGGAGACAGCATTGGCCACCATCACACTGGCAGGTCTATAGCCGGGTGACAGCCAGCTCTGGTGACAATGTGAGGAGGCAGAGGACCCAGCAGATTGCCTGGAAGGAAGAGCAAATAGACTCTGCTCTCTGGGAGAACAGGGTACAGGACACATAAAAGTGCCACAGGTGCATCCCTCCCCAGTAGTGCTGATCCTTAGCGCTGATCCCACCAAAGTTCTTACACAACTTTCAAAGGTGATTTTTCTTCAGTAACATGAATTCAAAATAATCAATATGTCATCAAGGCATTTTCAGAAGTGACCTTCCCTGGGCCCTGACAATACACACATATACACATAAATATATACACACATAGACACATAAATATATACACACATACATCCAGGAAAAGAGACAGACAGACTGAAACACAGAGAAGCAGAGGGAGACAGAGAAACAGAGAGAGACAAGACAGAGAGAGAGGCACTGAGAGTCAGACAGAGAAAATGAACACTGGAGTTGGGAAGGAGTGGAACTCACACACATTTTCACAAGTCAGCCTACATGTCAGAAGCTGGTCCCAATGTACATCCACCCTCCAGGGGAGGGTGTGGGGGTCATACAAGGACGTGTGACCAGAAGGCAAAAAACAGGAAGCCATTGTGGGGCAGCCCACCACAGAGGCCGAGATGGGACACTGGGCCTGTATGTCAACATGACAGAATGACCTAGGAGGTTGTATGCCAGAGCGGATGATGTCAGAGTTGTATTTAATTTCAATCCTACGACCGGGAGCTGGGAAGCAAGCAGCAAGGAAGGTGACTTTCTCCAGACCCCAGGTCAGACCCCGGCCTGTGTGGCATGTGCTCTGTGCTTCACCAGCCCTCTGAGAGGTCCTTCCTTTGCTGAGTCTGTGCATGAGCTCCCTGTGATGCCAGCCCGTGGATGAGACAGGTGCAGTAGCTGTTTCTTGGTCTACAGACAGAATGGTTTCTCTAGGAATCAGGGGCTAGAATGATCCCCACTGTGCCGATGGGGGACTGGGGAGACCCTGAGAGGCACGTGGCTTGTCCAGGGTGACAGCACTGCTGAGTGGGGGGAGCCGGCTATGAACCCAGCTGTGTCCTCAGAGCTGTGGCCCTGGCTGTATCCAGGCCCCCCCAGGGCTATGGGGGGGGGGCTGAGTTGGTGTCGCTGTGTGAGGACATGGCATGGGGTGGGAAGTGAGCCATTGGCAGCCCAGAAAGTCCCTTGGGGAGCTTTGTTTAAGGAGGAAGCTTGGGTAAGGGGACCGCAAGAATTGACCTCACTTCCCTGGCAATAGAGCACAACTTGGAACCAAGGTCAGCAGGCACCCACTTTGTAGAGAAGCCCCTACTCAGCTCACTTGGTTGGAGACAGAGGCATGTTCTGCTGCATCCCAACATCCCGAGGCCACGGCCTCCGGAAAGCCTGCAGCGAGGGGCTGTACCAACGCTGCCGGTGCTGGGTCAGGTCTCACCACAGGCGCCTCTGGTCTTTTGGCCAGAGAGACCCAAAGGTAACACAGGGAGGCCCAGGGCAGGCCCGGCCAGGCCAGGCCACCACTCAGATCCCACCCAGGTAGCCCCACGGCCCCTTCCTGGCTGGTAGAGGTGAAGCAGTCAAGTTGGGGATGGGTTTCTGCATCAAGCAAGAGCAGGTCAGAGGCCTGGGGGACCGGTCACACCCACAGCCCAGGTCAAAGCTGGCTGGCTGGGATGTGGAGAGCCGGGGAAGGGTCCTGCTGCCCGAGGTGGAGCCCATGCTCTCTGGGTATGTCTCTTCCCTCCCGGGTGACTGAGCTGAACAAGGTCTGATCTGGCAGCAGAGGGTTGAGTGGACAGAAGCAGGAGTGTTCCTGGCCGTGCAGGGCTCTGAGACTTCCAGGCCGGGTCAGCTGCTGGTCACTGTCATTGCAGAGCCAGATACCACATATTGAACAGGAGCTGATGGATAAGAACACCCACGCCACCTCCCCAAGTGAAAGGCTCGTGTGCTACTCTTCTGAGGGCCAGCGCAGGCTCCAGGTGGGTCTGGATATGGGGGGGGTCCCCACCACGACGACCCAGAAATGAATGGGGCAGGCCTCTGACCCAGGGACCTGCCTGGGGCTGACGGGCAACTCAGCACACCCGGCTCTGACCTGGAGCATAGTGCCCATCTCGCTGCAAGTCAGGTGGAGGACCAGGAGCCCCCGAAGCAGAGCCCGAAGGTGAGAAGGGCAGGGCTGGTGCATGTGTGTAGGTGAGGGAGGGGTGAGGGCTGGGCCACACAGGGAGGTGTCCCCAGAGGCTACTGTTGGGACCAGAGCAAAGAATGGCCTCAGACCACCTGTCTGGGAGAATTCAGTCACAGAACACATCTTGTGGGCACTTTCTGGGTGGGAGCTGCCTGGAAAGGTCTAGGAAGATTTGTGTCCTTGAAGAGGCACATGGAAAGGGAGGCAGGTGGGTAAATTTTTCCTCTCTCACAGCATGAGCACTTCCACAGGACTTAAAACTCTCTCCACATCCAACAGCTACGAAGCAGGTAGGGGCAGGGGAAGATGTCAGAGACCAAAAAAAGGACGATCTGGATCCAGCAGGAGACCCCGAGCTCCCTCCTGCCGCTCCTGCAGCTCCTCCTGAACCTGCATCTGCAGCTGGACTGCTGGGCAATGGAGAGCCAATTCAGGCATCACCACCCCCTGGGGCAGAGCGCCCTCTGCACCCACCCACACCTTCTCCCAAATCTTCTCCAAAATCCCACCATCAGTCCCCTCCCCCTCCCCCTTCCCAAACGACGTCCCTTCCGCTGGAGATGTTTTTGTTTGGTTTTTCTTTACTTTGCTTTGTTTGTTTCAGATTTTACTTTTCTTTTTAAAGTTTCCTGTAATAAAATATAGACCTTTTCCCTTTTAAATTGTGCAATTCAGGAGCATTAGGTGCATTCATATGATGTGCGACCATCACTATCATCGAGTTTCACACTATTTCTTTCCTCAAAGTAAAACCCTGGATCCAGAGCATGTACTCCGCTTTCTCCCTCCTCACCCAGCCCCTGACAACCCCAAGTCCTCTTTCTCTTTGGGTGTCTTTACCTCTCCTGGGTGTTCCCTGTCAATGAAACTTTATGAAAGGTGGATTTTTGTGCCTGCCCACATGTTTTAAGCTGGGGCTGGTGATTTTTTTCTTTGTTTGTTTTCACTTGAAATAGCATTTTTATTATTTTAAAGGGAAATCCAGAGGGATTAAAGATGTGATGTAGAAAATGAAGTCCTTTTAGTAACTCTGTGCATAATCTCAGGGTAGACACTGCTGTTTCCCCTTTGACACCACAGCCAGAAGACAGAAAGGAGATTCTTAGCTCTTCCTGTGGCAAAAACAAAACCAAATCAAGAAACAAGCAAAAGCCCCCCAAAAAACAGCTGGGAAGACAAACCACAACCTGGAAAATGTGTTCCTCATAACCCAAGGTTGGAGAAAGTTTTCACATCCCTGTAGCCCAAAAAACTCTCGAAACCCAGTGTTCTAAACAGAAAGAGAACAGACATGGGGAGTTCCAATGAGAGGCAGTGCAGGTGGCCAGTGTGTGTCAGAGATGCTTGATCTCTCAGGTGAGGACACAGGCAGATGGATACACTATTGAAACAACACTTGTCACCATCACATTGGCAGGTCTTTAGTCGGGTGACAACCAGCCCTGGTGACAAGGTGAGCAGGCAGAGGCTCCAGCAGATACCCTGGAGGGAAGAGTGAACGGACACTCCTCTCTGGGAGAACAGGGTGCAGCACTCATCAAAGGGCCACAGGTGCATCCCTTCCCCAGGATCCTTAGAGTTCATCCCACTAAAGTCCTTGCACACCTATTCAAAGATGTCTTTTCAAGGGTGTTCATCACAGCACTGGTCGAAACATTTGGAATTAAAGCAACACTAAAGTAAATGGAGAGGGGATGGGATCCATTCATTCTTGTTCACGTAGATGAATGAATGCTATGCAGTTGGAAAAGTGGGTGCCTGTTCTCTACCCAATGTCAAGGGAGGTCTCAAGGTGGAAGTATGCAGACCCACCGTCTGCATCCAGTGTCCCATCTGCACGACCACATATGTGTGAAATCAACATAGATGTAAATGAATCTGATTGTGAGTGTGTGAGAGACAGAGATAGAGAGAGACAGACTGAGAGACACAGAGACTGAGAGATAAGCACCAAATCATTCATGACAGTCACCTCTGTGGGTGGGATTTACAAATCTCTTCTCTCCTCTTTTAGGTAGTATTTCAATTTTTTGTAATGTGTCTGTATTTCTCTACTAATTCTAGAAGGATTAAAATACTATGTTAATGTAACCCATTCATTACTCATCTATGGAGTAATTAAAGTACATTAATCCTATTTTTAACAGAATTTAAAGCCTTCTCAGGACTCAGTTCCATGTCAGCTCCGTGGCAGTAGAGTTTCTCCAGGAGGTCATGTCTGTTTTGAAGCGGCATCCAATAGAGGTGAGGAAGAAGTACCAGACTTGGACACTGAAGACTACAATAGATGAGAGATTCTGTTGAGAGAAATTAAGACCTACATTCACAGAGAATAATCCCATATTCATGGAGCAGAAAGCTTCATTCTACTTAGATGACAATAGTCCATGAATAGATCTAAGGATTCAAAGAATGCCTACCGAAATCCCAGGTGGTGTTTTGCAGGAATTGACAATCAATCTAAAATTCACGTGGAAAATCCAGGGGCTCAGAATAAATGAGTGAATCTTGAAAAAGAAGAACAAATTTGAGGAATGGAAAGCCAGATGGAACCCACGGTTAATACAAAAGCACTTTAAGCTGAAGATACCTGAGATTCAATAGATGCAGAAGGAAACCTGTCATGGAAGCCAGTTCTTTCCTCTCCCTTTGCCCTACTAAGTTAGGTTGATAACAAAGCCTTTAACTTTCACCATTTAACATGGTAGTTACTTTTCTGGTTGGCTCCTGCGTGTGTATAAATAAACCGTTTCTCTCGTTCATCTCCTCTTTACTTCTGTGGGCTCTTTGGGAGGGGCTCTGGATGATGGGGACCTGGCCTTTTCTCACCTTCTTTAGTGATATCTTTTGTCCATGGTGAAGTGATAAAAAAAAAAAAGTCTCATTGGTTTTGGGTCAGATTTGGAACATGTATACATTTGGAGACCCCCTGGAGGAACAAGGGGGTTCAATACTGCTGGGAGAATTTACTGGTTGACTTGTCCAAATGCCCAATAAGATGCTATTTGCAAGGATGTTTTTAAAGGTTCTTACCCTAAAACAAATACCCTATCTAAACCTCTTAGATGATCAAATAGAAAGAAAGACAAAGGGGAATCATGGCTAGCTCAAAAACACTTCCTAAACAAAATGGAAAGGCAGAATCACATTCAGAGCAAAAATTAAAATCCATGTATACCATCAACCCTCCCACCCTTTTGTAGACTGTCCTCATGTAATCTTCCAGATGGCTCCCTGGAGAAAGCCCTCCCCAAGATCGCACATGGCCAGCTCCTTTGCCTGGACCTCATGCTTGCTTTCAGAGCTTGGCCCAGCGGGATGTTGGTCCCCAGGGCCTGAGAGGGGCTATTTGGGAAACCTTCTCTGCTAAGACCCACCAGGCTGAAGGGGACCTGTGTTCTCTGAGGGAGAGAGAGCACACCGAACCTCTGTGGAGGCCTCTGAGATCATCTTAAAGGCACACAGCTCTAACTCTGGACACGGGAATTTTTGATTGGCATCTTAGTTGGAAATCTCCTCCTAGATAGAAAGAAGCAGATTCAAGATGGGCAGGTCGGCCTCTCGAATTTGTCGAGACTAGGATACACAATTCTCTACAGAAGTAGGAACACCCATCCCTGCTCTGCTGACTTCATCTACAGAGAAACAGAGATGCGGCTCTAGGGGGAATTCAATGCCCACCAACCCTGCTTACCGACATCAACGTCCCCACTTTATTCTCCTGTCAGGTCTCTGCAGAAAAACTGTGACTCAGCCTCAAATGTCACATACCCGTTAACCTGAACGACTCTGTGTCTCTCTGTGTCCAAATCGAGCACTAAGGCCTGTGACCGTTATTGTCAAATCATGTCCCCCTTTCAGCCCGTCTCCCGTCATCATCCCAGCCCAACCTCGGTGTCTCTCTCCAGGTCAGCAGCACTCTTCCCACTGGCTTCCCATCAGCTTACCTTGCCCTGCTTCCATTGTTTATTCCCCATACGTTACCCACAACAGTCTTATTAAAGTATGAATCAGATCAAGTTTTTCCCCTGTTCAAAATACTCTCGTGATTTTCCATTTTATTCAGAAGAATATCCAGAGTCCCTACCAAGGCCCTGTGTGATCCGGTCCCTCACCTGTCTCTGCAGCCTCAGTTCTCACCGCTCTGCTCCAGCCCATCTTCACCGCCCAGATGGTCCCCACCAGGACAGCTGTGTTTGTAACTCCAAGTCTTGTATTTACACTTCTCCTCGCCTGGGAGGCTTTTCTTGTCTGTTACCTTCGTGGCTTATTCTTTTGCTTCATTCAGGACTTTGTTCAAATTATTTTACCCTCAGAGAGGACTTATCTGACCACATTATTTAAAATAGCATGCACATATTTCCTATTCAATCATTTTCTCTCCTAATATGCTTTATGTTTCTTTGTGGCAATTATTAGCACCTGGCAGTACATAATGTATTTATTTGCTTACTGGTTTATTGTCTGTCTTTCTTACTAGACCTATATTCATGGAACCACAAATAAATGTTTTAACCAGTAACTTTCAAACCGCCTTTAAATGAATTCTTTTATAAGATGAGAATTTCAGAGGCTTCCACGCTTGCTTAGGGGAAAAAAGAGAAAGGATTCAGGTTGAACTAGGTTATTAAGGACCTGGGACTTGGTTATTAATTTTATACATAGTAGTGTGTATCTGTTAATCCCAAACTCCTAATCTAGCAAAAGACCGAGTTGTTTATTATTTTTAAAAAACTTTTTTTTCTTTTTAAAATTGGGTTGTTTGAGATCTCTTTTCTTCTTTGTTCTTTTTCTTTTTTAAAAAAATAATTTTTCTTATTATTTTTTTTACATTGAGGTACTGAGAATTGAACCCAGCACGTGCTCTACCCCTTGAATTATACCCTCCTCTCCAAAGACAATTATTTTTATACTTTGACAATATCATACTGAATTAAGATTTTTTTTTACTCCATTTTTCCCTTCAGAGAGTTTATAACTGAGGGAGAGAGAATCAGAGGAAGCCCTGGGCCATCCCTTCCTTCTCAGCGGGTCACTACACAGCAGAGGAGCTAGGCTGTCGCCAGGCCCAGCTCACCTTTCTGCTCTGAGGGTAGACTCAGGCCACTTCGCTAAACAGAGGTGTGTTAGAAGCAGCAGAAAGCCAACTAGCGAGCAACAATGACAAAACTGACCCACCTGCAGTTGGACATCATCTGCTCTGAAATGAAACTCTTAAATCTCTTCTTCCTATTAGTGGATGGTTTTCAAAAATATTCCCAAGGAGATGAATCTCACTCTATTTTTCTGGGTTTCTTGGGCCTTCTATGACTTTAACTGTAGGCTTGATTTTCTGCAGAACGTCTGCAGGGAAATCAGGCAGAACACTTGAACAGACCCTGCAGGCCACGGCTGAGGCCTCCAGTCAAAGCATCCTTGTTGTGCAGAGCCTACGTTCTTGGGGCCATTTTCATGACGGCTGTAAATAGTTCTCATCCAAGTGTCCCACCGAAAATGTTTCTAGATGGAAGGTGGCCTGAGGCAGACGAGCAGTGGGGTGTGGGATGCAGATGGCAGACATACTGGAAGGAGACACGGGAAATGTTTCTTCAGGCTTCAGTTTGGAAGAATTCTGATTTTTATATGGACATTAAACTGGGTCAGGCTGAAGCACCGTTTGCTCTAAGACGGGGTGATGTACATGTATCCCTACAGCTTCTAAGAAATATGTTGAATCTGGACGTGACAGCCTAGGGGACAGACAGCTTAGAGTGACACCTACGTTCCAGGATGCCTATGATCTCGGGCTCACAAAGAGGAAAAGAATACACATATTTTTCCTGTGTAGTTCTTTGAAATTATTTTGACCCTTGCCGGATGATGTAAGATCAGAGATCATGTAGTCTTTCTTACATCGCAAAGACGACAATTCTTCTTGATGAGTCAGCAGACTTTTTCCGATGGCCCGGAGTCTGTGACAGATATTAGCTGTCTAGACAAATACCACACAGCCCCCCATCCCTCAAGGAGATCACAGTGTGTCGTGGAAGAGACAAATTTAAATAGGTTTTCAAAACAATGAGGTAAGAGTCACTTGGCATCATGTGTACTGTATGTTCAGAGGGGCTCTTGCACTGCCTGGGGCCGGGTTCTAGAAGGTAGGGAAGGTGTCAGAGAGGAAATGCCTCCTGCACTGACATCTGAAGGATTCCAGCAAATCTCTAGACCAGGAGAGTGCGTGGTGGGGACGGGATTCTCGCCAGCTTGCGTGTCTCGTGCAGACGCCTGGTCGTGTCTAAGAGCACTTTGCACTTAGGGAAGGAAGGTCAGTGAGGCTAGAGGCTGTGGGGAACTAACGGAAGCTGAGGCTGAAAAAAAGCAGCAACTAGGTGATGAGAAGGTGTGACGTTAAATCAGGGAGCGTGGACTTCCTCACATACACAGCGGGGAATTCTTTGGGATTTTAAGGAGGACAGTGACACAGATTAGTCATTAAAAGCGAGCAAAGTGGATTGTTCACTCTAAAGAACAGCACTGGGGACACTAGCAAGGGGTGTGAATTAATGTAGTGGGGAGCGAGGAGCAGGGACTTAGTTGGGGGACATTAAGGAATAGAATTGTAGTACTGACGGGGGTGAGGGAGTGGAAAAGTAAAGGAAAACTCCCAGATGTATGGCACGGAAAACAGATGGGATAGTGATGCCATTGTTTGAAGAAGTAAACCTAATTCTGAGCGAGTGTAAATTCAAACATACAGAGCTTGAGATTTTTATGGGCTAATCAATTGGGAATGTCTACTTGTCAATTATAAGTATATTTCTGGGACTGAAAGGAGATGTCCATGCTGGAAAAGATTTGACAGTTAATCAGTGGACAGAGAGCAGTTGAAGCCACGGGAATAAATGCCACCCACTGACAGTTTACCAAAGAAAAGGGAAGGCGGGCACTTCAGGTTCAGAAAATATAGCAGACCAGAAACTTGAAGACCCACTCATTGAAGACACATAAAAACGTAGGACACAATGCCGCCAATCTTTTCTTTTCTTTTTTATTTTTACAGAAACCTTTATTGTGGTATGATTCCTGTACAGTAAATTACACATATTTCACATGTACTATTTGATGAATTTGATAGATGTCTACAGCCAGAAAACCATCACCACAATCAAGATATCTAACATTTCCATCATTCCCCAAGAGGGGCATTTTTCGAATTCCCATATTTATCCCTTCCCACCCCCTTCTCTCCCTGGTAACCGTAAGTTTGTTTCTCTATGTCTGTGGGTCTGTTTCTCTTTTGTAGTTAAGTTCATTTGTGTCTTCTTTTAGATTCCACATATAAGTGGTATCATATGGCATTTTTCTCTTTTTCTGGCTTGCTTCACTTAGAATGACTATCTCTACGTCCATCCATGTTGCTGCAAATGGCATTATTTTGTTCTTTTTAAGGGCTGAGTAGTATTCCTTTGTGTAAATATACTACTACTTCTTTATCCAGTCAGCTGTAGATGGACATTTGTGCTGTTGCCATGTCCTGGCTATTATAAATAGTGCTGCTCTGAGCTCTGAGGTGCATGTGACTTTTTGAATTAGAGTTTTCTCCTGACATATGCCTGGGAGTGGGAAGGCTGGATCATGAGTCAAGTCCATTTTCAGTTTTTAAAGGAACCTGCACACTGTCTTCTCTAGTGACAATGCAGCCCGTTTTATTAAAGCAGAGCTATGCTCAGAAAGTAACGGGTATTTCTAGGGGCCAGACATGAAGTGCAGTGAGTGTGGCCTGTTCAAGAATCAGAGGGCAGTCTGGCAGGGCTGGAGGAGAGTGACCGGGAGAGTGTGGTACAGCCTTCAGACCACGTGGGTACCTGACAGGCTGGGATAAGTAGCCTGGACTTCCAGTCATCCCTTGGTAACCATGCGGCACTGGTTTCAGGACTCCCCCCCAGACATCAATATCCATGGATGCTGACGCCTCTTGTATAAAATAGCATAGGACTTGCATGGAACTTATGTGCACCCTCCCATGTACTTTTTAAAAATATATATACAAACATTTTTTATTGAGTTATAGTCATTTTACAATGTTGCATCAAAATCCAGCATAGAGTAAAAATTTTCAGTTATACATGAATATACACATACATTCGTTGTCACATTCTCTTTTGCTGTGTCCTCCTGTGTACTTTAAATCATCTCTAGATTACTCATGGTATCTAATACAACATGAATGCTATGTAAGTAGTTGCCAGTGTATGGCAAATTCAAGTGTTGCTTTTTGAAACTTTCTGTTTTTTCCCGAATATTTTCAATCCACAGTTAGTTGAATCTGCTGGATAGGGAGCCCCTAGATATGGAGAACCCCCAAGCTCTTCCCACCTCCTAAATTTCCACTGCAAGCACTGAAGGGGTCCAAACATAGAAGAGCGCCATCTACCAGCTGGAAACGCTGAGGAATTCCTTCAGCGTATGTGGCGCAGGAGAGAAGGTTTAGGGCCAACTAGTGGGGAAGGAGAGCCTGCCTGGAGAGGAAGGAGGAAGGACTGCAGTGGAAACCAGCTCGTACCCTTACTGGAGCTAGCTGATAGCAGTGAGGGATGCCGAGGTACTGGGGACACGTCACGTGGGTGGCAATCCTGGCCGCCAGGTGTAGGGTTCACATAGCTGGGACCCAGTTTGCAAGATCAAAATAACAAGGGGGGAGAGGGGCTGCCTCAGTCCCGGGTTCCTGACAACGGCCACAGCCCCGTGACCCCAGCTAATGCGGCTCCCCTTGTAAGCCAGAAAAAGGGAACTCTGAGCCAAGATATTGCAGATTCCACCGGAGCCACACGGATAACTAGATCTCTAAGCTGACAAAATGTAACCACCAGAAACAGGACTCTTTCCTTTTCTCTTCCTTTGGACCTTTGGACAGGGAGCCACACATCTTTGACGGGAACCATCTTTAATCAGATAGAGAGCTCACTTTTTCAGGAATAAGCATGGAGAAAAAGAGTGGGGTGATGGTTTAAAGCGGAAGTCAAAGCGGAAGCCCATCTGAGAAATGGTAAAAACATGCATCTCAATGAATCCGAGTTATGGTGAAAAGGAGGAAGGTTAAGGAAATCTCTATCCACCAGACAAGACTAGACAGTCATAAAAAGACAGCACTTTAAATCAAGAAAACTTTTTTTTTTTTTGGTGATGAAAAACAATGCCATATTTTAAAACAAGGCTTGGGCCATCAACAACATGCTGAGAGTTGTTGAGGAGGAGAACATAAAGCTGCATATAGACACGTAAGTGTTCCAAGTCCACTGCTTGAAAAAACTTAGCCAATCATGTGTCCAGTTGATTTGAAAATCCCGATAAGTAAATAACTCAAAAGTGGGAAAGACATGGGATTAAAGAGTGGTAGTGAGCAATGAAATCCAAGAAGTTTATACCTATATTTTCATTGTTAATATAAGAAAGTGAAAGCAACTGTCTAAAAAGTAGTAACTGGAGGACACACACACATACACACACACAAACACACACAATCTGGAACAGCAGAGAGGTAAACTATGCTAAATTTATCATTATTGAGGAACAGGATCTAATAGATTATTTCATTTTTGAGACTGTTATAGAAATACTGGTCCAATTACATATAAAGTTATGAACTTAGAGATGATTTATAAAAACTTAGAGAGAATTTTCATTAAAAGGCCATATAGCTTCCAAATCATTGAAGAGAAAATTAACAATAAAAAAATTAATCAATCCAGCTAATATGGAGTAACAGAGACCATATTTACCATCCTAAAGTAAACCACAAAATGGATACAATATATGAAGCAATGATTTTTAAGACACGTGAAGATGATCATCCACTAGGACCCTGTCCTGCCACCTCCATACCAGGGCTGCTAGGCCTCCTACTGCCATCACCAAGAATGTCCACTGGGAGGCGACATTTCCTTCCTCTGTTCCTACTGCAGAGCCAGTCCTGAGCAGTCCATTTCCAGGTTTTGGCAGGCAGCTCCCAGAAGTGCTCTCGTGGGCCTTGGTCCCATTTAGCCACCAGCAAAGCGATCAAGGATGAGCAGTAAGCCTCCTTACTCATCCAAGACCTAGGAACCTATCGGATTTCTGAGCAGGGCTTCACTCTTTTCTGCTGTCTGGTACTCTCTGCCCGGCTTCCCGAGTCCCTGGCTTGGGCAGCCTGCACGCTGGCCACAGCCCATCAGAATCTGTTCCCCCGCCAAGAGGCCACGAGTGATCGTGAGCAGGGCTCCAGGCCTCTGGAGCAGCGTGGCTTGGACTGCGTCCTGGTCCTGGGCTTGCGAGCTCCATGCCCTTGGTTGAGTCAGTTAACATCTCTAAGCTAAGTTTCCTCATCAGTAAAATGAAGACTTAATCAATATGGAAAAAAAAATCAGAATCTGGGGGGGGAATAAATTTCTGGTGATTGAAGATTATTTTAATTTTCAATTATACAGCGAAGGACATCATACAAATTTTACTACTTCAGAATTCTAAAGGACAGCTTCTACTGTTAAAACTAATGCATGCATGTACACACAAACACACGTGCAGACAAACTGACTCTGCTCCACACACATCCTCACACGCACACACACATGGACTCATGTACTACACACACACATACCATACACACAAGCACACACGTCCTCAGTCGCACACACACACATAACATACACACAACCACATACATCCCCAGGCACGTGTGCACACGCACAAACACACACACACACACACAGTCATGGTCATGTACCACACACGTCCCCAGGCGCGCGCGTGCGCACACACACGTCATACACACCTTTGGCGTTATTCTAAATCAATTTACAATTGAGGGTCTCAGTGTCCATTGTTTTATCTGCTCAGAAGTTCCTGACTTCGGAGCGAGAAGCAGGAGCCCCTCCTCTCTGGAGATGGTCTTTGCCACTTACAGTCTCAGTAGAGCCAACATAACTGCTCTGGACCTTTGGGTCAGGGCCAGAGCATACCTGGGAGCTCACATCCTATATATCTAAACATTTTAAATGCAGTAGGTTCTAAAGTCCTGCCTTTACAAATATTCATTCATTATAAGGGGGAAGGCCAGGTTCAAACTTAGAATTCCCAGACTCAGGGGAGTCCTGCAAAGAAAGTGAGCGTGTGGGGAGAGCTGATTCCCAGTCTCTGACCACTAGCCTGACCCTTTTCTTCCCAATGCTGGGTCCATCCCTTGCCACAAGGGGCCTTGGATGTGCACAGGGGGACACTCAGTCCTCATGTCCGCGCTCTGCTCATACCCTCCATGCAAACAGCTGCCCTTTGGTCTCTCTGTGAGTCCTGGGAATCTGAACTCTGGGGAGAGCCGGTGCAGGCACTAGAAATGGGTCAGGGGCTGCTGAGGCAGGGCATTCAGGGTCCTGGGTTTCCAGAGCATGGGATGGAGCCAATGACCATGTCTCCTTGGCCCTGCTGACTCCACCCCATAGAGGGCGTGGCCAGAGGAAGGGTCAGGGCCAGGGGGGCCCTCTGTAGTGCAGGACCCAGGGCAGCGGGCCCCCTTGCTGGGGTCTAAGGATAGAAGCCCTAAGGAAAGTTCTGAGGAGGCTGTAAGGTATCTTCATTCCCATTAATTAAAAAACAAAAGCTTATCACAGGCGTGGGTGAGAAGGGTTTTGTTATAACAAGGGAAGGCACTTTCCAAGGTCTGGCCATATAGGGCTGGTGGGTTTGCCAGTTGATGAGGAACCGAGAGGCCGTTAGCCTCCCCTGGGTCTAAACACCGCCTGAATTCCTCCAAGTGACACTGAAATGCAGTGAGACACGGAACCCTCTCAAGTTGTTAAAATCTTCGTGGTGAGCCATTCAACTCTCTCCTCATTCTTGTCTATGAAAGCACAATAAACACAGGCCAGAAACTCACCAGCCTGTTGGTTGGTTCACTGTCCATCTGGCGCCCCCTTTTGTAGGAGCCTTTATCACATCACCCAGGGCTGACCTGGCTCAGGATTACAGCTGATTTTCCGCAGGTGGCATCACTTGCTGGTGACACGAAGGAGGCATGTTAGCCACCTCCCAAACACTGAGGCTCCTCCTGGGAGGAGCCTGCAGGCCCCCAGTCCAGCCTCTGCACCATGATGCTCCTTAGTGCCACTCCTGGCTTGCTGCCCTGGCCTCTAGCTCTGGCCAGAACCTCGCTGGATTGTCGATAAATGTCACCCATACACCACGTCTAAGCTTGGGGTCCAGATGTGACCATGGTTCTTATTTTGTTCCCATCAATGGATTGTTCGATCTTCGTGTAATCGTGTTGGCAGGAAGGCCACTACCGCCCTCTTGAGGCCTCCCCCAGCCGCCTCCGTCTAACTGTCCTAGCACCCCAGGGGATGGGTCTGAAGCCTGGAACTCAGACACAAGGATGACAGCTGGAGAGACAGGAATCCACTCCTGCTGTGGCTTCTGCTGAGGCTCAATGTGGCCATTAAAATGGATCCCACAGGCCCTGACATCACTTGACTCACTGCAGGGATGCTCCCACACTGCCCTGTTTCCCCCAGAGACTGAGGGCTTTCTGCTTGTTCCCGAAGGCCCCACCCCCATGGGGGCGCTGGGTCCAGTGGAGCGTCCAGCCTGTTTCCCCGCCAGCCCTTAGGGCCTTGGTGGGGCCTGGAACATCAACTACCCTCCCCTTAGGGGCCCGTTTGTCCTTTCCAGCCAACAGACCTAGGTCATAAGCACTTTAACCCACCTGAGGTTGTTTTCCTCACTTCAGGGGCAGTGAGGACGGGGCTTCTTCACGCTCCAAGTGCCCCAGGTCTGGATGCAGACAGCCTGGCTCTCCCCCCAGTCCTGCAGTTCCCGGCCACACCTGCCGCTGGTCACTGAGTCTGTGCTGTGTTCTCTTCCAGGACGAGAGGTGCACTCTGCCCCCTGCCCCGCCCCCACCAGCAGTGGCAGAGGCGGCGGACAGGCAGGTGAGCTGGGGCCTGAGACCGTGCCCGCAGATCAGTGCCCCAGAGGCCGCTGGTGACTAGAGGGACCACGGGGCAGAAGCCAGCATGGGATGGGAGGAGGAGGAAGCTTCAGGGTAAGGAGATGAAAGGGGGAACGGATAGCACTGTGAGGACCTCGACCATGAAAGGGAAGAGAAAAGACAGTGACAGCTGGAGCGGTGTCAGCATTAAAAGCTGCGGGTGTTTTTATTTAATTTTATTAATTACCATTATATATAGTGACAGATTTCTTATTTTATTAAAGATTATGTGCCATGTCATATAACAGGATATAGTATGTTATTATTTACTAAATAATACATAATAGTAGATATACTAGCATATTATATTCTGTTTATTTATTAGCAGATAGTATACAATACATATGTAGGTGTTTATATACATAATATATAATTCATGCATCTATATAACATAACACATAATGTAAGATTATGATTAATATATTTTATAACAAGATTACATAACAATAATTATGTAATATTACCCATTGTGTGTCTTGGTTCATGACACATTGTCATCTTAGGTGCCTGTCAGAGGTATTTATGTATTAAAATTAATATTATAAGAAACAGTTGTGAATGTATCACACAGCATCAGAACAGGACAATTGACAGTGACATACTGTGTCCTCTTTCCCTATCCTGCTCTTGGCCTCTTCTTACAGGAAGTAACCAGCATCCTGAATCCTGGCTTACCCTTGCCTTGTGTTATTTTCACACACACAACATTTAAGATCAGTTAAAACAAATGAACTGCAGGTACATGCAACGAAATGGATGAATCATACACTCTGTGTTAAATGGAAAAAGTAAGCCCTAGAAGGCAGCCTATATTGTGCTATGCTTTTAACTGTGTATATATATGTCAACTAAACTCACTAAATTAAGAACAACTACAGCTAGAGTCCAGGTGGGAGAGGGACAGATAAAAGGTGAGGTGAGCAGATTTGCTGCAGGTGAGCGAGTTCCTTTCCAGTGACATGTCATTCTCTCTGAAGCAGGAGGCAAGGCCATCTGCTGGGAGTCAGGGAAGAGACAGAGGGAAGGTTAGAGGTGTGCAGAGAGCAGAGAAGGTTGACACCACTGAGTGGTAAGTGGGGAAATATGCTCACTAGAGAAATCCTGGAGGATCTCCTGGCAGTGGCAACATGGTGGGCATTGATTTGTAGTCTTAGAAACCTGTGCTGGGGGAGCCTGCTGCCTGCAGGCTCAGAACAAGTAGAGCTGGGTGAACCGAGATGGAAGTCGGCCTGGTGAGGAATTGAAAAGATCAAGGCTCAAGGGGGTTTTGTTTGTCATAAAGAGAGTGCTGACTGTGGATGCAGAGCTGGAAGGTGGGGAAGTGGAAGTAAGAGGAACGTGGACAGGCAGGAAAGCAGAGGAGTCAGCACTTGATGCCCCAGTGAGGGTGAAGGAGGGCCAGGGAGGCTGGTGGAGAAGCAGCTGGATGGCTAGAGGTGGGCATTTAAAGGAGAGAGGCTGGACCTGTGGTGGAGACACGCCTGGGTTTGAGCCTGGGGGTAGGGTGAATGGGGGGCGGCTGGCTCAGGCTGACAGAGAAGAAGACCCTAAAATGACCATACTGGGTGGTGGAGGGAGAATCAACTTTGACGTCTTGACGGTAGGAGGTGAGGCAACACAGAGCTGGTGGTCCAGGTGCTCCTGACTGTGGCAGATGAGCAGGGAGGCCAGGGTGGCAGGCACTGCTAGGAAAGGATCTGGGTTTTCCAGGTGCTCCCAAGAGAGGAGGAGCAGTGATCTGAAGGTGGAAAGTGAGCACAAGGAGGTCAACCCAGGCTCCTGATCAAACGGGTCAGTGTGAGGGGGCAAAGCGTCAACTCCAGAGATGGTTGCCCAGGAAGCAGGGACCACGGGTGAAGTGAGGGGACACTCAGAGAATAGACGAAAAAGAGTCTTCTGGGTGTAGGTGGAAGAGAGGCCCCAGGAGCACAGAGGCACAGTGATGAGGATGGAGTGGCTGTATGGTGACACTGCAGGGATGGCTGGATCTTTGTCCTGAGGGCTTAGGTTGGGGGGGCTACTGGCCTCATGAGGACTCCCCTCTCAGCAGCCTGGACAGAGGCTCCCACTCCTGAGAGCTGTGTGGCCACCACTGTTCCCAGAGGGGCTCTACCTCCATCTTCCCCTATCAAACTTTCCTGCCCAGCCCCCGACTGCCAGTGAGGGAGCCTGGGCCTCGCAGCTGTTTCCCGTGGAGGGACACAGGCTCCTTGGAGAGGCAGGCTGATCTTACTTTTCTCCGTAACCCAGGGCCTAGCAAAGAACCAGCGCATGTGTGGGCCATGCAGGGGCTCGGATACTTACTAAACCAACGCAAAGCAGTAGAGTATCAGAGCTGGAGGAAGTGACCACTGAGCTCACAGAGTTCACTGCCCACACCCCCATTCTACAGATGAGGAAACAGAGACCAAGCGGTGAAGCAGCCTTGGCCAAGGTCACGCTGCTCTTAAATGCTGGCCTGTGTTGGGCATGCCAAGTGATGAGCTGCAGTGAAGGGGTTGAGAAGGGGCTCTGGGGTCAGACAGCTTGGGTTCAAGTCCCAGCTCTGCCATTTACTAGCTGTGTGATTAATGAATGTCCTTACTTGTAAAGTGGAACTCATAGTGGTGCCAACTCATTGGGTTGTCGTGAACACAGAGTTCCTGGAACAGCAGGACAGAGTTCTGTAAGGGTTTGCTGTTGCTTTGGTTGCAATTATTATCACCAAGTGAACCCTGAAATGAAGAACAAAGGCAGCAAGAATTTTTATTTTAAAGGATTTTAAAATCCTCTGACGAATATTTCATTTCATCTATTCAAGTTTGCATCTGACCCTTATTAACAACTACACAATGGATGACTTTTCAGGCAATCTTGCTTCATGTCTTTAATTCTCACTAACGACTCAGGCTATTCAAAAGGCAGCAGTTTTTTTCCAGGAAGAGGGACAAAAAGTTAAAAATAACTCAGTGCCTCTCGGTCCTCAGTGAGTTGGTTGTGACCTGTCAACCCAGCTTTGGGGAAGGGCCCGCTCCCCCTGGGCTCGCTACGCTGCCCCGCGGCATCCAGGGGGCGCCCTACCCCCACACAAATCCAGTCTCTTGGTTCCTATCTTTGTTTCAGATCCCTTAAGGACTGCCCATGCCCCAGGGCCCCATGTGCCCCGCCAGCCTCGCCTGCTGGAGTCCAGGACACCATCCTGGGTCTCAACCACCCTCTGTTCCTACGGCCGCCCCACTACTCTTCACTTATGTCCTTCAAACGTGGGCTCCTGTGGCTTGCCACCCAGCAGGTGTCTCCCCGTCACCCACCTCGGGTAACTGCATCGTCCTGCACGGTGCCTAGCAAACCAGTGTGGAGGCAGGAAGAATACAGAACAACAGGTGCTGAGACGGGCTGCCTTTCCCACTGCAGGGGCCCTGGAGAGCTTTCTCCCAGCTGGTTATTCAGAGGCGCTGAAGCTGTGGAATCTCGATCTCACCAATTTAAAGGGCATCATCATTAATTACAAAAGCAATCATTTCTTCAGTAGTAAAAGGAGAAAAGACTTTGTGTTCCCCACCTCCAACTTTTTTCCTCCACCTTCAGATGTTTCTCTTCTCTGGGCAAGGGTAGAGAGCAACACACAGAATATGATTTTTCAATTTTTTTTCCCACTCTGAAAATTGCTTTCCCAGAACCAATGAAGGCTAGAATAGTTTGGCTTTCCTGGACTGAGGATTCAGAGGTGTGGGGTGGGGGGAGGGGAGATAACTCAGCAGTATTGAACCTAACAGAGACATTAAAAGTTTCTATCCTAAACAGAAAGGAAGCAGGATGCTATAGAAACAGGAAAACCATAGTTGGAAATGCAATAACGATTTACAAGAGAATAAACATGAAGATGTAAAAAAGAAAAAGGACATCAAAATAAAAAAAGGTGGGAATGGGAGAGGGGAGCAAGAAAATATAGATTTTTTTCTTTCTTGTTTTTCTTCATTATTCTTAGGATGTGTTGCAGCCTATGTGATTATCAGTCTAAAGGAAATAGATATAGTAATGGGTTGATATAGTTGAAAAATAAGGTAACCACAAATCAAAAGCATACAATAGAGTTGCAAACAAAAAAAAAAAAACAAAAAGAAACAAACTCAAAATGGCTTAAAGACTTAAACATTAGACAAGACACTATAAACTTCTCACAAGAAAACATAGGGAAAACATTATTTGACATACATCTCAGCAATGTTTTCCTAGGGCAATCTACCCAAGCAACAGAAATAAAAGCCAAAATAAGCAAAGGGGACCTAATTAAACTTATAAACTTTTGCATAGCAATAGAAACCATAAGCAAAACAAAAAGACAACCTATGGAATGAGAGAAAATATTTGCAAAAGATGAGACTGACCATGGCTTAATTTCTAGACTTTATAAATAGTTCATACAACTTAATAAGAAAAAAATAAACAACCAAATCCAAAAATGGGCAGAACAACTAAACAAGCAATCCTCCAATGAAGACACACAAATGGCCAATAGGCATATAAAAAAAATGCTCAATATTGCTCAATTATCAGAGAAATGCAAATAAAAACTACAATAAGTTATCATCTCACACCAGTCAGAATGGCCATCATTCAAAAGTCCACAAACCATAAATACTAGAGAGGCTGTGGAGAAAAGAAAACCCTCCTACATTGTTGGTGGGAGTGTAGTTTGGTGCAGCCACTGTGGAAAACAGCATAGAGATTCCTCAGAAGACAAAAAAAAAAAAAAAAAAAGACATCACTTGATCCAGCAATCCCACTCCTGGGCATATATCCAGAGGGAGCCTTAATTCCAAAAGATACCAGCACCCCAATGTTCATATCAGCACTGTTTACAGTGGCCAAGACATAGAAGCAACCTAAACGTCCACTGAAAGATGACTGGATAAAGATGTGGTATTTAGATATAACAGAATATTACTCAGTCATAACAAAGAAGGAAATAATGCCATTTACAGCAACATGGATGGACCTGGAGATTATCACACTAAGTGAAATAAGTCAGACAAAGACAAGTATCATATGATATCATTTATATGTGGAATTTTAAAAAATGATACAAATGAACTTATTTATAAAACAAAAACAGACTCACAGACTTATAAAACAAACTTAGGAGTTTGGAATTAACAGATACAAATTACTATATGTAAAACAGACAAACAACAAGGATTCACTGTAGAACACAGTGAACAATATTCAGTATCTTGCAACCTATAATGGAAAAGAACCTGAAAAGGAATAGACTATGTATATGTACAACTGAGTCACTATGCTGTATACTGGAAACTAACAAAACAGCTGTATATCTGAAACTAACAAAACATTGTAAATCAACCACATTTCAATTAAAAAAATGATAAGTTCTAAATAGCTTTATTCAAAGAAACTCTTCAACAATTCCCTCTTACAAAAATTAAAATGGGAAGCTTGAGCAGGACCAAATTATACTGGATGGGCAGTTACATCTTCTCCAGCACGTGGCCCATGCTACACACACAACATGTTTTCCTATAGGTAAGAACGGCCCTGGCTGCACAGGGAGTGAGTCCTGCTGGGACAAGGCCTCTGTGGCAGTGGCCTCCTTGTCACTGCTCCATCTCACCAGGAGGCCAGGATTTTCAGAGGTGAGGGGACATAGAGCTCATGCATTTCAAATCTATTTCCCGAGAAAAACTATGGAAAGACCAAATTCACCTGCAGTGTGGGAAACATGAGCAAGCCCCCTAAGCGGACTGACAAGCTCAAAGCTAGATGGCCCGATTTTCAGATCAGAAGCAGAACAAAGACCACCTGGCCCCAGTTAAATGACCACCACCTCACCTGCCATGAACTGCTCGTACTCAATGTCAGGGATGTTTCTGTTGAGACTTGGGAGATCAAAGAAGTCGGACCAGAGAATCTGGACCTGGTTGATGTCGGGGCTCTGCCAGTGGTAGAGGTGGCCCCAAGAGGGTAGCACCAGTACCGACTCCTCCATCTTCAGCAGGGTCTTCAGGAGGAAGGCAATGTCGATGCAGACATTCCTACGGAGACTGAAGCCCTCTGGAGGGCTGACGTCACACAGAAGCTACCTGGCAGGGAGCAAAGGAGAGCGGGTCTTCAGGGCCAGGCCTCTGCACAGGAATCCCGGCTTAGATATAACAGATAGAACAGGAATCCCTGCACAGCCCATGGCCTAGACTCCAGACACATTCAGCAGCTTCTGGTTTGTAAAGTGGAGGCACTGCCCACCCATCTCCATGTGGCCAATTACTTCGAGTCCGGGAGCAGTTGCAGAAGACATCTTGGCATCCGTCTAACACCGCTAAGCACCTGACTAGCACCTGAGCACCCGTTCTCCAGGGGCTCACAAACTTCTTGTTCTACAGAACCCTATACACTCTTAACAATTACTGAGAACTCCAAAAGGCTGCTATTTACGTGAGTTAAATCTATCAATAGGTCCTATGTTAGAAGTTAAATAAGAACTTAAAAAAAGTGTATGAATTCACTTAAAAAGTTAACAACCTACTACATGTTACCATTAATACTCTTAAACAAAAAAATAAGTCTTTTTTCAAAACAAAAATCATTAGTGAGAAGAATAGCAGTGATTTTAATTTCTGCAAATCTCTTTTGGACTGGTGAGAGCTGAATTCTCCTATCTGCCTGTGCATTCCCTGTTTTGTGATATCACAGGCCAGGTCTTTCCTGGAAAACCCCACAGGAACTCGGGAGAGCAAGAGTGTGCAAAAGGCAGGTGACATCCCGGCATTTCTATGAAAATGGTCTTGCACCTCAGGGGCCTTGGATACACTTTGATAACTGCTGCCCTATCCTAGGCGAGACTCTTCTACACAAGAGCCAGGGAAGGGTCCTGGATTCTGTAATGAGTTACCGCCGCCACACCCCTCCCTTCTCTGTGTGTTTCCCACAACGTCCATTACTGCAGATGAGGATGTAATCCTAAACTGGGGCCTCTAATCCCGGAAGACAGCTGACTTCGAGAGGGAGGGTCCCACCTACCATCCCTACACCCCACACAGTCTATTTTGAGACAAGCCCTAGATATCTGCTAATCAGCACTGACTGTTGTGTCTTATTCTGGAAGCTGACTGAAGGAACCAAAATCTGGATGGAACTGAAATTTCCCTGCAGATAAACAAGGCTGATAAACCACCCCATTCCAACATCTGATTCTGGGGCTTTTCAAAACCCGGTTAAGGCCCCGCTTCATCTAAGAGGGGTCCGCTGTCTGCCCTTCCCCGGGGGTTCTGGGAGGCCGCGGTCACCCAGGGCGACCCAGACTCGAGGTCCCAGCCCCAGGGCCTGAGGGGGAGGAAAGCCTGAGGCTGTGCCCCAGCCCAGTCCCCCCCGCCCAACCCGCTCCCTGGCACCACAGCCCCTCCCTGGCCACCACCCCAACCCCGATCCCACCCCGGTTCATGTCCACCGGCCTCGCCGATGGCACGGATGTACGTTTACCGTCTGTGGGACGCCGCCCCAGATAGGATGTCGGCCGCCGACTGACCAGGCCAGAACTAGTCGCCCGGCCGAGCAAGCCGCCATCCCCAGCAGCAAGCACCGCCTTGGTCCCCGGCAGCTACACACTTCCGGAGCCCGCTCCCCGCCCCAGAAGCGCACGCCGGCCCGCGCGGAGCGCGGCGCCTGTAGCCATGGCAACGCAGAGGGGCTCTCCCCTAGCGCTTGCGTCTGCGTCCTCCCAAGGCTAGACGTGCGAGGTCAGAACTTGCGGAGCCAGTGGGAGCCAGGGCGAGGCCAGGACGCGGGTGGGGGGAGGCTTATGGGGCAGCTGGGCGGGGCCGCGCTCGAGCAGAAGTTCTCACTTGCAGGTGGCGCAGGCCTGAGGCTGGGGCTTTGCTGCCACCACTGGGCGGGGCAGCAGGGCGGGGGCACCCTGACCTGTCCGTGTGCGTGGCTCAGCCTGGGCTCCGCGGCCTCCGCTTGCACCGGACGTGGACCCAGGCTACCGGTGGGCAAGATAGAGGACTGAGCGCAGGCACACACGGCTGGCCAGGTAGGGCACCTGAAGTGCAGATCCACCAGGCCCGCTGCCGGCCTTGAATTTGCGCTGCTGGGCAGTTTCCAAGAAGACAGGATCTGTCCCAACAGGGGAGGTAGGGCAGGGGTGCCAGATGCCGGGTTGGGTGCGGTCTCACAGGAGAGCCATGGTGAGAGGGAGCAGAGCGGCCCCTGTGAAGACGGGGCTAGGAGTTTGGGGTATAGGGTGGGGATGGTGTGTGCCTTGCTCTGTGGTTTCCCCAAGAACCCTCACTCCAGAGCAAGGGGCTCTGCTTCCCCCACCCTTCACTGCACTCCCTGCCTTCCCCAGCACCACTGGCCCTGCCCCCGGAGTGTCCCATGAACTTTCCCCACTTTGGGCACGCCTCTGTTAGAGGTACTGAGCTCCTGGTGGCTCCAGCCCAAGGGTGAGGGGCTGTATATGACCGGTTAGGATGCCTGAATCTTTTATATGAAACCTCAGACCATAATGCTGGTGTGCACAGAGGCCCCTCAAACAGGATTGCGTGCATGGCCCTCCCCACCACACACACACAGCGCAGCTGCCACACCGGGCCAAGCCTGCCGGAGGACCGCTGGTCCCTCTCCTCCTGTCCCTGATCAAGATTGCACCGCCTACACTGCTGGGTATTTAGGGGGCCTTAGAAGAGCAGCTGGCATTTTCATGGGCAAATACTTGCTCTTTGGGGAAGATTTGAGTGCAAAGGGATGTAGGGTATGCTTTTTCTGTTGCCCTGGAACTGGTGTCTGGGATACAAATGTAAGTCAAAGAAGTTTTTAGAGAGAGCCACCAAACATGTCACAACCAAAGATCACTGTTCCCCAACAAAGGCAACACCACCTGGCGGGTGGGGGTGCCTGGCCTCTCTTTCTGGAGGTTGGGGATTGCAACCTCCAGTTGGGACACAGCCCAAAACAGCTCTGAACACGCTGGGAATCTCTTCTCACAAGACCTGTGGTCTCCACTGTAGGTCTGGCTCCAGAGCCCAGGGCCAGCATGGTGACTCTTCTCCCGCTGTCCATTCTGGGAGGTCTAGGTGTCCTCCACGGCCCTTCCACCACTGTTTCTTTTAGAAACACCCCCCGGATGAAATGGGTCTGAGAACAGGAGACCTGGATGCCAGCAGCCACTGCCCAGTGTGCGGCCCCAGGGAGGGGCATCTCCTCTCTGTGGGCTCTGATCTCCCCTCCTCTCTCCTCATATCCTTACCCCTCTCCTCCTTCATTTCTTGATTGATCCCTAGATAATGGTCCTTACCAGGAATGATCTGGGAGAAGTTTTATGAGTCCTTAAGAAAAAGAAAAAGAAAAAGAAAAAAAGATATCTATACACATACTACTGAAAGTAACTTCTCTCTTTCCCAGGAAAGTCCTCTTTCCAATGTATAAGGCTAGTTGAAAGGGTGTCAACTTGCTTAACCACTCACACCTGAGCAAGTGCTACCTCTCTCTCCAGCTCCCCACAGCATCCATCTGTGGCTAATTGGACACAAGAGGGCAAGAAAGCTCTTTCCCCACGCCAGCGCCAGCGTGGCTTTGGAGGCAGTGGAGGCTGAGAGAAAGGGCCCCGCCCTGAGGCTTGGGGGGCCTCCAGCCACAGACAGAGGAACTGGGGGTTTTCAGAGCTGGCCCAGCAGGGAAACCAGGCAAGGCCGCCTGGCCTAAGTCTTCCCTGCCCAGAGAGCCCCATGAACTGCTCCGGGCCCCACTCCCCAGTCGGGCTCCCTGCAAAAAGTTACCACGGGATCCACACCTGAGAAGGGAGGAGGACGGCCCTTTGGCCTGGGGTCCCAGCAGATGTGTCTTGTGAGACCTGTGGCCACATATCTTCCTTGTCTCCCCAGGTCTCTTGAAGGGTCCGTGCTGGGCATTCTGGTGGTCAGGGACACTGGAACAACTCTAAACTCTGAAGAAGGACAGAGAGACCCTTCTGGAAGCAAGGATTCCAGGGAGACGCCTTGCCCAGAACTGGCGGACTGTGTCCTGAGTAGACCCCTGGGTGGCAGTGTGGGGCTGTGGGGTCCTCTTCAGAGAAGGGAGCAGGTGTGCTTCCCGGTGTGGGGCTCTGCTTTGTTCAGTCATGTCCTCTTGTGAGACTCATTTACAAACACCTCCCAGTCCATCTAGGGGTGGTCCCAGGGGTGGGGCAGAGGAGGAGAGTGAAGGGGGCAGCCTTAGGGCCCCTGACCCACACAGGGAGCCAAGGGTCAGTGGGAACATCTTGGGAGTCGGGCGCAGGAGAGGAGGACGGGCACTAAGAACATGCCAAGTCATGCAATAAAGCAACCCGTGACCACAAGACACAGGCAGCCTTCCACCAAATCAGGGAGATAGAAATTTAGACACAGGCTCTGAGACTCTTGAGAGTGGCTGGAGGGTCCAAGGAGCCCTGAGGAGCAGCTCTCCTAGGGCACAGGCATCCCAATACACACATTTCTCATGGATGCTTTTTGGGGTGCAGAATGAGTTACCAGGATCCTGAACTTAGTATGGAATCCCACCCCCTTTTTCATCACAGTTCCTGGCAATAAATTGCTGTCATTTCTCCCTGGACATGCACAGGGGAGCTGACTGTTGTGGGGGTCACTGCAGGACTGGAAGCTTCTGGTGTGGGCTCTGTGACCACAGAAACCCAGGGGGATTTCTTAACGGGAGCACCTGGGGACCATGCCTGCCAGGACCACCTGCATGGGATGGCCAAGGAGCCTATGGTACCCAGGCCACCAAGTGACCAAGTTGTGAGGCTGCCTGGGGTTTCCTGGGGGCGTGTAGATTCCTGGGGGCGTGTAGATTCCTGTGGTCAGCACGTGGGCCCAGGACAGCAAGACAGTCTGCCCAAAGAGGGGCCTGCCCTCCTGATGATGGCTCCTAACACCTGCAGGGAAACTGCTCCCAGGGCTCCTGGAGGTCCATATTGAGAGTGTCCTGCCAGGCATGTGGGGTCACCTTCCCCTGATGCAGAGGCAGAACTCTCCCCCTTGAGGTCCAGGGGACACCTGGATCAGGTCCCACCTGTGTGACCTGGACACGCAGAGCCCCAGAGCTCTGGCACAGCCTGGGGTGTGGTCGTGTTGGGGCAGGGAAGGCCCAGGGAAGGGGCTCATTCACGGGCAGGGGCCACTCTGCAGGGATGCTGGACCTGGCAGCGATGCGGTGCTTCAGAACTCCCCTGGGCTGGGTTTCCAACCAGTGGGATGGAAGGGCCTCTCCTTCCTGAGGTGCAGTTGCTGGAACTAGATCCATCATGAATGTCAGCCCTGAAAATGGAGACTGCGCTACATCCATTCCTGGAAAGAAAAACCAGGTCCCTCCAGCCCAGGTGACTCAGAAAGTCATTCAGCAATGTTCGGGGTCCCCACTTCAGGCTTTGAATTAGAGCTGAGTGGCTCAGGAGGCTAGATCCCTGTCCGTGGCTCCAGGAGCAGGCTTTCTGCTGGGGGACAGTATCCTCACAAACACCCGTGTCTTTGTGGGACACTCCCCTCTGACCAGCTGGGAGGCAGGGTGCAGTTGTGGAAAATAGTGTTTCCATGAGCAGAGGGACACCAAGTGGTGGGGGCACAGGAGACAGTGAGAATGAGTCCCGCGGCCTTTCTGGAATAAAAAAACTGGCAAATGTGAAAAGTCGCATAATTTGTTTCATTGAACAGGCTGCTTATGTACGTTTGGAGGGCCAAGTTCAAGGACTCTGCATCCCTCCAGGACAATAGCCTCAAGAGAACAGACAGAGCAGGAGATCTGGGGTTTCTCCCAGGAATGAGGCAGAACAGGGATTTCTGCTGATTTGCAAGGAGACCCCGACCACTGAGCACGGGGTTACAACCTACGTGACCGCTGTCGTGTTTGGCTTGGGCTCTGGCTCTGGCCTGATCATGTATTCTTCCAGCTGAGTTCCAGAAACTCAGAGGGTAGAATTACAGAAGCTGCATTTGGAACCCGGTGAGGAGGTGGAGGTTCCTTTATCCTGAGTCCCCTCAGCCTAATCACTGTAGCTGAGGCCCAACACTCCCCAGGCCCCCAGGGTGGCCGTGGAGGGAGAGCAAGCATGGCAGGTGACCCAGGGGTCCCACTGCTGTGCCCCTCCCTTGTCTTTGTTCCCTTTCACCCCAGAAGGTGTGATTGTCTCATGTCATGGTGACAAGCAATCTCTCTTCTCTGTCAGGTGGGGTCCCCACCCCCACTCAGCCTTCTCTCTGCATGGATGCTGAAGGACCAGGCTCACTTGAAGTTCTGAGCTTGAGCAGTAAGGTGGAAACAAAGAAACGAATGGAAACAAAGAACCAAGTGATTGTGGCAAAGCTCCCCACCACAGAGAAGCTGCCCTGAGTGGAAGGGAGGGTGTGGGCATGCCCATTTGTTTCCTGTCTCCCAGTGCTCTTAGCTTTCTTATTGCAGACCTGCATGGTTACAACACAATGAGCTGCAAAACTGAAAATATTTACTCTCTGGCTTTTACAGAAAAGGCTGGCCAGCTTCTGGTTCCCGTACCGGGCAAGTGATTGGAGTACCTTTCCAGTTTGGAAACATCTTGGCAGGCACAGGTTTGCAAAAGTCTTTAAGAGTAGTTACGGAGTTTTGCTTCTAAAAATTTTTATGGCTGTATACTTCTGAGCTGAGGTTGTGCTGTGTAATTCTGAGCTGGGATTTTCTCAAACTGTTTCTCATTTCTTATAGCGGACATCCCTAAATTCCAAGGGGAATGGGGTGTTAAGGAAGCCATTGAGTTTAGGAAAAGGATACAGAACTCATTTCTTATTAAGCATCGATGTACCACCATCCTAGGCTTATCGGTTCCGTGGTATTGATAGGGGAACTAAATAGCAACCAAATTTATAAAAAATAGTGGGTCTTTGGATACACAAGTTCATCTTTTGAACATTTTTGTAATGTTTGCAGTTTAAGATGACCATTCCTGAGAAACAGGCAGCCTCTTAGAATGAAATAGCATTTTCCCTGAACCATACTTAATTTTTATTTCATAGGCAGCAGGGAGGGCAATCACACATCACACACTTGGGGACCTCAAAGATAAAATGTAACTTTCTGAGAGCACACTCCCCCCGTCTCCCCCTGCTCTTTTCACTGTCCCATTCTCCCTGAAGGCTCTTTCGTATCTTCTGCTCATTATTCCAGTAACTCTTCCTCCTCGTTCCTCAGCTGGTAAGGTTACTTTTCTACTTTGACCAAGCAAACTGAAGCCAACAGAAGAGAATTTTACCAGCAACTCCCAGCACATCCGCTCGCTTTCTGATGTCTGTGACCTCACTCTCGCTGCCCCACCTCTTGTTACAGGTGACATCACAAGCCAGTTCCTCCAAAGTCACCGGGGGTGTCCCATCCCTCCCATCTTCTCCAGGCTGTCACTCCCACAACCATCGTCTCTCTCACTACCTCATCTATTTTGTTCTTCTGCTAGTTGGCTCCTATCAGTATATAAAAGTCCATCCTCTTAAAAGAAACAAACAGCACTCCTTGACCCTAATTCGCCCCCACCAATTGCCACCCCATGTCTTTGCAGCAAATCTTTAAGGAGTAGTTTTAACTCACTGTCTGCGTATTCACTTGAGCCATCCCCTTTTACAGACACTCTGGCTTTTCCCCGATCCCTCGCTGTATGGAAACTGCTCTGTCAAGGCCATCAGTGACCCCACATTGCTAAATATAGGGGTCAGTTTTTAGTCTTCATCATGCGTGGCCCTTTGGCAGCATTTGAACCAACTCTCCCATCCCTCCTCACCCTTGTTCCTGCTTTACTTGGCCTCCAGCCCATCGCTCTGCTTTCGGTCCACTGGCTGGTCTTTTGTCAACGTCTGCTCTTTTTTCCGAACATTTACTGTGAATGTGCCCCGGAGTTGGGTCCTGGGTCTCTCTATCTCTCTGCTATACCTTTGGTGGAAGCAACCAGACTTGGAAATTGACATGCCATCAAATTATCGATTTGTCCAAAACTCCCTGATTTGCCCTTTCCATTTGGAACTCTCTCCCTGATACTCATGTTCTTTTTCTTTCATTCATCTTGCTTTCACATTCATACATATGTTCTACTATGTAAATAACTTTTCCAAATTTTGAATCAGTCCATACATATCATGTAAAATGCTCAGATCTCTATTATTTCCACTAAGATGCTTATTCTACCTAAGAACTTTTCTGCATTTTTGTATTTATGTGAATAAAGCAAATAGTATTTCTACAAGCCTCATAGATAAACAGTGTGTTTGTTTGGGGCTATTACATAACATGAAATAATGATACCTCAAAATAGTCCTTTTTCATTTATTTTTATGTAACACCGAGATGAGGTTTTTGCCCTGAAGACGGGTTTTATTGAAATTTTACCTACACTATGGACAGTCAGTTTATGTGAAAGCCCTCATTTCTCCCCTTTTCTGATATATTTTCCATTTGGCTATGATAACATATACCTTGGCATGAAATGAAATTCCAAATTCATTTACATAATACAATTAAAACATTTAAATTATATTTTTTTAATGTTAAAAAGAAAGAAAAAAAACCCCAGACTCCTCTACCTATTAGGCATTTCTGTGACAATATCTAATAGACCCCTTAACCATGACATTGAAGAACTGAGCTGATTCCAGCCCCTTTCCACCTGCTCAGCCCCACCTTGTCCCATCCACTGTGGATGGAGAGGACATCCCTCCCATTATCCAGGTACATATGTTGGAACCATGTTCTTTCTCTCTCTTTCTCTTACACACACACACACACACACAGCAAATCCAGCTTGTTAGAAAATTCTGGCTACTCTGTCTTCATTAACCACCTATTCCCTGCTCCCTGCCCTCCTAGGAGAAACCTTCAGCCCCTTCCTGGACACCAAATAGCCTCCTTCTTCCATCTTTGCTTTTCTACAATCTCTCATCCACACAGAGTCAGAGGGAGCCTTTAAAATCATACATTGAGGGGGTGGGTGTAGCTCAGTGGTAGAGCGCTTGCTTAGCATGCATGAGATCCTGGGTTCAATCCCCAGCACCTTCATTAAAATAAATAAATTACCCTCCCCTCCAAAAAAACCAAAACAAAAGCATAAATTGGACTACATCACCCATCCCATCAAAACTCACTAAAAGGGTCACCATTTCATTAGGAGCCAAAGTCGTCCCAAAGTATTCCAGGACCCGGCGTGCTCTGCCCCTCCACCCATACTCTCCCCCTCACTCTGAGGGCCTCTGTCTCCAGCTCTTCCTTCTTCCTCCGGATCTATTCTGCTTCAAGTTCATTACTCCATGAGATCTGCCAGGATTGCCTTATCCCCTCCTGCCTGCCTCCCACCCCACAACCATCACCTGAGTTTGCTCATATCACTCTTTTTTTTTTCCCAAGCTCTTGCTACCTCCAACATGCTGCCTGTTTACTCTGCTAAAATTCTGAGCCCCCAGTGATGGGGAGTCGTGTCTGTTTTGTTGACTAATAAAGCCCTAGGGCCTTGGGAATGGGTCTAGTTACTAGATGCCCATACGTAGTAGGAGCTTATACAGAATTGCTGAATGAATGCAGAGGCCTTGGTCCAATCCGATGGAGCACTTCTGTGTCCTGCTCAAAGAATAACTCTCCTTTCCTCCTGAGAGGGGGTGACCACTTCCTTGGTGATCGAAGGCAAGTTCTTTTACTTTATGCTGTTAACATTCAGCGGGGAGACTGGGGGATCTTCATATATATTTTAAAATTTGATTCACTCTGCAGTTTGTCTTTGGTCTATGTATCCTTTTGAGAAACCGTTTATGAGTGATCATTCTTCCATCAGATTGAACAGGGTCCAGGGGGAAGGACCAAGTCTGTCCCATCGGCCATCCTGTGTGTCATGTCCTGGGACCCAGTGGATGCTCAGCATGTAAGTGAGCTGACAGGAGTGAGTGAAGAGATGGGAGCACCTCCTTATTGTGGTGGCTGCTCTGTCCGATGCCTTGAGATTTGGGGAAGGGTTTATAAGTGTGAAGGGGTGAGGACAGGGCCTCTGTGCTCTTCCTGAGTGCCCTGGCCTTATGCATTCCCCCAGCCCCCTCTGGGCAGCCAAGCCGAGGAGCTGGGCCACCGGGGGTTATGCTGATCACTTCACCCCAAGACCGGGGGTAGGAGCGGCCAGCACACCTGGTTGTAGATTTTGGAGTCAGATCCTAGGAGGATTCCCTCACTGAATGATCTTTTGGAACTTTTATTTTTCTCTATATCCTCCAGCTGAAGAAGCAGATTGCCTTAGATACATGAAAGGTGAGGACACCTACTATCCCCATGGAGCCCAGGTGGGGCTGGGAGTCTGCTGTTTGTACAGCCAGTGGGCTCGTGTTGCTTTGGGCATCCCTGTGCCTGAATTCCTGCAGTACACTCGGTGGTAAGGATGGGGGTGCCTGGCAGGGAGGGAAGCGGTTCGGGAGACTGCACAGCTGGGGAGACGTTAACCTGGGGTGAGCGGGAGGCGGCTGATGCATGGCATCTCAGTGCAGGGAACTCTCCACACTCAGAGGGGTTCCCACTCAAGCAGGGGCCCTTTGATCAGGGTGCTGGGCTGTCAGCACAGCAGGGTCCCTGTGAGGATCATGGTGCCTTCAGGCAGTGGGAAGTAAGGGGGTCCAGTGGCACTTAAATTAACGTGCACCTGAAGCCAACCCCCATCTCTTTCAGCCTGTTTCCTAATCTGCAAAACTGGAATGATGTTAACCATCCCTTGGGGTCTTTGATGGGCTGGGACAGACTAGACAGTCAGGAGCTGGAATTTCTCTGTCCCCTGATTGTTTTCCTTCCTTCCCACTATTTGCTCTCACAAGTTCAGCCTCTCTGTCTCTCTCTCATTCACTTGTAACTTTCTCTCCTGCTCTGGTTTCATTTGATTTCCAGCCTCCTCCCAATCCCCAGATGAGTGAACTTGATTTCTGTGTGTCAGTTCCAAATTCCCGGGAAAGATGCTCTGTCCCCTCTGGATTGGTTGTCCAACCCATCAGTTGCAGCCAGAGGAGCGAGTCCCTCTGGGACCAGCAGAGGGGCTCTGCCCAGCCCCCCAGCCACCACTGTGGGAGCACATAGCTCTCCGAGGAGGAGGTACTGGCTGTGACTTGGTGTCAGTAAGTGTGAATTTATGTCTCCCCTTCCCCCACCATCGTCCCCCTAAACATAGATGAAAATTAAACACTCCCAGCATTTGTGTCATGTAACACTCAGGATGAGGGCTAACGGGGCTGGATTCCCTGCTGCGTGTAAGGGGCTACAGTGGCTCCCAAACGAGAGCCTGTGAAGGGAACAGCACTGGCCCCACCCGGCACTTATGGCGCTGAATCTGCGTGACATTGAGCCAGGTTTCTGACCACAGCTCGGGTCTGTTCCAACCGGTTAGTCTTTGAAACCAACCAGCTTTGGATTCCTCAATCCCTCCCTGAGGTTTTACCTGAACCACCAGCTTCTGTATCTCTGATGACAGATGATGAGGACCCTTCATGTAAGCCATTTGCACAGCCCTGTGCAGGCCTTTGTGCTGCACAGTCTGCTGGCGAGCTGACTGAGGTTGGTATTTTACTGATGTTAGAAATATTCTGGTTTCCCGATGCACTGTTTCACTGAACAAGCAACAGAAGCCACCTCTGGCTGATAAAAGCCAAAAAGGAACTTAATGATAAGATACTGGGAGGGTGCGTGGAGTGGCCCGGACCAGAGCCGACCCGGGGGCCGTAGGAGGTGTTGGGGAGCCCCAGGCACCAGGCTGCGCAGGGTGCTACCGGGCCCCCTGCTGCCCCAGCAGGGACCCCCCCTCCTCCTGACACTCCACCTCACTCACTGCAGGTTCATGTCCCGGCAGGGCCAGGTCACACTGAAGCCACCAGCACACACCTCAATGGGGGAGTTGGCCCCGTCTCAGCTGACGGCATGCCTGGTGTGGGGAGAGGCCCAGTTAGAGGAAGGCGGGTCTCCTACTGTTCCGAGTTAAGGTGCAAGTCAGTGCCCATCACTCAGGAGAGAAAGGCTGGTCGGACCTCATTGTGGTGACTAGGCTGTCTGAGTTCACTTATTACTTTCTATGTTTGAAGGCCCTGGAGGGAGCAAAAGTGGAGGTCCTAGTACTTATTTTATATTTCCCATGTGCCAGGTATGGTAAGCAAGCCACTTCAGACAAGGCCCAGAACAACCACGTTATTTTTCCACGGAGCAAGTCGTGCAGTCAGGCCTCTGCAGCCGCAAAACCCATGTCCCCATCAGCTCCGTAGTTACCAGTGGAAATTATAGGGATTTATGGGACTGTGTGCTCCTGTGGGGGCTGGGATGTGTGTGTTTAAATCCACATCTTCAGAAAGTTGGCTAGAACCACAGCCACTGATTGTCTGCATGGAGGTAGAGGAGGGGAGGCTTCCAGCCTCTGGTCCAGCTTGTGAGGAGCTCAGAAGTTGCTCCTTCTGTCCTGAAAACAACACCAGAGCTTAAGAAGCTGCAAACCCACTGCTCTTCTTAGATCCACCAGAAAACTGAGGGAAAAAGCTGGTCCCCACCCAGAGAGGCAGCCGGGGAGGCTTGGAGAGTCACAGCTCCCAGGGCAGACCCACTGCTGTAAGAACCGCTGGGGCAGGCAGATTTCAAAGCTCCCTGAGACCAGCAGGAGGCTCAGCGTGGGGAAGTCTGAGTGTGACAACTCCAGGGGACCAGTCAGAGGGGCCACCTGCTCTTTTCCATGCATTTTACCTCCAGGACCGTGCCCTGTTCTCAGAGTGAAGGTCAGAGAAAAACCCCTCATGCTTCCTGCCAGAAAAGGAGAAAATAGCTCTATTGAAATACACCCAGAACATTCTGTTCCATTGTGGGGGGTTGTGTTTTTCTTTTTTTTAATGAGAAATTATTTTACCAGAGCCTAACCAACCTGGGGGAAGGGAAATCCCTTCTGTGTCACCCAAATAGGGGTGGGGGGAAAGAGACACACTTGTGGAGGTCACAGCTCAGGGCACAGGCTCAATGAGAACTAATCACAGGACTACAGATGCCCTGCTGTGTCCTGGTCCCCCAACACCTTACCTCCATGTCAGTAGGGCCCCTGTATAATAACAGGAATAAAACTAAAAGAAGGAAATGTCTCAGGAGTGTCTATGGAAAACCCAAAGACAGCGGGGAGATGAAAACAAGGACACACAGTTGGCGTTAGCTTCTCACACCAATAGCTGTAGCAAACTACACACAGCCCAGCCCCAGTAGATAAACAGAAATCCTCACAGAAGAAGCTATTTATTTTGGTGCTCTTACCCAGTGCATTCCATGGTGCATCCTCGCCTAGAATTGAGTGGATGCAAGTCCATCTCAGAAGGGACATAAGTGAAGAGGGATAGCTTTCCAGACTCTGAAGGGCAGAGAAAGCACCAGCCTGGGTTAGAGCACGGTGAGGGGTGGGGTAGGGGGTGGGCTGCCTTCTTCCCCAAATAAGGAACCTTCCTGAGGCCAGCACAGTGGGAGGGAGGGCCATGGGGTGGAAACAGCCAGACTTCTTCCTGAGAACTGATGGGATGCCTCCAAGGGACCATTCAGGTGCCCAAACTCGGCCCTGATGGTGGGAGCCAGTGGGTTTCCCTCAGAGCCCAGGACTGAGGTGGGCGCACAGCAGGCAGGTCTTACTTGGCCAGATCCATTTCACTCCCCCAAGCCCTGTGTAAAACATGAAGCGTGGATGGCCTGGTGAGCACAGCTTTGCCCTCAAGACCGGTTTCAACTCCTCTCTTCTCGGAAAGCAGCATCTCTGAGCCCGTCCTGGGTGACCTCACAGAGATCACCCTAGTGGCCCTAGCTAGTGACCGGGAACATGTAACTTCCTGCAGCCAACCCCAGACGTCCACTGATGCATCATATACTGGCAAAGATGTGAGTCCCTGTGCATTGGTCTAACAGCAGAGACTCTGCCACAGGCCCAAGAGGTGGTGTGTGGGATATGCAGGGGTGCAGGGGTGCAGGGGTGTAGGCAGTGCAAAAGTGTAAGTGGTGCCAGGGATGCAGGGGCTGTGGAGGGCGCAGGCAGTTCAGGGGATGCGGGGGTGCAGAAGTGCAGGGAGTGCAGAAGTGCAGAGAGTGGCAGGGGTGCAGAGGTGCAGGGAGTGTAGGGGTGCAGGGAGGTGATCAGGTACTTGGGTAGGATCAGAAGGCAAGTGCACATACTCGCAGTCAGCCTGACGCCGGGAGGCTGGTGCAATGGTTTGGGGCGGCGGCGGCGGCAGCAGCGGGTGGGAGGCTGCCCGGGCAAGGCGGTCGATTCCTTCTCTTCCCTGCAGCCTGGCCTGGGGGTGTCTTGGCCGCCAGAGATTCGCCAGATGTTGGACTCCAAGTAAGCTTGCTCCTGGGATGTGGGGCGGTTAGGTCAGTGGCCTTTGGCAGCGGCAGAGGGGCGGAGCGGGGCTGCCCCTGGCGAACTGGTGGAATAGCTGCCTTCTCCTGGCTGCTGGGCCTGGGAGCCGCCTCTGCTGCCCCAGGTCTCCGGACACAGCTGTGCCACTCAGCTTGCTGAGTGGGGAGTGGGGGCGGTGCCATTAAGTTGCGGGGCCCATGGGGGTAGAAGGGCTGCTGCGCAGAAGCCGGTCATTTCGCTCTGCTCTCCCCCGCGGTAGAGCCTGGGGACGACCTCTGCCGCCGGAGATTTGCCTGAGGTCCGACTCCAGGTGAGCTTGCTCCTGGGTGATGGGTGCTGTGCAGTCAGGGGTCTGGTAATTTGGTGGCTGCTGGGATAGGGAGGCTGCCTCGGGAAGCTTGTGGATTAGCTCCCATGTCTGCGCTGCGTGGCCTGCAGGCGGCCTCTGCTGCGCCAGGTCCCGGGACACCCGTGTCCCACTTTGCCTACTGGGGGAGGGAGGCAGGGTAGTCAGGGTGCAGGGGTGCCGGGGGTCAGGGGCCTGCAACGGGGGAGGGGGCCCATTTGCTCCCATCTTCCCCTTGGCTTGCCCTGGGGGCTGTCTCTGTTGCCCTGTGTTACGGGACACATGTATCCTAGTCAGCCTGTCCCCGGGAGGCGGGCGTGGTACGTTGGTGGTGGTGGCAGTAGAGGCAGGTTTTCCTATGGAGCTGGTCCATTTTCTCCCATTTCCCCCCATGGTTTGCCCTGGGGGCGGTCCCTGTTGCCCCAAGTTCATCGGACGTCCATCTCCAGGTCAGCCTGCTCCCTAGAGGAGGCCACCCTGAGGTCAGGGGGCAGGACTGGTGGCTGCTGAGGGGGGAGGGGGCTGCCTTGGGGAGCTGGTGGATTAGCTCCAGTATCCCCGATGGCCTGGTGTGGGAGCAGCCTCTCCTGCCCCAGATCACCAGACACACCTGTCCCATTCAGCCTGCTGGGAGAGGGGCGCCCTGGGAGGTGCCTTTAAGGTGCAGTGGTGGCAATGGCGGGGGTAGAGGACCTGCAGCGCAGAGCCTGTCAATTTGCTCTCCTCTTCCCCATGGCCAATCCTGGGGGCATCCTCTGCTGCCAAAGAAGCCGGATGCCCGTCTCCAGGTCAGCTTGCTCCTGGGAGGCCAGCGCGATTCGGTTGAGGGGTATGGGCAGCTGCGACAGCTTTCTGCCCTGCCTAATGGGGCCACTCCTTCTCCTCTCCCCTGACCTGGCCTGGGGACGGCCTCTCCCGCCCAATATTCGCCTGACACCCCACACCCGGTCAGGTTGCTCCTGGGAGGTGGGTGCGGTGAGATCAGGGGGTGGAGAGGAGAGGGAGGCTGCCCCTGGCGAGCTGGAGAATAAGCTCCCATCTCTCTGGAGGCCTGATGTGGGGGCGGCCTCTGCTGCCCCTCATTCCCAGGTCATCCTTCTCCGGGTCATATTGCCCCGGGGGTGCGGTAGGGTGCTGGGGCGGCGGGGTGTTGGCGGGGTATGGAGCTTGCCGCTTGGGAGCTGGTGGTTTAGCTCCCATCTCCCCCGCAGCCTGGCCTGGGGGCAGCCTCTGTTGCCCCAGGTCGCAAAGCACAGTTTCCCTGACAGCCTAACCACCAGAGGTGGGCAGGATGTGCTGAGGGGGCGGAGGCAGCCGCCAAGGCAGCGACAGAGGGGGCTGTCCCTGGCCAGCTGGTCAATTTGTTCCCATCTCAACCTTTGCTGCCTCAGTTTTGCAGGACGCCCTTCTCCAGTTTATCCTTCTCCTGGAAGGAGGGCGCAGTGCATGCAGCCCAAGGTCTGGGCTCTCCCCTGGGGAGGGGCAGAACTCTGTTGTTCTCCTTTGTCTTTATTCTTCAGCGAAGGGGTTACTGGACCCAATTCTTAATTCTGAGAAAGTGTAGCCTGTGTTACAGAAGAGCTGCTGACCAGTGAGGTTTCTGGGTGGGTTCTCACATCAGCTGATGCCCCAGGCAGGCAGGAAAGCTATTACTCAGAGCTTGTTAGTCTGGAGTTGGGGGATGACCCCGCCATCCTCACCATGCTTTTTAAAAATGTGTTACTCCCCTCTTTCCTAGGTGACATTTTAGCTTATTGGGTCACAGATTGCTGGCACACTCATCCCTGTTCTCAAACATCTTTTAAACTTGGGTGAAGTGATAAGTGGGAGAGAAGATGATTTACTGAAAAGTAAGAATACTTAAATTCGTGTTAAAGCTACATTCTGTCAATCTTTCTCAAATGATTTTTCTCTGATTCTAAATCCACCACCTAGTAAATGTTGTACTCCTGTGTAAATCATTGATCTTCACATCACATTTGTTGAGTGGTCAATGAGATTTTTTAATTAGATTATTCCTGAAAGGAAAAGCTCAGGCTTTTGAGAATTCCTTGTCTGATGTCACCCAGGCCGTCACAGTAGAAGACAGAGCTGATATAAAAATGCCTCAGCTGCCTGAACTGCAAAGCTTCTGGGATTACTGATCCCTGAAATGCAGGTGACTCTTGATGATAATCTGGGGGATGGTTTATATGATCAGATTCTTCCAGTCCTGTAAATGGGATCCGTGGCCTCAGCCCCGGGAGAGGTGGTCATAAGGGCCATATCGTGAGGGGCGGGATGGGAAGGCAAGGTCTAAGAGCTGAAATTACTGAGATTCCACACTCGCTAAACACAGACTCAGGAGCCTGATTGTTGTCAGGTTCTGTTCTGGATTTAAGAGTGTGTTCAGACATGATTCTTGCCCTTCAGGGGTCACTGCCTGGGTGGAAGTAACCTTTCCATAAATCTGGGGAGAATGGCAATTAAGTAGATGGGCTGTTATGGTTCTTAGTGTGCCCAGGCTCGCTCTTCCAGGCATTCGTGGGACTAACAAGAGTCATGTTATTCACTCATTCACTGATTTATTACGCTTGAATTGATCATTTGTCCCAGAGTAAGTGAAACAAGGGATCAGGAACCTGAGTTTTGTCCCCTCTCCCATCACTGATTGTATCTGTCAGTCGGGCGCCCTGCATATGCATTGTGAAATGGTGGTATTTCTACCCAATGGGGCTGCACTGTCAGTTCTGAGAATCAGGGGAGTCACGTGGGTATGACAGCACCCTGAAACACATGGCACCCCCCACCCCGTGAGACAGCATTGTCGATGCTCAGGTGACCCGATGGAGACCGCGGTGCTAAACCTGAGCATGTTTAGTGATCTTGGTGGCTATGAATACAGACTACCGGTCCCTACCTCTGGAGACTGGGTGTGTGCACACCAGAATTCTGCATTTTAAGAAGCACTTTAACTAATTCTGATGAAGATGATCTGAATGTCACACTGAGAAACACTGGGGTGCGATGCACCAATATTGAGGATTCTAAGGGAGCGATGTCTTTTCAGGATGGTCCAAGGGTCCTCACTTGACACTTTTGCCTTGGGTTTAATTGTATGTGTTCAGAAGTGATGTCTCTCACTTCCAGTGCTTGTCAGCATTCTCTGTGCAGGGATTTGCACTCAGTAGATGGCAAAAACTATGATTCTTCAGGTCACCGAGCTAGAGTGTGAGCGGTCTTTTATTTTGGTTTTCTTTATTGCAATGTAGTGTCTCCCGAGAAAGGATTCAGACTGAACAGCTTTGTGTCAGACTTTGGAAGGCCGCTGGTGCCCAAGGTGTTCTCTGGCAGGGCAATGACGAATCTAGGTCCCTCTTTCACTGCTACATCGATGAAGTGGACCACTTGGACAAGGCCAAAGCTGGTATCCCAACCATAGCCGTTGACAGTGATATTCGGCTCCAGGAAGCCATCAGATGCAGCAGGTGGCCAGAGGAGGAGCCAAACAGGCTCATGAAATATGACATCCGCAACTTCATCAACACGGACCAGAACTCTTCCTTTGGGGAAGATGATCTCCTGATTTTGGAACCACCGATTGTTCTAGAAAATAAGCCACTTGCCCAGACCTCACCCAAAGACTTGAATTCAGAAATGTGCTTTGTGAAGTGTCTTTCTGAAGATGTGAAGTCTGTCTTTGTATGGCAGGAAGTCCCCTTTCACAAAATTGTACGTGTTTGTGTCTGAGACGAGAAATGGAGACAGACAGAAAGACGAAGAGACAGAAGAGAGCCCCCTCAGAAGAGAGCTAGTTAAGGTGAGTTTTGTGCCTTTAAAAACATTTGGGGTTTTGGGGGGAACAAAGTATTTACACTGTCTCATTCTCCTCGTTGGAAACCTTGGCCCCATACTCAGTGTTAGCATCCTTGAACGGGGGTTGGCACGGTGCGTTTCATCTGGGGCTGCCACTTCCTCGCTCTGCCTTTAGCACGTTGCTTTGCCTCTCAGGGCTGCCACCCTTTTAACTGTAATGTGAGGAGTCTGGAGTAGGTGATCCATCCCAGCTCTGCTGTTTTGCAAATTTCTGGTTTCGTATTCGGATGAGGCTGGGATACACCCAGAGCAGTATAAACCAGGCCCTACCTCCTGTCTCTTGCTGGGGCATCCCTCAGGTCTGTGCCTTCTGCTCAACCCTTTACTGAGCCCAGCTTTTGTCAGGAGCCCAAGTGCCAACCGGGATGGCAGGAGACTTGTCTCTCGTGTTCACGGTGGCCGAAATTTCTATTGGTTGTGCTGAAACAGCTCTTCTGAGATCCTCCGGCCACCCTTGCTCAAACCTGAGGACAGCCCTACCATTCCTTTCCTAGAAGGAGTATCAATCCCTGGTGCATTTTATGACAATCCTGTACCCAGGAATGCACGGAAGTTTATCAGCTGACCAAGGGGAAGTACCTCTGTGTCTCTGTGTCCCTGTATCTCTGTCTGCTCACAGTGCCCTGCCACCGGCTACTGAACAAGAAAAGTGTTATTCACCATGCTGTGTGTTTTGCAGATGTGTAGGTGATGGTCTTGTGGCTCGTGTGTGGGCTTTGAGCTGGGATGGTGAAGGGCTTATACATACCTCATCAACATGTATTCGAGGTGGCCTGGTGCCACACAGACTTGATTCATGAAGGCTTCAAGCCTGCACACTGGTTTGGAAACAACTTGGTTTTGATCAGTCACACTGCATGCATGACTCGCTGCTAATTTTCTGAGTGCTTTTTTTCATTTTAGATTTATTCACCCCGTGTCTTGCTTAAGCTGAAAAAATACTTTTATTTCACCAGAATATTCTCTGATTATTTGTTTTCACACATCCAGTTTTTTAATTCCTTTAAAAATGATTCTGTGTTTATAATGCCTCCTAATTTCTATCATCTCTAAGTTCCCAGTGGCCTGAGCCATGCACCAGATTTGATGTAGGAACTGTTCCACCAAAAGAAATCCCTTCGCCATAATATCTTTTGAGGAAAATATTATTCTTTAAGACTCTACCACTAAATTGTAGAACAAAGTATGGAACATTTCCTGTAGTTAATACATGTTCATGCAAAAAGAAACTTGATATTTTCATTAAACAATGTTGATTTTAATAACTTTTACTAATGTGAATATTATTATTCATAATTTAAGTAAGCAAATGAAACCTCAGCTATTTATTATTAAGATTGAAAACTATTTACACAGTCTCTCAATTAGAAGTAGCTTTATTAGAAGACTGAAGGGTATTTAAAAGATGGAAAAATATCCATGATGACACCATTATTTTTATTAACTAACTATCAAGAACTGTGCAGGGTTAAGATTTGACCCTCTGCAAGCTGCCAAGTTAGCATGAGGTAGTTTGTGGTTGCTGCCACAAGACAGGAGACTCCCCCAGGTTCAGAGACAAAGGACTTGCTGCCAGCACAGCAGGCAGCCTGTGGTTCATGTTAATGTTGGTTCCTGAGTGCCTTTCCTATTGCTGTTGTAACAAAGGAGCAAAGACTCAGTGGCTTAAAGCAATACACATGCATCGTCTCACTGTTCTAGGGTGCAGAAGTGCAAAGTCAATGTCAGTGGGCTAAAACCAACGTGTGGCCAAGGCTACGTTCCACACCGAGGCTCTTGGGAGGGATTCGTCTTCCTCCCTTTCCCAGCTTGCAGAGGTGCTCACACTCCTTGGCCCAGGGCCCTGAGTCACTGTGACCTCTGCTGCCACTTTACATCACTGTCTCTGACTATATAGATATAAAGGAAGAGTCTTCTACATCTGGTATGGACCCTTTTTCCTAAATGGACATTGTGTCCCTATTTATGTGCAGATTAAAACCCCTTCCCTCCAGGGTGTGGTGGCATCAGCTCACAAGATTACCACACTGGGCTTTATGTGTCTTCTTTGTATTGTCACCTGGGAACTTCTCTCTCCATAGTTAGCTCTGTGTTACTTTTGTTGTTGTATTTTACCCAGCATTACTAAAAGTTTTACTTAAAAGGGATCCTAATTAGCTCTGTTTACCTGTTTCCACAGCTGAAAGCTTCAGTTCTAGAGTATCTGTTTGATTTTTCTTAAAAATAGATTCCAGTATATGTCTCTGGTGAAAGTCTTTACCCTGTTATCTATTCTCCCATCATTTCCTTATTTTCTTGAATATATTAAAAGTACTTTATAGCCTTTATTGGTAACTCTGATGCCTACATCACCTGGGGGTTTGCATCCTTTGTCTAATGTTTCTTATTCTCATATTATCTGTCATATAGTCTTGACATGTTGCATGTCTAGAAATTCTTTATTACATGGCAGACATTGCAAGTGAAAAATCCATATGTTATCTTCCGTGAGAGGTTTTCTACCTTCCCGTTAGGCAGACTGGGTGAGATACTGATCATGTCACTCCAATCAGGCGCTGAGGTGGATCAGGACTGAAGTGTCTTTTTTCTTAAAACAGCTTTGAGGTATACTTGGCAAAATAATTTTCACACGTTTAAAGTGTACAGGTTAATACGTTTTGACATAAGTATATCCCCAAGAAACCATGACCACACTCAAGACGGTGAACATACCCATCACCCACAAAGCTTCTCTCCTGCCTTTTGTTGTCCCTCCCTCCCTCCCCATCTCTTCCCCTGGAAAACATTGATCTGCTTTCTATCACAAAATACTGGTTTGCATTTTCAAGATCCCTGTATGAATGGATTCATGCAGTATCTACTCTATGTTGTCTGACATCTTACATTCAGTGTAATTACTTTGAGAGTCATCTGTGTTGCTGTATTAATAGCTTATTTGTCTTATAGCAGAGTATTGTTTAGTGCTGAGTTTTTACTGAATAGTTTATTGTGAGCAGTGTTTGGATACACCATCATTTGTTTCTCCACTTACTTCTTTGTGGATGCATGGGTTATTTACAACTTGAGCTATTATAAATAAAATTGCAGTGAATATTTGGTTACAAGTCTTTGTATGGACATATGCTTTTATTTTCTAAAGCACCAGATGAGGAATATCTGCGTTATATGGTAGATAGGTGTTTACCTTTTTTAAAGAAACTGTTAAAGACTTTTCCAAAATGGTTGTACTATTGTAAATTCCTCGTGGTGTGTATCAGTTCTGGTTGCTCTACTTCCTTGCCAGCACTTTGTGATAAGGTCGGTCTTTCTAATCGTATTCATTCTAGTATGTATGTGTACTAGTATCTCACTGTGGTTTTTAAAAGCATTTCTCTAATGACTAATGGCATCTTTAATCAGCATCTTTTCATATGCTTATTATCCATCTGGATATCTTTACTGAAGTGTGTTTTCTGGCCTCATTCACTCATTCAGGTGTTTGCATTATTATTGAGTTTTGAGACGTCTTTATTCTGGATCAGATACAAAGAGAGACCTTTATCAGATATATGATCTGCAAATAGCTTCTGTCTATGGCTTGTCTTTTCATTTGCTTAGCAGTGTTTCGAAGAGCTTTGATGAGTCTTCATTTTGATAAAGTTCACTCTATCAGTTTCTTTTTAAAATAGATTATACTTTTTGTGTCATAGCAAAGAAATATTTGCCAAACCCAAGGTCATAAAGCTTAAGCCTATGCTTTTTCTCCTAGCTGTTTTATAGTTTTAGATTTCCTATTAATATCTATGATCCATTTTCAGTTAATATTTGTATATTTTGTAAGGTGTGGATCAAAGTTTATTGTGTGTGTGTGTGTGTATCACTATCTAATTGTTCCAGCACTACTTGTTGAAAAGATCATTTCTCCACTGCATCCTTTTTGAGAATCAATTGTCTATACAAGTGTTGGTTTAATACTGAACATTATATTCTGTTCCATTATTCTACTTTCCTGTTTTACACCAACACCATACTTTCTGATTACTGTAGCTTTATTAATAAAAGTCTGAAAAACAGATAGTGCAAGTCTTCAATCTTTGTTTTTCTTGTTCAAAATTGTTTTGGATATTTGGGATCCTTTGAATTTTTATATGAATTTTAGAATCAGTTTTTAAATTCCTTCCATCCTGTTCTGCCAAAATTCCACCCATGTATTTGGCCATCTCCAAGGCCACATTTTCTGAAGAAGTCTGTCTAGATCCCAGGTGAAAGGAATTCCTCTTTCATCTGTGCTCCAATCACATTTGATAATATTTGATTATATTTATTCATATTTGGCTGTATGTACTTGTCTGATCTTTCCTGCCATATAGTAAATCTCTCAAGATTAGGAATCTTGACTTGGTTCCCTCTGTCTGCTGAGAAAACTTGTTCTATGCTTTGCAGGAGTGAGCCCTGCAGTAAGAGGTATCTGCAGCACACATCTAGCTCATTGTTTGCATATTGTCAAGGAATCCTGCAGATTAAAATTGTTTATTGATTGTTGTCTCCAAGACATCTCAGTCTTTTTTATTTCTATTGCTAATGCTGCAGGTTCACAGATCAATGGACTAATTATTTTCCAAATATCAAAACATACTGTAATTGAGTTGTGATGCAAATTATGTGCTGCTGTGTCTTAAAACCCTGCTTAGTGTTCACAGGCTCCTTCACTCATGGAATTTTTCGGAGAATGACATATCCTTAGAGACAGCAATGCTGTCTTTGGCGACCTGAGCAGCAGTATCTGAATTCACTCCTGCTGTATTTCCAGTGTCCCCTCTAGCCCTTCTCCAGCCCTCCATGGGGTGACCTGCAGTTCTGCCCTCGAAAAACCTGTTGCTTCTCAGGAAGACTTCCCTATGAAACATAATCATATCCTTCTTGTGGGGACATTCAGTACAGTGACCTGACAGCAGGGGAAAATGTTTAGTCTGCTCTTGGTTGAGCCTAAACTCTTCCATACTTATTAGAAGCAAATCCAATGAGGAAATTTTGTTGGCATCTAACAAATCAGCATAAATGTCTGATGAGGAAGGTCAGCTTCCCCATTCCACTCAGGCGTCACGTTGATGTTACACTCACCTTGGCTAACATTTTCTCCTTGAGCAACGTAAGTTTCAAGGCATTATGAATGGCTTTCTGTTTTTCTTCCTTAGTCTTTCCACATTCACTCTGTCTGGTGAGATTATTTGAATCCTGCTTATTTTCAGCCCAGCACTTGCCTTTTTTAAAGGATCACGTGTTTAAAAGGCTAGTGGACAATTTGTTAGAAGATAGAAATCCTTAGATTTTGGTCCTAGAGTTGAATCTTGGTTAGGGGTGAATGAAAATTCCCATTAAAATTTTAAATTCAGAGTTAAAAAGTTTTAAAAATAGTTAAATATTAGTCAATTTCATTAAACACTATAGCAGTTATTTACTTTTAAGCCTGTTTCTGGGGCAATTTTGCAATGATTCCCTCCCTTTATTGATTCCCTCTTTATCAGAATCCTTGAGAGGCCCCTGTCATCACTGTCAGTATCATCATCATCATCATCATAGAAATGATTCCTCTGGAAGATTTTAGGAAAATAAAGAGATGGGTGGGGTTATGTGTAGGTCAGTGTGTGCATATACAATAAGAACAGTTATCATACATTAGATGCAAGATATCCATTTTATTTAGAGAAGAAAGTGGTCATGAAATCCTGATGTGGTGAATGAAGGAAGCAGTGGGAACAAGACAGTCAATGGAAAGCAGGAGGAAGTGAGCAAAGCAGGGAGCATAGATCCTTGGTTAGCCGATCATCAAATTGGTGTGAATGAGGGGAGTGTGGTTGCAGAATCATGTTCCTCCCCCACCACAGGTTAGCCAAATGTGACATGTTACTGTACATGGCAAAAGGGATGACAGATATATTAGGAGAAAAATCTTAGAGGATTTCTGTCTTCTAAATTGTCTATTAGCCTTTTAAACCCATGATACATTATTAAAGATTAGTGGAGGGCCACAAATAAAAAGGATTCATATAATCTCACCACACATACTGAATGTAGAAAGACTAAGGAAGAAAAACAAAAAGTCATTCATAAGTGCCTTGAACGTTAAATTGCTCATGAGAGGAAATGTCACACAAGGTGAGTGTCACAGCCACATACATAGTACCTGAATGGGAGGGGAGAAGGGGATCCTGAGATGAGACAATAGGATGAGTAGCCTGGATTGTCCAGGTGGGCCAAATGTAATCACTGGGGTCCTTAAAATGGAGGACATTTCCCAGCTGAGTTTAAAATCAGAGGGATGTGTAGCTATGGAGCAGTGTTCAGAAAGGCTGCTGGCCATGAAAATGGAGGAAGTAGTGGGGCACAAGCTAAGGAAGGTGGGTGACCTCTGGAAACTGGAAAAAAAAACAAAACAAAAACAAGGAAACATTCTCTTCTAGATCCTCTAGAAGGAAGGAACCTTGCTGGAAACTTGAATTTAGCTCAATGAGAACTGAGTTGGATCTCTGACCTCCACAGCCATAAGGTGATAAATCTATGCTGGTTTAAGCTATTAAGCTTATGGAAATTTGCTACAGTGGTAATAGAAAAATAACATAGTGAGCGGTATTGTAAGAGATTAAAGGTCTAGGCTGGGGTGTGGAGAGGATTCTGACATTTACACCTAAAAAACAACCAGGTGCAGTGGGAAGGTGTTTTAAGGAAGACCTTCCTGGCAGGGCTGTTAAGAGGACTGTTTAGTGTGAGGAGAGCACTGGAGTAGAGGAATCAATTAAATCTCTATCAGAAAAATAAGGAATAAAATATAACAGGGCTTCAGTGTTAGTGGATGCAGGAATGGAAATGGGCAGAGAGATATAAACATTACTTTGAAATTAGCTACAGGTTTGATGATTGCATGTTGGGGAGAGTTAGCTGGTGTGTGGACTGAATGTTTGCATCCCCTCAAAATCCATATGTCGAAACCCCATCTCCCAGGGTGATGGTATTGGGAGGCAGGGCCTTTGGGAGGTGATTACTAGGATAAAATGAGGTCATGAGAGTAGAGCCCTCATGAATGGGATTAGTGCCCTTATAAAGGGCCCCAGAGTGCTTGCTTCTCTCTGCTCTCTGGCCCATGAAGATAGTGGGAAGACAGCCATCTTCTAGCTGGCAATCCTCTCCCAGATACATTGACATTGAAAGTCTCAGCCTCCAAACCATAAGGAATATGCTGGTTGTTTAAGCCACCCGACCCACGGTAATTTGTTACAGCATCCCAGACTGATGAAGACAGTGGAGAATATCTCTGAGTTTGTCACTGATTGCCTGGAGAATGCTGAAACTCAGGGAAGTGGGCAGCACAGACGTTTACTCATTTAATCCTGCCAACACAGTAGGAGATAGAGTCTACATATTCCTCGCTATTTAAAAGGTAAGGAAAAAGAGGCACAAATAACAACAACAACAACAACAACAAAAACAACAACAACAACAACAACAACAATTTGTCCAAGATTCACACAGAATCCCCTGGAGGCAGGGTGGGAATTTATACTCAGGCAGGCTGAACACAGAGCCCCTGCTCATAACTACTAAGTCAGATCACCTTGCTTATGTGGATCAATTTTTTTCAAGTGTGATATGAGGGTACTGTGTCCAGTAACATAATTTCAAAATAACTCACTGTAAGGGAATCATTAGTCACAGGCATTACAAACCACAGAAAGCTAGACATAAAAAATAACTCGTTAGGGCAAGAAAACCAATAATGTTTTTAAATATTATACTTGCTGAACCTTTGCAATAAAATGTGTATTTATAATTCTGTCTGGCTACAGAATAACTTCATAATCCTGAATGTGGCTTGTGGATCCCATGGTGGACAGCACGGGCCTAGAGAATTTAAGTAACTTGCCCAGCCTCGCCCAGGAAGCTGATGGTGGGATCAGAGCTATAGGCTGGGACTTTTCCTTCCTATCCAACAAGTCCCTCATGGAGGCTTAGAAGCTTCTCCTTTGGTGCCCAGCTGTCTACCCGTACTTATGACATCTTGTCAGGTGTCCCAGCCTGTTCCTCAACATCAGCCAGTACCCTCATCTGCTCTTTTCTGGCCAGGTAATACCTTCTAGCAACTTCTATTGCCTTCTTGGCATCAGTTCTTACCTGGAAGTGTAGCAGCTAGTGATGCAAATGTGTCCACATGACAGGGTTTTCATAAATATAGCAGGAGTTGTCAAGAGAAGAAAACTTCAGGAAGACGAGTGGAAGCAGGTCATTTAATATACCAAATGGGTACATTCAATGTATGTTTGTGTTTCCAAGTCCAGACTGGTTCTGCTCGTGCATCACAGGCCAATAAATAGGGAGACCAGGTTTTGGGGCAAGAAATAGCGACTAATTTGGAAAGCCAGTTGAGAAGATGGTAGACTAATGTCCTGGAAAACCATCATCGAAAGTCAGAATTCAGGCTCTATTTATATTAAAAAGGGGAAGCAGGAATGCTTGGTTGTTGCCTTGAGAATAGGGTCTCCTGTATATTTCAGGCTCTAGGCAACATTGTTTTACAAAAGGTACAGAACCAACAAGACTAAACCTAGGAAACAGGGCAAAGGTTTAAAGTCAAAGGAACAGATCTAATATGGAGTCAGATTTGTTCTTTCCTATTTCAGTAGTGCCATGGAGAAAGCACTTTGGGCAGCTTTTTGTAGGGTCCTGGAGGCTTTCTCTCTCAGCCTCTGGGCGCCTCTATTGTAAACCCTTCATAGCTGTCTGGCCTGCTGGAAAACCACTCTGACTGTTTTGCCCGGAAGATGAGTTCTGTTTATAACTCAACTCTACTCCTTGGAAAACAACTCAAGAAAAACTCAGTTGGTTTTCCACCAGCACTGGGCAAGGGTGAGGGATAGCATGTTATTATTTTATAAAATAATAATAATAATAATAATAATAATAATAATAATAATAGTAATAAAAGAAGTCTTAAAACATCACTGGGCACATAGGAGAGAGTCAATAAATGTTTCCTGGCTTAAGTTAAAAGTGATGGCTCAGTGATTCCAAGGCTGCTGTATTTGCTTGCTAGTTACTCCTTTGCTCCATTACAATTTTTTTTAACTGAAAAAGAAATACATGCATATTGTTAAAAAAATTCAAACAGAGCACAAAAATACACAAGTGAAAGTTTTCCCTCATCCTCTGTTCTTCCAGCCCTCCCTGGAGATGCCACTGTTTATTATCCTTTGTGTGTTTTCCAGATATGCTATGTACATTCCCACCTATGTATGTAAATTCCTTTAAAGTTTTAGTTATTTTTAACTTAAAGGGATTTAAATCCTCAAGTGGCTTCTGCCCCGGTAATAGAAAAGAACAAATCTGACTCCATATTAGATCTGTTCCTTTGACTTTAACACTGTGCTCTGTCTCCTAGGCTTCATCTTGCTTGTGAAACAATGTTGCCTAAAGCGTAAAATATACAGGAGAGCCTATTCTGAAGGCTCTGACTTTTAAGGATATTTAACACTTTTCCATTCATATAAAGATAACATGTTGCAGAATAGAAAATAACGTTTGTTTTGCTGGAGGTTTACAGAGATTTGACCCAGGCAGATAGCTGCAAGAACAAAGGATTCTAACAACAAAGAATTCCTATACCAAGAAGTTTGCAGCAACCAAGCACTTAGGAAAGGAGCCTGCATTCTGACTTGGGGAGATGGTTTTCCAGGACATTAGTTTGTCATCTAGGTCTACAGAAACTTGCTATTCCATGCCCCAACACCTGGTCTCCCAACTTACTGGCCTGTCCTGCACTGAGGAGAATGAATTTGGACTCGGTAACACTCCTATCTACCTAGCAAGCTGGGCACTGGAACTGAGGACAGCTCTCCCACACCCAGGGACCTACTGTGAGCCCTTGATGGTTCCTCTAGGGTGGGGTGTGGTTTACTCAGTAGGGATGGGGACTATGCACCAACACTCAGGCAGTTGCTCCGTCTGGGGCTCTGACTTGTACCTCCCGCTCCCCGCCAGCCCAGCACCTGGGACAGTGGAGCTAAGGCAGAGATCGTGCCTACCTGTTTCCCAGCGTGTAAAAGGGGAATATGTACTCTTCCCAAGGTAGTTCGGAGCGACAACACCCGCGGGTGCTTGGTTCCCAGAGCAACAGGAAACCCAGCTCCGCGTGGGGGCAACGGGTGTGATCCCCGTAGGGGTTCTGCAGAGGCCTCGGCTGGATGGCTGGACTAGGGAGGTAAAATTTGAGCTGCGGGTCTTGAAGGGTTAGAGAAGGGTACAGAGGCAGGACTGCCTCCTCCTTCGGGGTACCCCCAGAGGTAAAGCTTTTTCTCCATCCCTGCTACTCCCCTCCCTCCTCCAGATCCCTCCCTTCTCTCTTCTCCTCCTGTCCATCTGTCTCCCTCCACTTTTCCCCTTCTCCCATCTTCTCCCTCCCTCACTTCCCAAGGTTCTCTCTTAGAACCCAGAGGATCGCTGGCCCTCCTGCGCATGCGCAGTCAGTGCCAGCTGGACCGCGGTTTGGAAGCTCCAGCTCCGAGCCGGGGTCGGCCCTGAAGACTTCTCAGCTCTGTCGCCCGGTAGGCCTTTGGCTCCTGCCCCGGGCAGGGGCCTCTGGCTGTGGAAGTGCAAGGTGGGGGGCTCCCGAAAAGGGGTCAGGCTGCGGGAGTGCGGTCCCAGTGCCACAGCCTGCGGGGGAATGAGTCAGCGTGTGTTCAGCTGAATTGCTCGGGCCAGGGCGCTCTGCCCGCGCCACCTGCCCCAGCGCCCCGGCCACACCTGTCCAGGGCCAGGTGTGCACCTGCCGCCTCTCGCCTCAGCTGGGCTCCCCTCAGTCCGCGGCTGGTGTCCGCTTCCCCTCTCCCGCCCACGAGTCCTCTCCTCCCGGGCTTCCTCTCCTTGGCCGCCGACCCATACCCGTCCCTGGGCCTCTGTCCTGGGCCGGCGTTGTCTGCGGACCCAGACGAGGGCGGGCGGCTGGGGCTGGGGCTCCCGGCGGGGCTGCAGCCCGTGTCCCCATCCCACCACCGCTTTCCCTGCCCCGTGACCCCGGGGCTGCCCTCCTTTCCCTTTCCAGCTCCCTGAGGACCAGCTCAGCGGCATGGGCATTGCTCCCTGGGCTGAGAACCTCAGGCTGTAAAGACCAGCTTCTCCTGGTGAAGTCGGGAAAAGGGAGTGTCTGTGCTGAGCGAGCTTCTGTCTCCTCCCTCAGTGTTTCTGCCCAAGGTAAGTACCTTGAACACTTCTAGGTGTTATGATGGCGGTGCTTGATAATGTCACGTGTTTTTATAGTGAGAAGGATTACAGTGTTGAAAGCAGAGCTTGGTTCAGTTAAAAATGAGCTGAAGGCATGAGGCTGTGACATCCTCCAGGCTTCCCTCTCCCAGGGTGAAACATGCGAACGTCGATTTTAAAAAGACAGTTACAGTCCCTAACTAGTCCATCCCAGCTAGTGTGTGTTAACAGGAACAACACCACCAGAGGCATTGGAGACCTAGGGACATTGCAGTCCTAAAGAACCCCTGGCACAGTTTGGTTTGTTTTGGTTTTTTGTTTTTCTTAAATTGTCAGGCAGACTAGTTGTATAGAGGGGAAAATAATTCTCAAGAAATATTTTTTCATATAACAGCTTTATTGTGATATTGTTCACACACCATGAAGTCCATCCATATAATGGTACAATTCAGCAGCTTTTAGCATATTCACAGTCGTGCAACCATTATTATTCCAGAACGTTTTCATCACTTCAGAAAGAACAATGGAAATGAATGACCTATCCACCCTTCCCCAGTGGTGGTTCTAAAGACGTTTCTTGGCTGTTCCTGACCATAAATTAACTTGTTACATTCCATGAAAATTCTGGTAGGAATTCTAAACAGAATTGCATCGAATCTGTCTATCAAAACAGGAAGAATTAATGTCTTTATGGCATAAACTTCTAACCATGAATATATCTGAGACCCTATTTTTCATCTGTCCAGATCCTGGCCCATGGGAAGTCCTCACTAATTGTTGGGCTTGTGAATGATGAGATTCTATACATCGTTAGTTGCAACTGTAGCCTTTCACAGAAGATAAAAGTAACCTCAGTGAAGCCAAGTGACTCTCTGATGGTCAGAAAGGGTGACAGTCAGTGATGGAGTGACCCACTGGACTTGCTGCTTGCAGCCAGAATTCTCCACCACCTACAGCTAAGGGGATTACAGTGGTTTTTTTTTTTTATTTTTTTAATAACTTGCTTATATTTTTCTTACTTTTCTAATTATTTTTTATTGAAGTGTAGTTAACTTACAATGTTAGTTTCAGGTGTACAGCAGAGATTCAGTTATAAACATATGCATATATATATATAAATATATATATATATTTATATATATATATGTTTTAGATTGTTTTTAGTAGAACTCATTACAAGAACTTGAATATAGTTCCCTGTGCTATATAGTAGGTCCTTGTCATTTATTTTATATTTATTAATGTTTATCTGTTAATCCCCTCTTTCCTGCCTGCTAACAACAGTTTGCTTTCTATGTCCATGAGTCCATTTCTAGCAGCACCGTTTTTCCTAGTAATATATGCTGTTTGGGTGCTTTCAGTTTCAGTAATTCCATCTTATCTGTGGGCGTTTTTCTTCTGGTGCGCCTGTATGTGGTTTGCACACGTGGTAATAGAGATCTGTATTTGGGAGAACTCCAGGCCTCGTGTAGTCCCTGGTACAGAGCGTCCACTGAGCTGATGCTTGAACTGGGAAAAAAGCATAGTAAATGTTGGAATTTCCACTATGGTTGAGATTTCCAGGTTTCTATAACCTGTTTAGCCCACCTCAATGTTGACTGCACCCATACTGGGTAATTTGGTGGAACTCCATGGTATGGTGATGTAGAGACAGGGCCTTGTATGCTTCTTCTCTTTCCTTTTTCTAACACTCATTCTGCTGGGTCTCCCAGATCCTCCCCCAGCAGTGCCCAGGGCTGGCTTGGTGCTGCACTCAGGCAATATATGTTAATAAGGCTCTTTCTTCATCTCTTCTGAGCCTCCGTTTCCTTCTCTGCACACTGAGACCTTAGACTAGATAAGTCCTTTTCAGTTTCTTTTAAAGCCATGTTTCCTTTGAGAAACAGAAAATGCAAATCTCTCCTCCCATTCCAACCCTTTAGATTTTGATACGTCCTCCAAGGAGTGGCATAGCTCTTTGTGGAAAACTCATGTGATTGTGATTCCAGGTGGCACAGAAAAGACTCTTCAGAGATTTATTGCAGGGAGAGGGCAGGAAAGGGTCAGTATGTCACACTTTCTAGTGCGAGGACTGGAGCGGGGGCTTGGGTTAAATTCGGTGTCTGACGTGTCCTCTCTCTAATGTTGCACAATGTGATAAACTTCTATCCCTCAGTTTCTTCATGTGTCAAGTTGGGGTGATATTTTAGGGTTTTTGTGAAACATTATACACATAAGCCATTTGTGTCTTGGTAGAAACAAGACCTGCTAGGGAGTCAGGGATTTCTTTAAAAAGAAAACAAATCTTGTCCATAGCACTCTGTCTGTGTGTATTTTGAAGTTCCTGGAGGGTGAGTGTTGAAACTAAAGTCCATCGTGGGACAGGTGGCCCATGGTTCTCTGTGCCCCAGATTGCCCATTCCTCCCCAGTCCTCTTCCCCTCAGTCCAGGATGAAGTTCCCTAGTAGATTTACACAGACTTCTTGTGGAAATGGCTTTTAATTTTATTGTTTCACCAAGAAGGGCTGCCATCATGATCTCTGTGGTCAGATTTTTGTCACCTGAAGGCTATGCAATTGGGGGGTACCATTTAATAAAAAGAAAAATATTACAAATACAAAATTAAACCTAGGGTGGTGACAGGGACACTAAGAAGTGGGGACCATTAGCTTTGTTAGCTTGAGGTGCAGTGGCCTCTGGCCACGAGGACCCATCCTTGTGCTCTGAAGTTGGAGGGACCAGTGGGTTTTGTGGGAAATTTAACTGAGTGTATCTCATGGGCTGAGCATTGTCCTATTTGTACTGTGTGTTCCTTATTTGAGAAAGTGAGCTCATTTAATCTCAATAGCCTCTTTAAAACGTTAGACTTTTAATTTTGAGATGTAATGTAGATTCCCATGTAGTCGTAAGAGATAATATGGAGAGGCCCTATGGACATTTTGCCCAATTTTCCTTAATGGTTCAATCTTGCAAAGTTCGGGTATAATTCATTACTGACTCACTAACCCTTTGCGGTTTGTGTTATTGCCCTCATTTCTATTCATGATTAAACTGGGGCTTAGAGAAGCACACAGGCCTGCTCAGGTCACCCACATGGTTAGTGTAGAGTCGGGTGGAATGTGGGCTTGGGATTTCCAGGCAGTACCGTTTTGATGGTCTGTGGCAGGGATGAGCATTCACTTTGCTTGTTTATTCATTCATTCAACAAACATTTATTGAGTAACCTCTGTGGGTCAGATGTTTTCATAGGGTTATCTGATTCTTCAGCAGTACTGAGAATCAGGTAATGTTTTCTTTTTTAATCTGAGAAAATAAGCTCTGGGAGGTTATAACACCCCCGAAGGAAATACAGCTCATAAACGAGGGATAGTAAATTTGTACAGTACCCCCTTTTTATGCAGGTGGTACCCTAGGCATTTTACACTTGCAAACTTCCGTAATCCAGATATATTCTTGTAAGGCAAGGATTTTTTTTTTTTAATTGAAGTATAGTCAAGTTTACAATGTTGTGTCAATTGCAAGGTGTTTTTTGAATTTTGAATTAAAAAATATTTTTGAGGAGGGCAATTAGGTTTATTTATTTGTTTCATTTTTTAAAATGAGGTCCTGGGGATTGAACCCAGGACCTCGTACATGCTAAGCACGTGCTCTACCACTGAACTGTACACTCCTCCCCAAGGCAAGTTTTCTTATCCATTATTCTGCAGCTTAGGAGTTCAAATAAATTGGAGTTGAAATCCAGATGTTTTGATCCCACTGTGGATATTTTCTTTATATTCTTCTGAAGGGGGGTAGGGAAAGCAGTTCCTTTGTTAATTTCTTTATTCAGCAGTTTTGAGCACTGACATTGCATCAGGGTCTGGCTAGGTGCTTGGAAACAGAAAACAAGAAATGACCCTTTTCTGCAGGGGCAGGAAGCCTAGACCAAAAGCTGGGTAATGTGATCCGAGCTAATGTGATCCGAGCTACGGTAGCCATGTGCAGACACTGAGGACAAACTGTACCCCCAGCTTTGCTTGGGCTTCCCTTGCCTTCTGGCTGGTACACACCAGGTCACCACAACCCAGAGGGGCACACAGCCCACAGCACAGCATGTACCTCAATCTCCTCTCCCCTCTCGGCAGGTGCTGCAATATAAGCTTTCCTGACTACATGCAGTGCACTGAGAACGACCAGATTCTCCCCGTGGTGGTCCAAGACATGGGGATCATCTCAGAGGAGAATTTCTTTTGCATCTATAAGCGAAACTCCTTGGTGAGCCAGATCAGCCAGTGTGGCTCCAGTGGGCACTCTGTATCCACAACAGGCACCACTATGCACCCGAGAATGGCTGGAGAAACTTCCAGACCCAACGCAAGGTAGTGGGCCTTGTCACCATTACCGACTGCCTCTTGGCCAAGGCCTTCAAGAAGCTCCACGTGCAGAGGAGCTGTATGACACCTCGCTTAATGACTCTCAGCTCTTTGTCTTTGTGCTGCATGGGGAGGTAGCCTAGCAGATGCGCACCGACGTGGTCTTCAATCTACGAGGACTGCAGGGTGGTGGAGAAGAGGATCGAGGACTTCACTGAGTCACTCTTCATCATGCTCAAGTCCAAGTGGCTGGATGGGCCCCCAACAAGTCTGGGGACAAGATCCCCCTCCTCTGCATCTTGTTTGAGAAGGAGGACTTCATGGAACTGGACACAGACAGCATGTAAGTCTACCTGGAGTCCCGGCCGCCCTGGCTGTGTGCTGGATTGCTTCCCTACAACCAGGAAGGGATCAGCAAGGAGGAGGGCTGTCTTGTAGCCAAGGGTGGAGGGAGGTGAAGCCCGCCGGTTTACAGACATTTAAAAGTGAATCCGCCTTTGTTTCAGAGAGATCCTTTTAGAGTTAGTGTGGACACTTACTCCCGCTTTTCAGCCAGGACCCCTGGTGGGACCCCTGGAGTTGCTGTCCAATAGAGTAGCCACAGCCACTGATGCTAGGAGCGCTGGGGAGGAGGCTGGTCTGAGCTGACATGTGCTGTAGGTCAAATGCACATCAGATGCTGAGACATCTAGTAAAAGGAATGTAATCTATCTTGTTACTTTCTATATTGATTACATGTCAAAATGATAGTATTTTACATACAGTAGAATAAGTAAGATCTGTTCTTAAAATCAGTTTCTTGTATTTGTTTTTTGTTTGTTTGTTTCTTCGTTTACTTTTTAAATGTGGCAACTGGGAAACTTTCTTTACATGGATCTCATTTCATTTCTGTTGGGCAGCCTGTCCTGGGACAGACTCATCCCTTTGCTTATAGATGAGATGCTGAATCCCAAGACACAGAACGAGGCACTGCTTGAGCTGGGGGTGGAGCCGGTGTCTCCTGCCTCCCAGGCCCAGCATCTGCATGGCTAAGGCCTTCTCTTCAAGCCCGAAAGCCACCATGCCACATTAGGACATCAGTAACACCCCAGGGACTTCCGAATGAGCTCCTTACGCAGGGAAATGCTTGTCACGGAGTATGGGACAGAGCAGGGAAAGGTTCGTCCTCACTTTGTCCCTGTGATTAGGTCAAAGGCCTCACTTTGCCTAGGAAGTGCAGACGAGCTCTTCTGGGCTGCCTACACCCCCACCTTCTGCTCTGTTTCCCCGTGTATCTATCGTGCTGTCCCTCGGGCAGAAGAGTTTGAGATGCCTTTGCCAAGAGGTGGTCCCCCTTTGCTGGTGAGAGTGAGGGAAGCTCTGTCCCCCAGCCTACAGCCTTGAGTCTGGAGAGCGCTGATGGCGGTCCCACAGGTTACAGTCGGAGGACCTGGCACGTGCTGCCGGGACCGCTGTGGAGGCGGTGCTCTGTGATTCTTGAACTTACTAAAGATCAGATCCTACTTTCTGGTTGTTGGTAAGTTGGAGAAGAAGATGCCAGAGAATTGATAAAAAGAAAGTCCAGACCAACCCTGTGAGTGAGATCCTCAGGATACCCGAGTCCCACCTGTATGTGGTGCCTGGCGGGCTCTGGATGGATTTTCAGTTCCTCTCCAGACATGCCTTTATGGCTTAAAAAAGGGGCGAGGCATGTAGTGGCCATGATCTGTACTTGTCCTCGCAGGACCCTGAGATCTGCATGCAACCACTCCCCTTCTGCTACTTGGAGATTAGGTGGCAGGTTTAGGAGCCTGGGTACTGCTGAGGGCACAGCTGCCAGCACCATGCTTCACCGAGGCTGGCTCCATTCACATCACCTGTCACCTCCTGCTGAGCCCCCAGGCATTAGTCAAGGTAGGTGCATCAGTGCAACGTAAGCAGGGGCCATCTTCTCCCCCTGGACAGACTGGTGGGTGAGAAGTGAAAGCCTGGAGCCCTGCCCCAGCCCCCTGGCCAGTGCCTCCTCTTTTGTCGTAGGAGGCACTGGTGACATTTTCCTCAGCAACTGTTTGGCTCTGAGTCTGCAGACCCACCAGAGAATGCCAGCTTTTTTTTTGCCTTTTGAAGTCTGCCCTTGGGATTTGGAGGAGTAGCTGGATGTGTGCTTAGCCCATAGTGGTTGACACTGTCACCATTGTTTACCCAGAACCTCGTGTACCAGACATGGCTCTCGGCATCAAAATACAGCACCGCATTAAACCTCCCTCCTGGTGGGTCTGTCTGTTTTCGTACCATAAGCGCTCAGTCAGCATCTGAACGTCAGTGAAATAACGTGGCCAGTGAGCTCAGGTCAAGAACGTTCTTCTCCAGTCCCTTTTACTCCATTGTTCCTTTTACTATTCCACAGTCATTAATTTTTAAAACAATGCTTTGGTGCAGGAGCAGAGCCTAATTCTCTCCTGCTACTCTTGGTGGGAGTGAGTAAAACTGTCCAGCCTGAAATGCGACCACATTTTGTAGCTCAAAAGCTACCTAGATGTATGTAGGTGGAGTTTTGGTTTGGGGCTCTGACCACGTTGGTGTCCCCCAGCAGTGCCGCTCCCCACAGGCCCCTGCCTTCCCTGGAGCAGGAGGTGAGGGTGGGTCTCACCGTCCCCGTGTCCCAGTCCTCATCACACTCACGTAAATTCTTGTACATGCTGTCAAAATCATTTTTGTTCTTGTGTGTTTCTAATTTTCACTTGTTCTGCTTTTCCTTTTTCTTTTTTCCTTTTTCTCTTGTACTGCCCTGTGAGCACGTTGTTGTGTCTGAAAAGGTGGGCTGTGCACACCCTGCATTGGAAATAGCTAGATTGCCTCCATGCTGTCTCCATCGCTTTAAAAAGCAAAACTTAACAGCTGCCTTGATCCATGTATAATCCTACTCATCTTTTTATTTTCTAATTTTTTGGAATATTTGCTTTGTTAACACATCATCCGATGGTGTTTGATACCTTTTAAAATCCTTGCTTGGAGGAACCTGTTTGGTCTTCCTTATATTGGGTGACAAATGCGCCCTTGTTAAATTTGTTTGTTGGTTTTGAAGAAGTGAGATGCGAATTGATTTAGGCGGCTGCTGAGGGATTCTTTTCATGGAGTATTTTAACTTGTAAAGTCAAAGTCTGCAGCACCTTGCTCGATTCCTGCTTTTCCACAAACGTGCTCGGCACGCGGTTCCTGGCTGTCACTGTGTGACGTGCGTGACAGCGCTGCCTGGCCGGCGGTCACTGGTGAGGAAGTGGCCGTCTCGGGGGTGAGCAGCGGCAGGGGACGCTGTTGGAGGAAGCAGTCACTTTTTTTTTTTTTTTGCATTCAACTTCCCCCTTCTATTTAGTTTACTTTGCCTTCATAAAGGGGCAGAATAGAGTCTAAAATCCATGCCTCTATATTGTTCCCTTTACGAGGCTGGTTTTTCTGAGTATCAGGACAACATGGCCTTCTCCTAAGAGGCTGGCTCACCTGGATCTGGTGGACAAAGGGACCACCAAAGGGGACCATACCTTCCAATTTGCTTCAGCCAGTGGGCATTCAGAGTCGGGTCTGTGGTTTGCCTCAGCAGCCGTGGAGGCCTCCCTGCACCGGCCTTTACTTCTAACCCATGTTGGCAGTAAATATCTGACTCTGTCTGTTGCAGCTGACGTCCAACACTGACGGCCGTGTCGTTAGTTTTCGGTAGTGAGAACCCAACACCCCAATCTGCTGTGAAGGAAGATGCTTTGGCCGACCTAGGACCTTGCGTTCTCACCCCCACCCTGGTTCATCTCACCCGGGGGAAGGGTTTGGCCACCTCCGTCATGCTGGCCATGAGGCCTTGTTTCTCCTTTCATGCTCTAGTCCAAATGTCGACACTTCACCCTTCACTGACTTGGTCTCGCTTGAGACAGGCCAGACTTTCTGAAAGAGTCCATCACATTCTCGGCGGGAACAGAACAGAAGTAAGTGTCGCAGGTAGAAGGAGTCCAGGCTGTCCGGGTTGGCAAATGCAGGCTGGGATCTGTGAAGGCTGGGCTGTGCCCTGGACACAGGCCTTTCCTGTGGCTCCCTAGAGCCCAGGGGTCTCAGTGAGAACAGTCTTGCCTGGGTTCCTCCATCCTCATCTGCTCACTGGCAAGTGTGTCTGCTAACTAGGAGCTCCCCCAGACCTCGGGCCCTTCAAAGTTCAGACCATGGGAGAACCTTGAGTCCCTTCTCCTGGGCCTTGTTTGTGAGAATCCAGTACCTTCTGAGGTGACCGGCGGCAGGAGATGCCTCCGCCTCCAGGGAGCACCCTTCGGAGGACTGTGACTCACTGTACCTTGCTGTGAGCTTGTAGGGTTCCGGCCGTGGTCCCTACAGAACCAGACTTGAGATTGGCTTAGCGATGGAAATGACAAGACTGATTCCAGGGCAGGGCTGGGGGGAGGGAACAGGGGAAATTGAATGTGACCTCAAACACCTAGGTGGGTGCTTGGGCTATTACTAAAATGGGGAGTCTGCTAGGTACCTGCCAGGAATAGAAGTCCAGAGTAAATGGTGGACATGAGGCATTTTTAAGATGCCATGTGTCATCCAAGTTAGGACTTCAAAGAGGCACTGGGGTCTATGAGCCTGGGGCTCAGTTGAAGGAGCCGGACTAGAGATACAAGTTGGGAGTCGTCATTCCTAGTTGGTGTTCACAGCTGTGCAGGTGGATGAGCTCATCTCGAGAGGTGCAGACTGAGGCTGGGGGGGGGGCAGGGCTGTGCCTGGGTTGGAGGAAAGCCCAGACCATGCAGGTTTGGTGTGTCAGTCAGCGGCGTTTGGGATTTTCAGAGCAAAGCCATTTATCCTTAAGGGGCCGGGGGATGGGCAGGGCCAGCCAGGAAGAAATCTGATGGGAGGGTCTTGGCCACGTGTGCGTCTTGGGAAGATGCCAATGCTGCCGGGCCCGGGAGTGGAACCTCCCCAAAAGCTGGTTTTGGAGTGGGGTGTGGGGAGAAAGTAGACACACTCACCTGTGAGGGAGGGAGGGAGGCCTAGGGAGTCCCCACCCTAGCAGACTCACTTTCCCACAAACAAAACACAATCAGACAGAAGATTTGAGGTGAGAAGGGATGGGCGCTGCGAGAGGAGCCAACCTGGAGAATGGTGGATGGACAATTCTGGATTAGTCTCCCTGCAAAATAGAGTTAAAAAAAAACCCAGTCTCTTAAGAACATTGATAGTGACTGGGGAGGAGACAGTTCTTTTCCTGGCCTCCTAAGGGTAAGGCATGTATCCGGGGATACACAGAAGAATCAGGCAGTCTGTTGCTGGGGCTTGATCCTTAGCAGGAGGAACAGTGCAAGTTTAAAAGGGGAGAGAGGGAGTGGAGGGAAACTAGCCAGGCCCCGTGTCAGGTACCAGTCGGCCACCCTACTTGCGTGTTGCATTCACATCTGTGCCTCCCAGGTGGGTGGTGGCAGCCCACTTTTGCAGATTGGCAAGCCTTCTCAGAGGGGTTAAGGAATTGGTCCATTTAGCAGCTAGTAAATGCTGTTGCAGAATTCAAGCATGGCCTTGTCAGACTTCAAGGGCATGTTTTCTCTACTAATTCCGGTACCTCCCTGTTGTACGTGGAATGGTGAAGTGGGTCAGTTTTGGAGCCTTTCAGAAAAAGTGCGATTTAAGTGCCTCAGGACTGTTTCACAAAGCTCAGTGTTCTTTGATGGTTCGGAAGCACCGCAGTGCTTTATGCCCCACAGATGTAACGTCTTACCCCTTTGATGATGATGTGGTTGTAAGTGATGTAAGGGTGCGAAACCAGACTTAGCAGCTTCTGAAAGGAAACTCTCCAGTTCTCCTTTGATCGGCTTTCTTCCGCGGGATGTAACCTGCTGCAGCGTAGGCCTGAGCTTTCCATACGGAGTGAGGTCTTGATATCCAAAGTTAGCATAAAACGGTCAGATGGAGAAAATCGACGTTGACAATTTATTTTTGGGTCTCATTAGACAAGATGCACTATTGGTTAATGGCCCATATAACGTATGAAATTGAGTACAGAACATTGCATTTCTTACTTTCTACTTAGAGCTGTCTTCCAACGTAAGGTTGTGTGCTTTGTAAGTTTAGCTCAGCCACTAGGGCGCCTGTCAGTGTGTTGGTGAGATTGTATTTACACAGTGCATGTAATCTGGGCTTCCTCAGCCCTAAACTATCCAGTGCAGAACCATAGGCTGTAGCCAACACTTAGTTATACAAATACTTCTAAAACTATATGATACAAAAAAAGAAAAAGAAAAAAAAAAGAAGAATGGAGAGAGATTGCCTTTATCAAAGTTCCTTTGGATTTTAACTACAAACTGTTGTTGAGCAGCTCTGGTTTCCTTTGGATATGAATATATACATTTCTTTGCATGTAACTTGGTTTTTTTACTAGAACACCAAGCTCTTGCTTCCCATGAGCCACAAAAATCGTAGCCAGATTACACAGGTATGAAACATTTTATTCTTTTTTCTGAGACAGAATCCTTGAATTTGGGGCTTGGGCTGTGATTTTGCTTTTTGCTCTTCCCACCCCTCTTGTCATCTCACTCCTTTTTCCCACGTGGCCTCCAAGAGGTCATGGTCTCAAAGGAGCAGGTGGACAAACACCAGTTGGTCGCCATGCAGTGCTGCTGTAGAGGAAGCCCAGCCAAGAGCTAAAGGACATTATCAGATAGGACTTCCTGGAAGAAATGAGCTCTACATTCAGTTCTGTGGACAGAGTAAGAGTCAGCCAGGAGAAGGAATCAAGAGGGTGGCTCAGGTGGCAGGAGCAGCCCGGGCAGATGCCTGGAGGCTTGTGGGGTGTGGACTAGGGGAGAGTGCCTTGTGTGGTCCAGAGTGGAGGGTGCCCCTGTTGGGAAGGGCACTGGAGAGGGCCTAGGGGTGGAGGGCTTTGGAGGAGCTTGGTTTTTACTAGAACTGACACAGAGGAGGCCGTGAAGGGTGTCAGCAGGTAGTGACCCTCAGGAGAGGTACTCCTGGTTTTACTTCTGATGTTCTTCACAAAGGAGGGGTTGGGATGGGCGAGAGCAGGTATGTCTGTCCCTTTGAGACCCACCCCTTCATTCACTTATTCATAACACACGCACTTCTGAGTGTCTAGGGGAGAGGGGGTGGACCCATAATAGTAAGCAAAATGTACTTGCTTCTTGAGAGCTTAGCAGTGTCTTAAGTTGACTTAGCATAGAATGTTCTAGGAACACAGCAGGGGCACCTAACCCAATATGCGGAGGTTGGAGGGAATGAAGGCTTCCTTGAGAAACAGTCAAAATGAGCCTGGAGGCAAGTGGGAAGTAGCAGCAGGTCAGGGGGCCCCTGAGGTCACTGGGGACCTAGGTACTGAGGTGAATCTGGGTAAGCAGGGTCGGGGGTGGGGCTAGAACTCTACCAGGGAGCCTATGAAGGGTTTCAAGTGGGGTGATGTAATCAAATTTGTGCTTTGGGAAGGCTTCCCTGGCTCTGTGTGTGTGTGTGTGTGTGTGTGTGTGTGTGTGTGTGTGTGTGTGTAGCGGTGAAGAGGGGAATGGTGCCACCACCTGGGAGAGACATTAGAAGACCATTCACAGGCTGGGAGGTGACCAGTGGGAGAGGGGCGTCGGGGTTGCTTGGGGACGGCAGGGGCAGTGTGAATGCTGGATTTCCTTATGGGGAGGGCTTGTTAGCGGGGCCGCCCTAGCGGCACCTTGTGGCTGGAAGAAAACAGATGGAGGCCACCAGGTTGACTTTCCTCTTCTCTCCTTCCCTGCCTTCTGTGATGATCTTTGCTCAGCCAACATTTGGAAGAGAAGAGCTAAGTTCCAGGGTAGCCCAGGACTTTGTTGAGCTCGTTCGAGTGAGATCTGATAGGATATTTGTTTGTGTTGAGATCTTCATGTTCACTTAGCTAGAAACATCCCATCTTTTGGATTTCCATAGGGATATGTATTCTTGATAAAGATTGCTTTCTTGGTGAGAGGAAATTTAATACAGCTGCTGTCTTTCTCAAAAAAAAATCTTATCTTTTAAGAAATTTAATATTCAAAAGAATAGGAATATTTAAAAATGTCAAAGTAAGGCTTTGGTGCAGTTTCTTTGGTTTGTGAGTTGATGTGGAGTTAACAGCCTTTGCATTACTTAATAGCATATCCTTGTCAGTATTTAAAGAGCTGTTAGTGAGCGCCCCAGGCCTCACTTCTCAAAGCATCATTAAAGCTTGCTCTGAAATAATGAAATCATAAAAGACTTGTTTGCAGAAGCCAAACAGTTTGTTTATAATATGCAGCATAGCTCCCTTTATAAAATAATAATAGGTTCAAAATTAAGAAAGTGGAAGATAATTGATTGTTTTTTAAAGCTGAAACATAAACTTTCTTGTGCTAATGCTGCAACTGGAGAATTTGAAAAGAAAAATCCTACTGTAATATCATCTACATGAAATACGTATATGTCTGTCACGTTTGAAAAGTAACTGCGCATTGGTTTTTGAAGTCAGGACCATTCCAGCTCAGATACTGGCAGTGATGGTTGCTGGTTTTCAATGGAAGAGCCTAAATTTCCCTTCTTAGCTTTTTTTTTTCCTTTTCTTTTCTTTTCTCTTACTTTTTACTTTTTTTTTCTTTTGTAGTGAGAGGGTTGAGTAGTTCTTTGTCAGCATGATTTTGGGGTAATTTGGGGGCAGATGTCGTGCACCAGTAGTGAGATATTTCCATGCATTTTACTTTCCGGACATCACCAGGGCACATGTGGGGGTTTGTTCCTGCAGGCCAGGATGCTGCAGGACTCCCTGGTCTATCACCGTAATGTCTTGGAGCTGCTCCAGTCAGTGAATGACTTTCTGTGGCTTGAAGGTAAAGTGATCTGATGCAGACGATCAGATGTGTAGTTAAAGTACTGTTACTTGAAATAAGAGAAAACCTAGAAAAAAATGGCTCTAAAATACAGGATGAGGGAGGAGAATTGGCTGAACTGCTTGCAGTGGGGAATCTTCTCAGGTGACTCCCTCACTGTGTCTCCTGTCACTCTCCCCCACAGCCCTGCACGGCAGTCTTTCTGAAGCAAGAATGCACTTTCTCAGAAACGCGCTGAATTTCCTTGTGCCTCTGTTTGTTGGCTTTTTTTTTTTTAAAGCACATCTTGCCTTTGCTTAAATGCCATCCCTGCTAGTCACCTCTTACACTCATTCTTCTGGACCTCGTCCATACATAGCTGCTGAATGGATGAACAGAATGTAGTATCTCCATGTAGTGGAACATTATTCAGACATAAGAGTGAATAAAAATGAAAAATAAATAAAGGAGAAGATGAAAAAGGCCACCTGCTCTGGGAAGTCCACCCTGAATGCTCAACCCGCCTTTTCCCTTTGAAACCCCACCCCTTATACTCCTTTCTACTCTTTTTGATAGTATTTACCACCTTCTAATAAACTTTAAGATTTTCAAAAAAAAAAAAAAAAAGAGAGAGAGATGCTGATATCACTTCAATATGGATAAGCCTTTCTAACAGCACGTTAAGTGAAAGGAACCAGGCACAAACGACAACATATTGTTGATTTCAGTCATCTGAAATGCCCAGAATAGGCACATGCAGAGGCAGAGAGCAGGTGATGGCTGCAAGGGGCTGGGTGGAGGGGGGTTGGGGAGTGATTGCTAGTGACAGGGTTGTTCTTTTGGGGTGATGAAGTGTTCTGGAAATAGATGGTGGTGAGGGCTGTACAACCGTGAGTGTGCAGAAGACTGCTTAGCGCTGTCTCTGGGAATGCCTGTTGTTGGGGGCGGCTTTATTTTGTTCTCACCCTGCAATGTGAAGAGTCATCTTGTGCTGTGGCCGTTCTACTCCTGTGAGTGGTGAGGCTCAGAGACTTTGCAGAGTCATGTTTCCTTTTTCCCCCTTGCTGAGTGTAGGCAAAAAAGTTTTAAGCCTGAGAAAGTGCTCCATCTGCAGAAATGTCTTTTAGTTTTGCATGGTGTAAAAATCTTGAGAGCTTTTTAATCTTTGAGGACAGTCTGTTGGGGGAAACAGCCCGTGAAGCCTCGGTGAGACCCGGAAGAGCCTCGCTTCCCTCCCTAACACGGGTGAGGATTTCACCCCCGTTCAGGCAGTGAAGGGCCCAGACCCGTGAACAGAGTTGACAATCGTGAATATATGTGTATATCCACCGCTTCATCTTGGATATTAATTTCAAGCTGAGTCAGTTTGTGGCGGCAGCCTCATCCTACATCAGGAATTTATAGTATCTGCTCTTTGAGGTGAAGACCTGACAGACTTGATTATTTAACAGTCTTTCTTGAGTTGATATCTCAGATTCCTTTGTCAATAGCAAAACAGCAGCAATACAGACGTCCTTTAATGCCGATGTGACCTGGAGCAGGTTTAGTCTCTGTGCCTCAGTGGCCTTATTTGCAAGTGGGGAAGATGATAACAGTGCTTCCCTCAGAGGGGCTGGTGAGGGGGGAGTGAGAAGCACAAATGGAGGACTTACACGAGATGCTCATGAATGACCGACTTTAGTGCTCTCAGCCTGGTGAGGCCTCAGGGTCAGAGATGTCAGAACAGAGCAGTCCTAGCCGGAGCTCAATCCGTGTTGACAGCTATTATGATCAGTATCACCACTGTGGGTTATCAGGTAGTTTTAAGGCTTGGTAATATGAATTCATTAATAATGTTAAAAGACTAGACAACTCAGATCCGGTTTACATAGTTCTGAAGATTTCGTCTGAGAAATAGATATTTTTTTCCCCATCTTAAATCTGATATGAATCTCTAAAAAAATTCTATAGTCCTCCATCTTTTTGTTTTAATTCTCCATTTCTTCAAAAAAAGAGTTTTTAAATGGAGTTACTGGGGACTGAACTGAGGGCCTCATGCATGCTGAGCACATACTCTCCCAACTGAGGTATAATCTCCCCCATAATTTTTTTCAAACTTTACTTTCTTAGTATTCAGAGGTTAGAGGCCTCTAATTCTTTTTCTGGAGACTTGTCCATGAACCTGTAAATCTATAATTAATGGACAAAACTTGGTTTATTAAAAAAAATCAATAGAACATTCTGCAATCCTTTCAAAAGGAAATGCTTATTGACTTAAAATGTTTCTCCTTTATGGTGATTTCTACTTTTTGGTCTAGCTTAATTTATTAAAACTAATCCTCATCATCATAATGACCAAGTTTGCTGTGAGTGGGCACCTACCAAAGGCTAAAATGCTTTCCTCATGTTTTACTTCATAGCAGGTGTTTGAGGGTAGGTATCAGTGTCTCCTTTTTTGCAGCTGATGGATTGAGAGATGGGGCAGCTTGTCCAAATCACACGCAGCTGGCGGTGGCAGGCTCAGGGCTGGAACCCAGGCTGCACAGGATGCATTCTCAATTGCTCCTCTAATCAGCCTCCCGTTGAGTGGTTTCCCGAACTCCTGTGAGTCCATAAATGACCAATTTTAGTGATCTCAGCCTGGTGAGGCCTTCAAAGGAGAAACACCAGTGAGAATGTGAGACAGAGTGGCATAAATTAAAGTTGTACATTTTCACAAATGTTTCATTCTCAGGTAATGACTTAAAAAGTTTGTATTTTCTTTATTTTAGTGCTCTGTAAGCACTAAAAACAAAACATTAAAAATGATTATAGTGGAAAAGAGGAGTGGGCTTTGAAAGTCCAACCATTGCTAATGATGTTGCTTGTTTTTCTCTAGTGGTGCTTATTGACAGAAAAATTTACAAAGACTGAATTGGTTTTATGTAGTCTTAGTATGGAGGAAAAGTTTGTCAGTGAATATTGAAAGTAAAATCTTTACTCTTTTCTTTCCTGATGACTAATATGTAAGTTGTTTTCATGGCTTAAGTACATTTCCTCATTTGTGAATTTGAGTGATGCCATTTACCGTGTCTGACTGTGAGTGTCAGACGCCTTGTATATAAAGCACCCAAGAGGTGCTTAATAGAAATGTGCTGTCACTATGACAGATAGTTTATAAGGATCAACTGTGAATACTAAAGAGGGTGGCTTATTTCTGATGCATATTCAATATGTATATATATGAATATGGCTTAAAGTAACAAAGATTCAGGGTTTTGTGTGTGTGTGCAGTATCAAGTTTTAATGACATCTATCATTCTAATGAGACAGGGACTAGTTAAATTGCCTTAAGCAGACGACCTTGAAGATTATTTACACAGAATGTGTATTGTTACAACTCAGAATTCATGTTGCCATGTAACCATCCACTCAGACATTTAAATTCGTAGGAATCTGACCAGAACCATTAAGTTTAGAAAAATCCACATTGATCATTTTCAGGGAATAAGCTTCTGTCTTTTGTGATTAAAGAAAATTTTGATTTTTTTTTCTGCACCCTTAATAGATTTTAAAATATCAAAACATTGATTTGACATGTCGCTTTTTTAATAGAGAGAATAAAGCTCATGCTGTTTTAATATGTAAAAAATATTTTTTTGTATTTCAACAAACTTGTATGATTTCCTGGCTCTTTGAGAAGTATTTTGCAAGATAGTTAGATTACCTACTGTTGGAAAAATACAGACGTGACTTTTATGAATATAGGCCTAGTACAGATCTGTTGGTTTTTGCTACAGTGCAAGACATGAGGCCTAGGAAAACTTTGCTGCTGAATGCCAGGAGGACAGATCCCAGGTCTCAGTCTCCCCTCCTGTAAAATGAAGTGGCCGGACTGCATTCTTTCCTCTTCTAAGATGAGTTTCCATGAGCCTATGTCTTTTGTTTATATTCAGGAGTACTAGCAATATCAGATTAAATACTGAATACCCCTCCCTTCCCCCGAAGCAAAGTATAGTATGTGCTACATAAGCTTTTAGTTATCTGATTCTTGTTTCTGATCCAACAGGCAATTTTTGTGTTGCATCTTTCCTGGCAAACTGGAAGGTCTTTTTAGCCATAGGTGGCGCTGTTGCACCTTCTTACAGTCTTAATTTTCCTGTTTGTAAAAGAAGGCTTAAACAACGTTATTTTATTTTGACTCCTTTGTTTAATGCTTCAGGATAGCACAATGTACATTATGTCTGTCTACCTGGAAAAATTATTCTGCTTATATCCTAGTTTTATTCTGTCATCTCGCTGTGAACATTTCAGACTTGTTGTGCAAACAATGGCAAAATCGGACTTTTCTTCCAGTGTTAGAAACCAGTGAGCTGGGATTTTATAGAGCTAGAAGTGGCCTCTGGAGCACCTTAAAGCTGAAAAGTGTACTGAATTCCCTGAGTATTGACCCCGCCACAGTGTGTTAATTGGTGGGAGGTGATTTGGTACATATAGGAAGGGGTGTAGTTTTTTGACTTGGGTTTGCATGCACCCGCTGCCACTGAGCCACGTGAGCCTGAGTTAGTTGGTTCTGAGTTTTTCCCTCGTCTGTGAGATGGGGATGCTCGTATCTGCTTTGTAGAATTGTGAGAATTAGAAATTATGTAAAGTGTTTAGCACAGTGGGTATGTCAAGAGGGCTCATAAACTTTAGCTCCTGTTTTGTATGAAGCCATCATTTTACAGTTTGGCAATTTCTAAGAAACAGGAAAATAAGAAAAGCTGGTTTTATGATGAAAGATACTTGAGGAGGTTCCATAGTTCCTATACCATAATTTAGCATCAGCAGAGTCAGGACCGTTACACAGTCACCCTGAACCAATGTTAAGCCACAGAATTTTTTGTTACTTCATATATGTTGGGGCTAAAGGGGACCCAATACTTATACACATGTTTTCTCCAGCAGCTAACTGAGGGATGACACAGAAGAGCAGGCAGGCGATAAATGTCTCCTTTATTACTGATGAAGCCACATTCTCCATGAAATTCAGGGCTGTGGGATAGTGGGTGTTATGATACTGTGTCCCAGAAGTAGAGACTCATGCAGTTCCAGGTAGCTCTGGGCCACAGCGAGCCTTCCCTTGAGAGGATCTGCCCCATCATGCACAGGGCTGTCCTGCCATGGAGCTGAGCATCCCGGGTGCTTTCCAAGGGTGGCCAACACTGGAGGGAAAGGAAAGGTTTCATATTCCCTGCTTGTCTCCCCGGACTCACACCTCAATCTGTTAGTGTGAGGAGGGCGAGCCGTGGGCCAGGGGTCAGGGGTTTGAAGGGAGAAGCACTCTTCATGGCCCAGAGGAGTGGGGAGGAGGCATCCCCTCCCTCAGTTTAAACAGGTGGTGGGATGAAACAGAAGGGTGCTCTCCAAGAGTTTATAAAAGGGGAAATAAGGATTTACTTTGGGACTTAGACTAGCCAGGAAACACAGAAGATGATTAGAAGGGAGACTTGTAAATCACTTTCATATTAAATTGACATTTGTTGAGCACCAATAATGTGCTGCATTCTTTTCCGAGCGTTTTACAGAAATGAATCCTTCAATCTTCACAACGAGTGAGTAAGGGAGATTTGATTGTTATCCCAGGTTTACAATGTGGAAATTGAGGCACGGAGAGAGTAAGTAAGTTGGCCAAGGTCACAGAGCTAGTAAGTGGCAGAGCTGGTATTTAAACCCTGGCTGTCTGGTTTCCAGGCTCCCAGGCATGGGCTTTGGGTGTTTAGAGGTATCTGCATCCCTGGATCTCTGTACCTGTGTGCATCAGTTAGCCCAGAAAGGACAGGGAAAGGAGAGTTATACAGGTGCACACAGTCTTGTCTCACCCACTGTCCACGGAGAGTGTACTGTGATTGGCGTTAATTGTCTTCCAGGCAGCAGATCTGTTCATATAACAAATTTAGTCCATTGAGTTAATCTAGAAACCCTTCCTGCTCTGCTTCTGTCTACGCTTGCCATGTGACTGCCTGCCCGTGATTGGGCCATTGAGGAGAACATGTACTCATGGTTGAACTCTGATATTTCAGTCTGGTTCATAGTTTCACATCTCCTGTTACATTAATAAATTAAATTTCTGGTTTTCTTGCATCAGTCTCTCATGTGCTTGGTTAATATGAAACCAGTCCATGGGAGCCCAGGGGTGCTGATGGTATAATTTCTGAGCACGTTGTGGCACTTCTACCCATGCAGACCTGGCTGGAGGATGTCCACCTTCCTCACTGATTTCTCCCAACAGCAGGGTCCTCTCCCACCCCCGGATGTGAGGCTGGGAGCTCTCTGAGTAGGCCAGTCAGAGGCCAAGTCCACCAATCAGAAAATGATGAAGTACCTGGAAGTGGGTTTAATAGAAGAAAAGGGCTTCCAGGTAGTCCGATGGGCTGTTCGAGTCCATTTGGAGAAAAGCGGTCCACTGTCTGTGGTTGAGCTGCTTCTTTGCTGTTGAAAAGTCTGGATTAGATGAAGGGATTTTAAAAAGCAGAAAGGAGTGATTTCAGGTGGTACATCCACAAAGGTGAGAAGTGGTGGAGTACCGTCTGTGTGAGGCATAGACAGAGTCTTACAAACTTCATAAAACCACCTTTAAAAGCTCTGCTATCTGAGTGCGCTTCATAAGGGGTTCAGTTCATTACTGGGCATGCTGAGAGGGCAAATAATTGATGATGGCAGAAAAGACACGGAGGCATCAAAAAGGTCTCAGTCATGTTCCCTGTTTAAAGGATGTGGCACAGTGAAATATATTTGAGCTGTTTTTTCACTGAACAATTTTTTGTGTTTTCTGGGACTCCCCAGTGCCCCAAGGTTCCATGCAGCTGGGTTTCCCCTCAGTGCAGCTCTGTCAGCGCTTGCCCTGGGCTGACGTGGTGTCACGGGGAGCAGGACGGTCAGCGTCCCCAGCTCCTCCGAGCTCCATCTCCTCATCCTCAGTGCAGGGTTTCTCATCCGTGTCTACTTAGTAAGGTTGCTGAGAATCACACGTGATGGTTATCAGGTGTGATTTGTGGTTGTCTCTGTGATTGGCGTATAGTCAATATTTGATGGAAACACTTGTTTTTTATTGTAATTGTGGCTCCTAGATTGCAGTAGTTTTTAGTCTGCATTTTTTTATAACTTTATTCTTATTTATAAACAAGCACTTATTTTTATTTATTTTTATGAAGGTACTGGGGATTGAAGCCAGGACCTTGTGCATGCTAAACAGGTGCTCTACAACTGAGTACTACCCACCCTCCTTGTCTGCATTTAAAAATAAATGTTGCAATACAGAAAATAGCTCTTAAATACCGTTATGGGACCTATTCTCTGTATAGACAATTGAATACATTTGCTATTTCTATAAGAAAAAATTGTTGGGACATACCTTTCTGAATCTGTTAACGTGTTTAAAAATGATCATAGGTAGTGATAAACACGTCTTGGATCCAGTACTTCTTAGGTTCTGTTTTGCCATCATGGGAAATTACATTCTACAGAGAAGGCTAATTGGGTCTTGTTGATATTTGGATAGTTTAGCAGATGATCAAGGCTTACAAAAGCTGACAGTTTTGCATTTTAAACTAACTACGAAGTTATCTTCTAGAAGTTGGAAGTCCTAAGCTTGTCAAGTGCCCAGTAATTCAGTGTGTATATGTCTGTGTCTGTGTGAACGTGTGTGTGTGTGTGATTTCAGGATGGTAGAAATAAGTTCCATATAGCCTTCTGATACCTTTCTCTCCAGTTCAAGGTGTAGGCATATATTTACACAAATAAATTGATATCCTTTTGTCATTTGGCATATTGGTAGGAATAAGAGGTTCTCATACTTGTTTCAGAAGGGTTGGGGAGCATGAGCTTAGAAAATGGGAGGAGATAGAGGCAGGGAGGCAGTTTACACTTTGTGCAGGATGAGAAACAGTAGCTTTTCTTTTTTCTTCTAAAGCAAACTGGCACTGAATTGTAACATACTATTGCTCAGAATTGCTTTTCTGATCAGATACAAGTGCCTCAGTTTTTTCAAGGCAACATGAATGATGAAATGTGTTTTAGCATTTATCTTTAAAAGTAGTTTTATTTTTCAACTAAAAGGCTATAGCCTTTTATTTCTTCCAGGGGTGCAAGAAGTTCTCAGTGATCTATGTACATGATCAATGTGCTTAGTTTCTTTGGGTTATTTTTTTTTTTTTTTAAGTGTTTGTTCATTGCGGTGTGAATGAATTTTTAAAATTTCTGAATTTTGATCTTTAGAACATGCTGATTTATCAGAACTGTTAAAAATCTGATTGTTGTTTGGTCCTTGTTTGGGGGGGAACCCTATTGATTTCTGTTGTCTGTTAAAGAGGGAAATCCTTCCTCTAGCCTGTAGATCATTAAGTGAATAGTTTGCAGTGTGCCTTTAAAATTCTTTGGATGCACTGAGCATGTTTGTCCAGTGAATTTTGAATTGACTGATAGTAATGCCTTTGCTTTGATTCTGTGGCTTTTGTTCCTTTCCACATGAATTTGAATTATCTGTTTCATTTTGTATATGTGTTCTTGACAGGGGAAGGAATTGTGCATTTTTTACAGAGGTGGGTTTTCCTATCCCCTCTGAATGCCTTCTGTAATTGATACAGCAAAAATCTGTTATTGCAGAGCTTAATTATTCATAAACTATTTTTTGGCTTAATCAGAAACAATGACAAAGAGTGATAATAAAAAATATGAAAACCTTCCTTTGAAGAATAGAAATCAGGTGGTCAGGCTCACGAATGCTTTGTGCCTGACACACTTACTTTCATGTCATTGTGTATCATGATTCAGAGATAGATTTGCTTCAGGCTTGTAGATTTTTGTTTTAACATTTGTGTTGAATTCATTCTCTAGACTGATGTTTCCTGTTGGGTTTGTGGAAATTGTAGAAGAAGGGAAACAAATGCTTTGTTTTGTTTTCAAGAGGCCTGAGTGCTGATGAGAAAAGAGTTGAGGGTGGGCTGAGGAACAGAGTGACACTCCCTCACCTCCCGGCTGAAATTGATGAACAGTGAAATCAATTAGGTGTATCGGTATTTGACCAACAGAAGTCAGAGAGCCCAGACTGGCTAGTTATGCCCAATGGAATGTACTGAATTCACCTCCAGAATTAGGTGGTTTACCAAGCAGACGCAGCTTAGAGCAGTCGGTCCTATGATGAGATATAAAAAGAATACAATATCTTTTATTTCTGAAACTTTTCTTCGTTAAGCTGTGTAGAGCTAAAATGAAGTTTCAAGCACCAGGAAAAGACCCAGAGCTAGGATTTGCCATCCTAGGGTGTCCTCCATAATGGCTCCATGTGGAAACCCATGATTGGGTTAACAAACCCCAGCCGCCTGTCAACTGTAAGAAGAAAAATGTGCTTAGTAACTGCTTTGCACCTGTGCATTCTCACTCCTGTCTCCTTGTCATAAAAAGCAGAGACAATGCCTTGCTTGCATAGTTGAGGTTTAGATAACACTCTGCTCATTGCATAACAGTGACCCAGGCCCTCAGCTATAAACGCTGGGCTTGAGTGATGTTAGATAGTCTATTATGCCCAAAACAAGGACCTGGCTGGTCTGGTGGTCTGCTTTGTAATTAACATATCTAAAGAATATATCTTGTTCCCCTCTCCCCATGACTTCCCTAAAGATAAACTAAGCCTTTATACTCATTGTGGATTGTACAATCTCTGTCTCATCCTGTCTTTCCCCAAGTTCCTGTTTACTATCACAGAACTGTTAATGACTTTTTCCTTTGATTATACACAATAAATATGGGAGCATTTGAGAGGCTCGTGGAGTTGGCTCCTACTCCCTCTCTCTTTCTTGACCTTTTCCACAGTCTTGAGTAATTCATTCCGTGTTGGTAAGACTTCTGCCAGCCAGAACCCACAGTTCCCGGTGAGAAGGATGCAGGCTTTATCTCTCCTACCCGAGGGAGAGAGAGAAGAGAATTGAGATATGCTCCCCCGTGGTCCCTTCCTGCCCCAGGGCCACTCCAGTTCACCTGCAGCCTTCTGACCTTGCTCACAGGGCCTCTGTCCCAGGACTGACTGCAGCCTTTTCTTCCCTTGTCAACATTTCCTGTGCCTTTCAGAAGTTGGTCTCTTCTCTGCAATTCAACCCTGGCAGATGTGATGGTGGTCAGCGTGCTGGTGGGCAGTCACTTGGGGAATCCCAGGAGCCATGCTGATTCTCCTGAGTCTCTCATTCGGGGTTACAGAACTGTGGAGCACCGGAGGAAGCCCATTTATGTGAGGCCAGCACAGCATTGCATCACTTTCACTTTATTTTTGAGTTTTCAGTGAAGAAATTATTTGTAGCAAACTGTTCCAGATTTTCGGCCACCTGCTTTCCTCACCACCATTTCCTTGTTGGCTCTGGTGCTTGTTTTAAGAATGAGGTTTCTTCTCTGGCCATTTCTAGCAGCTGGGCTTGCTGAATCCTTGATCTGCATTTGAAGCAGAATGCTTCGTGATGTCAAGCTGATTTTCCTTGTCATTTCTGAATATTTCATGTACACTCAGCAACTGTTTCAAGTGAAATGCTCTTGTCCAATTTCGGTTAACTCACAGTTGCTGATCTGCTGCTTTCATGCTGAGGGCAGTTTCTTCTTCCTGTAATAAAATTTAGCAATTTGCATTCACTATGGGAAGGTACTGGCCGGAGGTGCTTTTGTTCTTAACAGATTTAATACAATTCACCCATTAAACTATACAGCGGTTTTTACTCTATGCTGAGAATTGTGCATCCCAGTCAATCTTAGAACATTTTCATCCCCCCAACAGGAAGCCCCGTACGCATAAGCAGTCTTTCCCATTTTCCCCATCCTCCCCCAGCCCCAAGGAGCCACTCTTCTCTCTCTGTGGATTTGCCTGTGTTGGACATTTCATGTAAATTGAGTTATTTCATATAAATGGAACCATCTATTGTGACTGACTTCTTTCACACTGAGTAACGTTTTCAATGTTTGTCCACGTTGTGGCCTGGGTCACTACTCTATGCTTGGCTATTGCTGAATAATATTCCACTGTATGGCTGGGCCCCACTGTTTACCCATTCATCAGGTGATAGGCATTTTGGTTATTTCTGCTTTTTGGCTGTGATGAATAATGGCGCCGTGAATATTCCTTTAGGAGTTTTTATGTGGACATTTCTTTTCAGTTCTCTTATGTCTGTGCCCAGAGAGCAGAATTCCTGGGTCATTCAGAAACCAAATGTTTAACTCTCTGAGGACCTGCCAGGCTGTTTTTCAAAGTGGCCACACTGTGTTACATCCTCACCAGCAAGGGCTGCGAGCTCCGCTTCCTCTGTGTCCTCATTAGTGCTTGTTACTCTTTTTTTGATTATGACCTATTGTAGTGAGTGGGAAGCAGTTTCTCCTAGTGGTTTTGACTTGATTTCCCTTACAGCTAAAGATATTGAACATCGTTTAATTGTGCTTATTGGCCATTTGTATATTTTCCTTGAAAAATATCTTTTCAGACCCTTTATTCATTTTTTAATTCAGTTGCCTTTTTATTGTTGAGTTGTAGGATTTTTTTTTTTAAGATACAAATTCCTAATCAGATAAATATTTGAAAAAATTTTCTCCTTTGTGTTGTTTTATCACTGTATGGTGTCCTTTGAAGCAAAGTTCTAAATTTTGATAAACTCCAATTTATCTCTGTTTTCTTTGTTCCTTGTGATTTTGGGGTAATATTTAAAATCTGAGGTATTTTATTTAAACTTTTATATATAAAATAACTTAATTCTTAGGACTGTTCTAATAGACGGGTGCTGTTGTTGGCCCCAGTCTATGGATAGGAGACTGAGATGCAGAAAATTTCACTGACATATCAGTGTCACAGCTACCCAGTGCTGTGGGAGTTCAGACCCTCATGTTTGTCCCCAGCATCTGTGCTCTTCACCAGCATGCTCCACTCCTTCCTGGAATCGTTAATGAAAAAGTTTTTCCTTTTTTGATTTCTTGTTAGCTTGTTTTCTCATTGGGGACCTCGTCTCCTCATTTTCCTTGCAGAGATTAGTGTAGGTTTATTTTAGGTCTCATGTAGGCAGAAGAATTGTTATCAGTTTACTTCTTTATTACTCACTCTCGAGTGATGATTGTTGCTAGTTGACCTAATCAAGTCATGCTTAAGTCTTTCCTGCTCATGACACTAAAAACAGAGTCATGCCTTACAGAATGCTCAAAGAAGAAAGTACTTGAGTGATTTTATTTTGCTAACCAATCAAACCAATCAAATAAATACCCCGGTGTTGGCACAGATTATAAGCCCTCCATAATAGGGTCACTGTCTTCCTTGTGTTTCATTTATTTGGTCACAGTGTCTGCATAGTGCCTTGCTGTCCAGCAGTTTTGTTAGGATACGGTGCTCGTGAATCATTATAAGGACAGAATTTTGACAACAGACTGTGTTGTCCATTTCACGAGGGAAAAGATCATATAGAAATACTGCTCAGATCTATTTTAAAATTAGGCTTGGAATTTTGAGAAGAGTTCAAGAAACCATACAAAGATGTTTTTCAATACTTTTAGATCTATCTTAGACACATTATGGTTACATAGCACAGTAACTTATCAACTAGATTTGACAAGAGGAGTGTATTATTGATTATTTGTTTTAGTTGAAATATTCTACCTGGGATAAAGTAATCAGTGCCCATAAATGAACAAATATGTTTGTATTTCTATGCAACATGGGAGCAGACTTCATATGTTTCTATATAATATATATGACTGTGTGTTTTAATCTGTCTGTCAGTGTTTTTATAGATTTTCAGCAATGTTGTAACTTTAGAATTCTTCTAAGAAAATCACCCTCGATTCTAGTGCAGGTTGTACTGTGTACCCTTTCTTATGCATGGGATTCCACTGTCCCCTCAGTGAGGAAATTCCTCTCCTATTGAGTTAGTAGCAGAGTTAAAGGAACAGTGATTTCTAGGCCTTTGCTCTCCATGTGTTTGCAGTTGGCTGTCAATCACGATTTTACCTTTCTTGAGTTTTCATTGTTCAATTAGAATTTTTGAAAATAACTGTTAACATGTTGCATTGGTCTTCCTAGAAACTTGATGTTTTTGTGCTTTTCAGTTTTCAATTTATGAAAACTGTAAATGCAGTCTTGTTTTTAAGTAGTCCTTTTTCGCTAGATATTTGTTTACCTCTTTATAGTTAAAATAATTTTTCCCAATGAATGAATTGGTGTGCATGTTTTAAAAGATACCTTACTTTTTATTTTTCTTATGGAAACAGTTACATTCATTGTAGAGAATTTAGAAAATAAGGATAAACAAAATAATACCTTAAAAATGGCCTCTAACCTCACCTGGAGATACAGTTGTAAGGTTTGAAATTGAGAATTACAAGTCCTCTCAACTTGTTCTTCTTTTTCAAGTACATTTTGGTAACTGAGACCCTCGAATTCCCATATGAATTGTAGCAGCAGCTAGGCAGTTTCTGCAGTGGAGCCCGCTGGGATTGTGATCGAAACCACATTGTATGTATGGATCGCTCTGGGGAGCACTGCCATTCCAAGAGTGCAGTCTTCTGATACAGGAATGTGAGTGGTGTGTCTCTCCAGGTATTTAGGTCTTCTTTAATTTATTTTCAACAATGTGTTGAGTTTACAGAGTATTATTATACTTTTTTTTTTTTTGCCTTTAAACTGAGGACAATTGTGCAAGGTACCTGGATCAGAAGTGTATTTCAGCCCCGCCACTTGCTGCCACCATGGACGCTGCACTCTTGCTTTGCCCTCTGTACAATCTTGCACAAAATAGACCTCAGTAACTCTCTCTTGAATGAATGATAATATGATTGTTGAATGATGCTTGAGAGTCCTTGTGATGGTCTTTTTCCCAGCCTTTCCCCTCTTCTTAACTATGCCCTTTCTCTTCCTTTCCTCCAGCCTGGTTTTCAGCCTGCCTGTGGCATTGAGTTTCCCTGTCTGTAGACTCTTCCTTTCACTGGTTCACGATAATGTTACATATGGGCTGTGGAAAATTGCTGGATGACAAGAAAGAGCAAATCCATTGCATGCTAGTATTCTAAGAGTGTGTTAATCTTTTATTGATTGAAATTAAATCAGGCTGACCCCCTGAGCCCTCCCATGAGCTTTTTCCGCCTTCCTACATGTGATACTGCTCTTGTTGCTGCATGTGCCCTGCCCACAGCCTTGGTTTTGGGGTTGAGTAAGTCACCATCAGTGGAGCCCTCTCTTTAAAAGATGAAGAGAACACTTGCTCCTTCTCCGTCATTGGGGACTTGGATGAGATGAGGTACCAGATAAAGAATGGAGCCCCACCTCATTCTGACCCCTGCTCTTTCCGTTCCTTTCTCCAGGGGAAAAGAGTACAATTCAACAGTATAAAGATTGATTGTGAGCTAATGAGATAGACAAGACAACAGATAATTTATTAAATATCCTTTCATGCCAGAAGCAAATGAATTATACACAAAAAAAGCACACAAAGCACAGTAGTACCGTGGTTACAAACGTGGGTCCGAGTTCGAGTCCTGCTCTGGAGTGACCAGTCCTGTGAGAAGGAGAAATGGTAGGTCAGCTTAGCCTCTCCCGGACTTGTTTTCTGTCCTGCAGAGACGGGGCTCGCTAGGCGTCCCCCACCGTAGACGTGCTGTGGGGTGTAAATGACGCGCGTGGGCAGCCCGAGCACAGCTGCTCGTTCCTCGTAAGTGCAGGATAGAATGGATTTGCAGAGACGGCTTTATGACCGCCGTGTGTAGACTCTCAGTGTTCCAAAGGGATGCCTTGTGGTTTGGAGATGGGATTCCCACTTCTGTAAATACCCAATGATTGTGTTATTGGGCTCTTCTGATTTGAATCTATTCTTTAGAAAGTAAATATTGTAGATATATTTTTCAAGCATGCGTGCTTTTTTTCTTTTATTATTTATAGTTCTACCCTCTCATCTCTTGGTGTGACTTTTCATGGAATCCAGGAAACAGCCCTCAGCTACCTGCCTCTTCACACTTCTCCGTGGTGGTTTTCTTCCCTGACTAGAAGAGGGTTTTGCATAGGAAGTTTTCTTTGTTCCCCTTTTCTTGGAGTCTCTCTGTCTGTCTGCCCACCTCTCACCTGTCCATCTGTCCATTTCTCTACCCACTCATTGTTCTGACTTGTTCCAAAAAGCATTTCAGGCAGCTTACAGAAGAACAGATACCAAATAAACAGGTGAGAAAATGGGGCCAAATTTAGACAGTGAGGCTAGGAGGCGAGCCTGTGTGAGGGTTGCAGGCTTGAGACACACGGCTCTGCCCTGTGACTTATAAGATCGACAGCAAGAGTGTGCCTGAGGCTCCCAGCAGACACAGGGAAACAGGGTTTGTGGGAGATGCTCACTGGCTGTGAAATAAATAAGTGGCTTAGGAGAAGCCCAAGCTTTCCAGCTACTAAGGCTTAGGAGAATATTTTGAGTGTCTTCCAAAATCAGAGTATTTCATCTTTTCTTTTGTCAGAGTTCTATGTATAGTTTATTACATTCTATACCTGGAAATTACTGCAAAACTCCTTCCCACTTGAGTCCCATGGCTCGGGAATGGGGTGGTTCTGCTCATTAATGGGGGTTGGCGAGAAACAGAAAATGACAGACTCAAAGGAGACTGGGATTTGTCAGTTATGTTTTGTCAGTGCTGTAGATTTCAGAGAATGCTTTCAGTTTCTCTCCATCTGAGGCGGCAGCGTGCTCTCTTAGCAGCATCAGGAGCTCAGGGCCACGGGATGGTGGGTGCTGACTTCACTGCCGTGAAGGCAGATCAGGTAGTCACTGCAGGCGTGGTGCTTTTACGTAGTGCATTTCATATTCTTTAATAGAAGGTTTTAACAGGGAGTTAATTAACTGATTTAATTATCATTTAATAAATATGATGCTTTGTTGAAAAGACAGTTATAGGCAGAATATAAGCTGTGAAGACTTTGAAAACGGTTTCATTACTGAAATTTCAGTAGGGAAGATACGCAGTTTATCTTATTTATGCCTCTCTGTTAAAGTAACAAAGAAACAAGACAGAAAAGGGAGAGGATGATTTCTGTTCTTCCTCTCGGCTTGCAGGTGCCCTCACCTCCAGTGGCATCCATCCAGACACCAGCACTGACACTGGCCGTGCTCAGAACTGCCTCAGCCCTGAAGACACAGCTGACAAATAGAAGGGCGCCGCGTCCTGTTACAGCAGGTGGTCTCACTTTGTCGGTCCTTATGTAACTGCACGGTGTTAATCAGGATCGCCCGTTCTACATTGCGTGACGCTGCTGCCGTGTCTCCTAGTTAATTGTTTCTGTAAGTGTTCATGTATTATTCTCCAGTGCGTGGTACTACACACATAAATATGATTTTTTCAGATGAAAAATAATGTGTATTTAATATAATAACTCTGAAGGAAGGGGCAAAAGAGGCTATCCTGGTCCCACTACTCAGAGATAATAATTAACACGTTAACATCTATTTTCTTTTCTTTTCGTCAGTGTGTATCACCTCTGTCATAAAAACCAGCGAGCACTCTGTTCCTGTTTACTGTGTGGAGACCTCTATTTTCCATTCGGCTTATTACATGTTTTTCTACAATATTCAATCTCCCCTGGCATTCTGTCTTGTGGAGGCATCGTCCATTTTACTTCGGACTTAAACTTTTAAATTCCAAGTATACTTAACTGAAATACTGAAAAGAGAACTGTGGTGGTACAGGAAGGCCCCTACCTCCCTTCCCCTTATTTCCTGAGAGTAAAAGCTGTTGAAAATTTGGTATATATATTTCATGACCTTTATGCCTATGACATACATATATATACACATATGAGAATTCTATGTATACGTGTGTGTATATATGCTTTATTGAAAAATGAGACCATATTATATGTTTTTCTGCCTCTCGCTTTATTCACTCAGGTGTATATCATAGACGTCCTCCCACTCCAGACTCACCCGGTCCTTTCAGATAGAGTGGAGGGGCCTCCTGATGTGCGGGTGTGGTCTCTTGTCCACGGACACCTTTGGTGGGAGAGTGCTGTGGACAAGGCCTTGGACCACGGCGAAATGCCGGCTCCCTTAGAGCCCGCAGCTCGCCATGATTTACTGCATCATTGTCTTGATGGTGGACACTTAAGTTTTCTCCATTTTCCACTGTCAGAAAGGATGTTTGACTGGCATCCTTCTTGTACAGACATTCCTGTGATCTTGTATAAGTATACCTTTAGTTAAGTCTTCTGGAAATTTAGTCCCTGGATGTGACATTTACATTCATCACAGGCTCCTTTCAAATGACTCTAGAAATTCCTTCTCCAGTGGGGAATGAAAAGATGCAGAATTACTTATGTAACCAATTCTCTATCGCTGGATATGATTTCACTTCAGTTTTTCTTCCCACCATTGTAAACAGTGCTGTGTAAATGCCCTGATGGGTACATTTTTTTTTGACTGATTTTTTTTTTCTAAGGGAAATGATTCCTAGAAGCGGAGTTGAGTCAGTGTGTATGTACGTTTTTCAGAGTTTACATATCCATTGACATGTCGTCCTCTGAAAATGTCACTCACGGTTTGTTCTCCCACAGATGGACACTAGCTAGAATACCTTTTAAAAATATTTGCCAATATGATGAGCAAAAGTGTTTTTTCATTGTTTTAGTTTGCATTTGATGACCAGTGAGGTATTGAGCATTTTTCACTCATTAGCCATTTGACTTTTTTAAAATGAATGATCCCTTTGTCCTTTGGACACGTTTAAGTGAGGTAGCTCCTTGTTGCTTTGAGACAGCTATTTGTATGTTATGAACATTAACTTCTTGTCTTCATCAACATGTATCACAGAGCTTTTTCTTGTCATTTCTTGCCTTTCATTTTGTTCAGGAGGTTTTTTCTTTTTGTTGTGGCCCCAAATATTCTTAAGATAGTAAATGTCTTCCTTATGGGTTTTATCTTTGGCATTATTCTTAGAAATATTTTCTTATAATGGAATAAATCTTTTCTGTAGGTTTTTTTAGATCTCTGAGATGGAGATGATAATAGTTCTTGTTATAATGAGGGTAAGTTGCATTAATATGAGCAAAAAGTTGTATTTGCTGTTATTAGTACTTTTTAATATTTACATCACTGTCTGTAATTTATCTTGTGGTCATTATTACAGGAATAGAATTTATTCTTTCCAGGTGATTCTCTAATTGTCCCAGGACAATTATTGAAGTCATACTTTTCTCTTTGATTTGAAATCCCACCTGTATAAAATACTTATATACACTGGAGTTTCTTTTTGAGCTCATGGTTCCCTTCTGTCAATCTCCCTTTCTGACTCCAGCACCATATCTTACATATTGTAAAAATTTATTTAATAAATGGCAGTCTGATTTATTTTTTGATTCTTTTCTTCCATCCCAAATTTTCTTGGCTAGTATTATGACTTTATTATTCCTGAAGAATTCTAAAATATTTTGTTAAAGTTAAAAAAAAATCAGATTGGAGTTTTCATGGGATTTTTTTTTAGTAAGTTTTGAATTATCCTTAGGAGAACTTACATCTTTACAAAACTGCTTTCCTCCGTGCAATATGTTGATGTCTCTACATTCACACCTCTTCCTTTACCCCTCAGTACAGTCCTGTAGTTTCTCCATTTAGAACATGGGCATTAGTTTTGAATTTATTCCAGATTATTTTTTATGTTTTTGTTAATTTTGTGAGTTTTTTTTGCTATTATATTTTTTAAATGCTTAAAACTGACATCTAGAAATGCAGATTTGGTTTGTAAATACTCACTTTGTAACTTGTCATTTAAAATTGTAAGTATTAAGTACTTGTTCCAGACTCCTTTCTTTTCTGTTTTTCAAAATTTGTTTCCAAGATTATCAAAATGGTCATAGCTAAGTAGTATAGGTGGGGATACAGGTGGAGAGAGGTAGTACAAACTGTGAGCAGTTTCATGGCTTCCTTTAGGCTGGAGAAGCTGCAGAACAGCCCAGGTTAGACCATTGGTGGCTTTGCATGCACTTGAAAGCCAGCTTTCCTGCCTGTATGGTGAAGCCTGGTGGGCGTGGCAGGTAGATGATCAAGGTCTGATCAAGGTCATTGGCTGCACAGATTGCTGTGTCTGTGAGAACTGGCCACCATTGCCATGGGAAATACTTGGTGCCAGGAACACTGCAGGGGAGCTGGGGAGCCTGTGTGTTAAGGATTTTCCAGTCTTGGGAGTGGGAAGAGCAGACTGCATTCAGATCTGAGTTTGAATTCATCCTCTGTTTACTGGTCCTCTGACTTTTGTCAAGTTACACATCCTTTTTGAACTCCTGTTTTCTTTTCTCTCAAAACAGGAAAATTACAGCCTACTGCTAGACTGTTTGATCAGAATAAATGATTTGTGTCTATAAAATGCCACGTACAGTCACAAGCTCAGTGAGAAATGGGCTGTCGCCTCTTCTTCTGCAACTCAGTGCTCGACAGAACATAGGGGGAAAGCCAGTCCCTAATTTGTATGTGATGCAAGTAGGAACAAAATTAACATCTTGCCTTTCCCTAGCAGTATTCTTACTCCTTTGCTTCATTTGCCTCTTTCCTCCTTTACTCTCCCCTTTCACCTCCTCCACCAAAAGAGACTGAGACTCTCTCAGAACACTAGATTCAAATTACTTTAAATGTTGGCTCATCCCCATGAAATGACAGTGACATAAGAAAAATCTGTACACATCCCAGACTTGATTGTATTTGATACACACACACACACACACACACACACACACACACACACACACACACAAAATCAGGCTACCTCCCACTTGCTGAGGGAGAAGGACCAGTTTTTCTGAGTTTTCATTCACTGAGCATGAGAGCAAAGTCTCATAAGCAGAATTTCGCCTGGCTTCGTGCATGGTTTTTTAAATTGGATTTCTGCTTTGTGTCCATAGAAATAGTCTCCTATTAGAAGAGAGGAAGTGGACACATAGATATTTTGCTGAGATATCGGTGTCATCATATTTGAGTTGGAAAGGACTTAAGACAGCATAGAGTCGTAACTGTTTGTGGGTGAGAATCCATGATAGTGTAACTTGGACAAGAACCTGGGTCTTCTGCCATCGTGCCCACGCGGATGAAGAGGCAACAGGGTGGGGGATGGCAGGGATCCTTCTTGCTTGAGTTCCAGGGTCTTACTAGTTTTCATTGCTCAACTGCCTTTAGTTTATGTCCATGTGGCCTCTCATGGGAAGGTCACTCTGTCCTGATAGATTGAGTTTATAATCAGCAAAAATCTCTGGATCCACTCATATTTCCCAGAGATTTCCTGCTGACCTGCTGACACTTTATATAAATAAGACCTAAGAAACTACTGGATATAAAATCCTTACTGTTATCATTTGCCCTCGAGTTCCATAGGAATGGGGTGCTGTCTCAGGCTGTCTAAGGCTAGATCTGAACAAAGATAGGGTGATAGGTTGTGTTGCTGGACCCTCCCCAGTCAAATGGGATTTCTACCTTAGTTTTTAGAATCAGGCAAATGAGTTCAAATCTTGCCTTTACCAGTTATTAGCTTTGTGACCTTGGGGGAGAAACTTTACTTTTTTGGGGTGCAATTTTCTTTATCTGTAAATAAGTTCAATATTTATTTTAGGGTTTTGTTTAAGAATTGAATGAGCTAATTCCCTCATTTATTCCTAAAATACTGATCGCATGGTTCTATGCTGGTGCCTTGGTAGTTGATTACTAAGGGACTTGGCAGTGAGAATGGGGGTGGGACCCCCTGGATCATAGAGCTTATATTCCAGGATATGCTTGTAAAAAACTGGATATGCAGTGGATTTTTAGTAAATGTCCATTCCTTTCCTAATCCCCATTGATTGTGTATATATCTTTATACTAATATATGAACAATTTTTTATTGCAATTTAAATCTTTGTAGTATTTAAAATATGTAGCTATAACCAAAATACGTGAAATAAAATGATTTGACTTTTATTTTCCTTTCAATAATCAAAACAAAATAAAATAGAAAAGAAAAGAAAAGGTTTTGATGGAGTAGAAATAATTTTATTTCCATGGAATCAACTCCTTATGTTAGGTTTTTCGGTTGTGTTGTTAAGCAGCATATAAAATTGACAGGTTGTGACTTCAGTGTTGATAGCTAGGTGAGTATAGTTTCTTTTTGTGGTTGTCTTTGATGAATTATTTGCACTAGATCATAAATGATGTGCATGTTACATATTGGAAACGAGGAAACAGTGGTGACATACTACCTCCAATGCAGTCATTTTGTTACCGAGTCCAAAGTCGTTCTGCTCGCCGCATGACAGGCCAATAAATCGGGAGATGAGGTGTTGGAGCAAGGAATAGTGACTTTACATGCAAAGCTGGCAGACCCAGAAGATGGCAGACTGATGTCCTGGAGAAACCTATTCCCCAAGTTAGAATTCAGTCTCCTTTTATACTAAAAAGGGGCGATGGTGTGGTTGGTTGGTGCAAACTTCTTGGTGTATGAATTATTTGTCCTTGGAATCCTCTGTTCTTGCAGCTGTCCATGTGGGTCAAATCATGGTGCCCCTGTAAAACCTCCAAGAAAACATAGGTTATTCTCTATTTTGCAACTTGCCATCTCTACATAAGTGCAGAAGAGCTAACATCCTTAAAGATCAGGGACCAGAGAATAGTCTCTCCTGTAGATTTCAGGCTAAAGGCAACTTTCTTTTACAAAAGGTGCAAAACTAGCAAGTCTGAGCCTAGAAAACAGGGCACAGGTTTAAAGCCAAAGGAATAGATCTAACATGGGGTCAAATTTGTTCTTTTCTATTACAATTTCTTTTTCCCCCTCATAAATAATTTTAGCAAGAAACATGGGCAATTTTGTATTTTTGCTTCTTAATAACGGATAAGTGGGCCAACTATATTTTTGTGAGCAGGGATGCTGTGCAGGCCTTGGGGTCACAGCAAACTCTTGTTGGGGGTGGTCGACCCTGCAACATGTCTGATGCCCCGTGAGTGTTGGTGAGGGTCCCCCTAGCCAGGGGCTCTCTTCAGGAACCAGCATATGGGCATTGAGCTCTGGAGACCTCTTTTTTGAATGCAGGAATTTTTTTCAGATACTGTGAAAAATCATTCCAGCTGGGGATAATTAGGGAAAAAAATGAATAGGAAAAGGGTTTGGAGTAGAGTAGAAGAGAAGGACATAAGATCATGGAGCCTGAGTTCTTGGCAACAGGGCCTTGGGAGAGAGGGGAGCAGAGGTGGGGAGGGGACTGGCCCCGGAACCAGCTCCTGCACCTGTCCCTGCACCCAAGCCACACAGCTTTTAATTGGCCTGGGCCACTCTCCTGGCTGGATGTCACCCTGGGCAGAACCTTGAGAATCAAAGGTAAGGGGTGGGCAGCACTCACCTAGGGGGTCACTGAGGATTTCGGTCAAGTCCACAGTGCCTTTTCTGGTCATGTGTCTTCACTTGTCCTTTGTCTCAGGATCTGAGGAGCAGGAATAAGGAACTCAGGGAGAGATCCAGGAAGATATCCGACTGTGTTAAGAGAGGACAGACAAAGTGGCACTTGGAGGGAGGACACTTGCAGCAATGTAAAATGATTTCACAACTATTGCATCAGAGCTGCAGGTGTGAGACAGCCTAAGCCTGTCTCAGGGTGCAGTGGACAAGCGGAAAGGAATGGTAAAATTTCCACTGACAATTGAAATTTTGTAAAATAGCCTGCTACTCTTGGTTGTATCACTTGAATGTATGCAGGCATATTTCTGTGGGTATATATAGGTTCACTCAACCACACCAGCCCCTCTTGCCCCCATCGGGGATGGGCTTTCTCAAGCACAGTGCCCCTCCTGCTTGGGTCGGCCACGCTGCGGGTCCTCGCCTGGGGCCGGGCTGCTGCAGGGCACTGAGTCCCCGAGGCACAGCCTGTGAGACACGACAGGTACATCTCTGCTCTTGACTGAGGGCCTCCTTTTCCTCCTGCAGTGTAAGAATTCCGGTGACTCAGTTAGAAGCATGCTTCAAAGCTGTCCGTGTCCTTGCCATCCAGAAGCGGAGCCTGGAAGCTTCCTAATTTCTCCAGAATGCGATTTACATTCACCTTCGACAGGTGAGTCTGTGTCCTTTTACAAGTAGAGGAATTACTGCAGTTTTCCTGGAACTTACTCACCACTAGTCCATCTGATTTTTCTGTGCTAGGATTCAGTATGGCATGCTAAAAATTCTGGAGTCAGATCTTGAATCCATGATGAAGAGGACTATTTATTTTATTTCTTTATATGATAGTATTTTACTTTCAAAACTCAGAATTTTCGGTTCTTTCAGGAATTTTTTGGGGGATTGGAGAAACAACTTTGCTCTTACCATCTTTCTGACCTGTTGCTTTATGACTCTCACCTGTCTTCTGTCACTTGTGTGGTGGTTCCATTTGTGACCCTGTCCGGGTTGTTCATGTTATAAAACATAAAGTCTGTAAAAGTACAGTCCCTTTTACTCCGAAGACATTTCCACAAATGCTACTTAAATCTGAGTGTGGTTTTAAGAAGACAGAATCATTAGAACATGTACTTGCAGGTTGCTAGTGCAAAACCCCCTAATCAAAAGTCTAGCTTAACATCTAAAATCTTTCTAATCTTCCTTGGATTTGTATGGATAAGTGAAGCAGTTTGATAAGAACTCAAGACCAGGGTTAGAATACAGGCTGGTGTAGCTCAGCAGGTCCTCCAGAGCTGGTGCTGTGCCAGAGGGCAGGGCCAAGGGGAGAGGGCAGATCCTGCCCTCCTGAGCTGACAGTTTCATGGCAAACACATTCACCAGGTGAAGAACTTGGAGTTTCTTCTAAGAACAGTGGGTTTGAAAAGAGTCTTTAAAGCACGGGAGTGACACAATCCCATTTGTCTCAAGTAGGGGAGAGAGGCTGGGGGGGGCTGCTTGGGAGACTCGTGAGTCCAGGTGGGCAGTGTTGCTGGCTTCGACTTGAGCGGTCGGACGGTCAGTGGGAAAAAGCGAACAGATTTTAGGCAGGTTTGTATGGTAAAAAGGAAAGGATGAATGATGTCTGTGAAGGTAGGATGGAGTAAGGCCCAGGTTTCTGGGTGGATTAATGAGGTAAATGATGGTCCTGCTGTGCTCTGAGGAGGGAAAGCTGCAGAGGGATTTCTGGGGGAAAACTGATGAGTTCAGCTGTGGGTAAAGTGAAAGGCTGTTAGATGTGTGGTCTGGGAGCTCTGGTGAGAGCCAGTAGTGAGTAGGGGGAGGGGAGAGAGACTTTCAAATCATTTTGTCTTGTGAACATACAAATAAGTATGAGTAATGACACACTTAAAACCTCTATATTCTGGATTTAAAACCCATTAACATTTTGCTATATTGACTGCAGAAGTCCTTAATTTTTTTAATAGAAATAAAATAAATAGAAATAAAATAGTGGAGTTAATGAACATGTTAGAGTTGATGTGTGTCCTTGTATGTATTTTGATACCTCATCTATTTATAACCATAATCTATAAAGAGTTAACTAGTTTAGCATAAGAGTTAAACAGGGGGATGTGACACACACGGTTGGGGCTTGAAGCAGATCTTTTCGGGAAAATTATGTAGCCTTGCTGTACCTTAGTTCCATCTTCTGTGATTGCCCATGGGCCCCACATCACAGCTGATTTCCTAGACTAGATGTTGGGAGGGAGGCTGCTGAAGGGAGTAAAGAGTGGCAACAGCTAGGGACACTGAAGAGAGAGACAAAAACAGATTAAAGCCGATAAACTGAGTACAAATACCCTCAAAAGGGAAAGAATCCCGCAGTGTTTTGAGCCCCTTAGCATAAGGGAAACAAAACCACGTGGACCCAAAGCTCTTGAGCATGTGAGTATTGTGGGTGGGAAGGTGTCATCAGAAAAGCGTTGAGAAAAGTTCTTTTGGATTCCCTTGACGTTTCCAGTAAGGATGGGGAGCAGAAGCGAAAACCCCCCGCTTCACAGTGGAAGCTGCTTTTTTGTGTGAAACTGACCAAAGGTTGGAAACCAGTCATTAACGATACTGGCAAATGAAGAGACTTCTGGATTAGGTGGGGCACTTACTGTGACTTCCAGGTGACCTGCTGGCTGGGGGCTGTGAGGCGGGCAGTAGGTTTGCAGGGTGGCCCGGGCATAATCCCTGGCTCTGAGGCTGCTGGTCTGATAAGAAGACCTGGGCACACGCAGTCCTAATGGGGCAGCTAGGGATGTAGCCTGGGATACCTGCCATGCTGAGCACGAGAAGAGGGCTCCCCTGAGTTGGTGTCCCTGTGGAGAGTGGTAACATCCTCCTGCATTGGAGGAAGAGCCTCTGAGCAGGGTGCCGGATGCACAGGCAAGACCAGCCTGAGCACGGAGGGTTCGGGGTGCAGGAAGTCATACAGTGGCCCGAGCAGCCTTGTTCCTGAGAAACTGGAGGGAAAAGATGCTGAAAAGGCAGGCTAGGGTCAGACTCTGTGGTGGGTCATGAGTGACAGTAAAGGACTGGTCAGGCAGGCAGAAGAGAACCCTGTGGGCGTCCCAGCTGGGGCGTCATGCCAGACGGAGGAGCAGAGTTATAGAATACGCCACTTATTAGCTGTGGGACTTTGAGCAAGATCACCCCACTTCTCTCTATATATCGTCATCTGTAAAGTGACACAGTGACAAGCTTGTGTCATCAGAAGGCTTAGTTTAGCTCTGATCCTCTTTGTCCAGTCCTGTCAGTGCTGCCCTGCAAGGTTCTGCAGCGGCGGCTCTTACCCTGAGATGGGAGGGCGTAGAGGGACATTGTAGCACCCGAGGTCAGGAAGGGGTTGCTTTAAAAACAGACATGTAGCCACCTGCAGCTGTAGACTGGCAGGCAGTTTGGTTGATGGTCGTGGAGAGGACTTTGGAGGACTTAGCATCGTCTTAAGACTTGCTTTCCCTTGGGGACCGGAATTGCCTTTGCAGATTAATGTTGAAGATTTGGGCTTCTGGCAAAGCTGTTTTCAGAGATAGGCATATAAGTATCATATTGTATAAAATAAAATGCTTTTATTTAATGTGTGGGACTTTGTAGCTGTTTGGAATAGCTCTGTTGGCCTGGTCTCCACGGAGAGGGGTCAGCAGAGCCATGCGGGAGGGTAGCAGCCCACCATGCTGCTGCAGGGTGTTCTCCCCAGCACGGCACTCTGCTGAGTTGACTCTTCCCTGAGTTTGGTTGCCAGATGAGCAGACAGCAAAGCGGTGAGTTCTGGTGGGATTTTATAATGACAGGAAGAAAGAGGGACCTGTAGTTTTTAGGACTAGAACACGCTTTTTGTTCCTGATCCAGTGTGTTCCATTACAGAATTGATGAGTTGTGTCTATTCTGGGACTTGTCGACTGAAATAAATGTGCAGCCTAAAAGTTAAGAGCTATGCTTTATTTGGAGGGAGGACTCTAGCCGGGATGACAGCCTTCAGATCTCTCTGAGGGACTGCTCCCAGGAAATGGGGGAGGAGCTAGGATTATGTAGGAGCTTTACAACAAAGACCAGGGAGTTGGAACAATAAAAGATTGCTTGTTATCTAAAGAAAACCAGGAATCTTAAGTTCAAGAATTTAGTGCTTTTCTATGTATGGGAGGAAGCAAACATTTGTGCTCATTGAATTCATTCCTTTTACAAGCACCTAGCTATCTAGGACCAGTATCTTGTCCTTTCTTATTCTGAGTCCCCTCAGAGGGCACCATTTGAGTGGCTGGGGAGGCTGGGTTGCAGGCCTGTCCCCACTGGGGGGTGGCGGCAGCCGCTAATGACTTGGTTTCAGCATTCTTTGTTTACTGACATCGTTGCAGTATTTTCATTCACGTTGTAGTATTTTCATTCACAGTGCTCCCCCTTGGTCCTAAATTCGGCCAATATTTTGAGAGACATTTCATGACCAATTTTGTCCCACAGTGCTAGGAAATCTCATTCTTAGGTTGAAGAATCTTCTGACCTGCCATTCAAAGTGTTAGGTGTTTTTATCAGGCCCTGTTGATACTAAAAGTTCTCTGGATCGCCTGTCTTACTAGTCTATTATGATCCAGGAAACGTTTACCCTTTGTTGCTCATTCCCATACCTAGAATCACACACTTACAATTATTTTATGCAGGGTTATAAATTTTATCTACTTCTTCAAGGTGTTTAGCCATCATCAATCTTGTTGTAGGCCTAGATACACACTGGGAAATGTAAGAGACAGCAATCTTATAAAATAGACAGGATATAAGTAATAAAGTTAGTAATGTTAATAAAGTCACGGTTAAGAAATTTTTAGTCAAGAAGTTATATATTTGGGTTAAAATTTTGCTTGTGTTTCTGATTGAGTTTGAGTGATCTTATGAGAAATTTCATATTTATGGTCAGGCTCAGAGAAAGTATAATTAGCCAGGCGAGATCTTCCACCTTGTAAGATCAACAGTGGCCTAAACAGAACTATAATTTCTTTTTAGAATAAAGTTTCTGAGGGCTATTTATTTAAAGCCTTGGAGTAGGGAAACCCACCAAGGTAACACAGGATTACTAGACATAGGTAATTTACCATAAACTTAAGAATTGGAGTACTTCATAATCAAAGTTAGGAGCAATTATCAAAGTAATTAGTATACAGGCCTGGTCCGGTGTCTTGGGTCAGCTGTCTAACTCAGATGTCATCTTCTTCTCATCCTGGCCTGATAGCTTTTTCTCCATTTGGGCATTGTTTTAAGGTGAGCAGTACTCTATAGGCCAGTGCACTGCAGGGGCTCTTTCTGATTGGAAATGAACCCAAAAGTCAGTATTCTCCAGCTTTGCTCTGTATGGTCTAGTTAAGAGTACCTGATAAAGGGTCCGTCCATTCAGGTTGGAGACAGTCCTTTAAGTCATGCCTGTTCTAGTATGTATAATCCCCTGGCTGCAGGTCATGGGGCATTGGATCTTTACCCAAGGATAGATCACTAAGCTTCAGAAAGAAACATACAGTGTCCTTTTAATAATTGAATTGAACTTTGCAGCAATGTAATGTAACAGCAAGGAATGATCTGAGAAATGTCTTAATAAATATAGACCTCAATTAACAAAACTAGAATTTAATATCCACTAAAATATAATCCTTTTCTCTCTAAAGTTCCCTCATTTTTATCAAATATAGTCAAATTGAGGTTACTTTGTTTACAAGTTAAGTCTGATTATTTGATCATATAGGGTTTTTTAAATTGGCTATGTTGGAACTTTTAATAAGGACTTTTAGGCTAGAATGTTAATGAGGTTTTCTAATGCCAGGAAAGCCACATCAAGGGCTTGTCATAGATTTCTGCCTAACAGATTTAGGTAAATTCTTTTCTTTTTGAGGTCCTAAAAATACCTTGAGATTCCTATACCTGCTAGGAGATGATCTTCATAATTTATCGGATAGAGTCACTTGGGACCTAAGAGATTTTAGTCTCTTGAGGGATCAGATAGAGAGAAAAGATAACTGTTCCAAGTCTGCTTACATAGGTATAATTTATCAAATTGCCGTGAATCATAACTAGCTTAAGGAGAAGAGTTTCTTTGTCTCTGGGAAACAGGTTAAAAGCCAATAGTATTTCAGACAAAATCAAAAATTATAACCATATTCATCAGTTTACTCAGTCCTTCGTAACTATTTCTTTTAATGAAAGTTTTCATTAGACCTTTAAAATTTCTTACCCAGTTTAGTTCAGTGCTATAGTTTGAAATTTATTAGAAACTAGTAAATCTCCTTGAAGAGAGAGCATTTTGCAAAATCATCAGAAGAAAACAATTACCTGCCTATAAATGACAAAAGATTTAACAGCATGGTTAAATACTGTTACACTGTAATTGATAAAGAAACCTGGTCACAATAACCAGAATTATGACTGGTAACATTTCAGATATACCAGAATTTTAGGGAGCCCATATAAATTTCTAGAATATCAATATTAATAATATTTTCTCATACAGTATAACCTAGGAGGATTTATTATTCATTTGACAATACTTCCCATGTTATTTAACATGCCAAATGAAACTTACTACTTTAAAATCTCTCTTTGAGATGTTTCAGGGGCCATTTGTAGCATCCCAAAGTTAAATGGAGATGAAAAGAACTTTAAAGAGAAATTGATATTTGGGGAGCTTTTTAAGAGGTTTCAAAATACTTGGTCAGATAAACTTATAGATCACTGTAAAGTAGTACTTATTCATTAACAAGAAAATATTTCAAAGGTAAAGGCAGAAAAGATCCCTTAAGTGGTACAAGACGCTTTACAATTTGTTACTGAAGGTGGATTAACATTATAAGAAAATTTTGTCCTCTTAACCGAGAGAAAACCAAATCTAGTCTTGTACCATCTTACTTCTAAGATTCATTTACTTTGCGCAAATTGATGCTAAACTTAGCCAATTCCGACCACGTACAAATCTATTCCCTCAGAGTTCCTCTTCCACAAGCCTTCCACAGATTTCTATACTCATATTAGTGTGTCACTTATTTTCTCTTCCATTCAGAAGTAACCAGCTTCAGGACAAAGTCACTATTTTTCATTAATAAAATATAATCCCATTCCTTATATCTTCGTTTACACATTTATCTTACTTTCCTAGGATACTGAGATCTTTCTCTTAATAATAGAGACTATTTCAGGGTGGCACCAACCATTTATTAATATTTCTAAACACCTTTAATTTCTCTGTAAGAGGAAGTCAAATGTTAAGTAATTCATATTTCAATCTTATTTTATCTGAAAATGGCATAGTTATTTAATAAAATCCTATCATTTAACTTAATTTAGCACAACTCCAGAATTTAAAGATACCAAACATTTAGAGATTATTTTAAGCATACCTTTTGAATATATATTTTAAAGAATTTACCCAAAATTCTCATCTCATTTGCATTTAATTTACTTAAAATTTTATCACACCACATTACTTTTTTTTTTTGACAAATCTGCAACAGATATAACAGGATCTTATTTGACTTTCATTAATCCTAGGTACAGTAAAGGTATTATACTTAATACTGATGACTTTAAAGATGTCTATATTAATTAGGACATACTTAAACTAAACTTAATACCAAGTATTATCTTAATATTGAATATTTTCCAGTTCACGTGAACCTGAAGGTCAATTTGGTCAGTTTTTATTTTAAAAATACTTAATTTGTAAGCTCTTATTTTTTACATCAATTAAGCAGAGCTCTTTGACTTTGATTTTTTTTTTTAGACTTAGAAGTATCTCATATCTATAATGTGTATGCAGGCTTATAAAGAGACAAAAGCTAGAGATCTCATAGCGTCCCTTTAAAACTTACTTATGAGATAGTTATAATAATAGTTGGAGTAAGCTGAATTTGCTTGCTCAAGTCACCAAGGCTTACTATTTATGAAAAAGACATTTAAGATTTCTTGACGAAGTCTGAAGGACCCGTCAGAGTTCTGAGTTCTAAAATGCCAAAAATTTCTTTGGCCTTAAGTTTTATCTCATTGAGCTAATTAGGCTCAGTCCCAGGTCACTGTTTGCTGTATTTACATTTCTGATCTTCAAGACAAAGATAGACGCTTCCAGTTCCCCAGAGAACTGCTCTGTCACCCAGGCCCAATTGTATCTCCTCAATTTGCTTTTTTGTATCAGTGACAAGGGCTGTAAACAAAGAATTCCATGTTTTGAAACTTAAGGTTTACTTTTTCTTGTCTTCCAAAGTTTGCATAAGGCATTTAGTAAGGTCTCTTTTCCTTGAGTTATAAGTTAAACACAAGGTAAACCTCTTATTATATATTTTTATTAGCCACTGAATATTAGTTTTTAGTTTTACATTATATTGGACGGCTCATGTAACTCTATTGGTTTCCTTAATTTGTTCAATTTCTGAGGGACAGATATGTGCCCAGCCTTATAATACCAAGAAGGGGAAGTGTTTCTCCATTGAAACATATCTATCCCACAACATAATTAAGCAAAAGATTTATATAAAGCCCATTTAAATATACCAATTTTATAAACTTTTATCTCAATTTTATTAACTCTTACACCTTTAATTTTAATATTTATTAGGTTTAATCAATAATTTTCATTTCTAGAAGGAGTGCCAGAAGCCTTTATCTTTTCTTTCCTTTTTTTTTTTTTTTATGTGCACTGTATATAATTTTATAGAAAAGTCTCTGGGATCCCCAAGTTTGAGCCAAAGAACTTGGGCCCTTCTAAACTTTTAATTTGATTAATTGGTCTGTTGCCCCAATCATTGATCAAGTATTTCAGTCTACATATATATATATATATTTCTAGCCCTATAAATACATACATTTTAAACTGCGGTAAATAAAACGGAGTTGTTTGAACTTTAATGTTAGGGGGCAGTAGGTGATCTCTTTGGCCTTTTTTTTTTTTTTTTAACTTTACGTAGTGTAGTATCAAAACCTTGTGTCTAAATCCAAAAATGTCCATTTTATTTATCTCACTCAAAATAACCATTTAAAAATATTTATCCATTTGGGATAAGCCCATTATCTTTTTTTTTTTTCGTTAAGAAAAAATCGACGTTTTTACATTCCTTTTTCCAGTTACTCAACCTAATTAAAATTAATTATTCTAAGTTCTTCTTAGCATCTCTAAAACCATTGATGGGCAAGGAAAAACACAAATGTAGGTTTTCAAAGCAGTTTTTTTTTTTTAAATTAAATTCTTAGATTAACCATTTGATATATTTTTCTACCTTTAAACCTGATTTTAATAGGTACCAATAAAACAGCTGTTTATATTGAGAGCTCTTTCAACTTTCACCAATTTAAAAGTTTTTTCAAATTAAAGGATCCATCATATGGCCATCAATTTATATATATATATATATAAACCAATAAGATGAAGACATTTTTCCACATGAGAGTGGGGGAGTTGCCTTAATAAAATTCAAAAGTTTACTCTCCAAAAGGTAAACGCCTTTGTGGTCCAGGCTGATGCAACAAAGGTTAAGATGGCAAAATGTCTGAAAATTAGTACTATAAAAGGATTGTTGAGAAACCCAATTTATTTGCGTGGCCACCATATGTACACAATACTTCTGCCTTTTGCATGGCAGAGTCCAAGTTTTCCTTTAAAAAAAGGGAAACATATATATACATACATACACACACATAAAACACTCAGAGAAAGATAAAACGTTAACAAATCAAGGACACAGGAAGAGAAATCCAAGTTCCCCCTAAAGGGGATTTTGTTTTTATAAGTTCAGAGTTCCAAAAAATGTTTTTATCAGGCCTGGTTAGTTACTTTCAGAGTGAGTTTTTTTTTTTTTCTAATTCCCAAATACTGTTGTAAGTTTTGTACGTATATAAAACTGGCTGGGGTATTAGTTGGAGGCTGGCAATCTGTTATTTCTTTTTCTTTTCTTTTCTGTTTATTTATTTATTTTTTTGAAAGTTCTATTCCCCATTGTAAGGTCGGGTTCTCAAAATAAAATTGCTAGTAAGTTTTCCCGCAGGGACAACTCTATGGCATGAAGTCTTTCCCTCTACCACTCATGCAAGTTTCTCTGTCACAGGAGAAAGCTGTTACCAGCCAGGAGGAGGGTCCCATTTTTGGACTTGAAAGGTTCCTCATAAGAGTTTTACTTTCATCCCGAAAAATTCAGTAGAGGTAACCAAATTGAGGAAAACATTAGACCAGCCTCTTACCTAACCACTCAGTCCTGAACCCACTGTCTTTCAACTTGGACCCACTCAGGACGTCTCCACTGGGTGAGTATTTTCCTGGTATGTTTCCACCAGCCCCACCTCGGACGTCTCCTCAAGGTGGGTATTTCCCGTTATCTTTCAACCAGGCCCCACCCAGAATGTCTCCACTGGGTGGGTAATTCCCCCCAGTATCTTTCAACTGAAGGGCCAGGTACCTGGATACACCGCCAAATAAAACTCAGGATCATCAACCAATATGAGAGATCCAAGAACCAGGAGAGACTCACCCAAATTCATCTGGACTCCCCAAGGAGGCGGATGGGCACAAAGGGCCACTGCTGGTACCAAGGCTCCGGTTAGTAGGAGAGTTCAGGTAGAGAGAAGTCTGCTCTGGGTCCATTCATGGTTCCCAAAACTGTTGACTGAAATACATGTGAAGCCTCAAAGTTAAGAGTTATGTTTTATTTGGCGGGACGACTCGAGCAGGGATGACAGCCTCTCAGATCGCTCTGAGGGACTGCTCCCAAGAGGTTGAGGAGGAGCTAGGATATATAGGAGCTTCACAACAAAGACCAGGATGTTGGAACTATAAAAGATTGCTTGTTATCTAAAAAAAGCCAGGTATCTCAAGTTCAAGAATTTAGTGCTTTTCTATGTATGGGAGGAAACAAACATTTGGGCTCACTGAATTCATTCTTTAGACAAGCACCTACCTATCTAGGGCCAGTATTCTGTCCTTTCTTATTCTGAGTCTGCTCAGAGGGCACCATTGTGAGTGGCTGCAGAGGCTGGGATTCAGGCCTGTCCTTGCTAGGGGGTGGCGGCAGCCGCTGATGACTTGGTTTCAGCATTCTTTGTTTACTGACATGGTTGAAGTATTTTCATTCACATTGTAGTATTTTCATTCACAGACTGATTATGGATAATCTGCAACCTTGGAAAGGAGCCGAGATGGAATTACTGCAGGTACCTTCTACTTTAATAAGCGTGTGCAAACATAAACAGGGAGGAAGCATACAAAAGGATTTGGTGGTTTATGAAAGGGTTTCTGCACATTACAGCAGAAGGCAAGGCAGAATTCCTCTTCTTTGTGGGCAGGGACATGAGTCCACCTTTCTTTTCTGTAGCGGTTTCTGAGAACAATTTATGGTAATTAACCAACATTGACAAACGGTGGCACACATTGCATTTAAGAGCTGGCTGGCTGCAAACTTGTGTATTGGACAGGTGGACTTCATAGGCAAGTGGTCAGGTGGATGGGAGAAAGATGGATCCCAGGCCTGGGCCCATATTCAGGTTTAAATCGCCATTTCCTCACCATAGGGCCTTGGACTAGAATGTAACCTCCCTTAACCCGTTGGTGAATCTGTGAAATGGGTGTGATAATACTCGCTTCTTCCTGGGTTTGTTGTAAGTTGTAAACAGTATTATAACACACATGAAGCACTTAACACACTGGCACTTAGCAGTGTTCACTGTGTGCGGCCGCCCCGCTTGGCGTGTGTCAGAGCCGTAAAGGCAGCATGTGTCTGTTGAGGGCACACTGGTAGCCCCTTGAATAGGTTGTGAATTTGGTGATTTCCTTTAATCCTTGTAGCTCTGTGTGCCATGGGCTGTTATTTTCATGGACAGGTGAGAAATCTCAGGGTAAAAAAGACTGTGTAATTTGCCCAAATTCAAAACATAACTGGGTACAGGTCCTTGGTTCAGCATGGGCCCCTGGGACTTCTACCCTCTCCATTCAGCACCAGAGCCAGATGAGGGGTTGGCTGTCTCCCAGCCCAGAATATCCAGCAGGCAGCAAGACACACCTGGCCCTGTGCTGCTTGAGCAAAAACTCCGGAGGGGAGGCAGTTACAAAAGGGTTAAACATAAGAACAGACGACTGAAAATTGTGATCAGCTCTGAGAAGGAAAGGAACACAGCTCGCCGTTTTGAGCTGGAAGCTTTCCCGTCGGGGCTGCTCTGGGGGCGTTCATCTCAGCTAAACAAGCTCTGCTGCTGCACCAAGACAGGAAGGCAGGGCGCATGTGACCAGGTAGACTGGGCCTCGTTGATCATACACATTCCCCTTTAAGCGGCAGCTCTCATGGGGCACTTACCTAGTAAACAGACGTCGGCCATAATCATCACGCACTTTTCTCGGTAGTCTTATTGGCCCCACCTTTGAGATGAGGTAATTGAAGCTGGGAAGTTTGCTGCATGCCCTTGATTACCTTGGAAATACCCCCACTGGTCTTTAAACCTTGACTGGTGTGGCTGTCATGTCCCAGCCCTGTGAATGGCATCGTGTAGCTTCTCCCAAGTGACCCAAATGACTGACATTGATTTTCTTAACTCGTAGGAAATGGTATGTGACAATAGGAGAAAAAGGTATGAAGAAATTGTTTGGAAAAATAGAAAAAAATCCAATTCTTCCCCAGCTGGGGGAGCGTACCCTGTGTCACTCACGCCACTCACTGCCTGGCACCTCCTCCCTGCTGACTCCGCGTTCAGAAACCACTCTGAGCTTTTGAAGAACATTTGGCCTCATGACACTCTTGACAAGGACCTGCGACCTCTCTGTCCCTGGTTAAATCTCACTTCAAAGCAATTTAAATTGTATGCAGGCTTCTCCGCTCAGATGTAAGAATAGCCTCTTTAAGTGTCTTGATGCAGCTCCTTAATGAAGATCTTGTGAAGGAAACCTAGCCAAAACCTGGGATGTATGCACATAGTGACTGTAACCTCAGCACTTTGTGAAGTTCAGAATCAGATGGGTGGGAGACTCAGGAAAGGCTTTTTTAAGGTAGCAAGGGAAAGTGAAAGGATGCAGGCTGTGTGAGACTGAAACATGTTGGTCCCAGCCAGCAAGGCACCTCTGTTCAGGATGGTGTGTGGGGAGTGCAGAGTTCTCACAAAGAAAGAAGTTGGATGAGAGGGAGGACAGTTAGGTTCTTTATTTGGGAAGGAATAAGTGGGCTGAACATTTCCTGGTTGCACAAGAGGATTGTGACATGATGTGCTTGTATTTTGGAAAGAAGGGTTTTGTGGGGACAGGTCTAGGGAGAACGCTCTCTCGCTTGGGTGTCAGCACAACAGGGAACCACATAGAACCGGGCAGACCCCAGGGCCCCTGCTGGAGGAGGTGATGCCCGCCAATTCGAGCCCTTGGGGCTGCTTCTGTCCCTTAGCTGGGCCCTCAGAGCTCCCTTCACTGGGGCCTCAGAGCTCTCTTCACAACCCAGTCCTGTTGATACAAGAAAACAGATGTAGGGCATGAGAAGGGCTGTGTCCCAGGCTTTGGTTGAGCCCCTGGGATATTCTCCGCCAGATGTGGGTCCTTGGCTTCATGCAGGGAAGAATTCAAGAGCAAGCCACTGTTGAGTAAAAGTAGATTTATTCAGAGAGATGCATTGAAAGGCAAGAGAAAGGCAACTAGGTGTGGCGGTTGGATGCTCTCATTAAAATTAGGTACACACTCCACATACAGAGTGAGGGCCTTCTCTGAAGAGGGAGAGACAGGAGTGACTGCGAGGCTGCGCTGTGTTGCTGGTTTTCATGGGCTTGGTGGTTCCATATGCTAATAAGTAGAAGGACCAGACTAAGGGGAAGGGGCAGGTATTACCAGGGAGTTGGCCATTTCCCACCCTGTGACATTTTGTGGCTAGCCTTGGGACTGCCATGGTGCCTGGGTGCGTGTTCACCATGTTACTATTTCAATGGGTGTATAATGAAGCTCAAGATCTTCTAGGAGTTAAATCTGTTCATCCTGAGCCTCAGGGCCTATTGGGGTTTGAATCCTTCACCATTTTGATGTTAATTGCTGTGGCCTTCCTTGAATGGCTGTGCTCTGCCCCCTTCCATCCTGTCTCACTCTGATGACACAGAGAGAGCAAAGGCAGGGCCCTGCCTGTATGCCTGCATTTAACAGGGGGAGGGGTGGGGTTGGCTGAGGATGCCTGTGAGTGGTGAGAAGGATGTTTCACATTTTCCCAGGTGGGACATGGGGACCTGCCAGCAGCCACCGCAGATTTATCTCACGGGTATTATGGCTTCTGTCACTCATCTTTTTCTATTTTTCTTTTTTCTAAGTAATCTAAATTTACTATCAGTTTTTTTAGGAAAGAAGTTTCTCTTTTTCTTTTCTTTGGGGCTCTTTCAGGGGGGGTAGGTAATTAGGTGTATTTATCTGTTAGTGAAAGCCCTGAGGCCTGAACCCAGGACACCGTGCAAGCTAAGTACAAGCTCTGCCACTGAGCTCTACCAGCCACAGCATCATCTTTTTCTTTTTGCTTTAGCTGCCAAGAATCTTACAGCTGAATTTCTAGTCGGCCTTTAACACTTACCCTGACTTCACGGCCTGCATTTTTATGACTTTACCTCCCCCTGGTTTCATTTAAGTATTGAATCTCCATTTTCTCTTCACTCTAACTTTTGTCTTTTTGTTGTTATGGTTTATAAGCTGTGTTTAAAAAATTGTTTAATTTCTCTTCTAGCAGGAGGCTGAAAGTAAATAAATATGAAAACAAACTTATCACACTTAAATGCTTTTATACATTCTAAGCTGTTTTGTAGTTACTTAAAAACCGAATTGAATATTAAAGTGATAACATTTTTAAATGATTTTTAAAATTTTTTATAAAGTTATAGCTGATTTAAAATATGATATAAGTTTCAGGCATACAATAAATGCACAATTTTTAATATTATGCTCCATTTATAGTTATTGTTAAACATTGGCTGTATTCCCTGTGTTGTAAGATACATCCCTGTAGCATGTTTATGTTACATGTAGCAGTTTGTATAAGAAAGTTGGGTAATGCAGTCTGGGGCATGGCTGTGTCTGACCCAGGTTCACGGTCACCCTGCCTGTCAGAGCCCAGGCCCTCACTCCTGTCTGCAGTGCAGCGAGTGGAGGCAGCTCTCATCAGCGCTGGCACCACCCTCTGAGTGGCAGTGACAGCAGTGACTGTATGTGGACGTGCAAAGTGTTGTTCCAGGAGCTTTACATGCATTTCTGCATTTAATACTTAAAGCCCTCCTGTGAGGAGTCGTTTTGTTTTTTAATGAATAATACACTTTATTTTTATTTTGATAGGCTTCAAACCTCAGGAAAATTTACAGGAGTAGTACAATGAATGCTTAGATACACTTCACCTAAAAGGGCAGTTTTTGCCCTTTTGTGTCTGGCTTATTTTAGCATACTGTCTCAAGTTTCATCCATGTTGTAGCCTGAATCAGTACTTTATTCTTTTGGTTTAATAATATCCTTTTTCTTTTTTTTCATTTTTGATCTATTTAAATATATTTTCACTGAAGTGTAGTCAGTTTATAATGTTGCATAAGTTTCTTCTGTACAGCACAATACTTCAGTTATATACGAACATACATGTATTCATTTTCATATTCTTTTAAAACATATGTTACTATAATATATTAAATATGTTTCCCTGTACTATACAGTGTAAACTTGTTGTTTATTCTATACAAAGTCAGTATCTGCAAATCTTGAACTCCCAATTTATCCCTTCCCACACCCTCTTCCGTCTGGTAACCATAGATTGCTTTCTGTGTCTCTGTGTCTGTTTCTGTTCTGAAGATAAGTTTTGTTTTTTGTTTTTTTAGATTCCACATATAAGCGATCTCATATGGTATTTTTCTTTCTCTTTCTGGCTTGCTTCTCTTAGCATGACATTCTCCAAGTCCATTCATGTTGCTGCAAATGGCATTATTTTATTATTTTTTATGGCTGAGTAATAGTCTACGGTATATATATATACTACAACCTCTTTATCCAGTCATCTGTCAGTGGACATTTAGGTTGTTTCCATGTCTTGGCTAGTGTAAATGGTGCTGCTGTGAACATTGGGGTGCAGGTGTCTTTTTGAATTAGTGTTCCTTCTGGATATATGCCCAGGAGTGGGATTGCAGGGTGATATGGGAAGTCAATTTTTTGTCTTTTGAGGAATCTCCATACTGTTTTCCACAATGGCTCCACCAAACTGCATTCCCAGCACAGTGTAGGAGGGTTCCATTTTCTCCACAGCCTCTCCAGCATTTATTGTTTGTGAACGTCTGAATGCTGGCTATTCTGACTGGTGTGAGATGATACTTGATTGTAGTTTTGATGTACATTTCTCTGATAATGATATTGAGCATTTTTTCATGTGCCTATTGGCCATTTGAATGTCTTCATTGGAGAAATGTTGGTTTAGGTCTTCTGCCCATTTTTGGATTGAATTGTTTGCTTTTCTTTCTTATTCAGTGTAAAAGCTGTTTACATATTCTGGGAATTAAGCCCTTGTCAGTCTCATTTATTGCAAATATTTTCTCCCATTCCATAGGTTGTCTTTTTGTTTTGCTTATTGTTTCCTTTGCTGTGCAAAAGCATGTAAATTTAATTAGATCCCACTTGTATATTTTTGCTTGTATTTCTATTGCTTGGGTAGACTGCTCTAGGAGAACATTGCTGAGATGTATGTCAGATGTTTTGCCTATCTTTTCTTCTAAGAGGTTTATAGTGTCTTGTCTACATGTTCAAATCTTTAAGCCATTTTGAGTTTATTTTTGTGTATGCTGTGAGGAAGTAGTCTAACTTCATTGATTTTCATGCAGCTGTCCAGTTTTCCCTACACCATTTGGTGAAGAGGCTGTCTTTACTCCATTGTATGTTCTCACCTCCTTTGTCAAAGATTCAATGAACAATAGTTTGTGGGCCTATTCTTGGTAATTTTGTTTATCCATTCATTGAAGGATGGATATTGTTTGTAACTTTTGGCTACTCTGAATAATACTGCTGTGAATATTGATGTGCAAGTTTTTGTGAGAATATGTTTTCATTCTGTTGGCTGTACAGTTGGCCCACCATATCTGTAGCTTCCACTTCATGGATCCAGATGGCTGATTGTAAAGGGACTCGAACATCCTTGGATTATGGTATCCAGGGTGGGGGGTTTCTGAAACCAACCCCCGAGGATACTGAGGGATGACTCTATATGTAGGAATGGAATTGCTGAGCCATATGATAACTCTAATCTTTTGAGGAAACACCAGACTTTTCCAAAGAAGCTGCACCATTGTCCCGTTCCACTGGCCGCATATGAGGTTTCTTTGCCTCCTGACTGACACTTGTTATTGTCCATGTTTTGATTATAACCATCCTAGTGGGTGTAAATTGAGATCTCATTTTGATTTTGATTTGGCTAGTGATGCTGAGCATCTTTTCATATGCTTATTGGCCAATTGTGTATCTATTTAAATCCTTGACAAATTTAAAAATTGGGTCGATTTTCTTTATATTGTTCAGTTGTAAGCATTTGTTATATATCCTGGATACTAGTCTCTTAGATACATGCTTTGCAAATTTTTTCTCCTATTCTGCAGATTGTCATTTACCTTTACTTTTTTTAAACATTAAAACAATTTCTTTATAGGGGAGGTAATTAGATTTATTCATTTATTTTATTTTTCTTGCTAACCACGTACTCTATCACTTGAGCTACCCGCTTCCCCTGTCATTTCACTTTCTTGATGCTGCCCTTTGTAACAAAATGGTTTTAATTTTGAAGAAGTCCAGTTTATATGTTTTTTTCTTCTATCACTTGTGCTCTTGGTATTGTATCTAGGAAACCATAGCCTATCCTAGGACCACAAGGATTTATACTGTGTCTTCTTTAGAAAGTTTATAGGTTTAGTTTTTACGTTTCTGTCTGTGATCCATTTTGAATTAATTTTTATTTGTTATATACAATAGGGGGTTCCAGATTTCAGATTCATTCTTTTGCCTGCAGATACCCAGGTGTCCCTGCACCATTCGTTGAATAGACTATTCTTTCAATGGAGTGTTGTTTGCACCCTTGTGGAAAACTGATTGTAAATGTAAGTTTCCCCCCCTGGATTTTTTACTGTGTCTCATAGATTTATATATCCAAATTTATGCCAGTACCATACTGACTTGAGTACTATAGCTTTTAAGTAAACTTTAAAGTGAGTCCTCCAACTTTGCTCTTCTTTTTCAAGACTGTTTTGGCTGACCTGGGCCCCTTGCACTTCCATATGAATTTGGGGATTAGTTTTTCAATTTTTGCAAAGAAGTCAGCTGGAATTTTGATAGGGATTCCATTGAATTTGTAGATCACTTTGGGGAGTCTTAACATTTTTAACAATATTGTCTACCATTCCTTGAACAAGGGATGTCTTCCATATATGTAGATGTTTTAAAAATTTTTTCTGTGATACTTCAAAATGTTCAATGTACAAATCTTGTAAATTTTTGTTAAATGTATCTCCCATTTTATTTTTAATGCTGTTGTAAATGGAAAGACTGAGGTTCTTAAGGGTGGGACTATATATCAATTTGTTTATTTCTAGGATTCCTACACAACAAATACACTAGGTTTATATTTCCTACATAAATCTATCCACAACTCTTCCCACCCCCGTGTTATAAGAAACCAAGACCGAGGTTAACTTATCTGAACACCTATGTGGAAGTGAGAAATGAGACCCTTGGGTGGAGCACTGTGCAGATGATACTGAGAGCTTATTGAGGATGGCTTCTTCTTAATTTCTTTTAAACAATCCTTTCAGTGTAAATAGTCAGATACATTAAGAACATGCCCTTTTGATGTCCAGAGGATCTAAGACTGTCATTTTCAAATAATTTCTAGTGAGAGTGTTGTACTTGAAACTAATTTGCATCAATCTTTGAAGATTTATGTTTCAGGATCTTTGACTAAAGAACACCTGTCTTTATTCAATAACTACGACTAAATTCTCAAACAACATGTAAGAGTTTGAGCAAACTGCCCCCGCCCCGTAGTGCTGGTTGGCTTCAGCTGTAACTGGAGTCAGCGCTTACCTCTCGCAGTACGCTTGTGCTGATCTTCTCAAAGGGGTTCGTCCAACAGTTTGTCTGTAGTCTGTTGGACAAAGCCATAAAACATTGATTTAAGGTTGCTGGAATGCAATATATTCTTATTAATATTAAGTAAGCACATATTGAGTGCTTACTGTATGATGAAATTGTCCCTCAGCCTCACATGAATATTATTTCTCTTAAAACCTCACATATTTCCTTGTTATTCCCACTTTACAGATAAGGACACTGAGGCTTAGGTCTTCTCTCTTTTAGGGAGAGCTCATTATCAATGACTGGAAGTTGTAGGGAAAAAGATATTGATTTATCCTGGGAAAACATTTTTCTGAAAGTCAGCATTGCAGAGGGTGACCACTGAAGAGGGTGATCATTGTTCGAGTGAGACGAGCCCCGGGTTGTACGGAGTCAGCATCCTTGTCCTGGACACGGCACACGTAGCGCTGCGTGGTGGGTGAGGCGGCGCGGCCGCACAGGGAACGAGGATGCCGGGCCGTTGGGCTGTGCTCAGGCCTGGTGGGGCTTTCTCCTAAGGGCAGTGGACCATCATTGACAGATTTTAAGTAGGGGAGTGGGGTGCTCTTGTAGATCACTTTTGTTCTTGTAGAATGCTTGGAAACATTTAGAAGGCTCGGCAGGAGGTGATGTGATGAGTCAGAGTAGGGTGGCTGCGAGGTGTAGCTGTGTTCAGTTTTCAAGTGATTTTCAGTCCCAGGTTTGTGGCTCAGTAGCTGTGTCACTTAGGATGACGCACTCAAGGAAGTGAAACAATTTATCTAATCAATTGAAGCAGTGATGGACCCACTTCCCAGGACTGCTGTGGATATCCAGTGAGATACCATGTGCACAGTGTGCAGCATGGTCCCCAACACAGGGTCAGGGCTGAGTGAGTGTCAGTGAGTACCTGGTAGTGTAGGTGTGGGTGGTGGGACTCGGTGACTGAGGAAATCTGGGACCTGAAGGAGGAGTCCAGGCAAATCTGTGAGTGATGGGCCTGAGCTGGGAGAGGCACGGAGACTTTGCCCCCCGACCAGGAGCCCTGGGCAGGATGGCTATTGGAGTAGCACCATGAAGTCAGCTCTTTGCAGGTGGAGTTGGAGGTGCCCTTGAGACATCTAAGTGCAGTGTCACGAGCTCTCAGAGGAGGTCTAGGCCCGGGCTGTGCATTTTCCTATACTCTCTATCCCTGAGGATGCCGAGGTATTGATCACTGAACGTGAAGACATACTTTACATGACAAATGAATAGTAGTATCATCTCTGTCATCAAAGCTCGCGTCTCTTTATTCATCACTCACTTTGATAATTGGGTACTTACAGAGCTCACTTCACCGCTCTCCCCTGGGCTCAGGCTCCACAGTAAAGAGCTGGCGTGCCTCCCTCTTTTCCAGGAGAAGACAGATTTAGCTGGTGGCCTTCTATACCTCGCCAGATTAAGAATTTTAGTTTGTTGTTTCAATTCTGTTTTCTGTTGAGCATCTCCTGACAGGAGAGACATTTTACCTCATGGTCATGTTTCAATTAGCTGTTACTGAGAATTGCTGATCTGATCCATAGTGTATGTATTCTATTAACTTTGTAGAGCATTTATCATTTTTCTGTCTTTGTCCTTTAATTTTATTTGCCCCTTCAAGGCTCTGTCCTATTTGGGGCCTAATTTTTTTAAACTAAAATATATCTGTTAGCAGTTAAGAAAACAAAAGAAAATTAAAAAATGCACATGATACCTAAATTTAGAAAATATCTAGTGTGTTTTCTGTCTCAGCAATGGGAGGTTCTAGAAAGTTGTGAAAACCTTCACTATACAAGTTCCTTAAAATGCTGATTAAGAAATAAAACCTTCCTTCCTCATCTTTCAAGCTGCACAACTAATTGTCAAGAAAGTGAGGGGAAATCCTCAGAAGCCAAGACAAACCAGAAAGCAGGGATTCTGGGAGATACAGGAGCCTTAGAAGCCCTGGGGTGCCGGTTGGCTCCTGAACTGAGTTTCAGTTGCCCTGACAGGTGGGCAGGAGGTGAGCCCCAGGACTCTCACACTGGGAGTTTGATGGCTGATCATATGTAAGGCCAAGCCCATCCCGAGAAGCCTGGTTAACTAAAGGGTGAACTAGAAAAAACAAACAAACAAACAAACAAAAAAACCTCAAGGCAAGAAATTAAGGAAAGTCAGTTTTGTTGGAAAAGGGGAAAAATAACAAATCCAAAGTGAGGATTTAGTTTAAAGCTGTTCTGGCATGAGAGTGACCACAAACTCCTGGGAGAAAAGCAAAGCTCCTCCTGGAATGAGAAGCTGTGTTTTGAACGAATCAGTGAACAGCCATTCCGAAAAAGGCCTCCAGAGTCTTCTGGATCAAGATACTGGACCCAAACACCTCTCTTCCAAGGTCTCATTTAAATAACCAGAAAGGTTTTAAAAGAAAGAAGCCATAATCATAGTTCTATTTATTGATATAACTATATGCAAGGAATTCAGAGTTGACTATGGAGTTGTCTCCTCTTTTATGGACCTTACTTTCTGTTTGGGGAGACGCACTGACATAGTTGGGGAGCTTGGTGGAGGGTTGTGTTAGTCTGTTGCAATTAGCCAGGAGAGGAGATTAAGAAAGCAGTGAAGGGTGGGTGACCTTTTTAGCTTAGGACAGTCTTGTTCAGTTGGCTTTTAATTGCAGGCTCGATGAGTTGTCACTGGAGGGAATAGATCATACAGAAGATAGACATAGCTCAGGACTCTTCAGAATATACAAGTGAACGTGGAGAAAGACAGTCAAATATGTGCAGACATTAATGTCCACGTGAACGTGCTCCATCTCTGAGCCAAATATAGGACAAGTAGGCAGCACTTCTTGAGGACAGAGGAGTGGTTTTTAAGGTTCTCCAAGAATGAATCCCAGGGAATCGGGATGACCAGTTGTCAAACTGTGAGTTTGTTCTTTGGACGGCATACCAACCAAGGGTATTGGCCATTTATATGTTTTCATTTCTCTTTAATACATGTCAGGTGATGAGGACGTAGGCACAAGTGTTTGACACCTTGTCGAGGTGACTTTGGGTACCTGCCTAGAAGCGCGGGCACAGCTGCGGCTGCGTCATACATCTTGCCGCCCATCCCGTTCCCCGGCTCCATGATCACGGCAGAGTGGTTCCATGTTGACTTGTCCATCTCCTCTGTGACATCATAACCTGTCAAAAGACCGGAGCATATTAACTTGGCTTTGTTCTTTTCCATCCTTCTCTTTGAATGATGCTGACTGATAGTGGACCCAGTTATGTTAGCAGGTGTTTAACAAGTAGGGCTCTCAGTACAAGCCTTGTAATCCCCGCTGTGTGATCTAGAGAAGAAAGCTACATTCTTCCTAAATTGTTTTGATGCACTTATGTGGGAAATTGGTGTAAGTTTGAATATGTATTTCCTCTCTGAATAACCATGGCTAGAGATGAATGTGGGTAGACATAGAATGTGTTTTCTGTACTTGAACAGTATGGTCCCCTAATTTCTCCTCAGCTTTTTAAAGTCATCACTGGACTACTACCTCCAGAGTGTCCCAAAGCATCCACCACTGCTTGTTCTTCAGACACTGTGAGTTCCCAAGTTGGAGAAGGCTGCTTGCTGTTGAGGCATTCTCTGGAACATCTCTGGCTGGCTGATGTGGGCTTAGCACCCAAGACTTCGCAGACAGTAACTAACCATGATCACGTCCATTTCTGGAACACTCACGGAGGATTTTAGACCTATGCTAATGGCATATGTTACTTCATTTAGTTTTCCCAGCAATCATAATTAGATTTTATCACCTGTATTAATAAGCAAACTGTCAAAGCGAGTGATGTGCAAACTTTGGACTGGAACTCGGGTCTTTCTGATTCCTGCCTCTGTTCCCTCCCCAGCCTATCCTTCCAGATGGCCAGGAGACTCTTCCTCTGTCCTGAGGTTCCTGCTGATGTTACCACTCTCTTTGCTTCTAGGAGATTAAAACAAGTCTATACTTACTTTCCAATTGGAAATGGAATGGAGAGTTAACGTTGGAAGCCAGAAGAGTCTGTCCTGTGATGAAGTGGTCTCCGAGCCACTTCCACTGGGACGTCATGTCACTGTCTGGGACCTTTGCTCAGCCTGTGCACACGTGACAGTGCAGATGTGCGGAGCAGTCCTCCTGGACAGGGCAGTGAGTTGCAAATGAGTTTGGGGATTTGATTTCATTTCATAGCTTCCAGAGGGTCTTGGCCTGGCACTTTGAGTGGGAGCATTCCCTGTCCCACAGTCTCATGCTCTGGGCCCGTGCAGACTTGATGTGGCCTCAGCCTGAGGCTCAGGGACTGTGGTGATGAGGAGCGTTTTAGCCATGGTTTGCCGGCGGCTCTGACACTTCTGGGCCGTGGGACTTTGTCCAGGATGATAATAATTCCTCCCCGATTTTCAGATTTCCTTGCCTGTGAGCGGGGTAGTAACAGTTTCTGAGATGATTGTAACGATTCAGTAAGGGGCACAGCGTGTGCTGGCAGGTAGCTGGTGCTTAAGGAGCAGATGTCACAGTCACTCTGTCAGCCTCTCACTGTGTGCTCTGTGCTTTGAGAAGTTGTTTGTTTTGTGAAAGTCCCGCCCAAACCCTAGGGTCTAGATGAACGGTTGTTCCTTTACTTTCCCTTCCTTTTCCTCCTTCCCCTCTCTGTGTCTCATGTGTAGGTAGCAGATTCCACTGTTTCAGGCAATACGGGTATTTCTAGTAAAAGGACAGGCTGAACGTGGGGAGGTGGGGCCCGGAGGGAGTCTGGAGCATCTGCACAGCACTGTTTCCCTGCGTTTCTGCATCCGGTCCCGTCAGTGCACTAAGTCAGCCTTCCTCTTCCTTCCTGTGTCATCAGGTCTCTGTTTTATGGGAAAATCTTTTTACGTGTCTTTTTTCACTTACATGTTTCGTTCAGATGCTTCTTGCTTTTCTCCCTGTGCTTAAGCGTTCCGAGGAGAGAATTCAGCAGTGCAGCATCCTCTCTTAGCTCTATGAGTTGATCGGTTTCCACTGCAAGTCCGCCTTCTTCAAGCGGGTGGCCCCCTTGCAGCGCGCGGCCCCCGGCATCCCGGAGTCTGGCGGGAAGGCCTGCTACCGACTCCTTCTGCAGACCCTTCCTGGCTACAGTCTGTCGCTGGTTCTGCAGGACTTCAGCAAAGGTTTTGGAACTAAAATATTGCTTCAATCCCATTAACCATGCCTGGTTTGGTCCCTGCAGTCCTGTCTCATCAGGGTGAATTCTGATTCGTGTAAAATAGGGCTCAGCAGACTTTTTTCTGTTAAGGGCTTGGGAGTAAATTTTTCAGGATCTGCAAGCCTCCTGATCTCTGGTGCAGCTGCTCAGCTCTGCTGTTCAGACGCCAGAGCAGCCGGAGAATCCACACACAGACAGAGCTTTATTCACAGCGGTGGCTGGGGCTGGATTGGATGTATGAACTGCATTTGTCCCCACAGCCTCCTCACTATTGACGCCTGCACCAGAGCGTGCATTTGCGACAATGGGTGAACCTACACTGACACGTCATCATCACCCAGAGCCCATACTTGACACTAGGTTTTACACTTGGTGGTGTGCACTCTGTGGGTTTGGATAGATGTACAATGACATGTATCCACCGTCACAGCATCATACAGAGTAGTCTGTCTTAGTGACCCTAAAAATGCTCTGTGCTGTACCTCATTCATTGCTCCTTCCACTCTAGCCTCTGACAGCCACTGATCTTTTAGTCTCTGTGGTTTTGCCTTTCCCAGAACAACATAGGGTTGGAATCAGACAGTTGCAGAACCTTCCCAGATTGGCTTCTTTCACTTAATAATATGCATTTAAGGTTCCTCCATGTCTTTCCATGCCTTGATAACTCATTCCATTTTAACACCCAATAATAGTCCATTTTCTGGCTGGACCACAGTTTATCTATCCATTCACCTACTGAAGAACAGTTTAGTTGCTTCTGAGTTCTGGTGATTATGAATAAAGCTGCTATTAACATCTGTATGCAGATTTGTGTGTAGACATAAGTTTCCATTTCGTCGAGTAAACACCACGGAGCACAATTGCCAGATCATATGTTAGGAGTACGTTTAGTTTTGTAAAAAATTGCCAGACCGTCTTCCAAAGTATCTGGGATATTTTACATTCCCACCAGCAATGCATGAGAATTCCTGTCACTCCACATCCTCACCAGCATTGAGTATTGTCAGTGTTCTGCGTTTTGGCAGTTCTGACAGGTGTGCAGTGGTACCTCGCTGTTTCAGCCTGCATCCCCTCGATGACAAGATGCTGTGGAGCATCTTTCCAAGATTTCTTTGGCATCTAGATTCCTTCTTTGATGAGGTGTGTGTTCAGGCCTTTTGCTAATTTTTTGATCAGTTTATTCATTCTTTTTTTTGAGTTTAAATAGATTTGGGTATATTCTGGATATCAGCCCTTTATCAGTGTGTCCCTGCCCTTCACCTGCAGCACGGGAGTTGTCCTTTGGGTCTCAGTGGAGTGTCAGCACTTCCAAGAGGTTCCCTGTCTTCCCTCAGCCTAAATACAGTCTTTGTATTTTTCACTTTCATTGACTCATTTTGTTCTTTTTAAATAGCATTTCCCATCATTTGTAAGTACATTTTAAAAAAAAAAGGCAATGATTGAACACCGCCTCCCCCACCAGGCTGTGTGCCCTGTGAGAGCAGAGACCCTGTCCCCACTCACCATGTCCCATGACAGCACATGGCAGATGTCCATGTAAATGTGTGTAACATGGGGCCAAATCTGATGAGCAATTGTGATGACATGTGTTGGCTACCATTTATTGAATAGAGTTTGTTTCTTGATCTTAATTATTAAATCACATGAATGAAACATATTTCTTATGAAAAATAAAACAACAAAGCACACCTCCATGTGATTCATACTTTCTACTTAGCCTTCTGATCCAGGAGGGGACGTTCACCATCTTTTTGTGGAGGTGGTTGGGGAGTAAAGTAAGAGAGTGAGATCAAATAAAGTAAAAATGATAACTATCAGCTGGCTTTATTTTCACTAAGACATAAAATTTACTTTAAACCCTATCTCAGCTGTTGCTCTGTTGTTTAAACATTTCTTATAGAATTAAATGGAAGCCCATTAAACCCTTAAAGGAAATTGTGTTCTCAGGACCTGAAAAGTATTTATATCTATTTCTTGAAATGCACATTTTCCCTGCTGGTTACAGAAAGTCGAGGCGGGAACATGGCATTGCACTGTGTGTGTCTGCCGGCTTCATAGGCTGCTCACTATCATTTTCATTTTCTTGTGTTGCAGTGTGTGAAGGTTTTCCATCAAACCTATTGCTCAGCCTTTTTCTGAATTAGGGTTTGAATTTTCCACAGGAAATCTTATGAAAGAGAGTGACAAGGCACATGTGTGTCCCAAAAAGCAATAATTGGTGTAATAAACTCACATTGGTGAACTTTTTGAATACAAGTGAGTTGAAAATTTTATCACTAGGTCCTATGCCGCAATCTGTCTTAAGAATACAAAGATTCAGATTTTATAGAAGCAGTTTGAATCAAGTAGAAATTATGATTTGTACACTATTTGGTGTTAGAACTTATACTAAGTCTTATCATAATTGCCTGTGGTAGGAACTGGATCATTACTTATTTATTAAAAAAAAATCCACTAGGTGCTATTTGCCCCATTCTTGATGCAGCAGTGCTGAGGTTAGTTAATTTGGGCCATTTGGAATTCTTGGCTAGGTTTTCAGGACATTGATTTCAGCCTCTTTATCTTTTTTAGAATCTGTTATTTTGTGTCGGTCTTTGGTCTCTGACAACGTGGAAATACTGCAGTGATTTGTCTTTCCCTTGTTTCCTGTCTTTGTGGGAAAAGATTTCTGTAAGACAGACTACTAGGACATTAAGGATTTTGTGTGGGGTAAGTTTGGCCCGCTCTAAGGATTTCAATTAATACATATTAATACTTGCTATTCAGCTAATGAGAGTAAAATTATAAAATAACTTAAGTATACATCAATAAGTATAGTACAATAAGCCCATCACCCAGATTAAGGACTTCACAAACTTTTCCATATTTCCTTTATTCAGACCTTTTTCCTTTTATTTGTCATTTGTTGAAGTATTTGACAGCAAAGCCCAGAAGTCATGTCATTTTACCCTACGTACTCAAGTAGGCATGTCTGAAAAATCAGGGCCTTTTCTTTGATCAGGTTTTTCCATTTGACCCATGTGCTCGTTAAGTACCAGCTGTATCAGGCATCTCACTAGGCATTAGGGATCCTTGGGGCAATGAGACAATCCTGGCTCCAAAGGAAGTTAAGGGCTGATGGAAGAAACCAACACAGGAGCTTAGGTGCCTCACCTAAGGTCCCTGCGGGATGACACCAATTGGACAAACTTTGTGCACAATACAGTGGGATTCACAGAAGGGACTGGTCAGACTTGTAGGGCAGGCAGTGAGAGAGGCGGTAAGCAGGGCTACAAGAGGAGGAATCATTTGATCACAATCTGAAATCCTCTCTGCCATCCTTTCTACCAAGCCCCCAGGGCCCATCACACAAAACCCTGCACTGTAACTGTTTTTGATTCCTGTTACAATATCTCCTTCAGGAAGGATTTTAAGGTGGAAAATATTTAAAATCAGTAAATGTTGCCAGAAGGGACATAGAAATAGAAACATGGAAACAACACAAATGTCCATCAGCACATGACTGGATAAAGACGAGGTGATACATATCTACAATGGAATACTACTCAGCCAAAAAGGATGCCATTTGCAGCAACATGGATGGACCTGAAGACTGTCATTCTAAGTGCAGTGGGGTGGAAAGAGAAAGAAAAATGACATATGACTTCCTTTATGAGGAATCTAAAATTAATAGCAATAATAATAAGACCACAAATGAACTAATTATTACTTTTATTTGTTGAATATGTGTAAGCACTTCTGACTGTCCTTTGTGATTGGATTACCGTATTCTGTGTATTATTTTTTGTAGTTGGCTTTATTCCTCTGGTAACTACATAAGTTTAAAAATCTAAAGCTCTAATCTGTTCTTAGAAACAATAATTAGTACATATATGTAAACTAAAAAATGGAGTATACTCTATACATGTACTTACATGCAATATGTATATGTGGAGTTGAACTGTAATAATTCTACCTAATAAAACTGAAAAAGGAAAATAATAATTTATTTAAAAAAATCACCCCTCTTTAGATATTAAAACGTTCAGTTCTGAGATTCTGTGAAAGACAACATGGAAGTAGGTTTTTAATTTTTCCTCTTTGCGCCTCAGTGAGCAGCCTGGGCTGCACAGCTTGGCCGCCACAGGCACCCAGGTCTTGCCGGCTTGCTCCTAACTTGTTTGGAGGAAGGTTAGCAGCTTCAGGAATATTTATGCTCTTAGAAGTTGCTGAAAACTCCACAGAGATTCTGTTTACATGGAGTGTATCTGTCAATATACCCCATTTTAGAAATTAGAACAGAAAATTTTAAACCCAAGAATTGACAAGCACACGCTGTCCCAGCACGTGGTCAAAGCAGTGCTGCCACGGTGGCTTGTGTTGGTTCTAGAAAAAATGCACCATACACTCAAGAATCAGGGTGAACCCACAGATATCATCTCAGAAATGCTATGAAGAGGTGGGACCCAAAGCCCCTAAAACAGTGCTGAAGTCCCCAGATGTCCCAGAACACACAGAGCCATGGGATCAAGAATCCAGTGTCTCGTGGATCATCAGCCGTGGAGACAGTGTCCTGGGTCAGGAGAAGCAAAAGTCGGGATACCAGGCACACAGTCCTATTGACAGCAAAGCTTTAAAGGTGTTGAATTGACTAAAAGTTTGGCAAAGATTTGCATTGAGAATACTAAATTTCCTCTCCTGGAGACGTTAGAAGGATAACACTGATTAATAGAGGATGATTGTAATGGATTAATTATGATACTGATGACGTGAGCTGCTAACACTAACCCTGCACTCAGTGTAGACTAAGCCTTTTATGTACACACTTCATTAGGTCTGCATACCCCTGCAAGGTGGCATTAAGCACACACAACCATGAAATCAGTGACTATAAAACAGTCACAAGGCTTCCTCTCCAGCATGAGGTAGCAAAACCAGCAATGATTTTCAATGACACAAGCAAAAACCATATATATTTGGGAAAGAAAGCAAATGAAACTCTGAAGAACAATAAAACCAAAAGAGCAGATGGAATGGAAACTTTTATTGAAGAAAGCAATGATTGATTCAATTTAAACAACTAATGTCCCTGGTATAATTGAACAATCAATTCAAATTTTTGGAACAGTGGGTTGTGAAGTTACTGTCTCATTTAATATTGGAATTCCTATTTGGACCAATTTGATATGCATCACTGGTGCGAGGTTAGCTATTTAGGTAAATAACAATATTCCTATTTTTTAAGTTAACAGGAAACATAACACAGGACTCCAGCTTTAGTGAGAGAATGCAAACAACTACTATCATACTCCATCCAGTAAGGACATGTGTCCCTGTGTCACCAAAGCAATGAGAATTTGCACAAAGAAAACACAGTTCTCCAATTGTGACAAATATGAGACCATGAGTCATGAATTACAAGAACAAGCAACTGTTTAAATGCCATGGGCAAATTTTTTTTATCATCTTGAAAACATCACTGATGCTCTAGGTAAGAAAAAGAATTGTTTTACTAAACAATCTAACTGACACTGGTCTTTCCAAGTGAGAAGGTAATTCCAAAAAATGCAGTAAAATCAGTAAAGATGATCTGTGCAGTGACGGAGCTGATCTTTGACTGACCAGCATCACGATTTCTGGTTTTACACTTGCTCTCCGCTCATCACCTCTGACACAAGAACTCATCAAATGACTTTTTTTTTTTCTTTAGGGAAAAAAAGATAAATAAAATCTAACTACAAATTGTGGTATGAAAAGCAATAATGAAGTTGTCTAATCTAATAACGCAGCTAGTGTAATGTAGCACTTATACGGGCACTAGAATTTTTTAAATCACGATTTATTTTATATCCTATTTCTGTCCTAAATGAGACACTTAAAGTTTTCTACTTTATCCAACATATCTTGTGGGGGTTATGATATACACTGGTATGGCCATTTTCAGAGATTTAAAATCGCCTCTGTGGTTGTGGTCAGGAAAGGCAAGGCTCCCTCACAGATGCAGCAGACAAGGGATCCCCGGAGTCAGCCTCCGGGCAGCTTCCGAACCGCATCTGCTTGCACTTGGCACAGGACACCATCAGCAAGTGTAACTCTGACAAGGAGTTTTCCCCAGGGCCTCGGAGGTGCTCTAACATTTTGAAGCCACTTGTTTCCCAGTTAGGTAAGGCTTGGAAAATTAGTTGATTAAAAGTGACTTCCTTTGTAGGTACCTTTTGTCCTGAGAGGTCACTAATTAGCATAGAATATAAAATACCCATAATATAAGAATTTAGGTACCCCATCTTTCCATCTACCTATTTGTTTATCATATTTATACTTAGGTTACATTTTCTATGACGTTCACTTCCGGGCACCAAAAAAGAAAGGTTACAAAATATTTATTATTAAAAAGAGGGGACTGGGTCTAAGGGTTAAAACCGCTACTGCTAACAATAAAAACCTGATAATATTTTTAATCTCAATTGCATCAGACATTCCCGAATTCCTCCCTGAATTTCACTGTTACAACAGTAACGATATCTCTGTTCTTCCAAGACTCGGGCCTGATCGCCACCCATCCAGACATCTGTCTGTGAGTCCCTACTTGTCCTCGAGGCCCCCGAACACATCTTACGGGGTGAACCTTCTTCAGTGTTCCTACTGTAGGGGAAAACTGGAAGTCCCAGGCACTCTCCAGGATTCACACCTTCCTGCAAAAATCAAAGTCATGTGACTGAAATGGGACAACCCAGGTGGTGTGATAGGGCTGAAAGTTCACCAAAAACAGGTTTGGGGGCCTTACCCAAGCCATCTGGCTCCTCACGTGAAGAAGGACAAGGAGGCCAATTAGCCATGAGACTGGAGGGCTTCATTAAGCCATGAATAAAGGATTTGTGCTAGTGCCACCTTTCGACAGGGTACCCCAGAACCCAGACTTGGAAGCACCTCATCCCCTCCCCACTGAACAAATATTCTCTCAAGACACATAGTGAGAGATGGGAGCCTCGGTGAGCTCTGGAATAAGATGCAATCTGAAAGACTGCTGGTAACAAATAGTGAGGAGCTCGGACAGCCCCCAGTGCCACCAGCCCTTCTGGTACCACTGATACCCACACATCCATCCACAACAGTTTCTTCAGGACACTTATGCACACATAACCATCACACAAAAAAAGATTGCTTAGACATATTTTAAGAGAAATAACATTATGAGAATGCCAAATTCATGACACGTCAGAGTCAAGACCTCAGAGTATTTACTGGATGAGATCTCACGTGTGCTCCCCAGTGAGCTTTAAACCCTTAGGGCACAGTCATGGAACAGGAGGCATTTTGTTTCTTTCCTCCAAATTGGCTTTACTGGAGAACTCCGTAGACACAGGAAAACTCTGCATCCCACCTCTACTACTTACAGGAAGGGCTCACCATGTGGAGTGGGATCAGCGCTGGTTTGACCTGCTCCAATGTGAGCACTCCCGTGTCAAGCTCCCCGAGGAGCAGAGCTCCCCCTACAGGAGCAGAGACCCCCAGAAGCAGAGCTCCCCTCCCTCGAGGAGCAGAGATCCCCCCACGGGCACTGCAGTGCCTGTAAGAATCAGGTGTCTGATGAGTGAGCCTGGGGCAGGCAAGACAGGAAGCAAGCACCGCTCCCTCAAGCTCAGCAGATGATCTCTGTGTCATCTTCAATAAATACAGTCAGCATTAAAGATGCTTGACAAGAGGGTAAAAGGTAAAGCCTCCCCAAATCTCCATGCATTCCTTTCGTGAGAGTCCTGGTAGAACACATGGTGACAAGAGATGCTGGCTTTACATGCACACGTTGGCCTCAGAGCTGCAGGGGAGGCCACGGTGCTGCCTCTGCCCCACCTCCTGCCCTCGTCCCCCAGACCTCACAGGGGCCTCTGACTCGTTACTCTGACTTTCTCTCCTTGGTTGTTCTGCTCTTCCAGCTTTTAAGAGCTCATAAGGAACTCACCAGAAATTCTTTAAAAATGAACCCAAGTCAAATGAAATCAACCACAGAAACACACTGCCTTCAATACTACTTTACATTTTAGGAAGAAATTCTTGAAGACGACTCCCTGACCTGAAGGGGTGGATGGAGGAGGAAAGAAAACAAGACAAGCATTTTTGGCCCATAAAAAAGGAGAGGTAACCAGATGGTGGCTAGTTTTCATTGCACCTCTCTGCCCGCCACAATTTCACATGCCCCTCCCAAATGAACTCATCAGAACTCGACTGAAGGAGACGGCTGTGCAAATTTATTGGAAACCAAAGAAATCGCTACAGAAACAGTCTCCCAAACCCAGCGAGAACACTGTAAGCTGACCAGTGCCAGGATCTGAATATTAAAACACACAGATCCAAACTCCGACCCCCTCCCTGGTGGGTGTACTTACAGTGGGGGTGTCACCATGCAGTTTGTCTGCATCCAACATATAAAAATGAAAGGGACTCCATTTTCAACATCACAGTCCCTCTGAAACAACTGGTGGTCATTTAGCGTTTGTCGGCAGCAAAAGTCGATTTTCTCCCCTGCAAGTGGAGGTGAACACACAGAACAGACTGATGATCCCCGCTGCGAGTGTAGCTAAGTGTTTCTAAACAAACTGGCTCCATCATCCTCCTGATGATCAGGGGAGAGTGTTAGCCGCAGGGCTCTGCACAATAACGGCCAGGCAAGGAGGGTGCTCCGTACTTTGGGGAGAAAAAGGCGGGAGCAGCACTCGCTGGAATTAAATTCTAATTAAAACTTTAGGTGCTGTTCCTGCAGCAGATCCCACGCCAATAGATGAGGCTCCCTCCGTGCTGTCCAGTCATGTAAGCCAGGCTCATTAATATACCTGTGTGTTTGGTTTAGCAAGTGAATCATGTCCGTTTTCTGGAAATTACATGGGGGTGGAAAACCTTCCAAACATGTTCATTTATTTGCCGTGTACTTTGTTTAATCCTCTTAAGAGCATTTAGAATGACAATCTTCTTAAATTAGCATCTTTTCACGAGAGACCTTTCCAGTCACATGCGCCGAACCCTAGGACAACCCAGAAGCAAAATAGAAACCATTTCAGATGCACAGCACTGCAGAATGTGTCCAGTTTGAGAATCAAGGATTTTTTCCTCCACACCCTTTTCCTCCTCTACTCAAATTAATCAGCCTCTGCTGCTCTTGTATAATGAGTATCGTAAGACTCATCTTCTATGCCTGTAAAATGGAAATGCTAAACACTTCTACCCAATAAAATGTCATAGAACTAACCCCCAAAATTGTATATATTAAAAAAAAAAACCAGGGCTTTATGCTGTCCAGGGATATGAATCATTTATTTAATGTATCAATTGTAACAGAATAATCTTTTCAAACCTTAACACCACCTCAGAAAATTTCAACCACAATTCAATACAAATATCACAGAAAATTTCTGAAAAGAATTTAAAGGAAAGTCATTTTTAACTGAATCATATTCTAGGCACACTGAATAAATTCTATTTAGCGAAATCCTACATTTTTTAAAAGAAAAATACATGACCTACAAAAATACCCCCAACATTAATCAGTAAATTTTCATTCCTTATTTTCAAATTCTTAAGGCATGCTATTTTTGTTAAATCAATTGAGGAGGTATTCGCAAACCAATGGACAACGGAATTACTTAAGAAGACATTATAAAGCAGCCAGAGCAACTAGCACTTTGCCAGCATTCTGCCTGAGAGTCACTCGTACCATCTCATTTTGACCTGACCGCTTGGAGGTGAGCTCCATCAGCCCATTTAACACATGAAGAAACTGAGGCTCTGGGTGGTCATGTTTTCAGTACTTGGTGGAGCCAGGATCCAAACCCGGATCTTTGTCTATAGAGCCTGTGCCTTTACCAGATCACAATACATTTCTCACTCTTCAAATGCACTCAGTCCCCGAGGTAACACACCTTCCTTGCATTTCTAGGAGTTTTAGGAAGTACTGAATTACAAGAACTAAGCAGACATTTGTGTGGGCTAATTTTTTATTTTCTGATTTTCCTGAATCAGTTCAGGCTAAATTCATATTACTTACGAGGAGAAGTCCTGAGGCAGAGGAGAGAGGGGAAGATAAGCCAGACATAAACAATTTCAAGAGATCCACTTCATCAAGGAAGCAAAGTATTAAATAAACCACCTCAGCAACATGCTTCTCAATAAACCCTGGTGTCTCTGTGTCAGCCTGAAGGACGGTAAGCCCTCCAGCCCATCTGCCTTCCTGCCACTTACCCTGGATTTTCTTGGTTCCTTCCCTGTTACATGTGTGTTCTCCTGGGAATATTTGTAGAGATTAAATGATAAAACTATATGCAAAGGGGCTACTTCATTGCCAGACAGTAGGCACTAAACAAATAATAAAATTATTTTATTTCATGAAAATGGGGGATAAGCCTCCCAATTAAACATTCCTCATAGAATCCCAACAAGCACTTTAAATTATCTGCCAGAAATTGTAAAATAAAATTTCTTTTGTAAAGGCTGTATCCATTCTCCATGCTTTTTACCAATCGTGGCTGTTATCCTGAAAATCTATTCCCAGAACTTGGTATCCATCTCCCATATTTAAATCCTTTAAGTTTGAAATTATGATGAAGCTTGGGCACATAAAGATTCACACCATAATTCACAGAATAAACAAAGACCACAGGAACAGGGCCATCTCCAGAGCCCATGTGGTCAGGACAGGCTCCAAACTTCATAAAATCAGATGCATGCTGTTTCAACAGAAAGAAAATTGAATTTGATCAAAGAGGCTGACACAGAGCACTGGCCGGCTCACGAGACGACTCCTTCACCCCCTCCTCTGACCTAAGTCATCTAACACAGTTATCAGTTGACCTCTCACTAAAACTAGAACATGGGTAGGGTTGGAAAGTAACATTTTTTTCCTGCAATATATACATAATGTCAACTAAAAATTGGCACTTGTCGTCTACCTCTAATTTGATCAAGTCATGAGCCATTGCAGCTGTTGACCTTCAACACCCTCTGAAACTAGTTCAGTGTGGAGATCAGGAACGGGGCACTCTGTGCTCTGGGAAAATGGGCAGAAAAGCCTTCTGATAGTTAGACACATTCAGGAAATTTTATGAGCCCAAATACTTGCATCTCCTCATATCTAGGAAAGCACTAAAATCATTAACAGAGACACCTGCTCCTCGACTACCAGCAGCCTCTGCCTAAACGTGTCCTGAACCGCACGTCCCCCTTCACTGAAATCTCATATAATGCTGAGCTCACCCTCCTCTTCAGAGCAGTTCCTCCGAGCTCTCTGAGATGCTGTCTCCTGGGCCCTGGTCCACATTTTGCCCCAGATAAAACTTAACCCACATCTCTCACATTGTGTGGTTTATCGACAATACCACAAAAATTAAGCTTAAGTAATTGAACTCATAGAAAACATTCAGTATCAAACATTTCTTGACTTGAAGTCCTTTTAAAAAGTAAACAGTTATTCCATTTCTTAAATATAGCATCTTTAAATATAAATTAACAGATATTTGTGAATCTTAGGAAAATATATTCCAGAAAAATTTTTTGCTAATTAAAGAAAAAGCTATTGTGTGGAGCTATAGAAATTCAGAAGTGGAAAAGAATAGTATTGTAACTCAAGTTCTTGTTTTAATTGCAGAGATCCTGAGGCCTCAAAAGACATATCACTTTGCCTGATTTTATACATTGTCCTTTAACAGAAATCCTAGGACTAAGACCCTGGTCTTTGAGAAACCAAGACATGCTCTGCTGGTGCAGGGCTGAACCTGATGAAAATGTGTCGTGAGAAAGAACCAGAATGCGGGGGCCTGGGCGAGGCAGCGGAGGAAAGGAGGGTCTCACCTGGTCGTGGGTGAGAAATAGGCTCCCGCAGTGCTGGTGTGATGGGCATCCCTCAAGTGCCTGAAAACTACTATTTAGCACACCTGCCACCGAAACGCACATGAACTAGAAGGCTGAACAGGAGGCTTTCTCAGTGACACAACAAGATATTTTCACGTTAACTCTACAACTACAGGAAGACAAAGAATAGAAAGCTGATATTAATTGTTAAAAATTTACACCAAGAACCAAGGAATTTCCAGGAGAAATATGAAGACTTGCTGGAAGTTTCATTATGTGAACTTTTCTGCCAATTCAGTTGTCTTAAAAGTTGTGCTATAAAATATATTGTCCTCTGCTGTTCCAACTCTCATTTGAAAGAAATAATAAGTTTCTTACGGGTGTTTCTGGAATTTTCTTCTATTTTCTAACACCAAATCTCAGACCTTAAAAGAAATGGGGGGTTGGCATTTCGTCCACTGTTCTCTAGGCAATTTGTAGTTCCTTCAAAGAACAATGGGGGAAACACACAGAAATGCATTTGACCATCAGGCTGCTTACATTTCTTCCAGAATTCTTTGGAAATAACGTGGAAGTGAACAGCAGGACAGAAAACTGCCGTGAGGGTCACTGGCTAGAAAGTGAGAACAAATGTGTTCTCCAACGTGCTCTGGTAGCCACTAGTTTAAATGAACCGAGCAATTGTTCCAGTATATATGCACCTCTACATGAAAATCTCAACCATTACCAACTGCTCAGTGCAGCCCGAAGCAGACCGCCGAGGCCCCGATGGCTCATCTTGGTGTCTTACAGCATGGGCAGGATGAGCGTTGCCTCCCCGCCCCCTCCCTCCCCCCCCAAGGGAGATGGCTGGTCTTGAGCTGAGCTTACCTCATAGCAAGCTGTCTCTCAGCCCTCTGTCTAAAGCAAGATAAAAGCAGGAAAGCTACCTGGGACTTCACAGAACCATCCCAAAAGGGAAATGAAGCATATTTCTTCCCTCCTCTCTGCTGCCTGGAATGTGGAACTGATGGTTGACCCTCAGACAGACACTTTGTTCCATCAGGTTGATGGGCTGAAGATAACAGGACTCTGGTTCTCTGACCCTGGGGCCATCATGCAAACCAGCCCTGGGGTACCGATTGCTTGACTACTTTATGTAAGAGGGAAATACAATTTTAGCATGTGTAAGCCACTGTTGTTATCTGGGGAACAAGGTGTTGTACATTGCCACGGTAAGTCCTAATAATAAAGTTAAAGATTCACCAAAAACTATTTACCAAATAGCTAATAAATGATAAAGAGATCTTGAGTTTTGTTTTAATGCTATGAAATGTAAATCAAGTTTCAGCATATGCCAGTAAAACAAGACACTGTGGGGAAAAAGCAAAACAGAGTTTGTAGAACAGAGACCCAAAGCATCCTCCTCTCCAAGGCACAGGAGGACAGCCGTGACTCTACGTGTCAAGGCTGGAGTCACATGGGCTCCCTGTTTTCCTTGTCTTGAGTTGTGTTTTGTTTCCAGCCTTGGGAAAAGTGGATAATACTGCTGGTCAAATCATTTCAGGAGCAGCTTTCATCGTGTAGAACCCCTGTCCCTTCCTTCCCTCTGCCTCCTGGAATGTTCTGACACAATTAATCAGTCCAGTCTTCTAAATTGAGGAAATGGAGCTCAATCAATCTGGTTTTAGGCAGAGTTAAGAAATAGACATTAAAAAGCATAACTAGGAAATGTTAGAGGTCATTGCACAGAAGAAATAGGAGAATATCTGTGAATCACTCTGTAAACACTAAGTACAATACAAACAATATTAGTACTGATTCTATGTCACATTCATCAAAAAAGGAAAACAGAACACTTTCCTACAAGAAGTAGAAGGCGCTTTGCAATTTTCTGTCACTTTAATTCTTCAAAAGTTTCTATAAAATTGATGTCTTTAAAAAAATCAATGCACATTAGGGACTAATTTTAATTCCTTCATCTCCCCCTGTTTAACAGATATCAAGAGTGATACCATTTCTAGATATTTTATTTAGGAAAGCCTTTGGTATATATGAGGCACAGAGCATGACAAATTGTCAGTATCACTCAGGATAGGAAACCCATGCTTGATACCCGAACTTGAAGACATGAAGTAGATGCCTGACATGTCCCACTGACCTTTCAAGCTATTATTTTTCAAACACTTGTTTCTTCTTGGTCCAGAACAGACCCGCATTTGTTGATGTGAGACTCTTTAAGTGAAAAGGTAAACCCATCATTACCACTTTAGAGACTGAAATCTTACCCTCCTCATCCATGTGGACATAGCATCCTTACTGATTCCTAACATGAAAAATGACCACCGATGACATCTCAGGATGCTCCAATTCAAAGGTTCTCTGCTGCAGTGAGGAGGAAAGAGCCACGTGCTTAAAGACGCACTTAATGTCTGTAGCTCACTTGGCAAGACACTGCAACTTGTCTAAGCTAAAGCTTAAAAGTGGAAAATAGAGACAACATCCATGGCAAAGGGCATTCAGAGGCTAATTCCTTGGCCCCACTTCATCCCTTCTCATGAGCCTTGGGCAATACCTTGAGAAAGGCAGCAACATGGTATCCAACTCATCAAAAAGCTATGCCTCCTAATAATTGACAGTAAAGCAAGTGTCATCTGTCTCAACAGATCTCCCTGTGCCTGTACAGTGTATGTCTACTTTTTCTTTATTTTCTCGGTTGGGGAACACTCCATTTTTGAAAATCCCCCTCCCTGAGTAGAAGTTCTTAGTTTCCCAATCACAATGCAGGCTTGAAGGGGGGATATCAGAGATGACAAAACATAGTACAGTATTTATTCCTTGATATATTTTTGGCACTTGGACTAAAAATCTTTGGGTCACTTGGACATCAGGATCATATCTAACTCACACAATTGTCACCTATCATTTTACTACCAGCTCCTGAAACAGTCACGTGGTCACTAGGTTTTTATCCTTTCCTTGACCCATAGATTCAATGATTTCTCCCCAGACACAATAGCTTTTTGAAAAGAAGTCTGTTTCACCTTTTGCTTTTAAGCTAAACTTGCGTGCTTGACCCTGACTTCACTCAAACTTTCACAAAAAGCTATCCAAGGACACCCCCATTTGACATCATCTCTAGATGTCTTGAATACACTGCTGAGCTGATTCTTCCAGATCATTAAAATATAAAAGCATATTATCCTATGGTCCTCTTCAATTTGTGTTTTCAGTAATCGTTACCTCTTTGGATACTTTATTACACATTTAGCATTTCTTTATCCAATTCAGTTACATTAGTATATAAGATTTCAAAAGAACTGCTTTCTCAAAATGATGATATTTAACATCTATGGTCTATTTTAAATCAAGTAATTCAATAAGGTTGTCAAGGATAGCAGTGAAGTTTGTGTGTGGTGATTGCTGCTTCAGAGTCTCCGGTCCTGCCCCATGATCTTGCAGGTGTTTACGCATCCTTGTCAATGTCATCACACCAGTCTAATAGGAGCTGAAATTAAACTACCTGGATGCTAATTTTTCTTTTTAAAAACAATAAACTCAATTTCCCCTACTAATTCTTTATTATTTCTTATACTGAGGCTCACCACTTTTCCTAATATGTTTATTTGGGGGGGGGCATAGCCCTGAAAGCCTGCAGACAGCACCAACTCTATGAGTAACCAGAGGTGGCCGTGGATGTTGTGTGACTTCAGCCACTGAGCATGAGCACCTGCTGTCCCTCCAACTGTTCTGCCTCCATTGCTGACAGTCCTGAAGGTCACTGCCTCTTGTAAAATTCTACAACATTACAGTTCATATAATTTTAAGATGTATAAAATTGTGAAAGTCATCTGTTATTTGTGTAAAATGGGGGGTTCTTGTCTTTGCTCATTTCAGGCTAAACTAACTCCAGAAGGGTGCACACACACACACACACACACACACACACACACACACACGCAGTTCTGAGTGCCCCCAAGGAAAATTTCGAAAGGCTTCAGGACAGTGATGGCACTCAAACTTTTGGAATTTTGAGCTCTATGAAAGTATCACTTATTCAGAAACTAAACATTATTATTCTAGACCAAGAGAATCAGAATCCTCCACAAGATGCTTACCAGAATTTTTTAAAGAAACTACCTTCCCTAAAATCCAATGATAATATAAATATCCATGGAAAGAAAAAAGATCAGTAATATCAAGCAACAATTTCTACACTAATGCTAATGAGCATTTAGCCCCAACCAAAGGACATGGAAATAAGACACCTGGAGATAAAGAGATGGAAGAGAGGTATTCGAAAACAAGAGTAGAAAAGAAGTAATGGCCCTATGGAAACCTGCTCATTTTCTTTGAAATAATTACTTGGTTAAAGGAGCTCACTCGTGAGGATCTGGAAATGCACCAAGAGGAAATCTAGCAGGGAAAAGAAGCAGGAGCAGGCCTCAGTTTTCTCCGAGGCTGATCCTAAATGAAAGAATTTTCTTTGGCTTCCAGAATACACAACCTGCATGGTTCCCTTAGCAGAATAGTGAGGAGAAGAGAAAACTGAATGTGTGTGATAGCCATCCATCACCAACCCTGTTGGAAACAGAGTTCTGGTGTTAGGGGCAGTGCCGGACTAATATATATAACAGCAGGAACAAGCTCTAACTAGGTTTTTGAGTGAAAAATGCTTTTAGCTTTAAACCTACTCAAGTAAACATGCTGAGAAATCATGGTAAGTGCTTGAGATGCAGCCTTGCTGTTTAGGTTAGATAAAGGAACGCTCCTCCACATGTTCCATTATGGGAACGGAATGTGTGTGGAAGCCATCCTTTACCTACCTTATTGGGAACACAGAGTTTCTGTTTTGTGTTCACTAAACTACCTACATATATAAGGGGAGGCAGGTGCTCCAACACGGTTTTTGAGTGCAAGCTGCCTTTACCATGCAACCGACCTTGGAAACATGCTAAGAAACCAGGGTAAGTGTAACAAAATATACACTTGCTTTTTAGGTTAGATGAGTGAACACTCCTACACATGTTCCATTCTGGAAACCGAATGTGTGTAGAAGCTGTCCTTCACCTAGCTTGTTGGGAACCCAGAGTTTCTGTCCTACGAACTACACTACTTACATATCTTTGTGGAGGCACTTGCTCGAACACGGTTTTCAAGTGAAAACTGCTTTTACTTGGAAACCGGCTTTAGGAAACATTCTCAGAAAACAGAGTAAGTGTTTCTAGATGTGCACATGCACTTTATGCTGGATGAATGAACACAGCTCCACAAGCTCAATTCAGAGATCTGAATGTGTTTGGAAGCCGTCTTTCACCTAACTAGTTGGGAACCCAGAGATTCTGGCCTAGAGAAACTACGCTACTTCCATATCTAAGGTGAGGCACTCTGTACATCACGGTTTTCCACAGCAACCTGCTTTAACATTGAAACCAGCGTTAGGAAACATGCTGAGAAATCAGAGAATGTGTCTCTAGAAGTCCCTCTGCCTTTTATGCTGGATGAAGGAATGCCTCTACACATGATCAATTTTCAGAACTCTATGCGTGTGGAAGCCATCCTTCAACTAGCTTGTTGGGAACCCAGAGTTTCAGTCCTAGGGAAAATAAGCTGCTTTCATATATATGGGGACGGACTAGCACGAACTCGGTTTTTCACTGCAAACCACTTTTACTTGAAACCGGCTTTGAGAAACATGCTGAGAAATCAGAGTATGTGTTTGTGTAAATTACATAACCTTCAATGCTGGATGAAAGGGCGCCACTCCACAAGCTCACTTCTGAAATCTGAATTTGTGTTGGAGACGTCCTTCACCTAACTTGTTGGAAACCCAGAGTTTCTGGTATAGGGGAAATACGCTACTTACATATCTAAGGGGAGGTATTCGCTCCAACGCGGTTTTCCACAGCTAACAGCTTTTACATTGAAAATGGCGTTAGGAAATATGCTGAGAAATCAGACAATGTGTGTCTAGAAGTCCCTCTGCCTTTTATGCTGGATGAAGGAACGCCTCTCCACATGCTCAATTTCAGAACTGTATGAGTGTGGAAGCCGTAATTCACCTGGCTTACTGGAAACCCAGATTTTCAGTCCCAGGAAAACTATGCTGCTTTCATATATATGGTGATGTACTAGTGTAAACTCGGTTTTTCACTGCAAACCGCTTTTACTGGAAACTGCCTTTGAGAAACATGCTGAGAAATCAGAGTCTGTGTTTCTGTATATCATTTAAATTTCAATACTGGATGAAAGAACGCCTCTCCACATACTGAATTCTGAGAGTTAAGAGTGACTGAAAGCCATCAGTTACCTAGTTTGTTGGGAACACCCAGGTTCTTTGAGTGGAAAACTGCACTACATGCATATATATAGCGAGGTACTACATCCAACACGGTTTTACAGTGAAAACTGTATAAATTTCAAAGCAGCACTAGGAAGCATACTGAGAAGCCAGAGTATGTGTTTGTACTGCAATCTATTCTTTTTATGCTAGATGAACAAATGTCTCTCCACATGTCCAATACTGAGAGTTAAGTACGTGTGAAAGCCAACAATCACCTAGCTTCTTGGGAACACACAGTTTCTTTGAGTAGGAATCTACACTACATACAAATATATAGGATGGTACTACCTCAAACTCGGTTTTACAGTGAAAACTGCATGAACTTATAAACAGCACTAGGAAACATACTGAGAAACCACAGTAAGCGTTTCAACTGCAAACCATTCACTTTATGCTAGATGAACAAACGTATCACCACATGCTAAATTCTGAGAGTTAACTGTGTGTGAAAGCCGTCAATCACCTAACATGTTTGAAACACACAGTTTCTTTAAGAGGGAATCTACACTACTAACGAATATATTGGTAGGTACTAGCTCTAAGTCAGTTTTACAGTGAACACAGTATAAAATTCAAACCGGCACTAGGAAGCATACTGAGAAGCCAGAGTGAGTGTTTCTACTGCAATCTATTCTTTTTATGCTAGATGAACAAACGTCTCTCCACATGTTCAATTCTAAGATTTAGGTGTGTTTGAAAGCCATCAATTACCTAGCTTCTTAGGAAAACACAATTTCTATGAGAGGGAAAATGCTCTAAATAAATATATATAGGATGGTACTAGCTGAAACTCGGTTTTACAGTGAGAACTGCATGAACTTAAAAGCAGCACTACTAAACATACTGAGAAAAACACTAAGTGTTTCTACTACAAAACATTCCCTTTATGCTATGTGAATGAAAGTCTCTCCACATGTTCAATTTTGAGAGGTAAGTGCGTGTGAAAGTGGTCAATCAGCTTGTTCGGAGCACACAGTTTCTGTGAGTGTGAATCTGCACTACATACATATATATAGGTAGGTACTAGATCCAACTCGGTTTTACAGTGAAAATTGTATGAACTTCAAATGCACTAGGAAACATACTGAGAAACCAGAGTAAGTGTTTCTACTGCAAACCATTCCCTTTATGCTAGATGAATAATCGTCTCTCCAAATGCTCAATTTAGAAGGCTAAGTGTGTGTGAAAACCCACAATCACCTAGCTTGTTGGGAACACATAGTTCCTTTTCAGTGGGAAAATGCACTACATAAATATATATGCGGAGGTACAAGCTTCAAATCGGTTTACAGTGAAAACCGCATGAATTTAAACCGGGACTAGGAAACATAATAACAACCCACAGTAAATGATTCTACTTCAACCCATTCCCTTTATGCTAGATGAAAGAACGACTCTCCACACGCTCAACTTTAAGAATCAAGTGTGTGTGTAAGCATTCAGTCAACTAGGTTGTTGGGAAAACCCAGTTTCTGTGAGTGTGAAACTGCAATACGTACATATTTACAGGAGTTTCCAGGTCCAACTCGGTATAACAATGAAAATTGCATGAACTTCAAATCGGCACTAGGAAACATACTTAGGGGCCAGAGTAACTGTTTCTACTGCAACCAATTTCCTTTATACAAGATGAAATAACGTCTCTACACATGCTCAATTTTGAGAATTAAGTCCATGTTTAAGCCATCAATAATGCTTCCTTGAAGGGAACACACAGTATCTTTGAGTGGGAAACTGCACTACAAACATATACATAGGGAGGTACTAGCTCCACTTCAGTATTACTGTGAAAATTGCATGAAAATCAAACCGGCACAAGGAAACATATGGAGAAACGAGAATAAGTGCTTGTATTCAATCCGTTCCCTTTATGCTAGTTGAACGAAAGTCTCTCCACATGCTAAATTCTTAGAGTTAATTGTGTGTGACAGCTTCAATCACCAAACTTGTTGGGAACAAAGTTTCTTTTGGGTGGAAAACTACACTACATATATATATATATGGGGAAGTACCAGCTCAAAATATGTTTCACATTGAAAACAGCGTGAAATTCAAACCGGCACTAGGAAACATAATGAGAATCCACAGTAAGTGTTTATACTGCAACCCATTCACTTTATGCTGGATGAATGAAAGTCTCTCCACATGATGAATTCTGAGAGTTAAGTGTGTGTGAAAAACGTCAGTCACTTAGCTTGTTGGGAAAATACAGTTCCTTTGAGTGGGAAACTGAAATACATACATTTATACAGGGAGGTACTAGCTCCAACACGATTTTATAGTGAAAACATGAACTTCACACCAGGACTAGGAAAAATACTAAGAACCCACAGTAAGTGTTTGTACTGCAACATATTCCCTCATTGCTTGATGAACAAATGTCTCTCCACATGCTCAAATCTGAGAGTTAATTGAGGGTGAAGGCCGTCAAACACTTAATTTCCTGGAAACACAGTTTCTTTGAATGGGAAACTACACTAAATACATATATATATAGGGAAGTACTAGCTCCAACTCCGTTTCACATAGAAAAATGCATGAAATTCAAAACGGCAGGAGGAAACATACTCAGAAAACAGAGTAAGATTTTCTACTGCAACCCATTCCATTTATGCTAGATGAACGAACGTCTCTCCACATGTTAAACTCTGAGAGTTATGTGAGTGTGAATGCCGTAAGTCAAGCAGCTTGTATGGAGCAAACAGATCATTTTGAGTGTAAAACTACACTACATAAATATATATAAGGAGGTACTAGCTCCAACTCGTGTTTATAGTGAAAATTTCATGAACTTCAAAAAGGCACAAGGAAACAGTGAGAAACCAGAGTAAGTGCTTTAATTTCAACGCTTTCCCTTTATGCTAGATGAACGAACGTCTCTAAACAGGCTCCATTCTGAGAGTTAAGTGTGGGTGAAAGCCTTCAATAACCTAGCTTGTTGTGAACACAAAGTTTTTTTCAGTGGGAAACTGCAATACATACATATATATGCAGAGGTACTAGGTTCAATTGGGTTTTACAGTGAAAACTGGATAAACTTCAAACTGGAACACTGAATCATACTGGCAAACCAGAGTAAGTGTATCTACTTCACCCATTCCCTTTATGCTAGATGAACAAACGTCTCAACACATGCACATTCTGAGAGTTAAACGTGAGTACATCAATCACATTGCTTGTTGGGAACACAGTGTTTCTTTTAGAAGGAATCTACACTACATACATATATATAGGGAGGTACTAGCTCAAAATCGGTTTTACAGTGAAAACTTCATGAAAATAAAACCGGCACTAGGAAACATACTGAGAAACCAGAGTATGTGTTTCTACCCCAAACCATACCCTTTATGCTAGATGAAAGAACGTCTCTCGACATGTTTATTTTGGAGAGTTAAGTGTGTGTGATAGCCGACTATAACATTCCTTAATGGGAACACACAGTTTCAATTCATTCGGTAAATACACTCCATAAATATATATGAAGTACTAGCTCCAACTCGGTTTTACAGGGAAAAGAGCATGAACTTCAAACCGGCACTCGGAAACATACTGAGAAAGCAGAGTAAGTGTTTCTACTGCAACCATTTCTCTTTATGCTAGACGAACGAATGTCGCTCCACATGCTCAATTTAGAATGTTAATTGTGTGTGAAAGCCATCAATCACCCAGCTTGTTGGGAACACAGAGATTCTTTTTAGTGGGTAAGAATCCTACATACATATATATGGGGAGGCTCTAGCTCAAACTCGGTATTACAGTAAAACAGCATGAAATTCAATCTGGCATTAGGATACATGCTGAGAAACCAAAGAAAGGGTTTCACCTGCAACCCTTTCCCTTTGTGATAGATGAATGAAAGTTTCTCCACATGCTAAGTTCTGAGAGATAAGGGTGTGTGAAAGCCGTCCTTCACCTGGCTTATAGGGAACAGAAAGATTCTTTTCAGTTGGAAAGTACATTACGTACATATATATAGGGAGGTACTAGCTCCAACTCGGTTTTCCAGTGAAAACTGCAGGAACTTCAAACCGGCACTAGGAGACAGAGAAACCAGAGTAAGTGTTTCTCCTGCAACCGGTTCCCTATGTGCTAGATGAACGAACGTCTCTCCACATGCTCGGTTCTGAGAGATAATTGTCTGTGGAAGCCGTCTTTCACCTAGCTTGTTGTGGACACAAAGATTCTTTTCATTTGGAAAGTACAATATGTACATATATATTGGGAGGTACTAGCTCCAACTAGGTTTTACAGTTTGAAGAGCATGAACTTCAAACCGGTACTAGGAAAGAGTCTGTGAAAACAGTAACTGTTTCTAATGCAAACTGTTCCCATTATGGTCGATGAATGAACGTCTCTCCACATGCTCACATCTGAGAGATAAGTGTGTGTGAAAGCCGACATTCACCTAGCTTGCTGAGAACACAAAGAATATTTTCAGTTGGAAACTACACTGCACCCATATATATGTGGAGGTAATAACTCCAACTCGTGTTTACAGTGAAAACTGCAGGAACTTCAAACCGGCACTAGCAGACAGACTGAGAAACCAGAGTGTTTCTCCTGCAACCCGTACCCTTTGTGCTATATGAACGAACGTCGCTCCACAGGCTCAGTTCCCATAGCTAAGTGTGTGTGAAAGCCGTCCTTCACCTAGCTTGTTGGGAACACAAAGTTTCTTTTCAGTTGCAAACTGCACTCCATACATATATATGGGGAGATTCTAGCTCCAACTCGGTTTTACAGTGAAAACTGCAGGAACATCAAACTGCCCCTAGGAAATGTACTGAGAAACCAGAGTAAGTGTTTCTACTGCAACCATTCCATTTAAGCTAGATTAACGATTGTCTCTCCAAATGCTCAATACTGAAATTTAAGGGTGTGTGAAAGCCGTCAATCACCTAGCTTGTAGGGAACACACACCTTCTTTTCAGTGGGAAATTACACCACATACATATTTATGGGGAGGTTCTAGCTCTAACTCGGTTTTACAGTGAAAATGCAGGAACTTCAAACCGGCACTATGAAACAAACTGAGAGACCAGAGTAAATGTTTCTACTGCAGGCCATTCCCTATAATCTAGAAGAATGAATGTCTCTCTACTTTCTCAATTCTGAGAGTTAAGTGTGTGTGAAAGCTGTCAATCTCCTAACTTGCTGGAAACACACACTTTCTTTTCATTGGGAGACTAAACTGCATAAATATATATGGGGAGGTACTAGCTCTAACTCGGTATTACAGTGAAAACTGCATGAACTTTAAACCGGCACTAGGAAACATACTATGAATCCAGAGTAAGTGTGTCTTCTTAATCCATTCCCTTGAATCTAGATAACGATTGTTTCTCCACATGCTTAATTCTTTGTGTTAACTCTGTGTGAAAGCTTTCATTCACCGACTTTGTTTGGAACACACACTTTCTTTTCAGTGAGAAACTACACTGCAAACATATATAGGGAGGTGCTAGCTGCAACTCGGTTTTACTATAAAAACTGCATGAACTTCTAACCGGCACTAGGAGACATACAGATAAAACAGAGTAAATGTTTCTACTGGAACACATTCCCTTTAAGCTAGATGAACGAACGTCTCTCCACATGCTCAATTCTGAGAGTTAAATGTGTGTGAAAGCGACAATATCATAGCTTATTGGGAACATGCACTTTCTTTTCAGTGGGAAACTACACTGCATACATATATATGGGGTGGTTCTAGCTCCAACTCGGTTTTACTATAAAAACTGCATGAACTTCTAACCGGCACTAGGAGACATATAGATAAAACAGAGTAAATGTTTCTACTGCAACACATTCCCTTTAAGCTAGATGAACGAACGTCTCTCCTCATGCTCAATTCTGAGAGTTATGTGTGTTTGCAAGCCATCAATATCGTAGCTTGTTGGGAACACACAGTTTCCTTAGAGTGAGAAACTACACTACATACATCAATATGAGGAATTACTAGCTCCAACTCGATTTTACAGTGAAAACTGTATGAACTTCAAACTGACACTAGGAAACATACTGAGAAACCAGAGAAAATCTTTCTACTACAATCCATTCCATTTAAGCTAGATGAACGAACGTCTATCCACATGCTCAATTCTGAGATTTAAGTGTGTGTGAAAGCCGACAATATCATAGCTTGTTGGGAACATATACTGTCTTTTCATGGGAAACTACACTACATACATATATATGGGGAGGTACTAGCTCCAACTCGGTTTTACCCTGAATTGTGCACGTGGGGAGACGTTCGTTCATCTAGCATAAATGGAATGGTTTGCAGTCGAAACACTTACTCTGGTTTCTCAGTATGTTTCTTAGTGCCGGTTTGAAGTTCATGCAATTCTCACTGTTAAACCGTGTTGGAGCTAATACCCCCCATATATATGTATGTAGTGTACTTTCCCACTGAAAAGAAAGTGTGTGTTCCCAACTAGCTAGGTGATTAACGGCTTTCACACACACCTAAATCTCAGTATTGAGCATGTGGAGAGACGTTCGTTCATTCAGCTTAAAGCAAAAGGGTTGCAGTAGATACACTTACTCTGGTTTCTCATTATGTCTCCTAGTGCCGGTTTGAAGTTCATGGACTTTTCTCTGTAAAACAGAGTTGGAGCTAATACCTCCACATATATACGTATTTAGTGTAGATACCCCCTTAAAAGAAAATATGTTCCCAACATTCTAGTGGATTTGTGGCTTCCCACTCTCTTAACTGTCAGAATTGAGCATGTAGAGAGACGTTCATTCATGTAGCATAAAGGGAGTGGTTTCTAGTAGAAAAAATTATTCTGGTTTTTCAGTATGTTTTCCTATTGCCGGTATGAAGTTCATGTAGTTTTTACTCTAAAACCTATTTGGAGCTTGTACCTCCCCATATATATGTATGTAGTGAATATTCCTACTGAAAAGGATCTGTGTGTTCCCAACAAGCTATGTGATTGACAGCTTTCACACACACTTAACTCTCAGAATTTTGCATGTGGAGAGACTTTCATTCATCTAGTATAAAGGGAATGGTTTGTACTTGAAACACATACTCTGGTTTCTCAATGTATTTTCCTAGTGCCGGTTTGAAATTCATGCAGTTTCACTGTAAAACTGAATTGTAGCTAGTCCTCCCCATAGATATATATGTGGTGTGGTTCCCCACTCAAAAGAAACTGTGCTTTCCCAACAAAATAGGTAATTGATTGCTTTCAGACACATTGAACTCTCAAAAATTAGCTGTGGAGAGGCTTTCGTTCATCTAGCATAAAAGAAATGGATAACATTAGAAAGACTTACTCTGATTTCTCGTATGGTTTTTTAGTGTCGGTATGAAGTTTAGGTAATTTTCACTGTAAACCGAGTTGGAGCTAGTACCTCCCCATATATATGTATGTATTCTTGTTACCCACTCAAAGGAAACTTTGTCTTCCCTACAAGCTAGGTGATTGACGGTTTTGACACACATTCAACCCTCAGAATTTAGCACGTGTGGAGGCGTTCTTTTATCCATCATAAAAGGCATAGTGAAATGTAGAAACACATTCTGTGATTTCTCTCATGTTTTTCAGCGCCGGTTTCAATATAATAGTAGTTTGCTGTGGAAAATACAATTGCAGCGAGTGCTTCCCCTTAGATATTTAAGTTACGTAAGTCCCCCAGACCAGAGACTCTGGCTTTCCAAGAAGTTAGGTGAAGGACGCTCCAACACACATACTTATGTGGGAAGTGACCATGTGCTGAGGCGTTCTATCATCCAGCATTGAAGTTTAAGTGACAAACAGAAACACTTACTCTGATTTCTCAGCATGTTTCTGAAAGCCGGTTTCAAGGAAAAGCAGTTTGCAGTGGAAAACCGAGTTGGTACTAATAATCCCCTTATATATGAAAGCAGCGTAGTTTCCCTAGTTCAGAAATTCTAGGTTTCCTACAAACTAGGTGACGGGGGCTTCCACACACATACAGACCTGAAAGTAGAGCATGAGGAGAAGCGTTATTTCATCCAGTATGAAAGACAGAGTGACATTTAGAATCACATTCTCTGATTTATCAGCCTATTTCCTAACACCGGTTTCAAAGTAAAAGTGTTTTGTTGTGGAAAAATGAATTGGAGCCATTGCCTCCCCTTAGATATGCTAGTAGCGTAGTTCCCTAGACCAGAAACTCTGGGTTTCCAAGAAGGTAGGTGAAGGAGGTCTCCAACACAATTTCAGATGTCAGAAGTGAGCATGTGGAGAGGCGTTCTTTCATCCAGCACTGAAAGTTAAGTGACATACAGAAACACTTACTCTGATTTCTCAGCATGTTTCTCAAAGCTGGTTTCAATGAAAATTGGTTTGCAGCGGAAAACCGAGTTGGTGCTAGTACGTCCCCATATATATGAAAACAGCGTAGTTTCCCTAGGCCAGAAACTCTGGTTTCCCAACAAGCTATTGGAAGGACGGCTTCCACACGCATACAGATCTGAAAATTGAGCATGTAGAGAGGCATTCTTTCATCCAGCATAAAAGACAGAGGGACTTCTAGACACACATTCTCTGATTTCTTAGAATGTTCCCTAACACCAGTTTCAAAGTAAAAGCCGTTTGCTGTGGATAACCGTGTTGGAGCTTGTGCCTCCCCTTACATATGTAAGTAGTGTAGATGCTCTAAGACAGAAGCTCTGTGTTCCCAAAAATCTGGTTTTACAACGGCTTCCACACAGATTGAGATGTGAGAAGTGAGCATGTGGAGAGGTGTTCTTTTATCCAGCATAAAAGGTAGAGTGACATGTAGAAACACTCTGATTTCTCAGCATGATTCTTAAAGCCGGTCTCAAGTAAAAGTGGTTTGCAATGGAAAATCTCCCTGGAGTTTTTGACTCCCCTTAGATATGTAACTAGCCTAATTCCCCGTGGCCAGAAAGTCTGGGTTTCCAAAAACCTTTGTGAAGGAGGCTTCCGCACAGATTCTGTTCACAAAATGGTATATGTGGGGAAGCATTCCTTTATCTAACCTAAACAGCAAGGCTACACCTCAAGCACTTACCATGATTTCTCAGCATGTTTCCTAGATTAGGTTTAAAGCTAAAAGCATTTTTCGCACAAAAACCTTGTTAGAGCTTGTTCCTTCTCTTATATTTATAGGTCGGGCAGTGCCCCTAACACCAAAATTCTGTGTTCCAACTAGGTAGGTGAAGGATGGTTTGCACACACATTCGGTTTTCTCTCCTCCTCACTCTTCTGCTAAGGGAACCATGCAGGTTGTCTATTCTGGAAGCCAAGGAAATTGTTTTCATTTAGGAGCAGCCTCAGAGAAAACTGAGGCCTGCTTCTGCTTCTTTTCCCTGCTAGATTTCCTCTTGATGCATTTCCAAATACTGACGAGTGATTTCCTTTAACCAAGTAATTATTTCAAAGAAAATGAGGAGGTTTCCATAAGGCAACTACTTCTTTTATATTCTTGCTTTTTAATACCTCTCTTCCATCTCTTTATCTCCAGGTGTCTTATTTCTATGTCCTTTGGTTGGGGCTGAAGGCTAATCAGCAATAGTGTAGAAATTATTGCTTGATATTATTGATCTATTTTCTTTCCATGGATATTTGAATTATCATTCGATGTTAGGGAAGATAGTTTCTTTAAAAAAATTCCAGTAAGTATCTTGTGGGTGATTCTGATTCTCTTCCTCTAGAATTATAATGCTTAATTTCTGAATAAGTGTTGCTTTCACAGAGCTCAAAATTACAAAGGTTTGAGTGCCACCACTCTCCAGAAGCCTTTCAAACTTTTCCTTGGGGGCACTCAGAACTGCGTGTGTGTGTGTGTGTGTGTGTGTGTGTGTGTGCACCCTTCTGGAGTTAGTTTAGCCTGAAATGAGCAAAGACAAGAACCCCTCATTTTACACAAACAACAGAAGACTTTCACAATTTTATACATTTTAAAAATATATGAACTGTAATGTTGTAGAATTTTACAAGAGGCAGTGACCTTCAGGACTGTCAGCAATAGAGGCAGAACAGTTGGAGGGACAGCAGGTGCTCGTGCTCAGTGGCTGAAGTCACACAACGTCCACGGCCACCTCTGGTTACTCTTATAGGTTTAGTGCTGTCTGCAGGCTTTCAGGGCTGTGCCCCCCCCACCAAATATATATATAGGAGAAGTGGTGAGACTCAGTATGAGAAACAATAGAGAATTAGTAGGGGAAATTGAGTTTATTGTTTTTAAAAAGAAAAATTAGCATCCAGGTAGTTTAATTTCAGCTCCTAATAGACTGATGTGATGACATTGACAAGGATGCATAAACACCTGCAAGATCATGGGGCAGGACCGGAGACTCTGAAGCAGCAATCACCACACACAAACTTCACTGCTGTCCTTGAAAACCTTATTGAATTACTTGATTTAAAATAGACCATAGGTGTTAAATAACATCATTTTGAGAAACCAGTTCTTTTGAAATCTTATATACTAATGTAACTGAATTGGATAAAGAAATGCTAAATGTGTAATAAAGTATCCAAGGAGGTAATGATTACAGAAAACACCACAAATTGAAGAGGACCACAGGATAATGTGCATATATATTTTAATGATCTGGAAGAATCAGCTCAGCAGTGTATTCAAGACATCTAGAGATGATGTCAAATGAGGGTGTCCTTGGATAGCTTTCTGTGAATGTTAGAGTGAAGTCAGGGTCAAGCACGCAAGTTTAGCTTAAAAGCAAAAGGTGAAACAGACTTCTTTTCAAAAAGCTATTGTGTCTGGGGAGAAATCATCGAGTCCATGGGTCAAGGGAAGGAAAAAAACCTAGTGACCACGTGACTGTTTCAGGAGCTTGTAGTAAAATGACAGTTGACAATTGTGTAAAGTAGATATGATCTTGATGTCCAAGTGACCCAAAGATTTTTAGTCCATGTGCCAAAAATATATCAAGGAACAAATACTGATCTATGTTTTGTCAGCTCTGTTGTCCCCCCTTCAAGCCTGCATTCTGATTGGGAAACTATGAACTTCTACTCAGGGAGGGGGATTTTCAAAAAAGGAGTGTCCCCCAACCGAGAAAATAAAGAAAAAGTAGACATACACTGTAGAGACACAGGGAGATCTGTTGAGCCAGATGACACTTGCTTTACTGTTGATTAGTAGGAGGCGCAGCTTTTTGTTGATTTGGGTACCATGTTGCTGCCTTTCTCAAGGTATTGCCCAAGGCTCATGAGAAGGGATGAAGTGGGGCCAAGGAATTAGCCTCCGAATGCCCTTTGCCATGGATGTTGTCTCTATTTTCCACTTTTAAGCTTTAGCTTAGACAGGTTGCAATGTCTTGCCAAGTGAGCTACAGACATTAAGTGCGTCTTTAAGCACGTGGCTCTTTCCTCCTCACTGCAGCAGAGAACCTTTGAATTGGAGCATCCTGACATGTCATTGGTGGTCATTTTTCATGTTAGGAATCAGTAAGGATGCTATGTCCACATGGATGAGGAGGGTAAGATTTCAGTCTCTAAAGTGGTACTGATGGGTTGGCTTTTCACTTAAAGAGTCTCACATCAAGAAATGCGTGTCTGTTCTGGACCAAGAAGAAACAAGTGTTTGAAAAATAATAGCTTGAAAGGTCAGTGGGACATGTCAGGCATCTTCTTCATGTCTTCAAGTTCGGGTATCAAGCATGGGTTTCCTATCCTGAGTGATACTGACAATTTGTCATGCTCTGTGCCTCATGTATACCGAAGGCTTTCCTAAATAAAATATCTAGAAATGGTATCACTCTTGATATCTGTTAAACAGGGGGAGATGAAGGAATTAAAATTAGTCCTTACTGTGCATTGATTTTTTTAAAGACATCAATTTTATAGAAACTTTTGAAGAATTAAAGAGACAGAAAATTGCAAAGTACCTTCTCCTTCTGGTAGAAAACTGTTCTGTTTTCTTTTTTTGATGAATGTGACATAGATTCAGTACTACTATTGTTTGTATTGTACTTAGTGTTTACAGAATGATTCACAGATATTCTCCTATTTCATCTGTGCAATGACCTCTGGAAGAAAAGATTTCCTAGTTATGCTTTTTAATGTCTATTTCTTAACTCTGTCTAAAACCAGATTGATTGAGCTCCATTTGCTCAATTTAGAAGACTGGACTGATTAATTGTGTCATAACATTCCAGGAGGCAGAGGAAAGGAAGAGACAGGGGTTCTACACGATGGATGCTGCTCCTGAAATGATTTGACCAGCAGTCTTATCCATTTTTCCCAAGGCTGGAAACAAAACACAACCCAAGAGAAGGAAAACAGGGAGCCCATATGACTCCAGCCTTGGCACGTAGAGTCACGGCTGTCCTCCTATGCCTTGGAGAAGAGGATGTTTTGGGTCTCTGTTCTGCAATCTCTGTTTTGCTTTTTCTCCACAGTGTCTTGTTTTACTGGCATATGCTGAAACTTGAGTTACATTTCATAGCATTAAAACAGAAATCAAGATCTCTTTATCATTTATTAACTATTTGGTAAACAGTTTTTGCTGAATCTTTAACTTTATTATTAGGACATACCGTGGCAATGTATAACACCTTGTTCCCCAGATAACAACAGTGGCTTACACATGCTAAAATTGTATTTCCCTCTTACACAAAGAAGTCAAGCAATCGGTAACGCAAGGCTGGTTTGCATGAAGGCCCCAGGGTCAGAGAAGCAGATGCCTGTTATTTTCAGCCCGTCAACTTAATGGCCCAAAGTGTCTGCCTGATGGTCAACCATCAGTTCCACATTCCAGGCAGCAGACAGGAGGGAAGAAAGGTGCTTCAGTCCCTTTTGGGATGGTTCTGTGAAGTCCGGGCAGCTTTCCTGCTTTTATCTTGCTTTAGACAGAGGGCTCAGAGACAGCTTGCTATGAGGTAAGCTCAACTCAGGACCAGCCATCTCCCTCATGGGGAAAGGAGGGAGGGGGCGGGGAGGCAGCACTCATCCTGCATGTGGTGTAAGGCACCACGATGAGCCGCCGGGGGCCTCCGCAGTCCCTCCATTGCTTCGGGCTGCACTGAGCGACTGGTAACGGTTGAGATTTTCATGTAGAAGTGCGTGTATGTTGGAACAACTGCTCGGTTCATTTAAACTAGTGGCTACCAAAGCACGTTGGAGAACACATTTGTTCTCACCTTCTAGCCAGTGACCCTCCTGCCAGGTTTCTGTCCTGCTGTTCACTTCCACGTTATTTTCCAAGAATTCTGGAAGAAATGTAAGCAGCCTGATGGTCAAATGCTTTTCTGTGTGTTTCCCCCATTGTTCTTTGAAGGAACTACAAATTGCCTAGAGAACAGTGGACGAAATGCCAACCCCCCATTTCTTTAAAGGTCTGAGATTTGGTGTTATAGAATAGAAGAAAATTCCAGAAACACCCGTAAGAAACTTATTATTTCTTTCAAATGTGAGTTGGAACAGCAGAGGACAATATATTTTATAGCACAACTTTTAAGACAACTGAATTGGCAGTAAGTTCACATAATGAAACTTCCAGCAAGTCTTCATATTTCTCCTGGAAATTCCTTAGTTCTTGGTGTAAATTTTTAATAATTAATATCAGCTTTCAATTCTTTCTCTTCCTGTAGTTGTAGAGTTAACGTGAAAATATCTTGTTGTGTCACTGAGAAAGCCTCCTGTTCAGCCTTCTAGTTCATGTGCGTTTCGGTGGCAGGTGTGCTAAATAGTAGTTTTCAGGCACTTGAGGGATGCCCATCACACCAGCACTGCGGGAGCCTATTTCTCACCCACGACCAGGTGAGACCCTCCTTTCCTTCTCTGCCTCGCCCAGGTCCCTGCATTCTGGTTCTTTCTCACCACCCATTTTCATCAGGTTCAGCCCTGCACCAGCAGAGCAAATCTTGATTTTTCAAGGACCAGGAACTTAGTTCTAGGTTTTCTGTTAAAGGACAGTGTATAAAGTCAGGGAAATTGATATGACTTTTGAGGCCTCACTATCTCTGCATTTAAAACAAGAACTTGAGTTACAATACTATTCTCTTCCACTTTTGAAATTCTAAAGCTCCACACAATAGTTTTTTTAATTAGCTAATTTTTTTCTGGAATATATTTTCCTAAGATTCACAAATATCTGTTAATTTATATTTAAAGATGCTATATTTAAGAAATGGAATGATTATTTACTTTTAAAAAGGAATTTAAGTCAAGAAATATTTGATACTGTATGTTTACTATGAGTTCAAGTACTTAAGCTTAATTTTTGTGGTACTGTCGATAAACCACACAATGTGAGAGATGTGGGTTAAGGTTTATCTGGGGCAATATGAGGACCAGAGCCCAGGTGACAGCATCTTCGAAAGCTCGGAGGAACTGCTCTGAAGAGGAGGGGGAGCTCAGCATTATATGAGATTTCAGTGAAGGGGGACGTGCGGTTCAGGACACGTTTAGGCAGAGGCTGCTGCTAGTCGAGGAGCAGGTGTCTCTGTTAATGATTTTAGTGCTTTTCTAGATAGGAGGAGATGCAAGAATTTGGGCTCATAAGATTTACTGAAAATGTCTAACTATCTGAAGGCTTTTCTGCCCATTTTCCAAGAGCACAGAGTGCCCCATTCCTGATCTCCACCCTGAACTACTTACAGAGGGTGTTGAAGGTCAGCAGCTGCAGTGGCTCATGACTTAATCAAATCAAAGGCAGATGACAAATGCCAATTTTTCGTTGACAATATGTATATATTGCAGGAAAAAATTTACTTTCCAACCCTACCCATGTTCTAGTTTTAGTTAGATATCAACGGATAACTGTGTTAGATGACTTAGGTCAGACGAGGGGGCGAAGGTGTCGTCTCGTGAGTCGGCCAGTGTTCAGTCAACTTCCTTGAACACATTCAAATTTCTTTCTGTTGAAACAGCATGCATCTGATTTTGTGAAGTTTGGAGCCTGTCCTGAGCACATGGGGTCCGGAGATGGCCCTGTTCCTGTGGTCTTTGTTTATTCTGTGAATTATGGTGTGAATCTTTATGTGCCCAAGCTTCATCATAATTTCAAACTTAAAGGATTTAAATATGGGAGATGGATACCAAGTTCTGGGAATAGATTTTCAGGATAACAGCCAGGATTGGTAAAAAGCATGGAGAATGGATACAGCCTTAAAAAAAAAATGCTATTTTATAATTTCTGGCAGATAAAGTGCTTGTTGGGATTCTATGAGGAATGTTTAATTGGGAGGCTTACCCCCCATTTTCATGAAATCAAATAATTTTATTATTTGTTTAGTGCCTACTGTCTGGCAATGAAGTAGCCCGTTTGCATATAGTTTTATAATTTAATCTCTATAAATATTCCCAGGAGAACACACATGTCACAGGGAAGGAACCAAGAAAATCCAGGGTAAGTGGCAGGAAGGCAGATGGGCTGGAGGGCTTACCCTCCTTCAGGCTGAGACAAGGACACCAAGGTTTATTGACAAGCGTGTTGCTGAGGTGGTTTATTTAATACTTTGCTTCCTTGATGAAGTGGATCTCTTGAAATTGTTTATGTCTGGCTTATCTTCCCCTCTCTCCTCTGCCTCAGGACTTCTCCTCGTAAGTAATATGAATTCAGACTGAACTGATTCAGGAAAATTAGAAAATAAAAAATTAGCCCACACAAATGTCTGCTAAGTTCTTGTAATTCAGTACTTCCTAAAACTCCTAGAAACACAAGGAAGGTGTGTTACCTCGGGGACTGAGTGCATTTGAAGAGTGAGAAATGTATTGTGATCTGGTAAAGGCACAGGCTCTATAGACAAAGATCCGGGTTTGGATCCTGGCTCCACCAAGTACTGAAAACATGACCACCCAGAGCCTCAGTTTCTTCATGTGTTAAATGGGCTGATGGAGCTCACCTCCAAGCGGTCAGGTCAAAATGAGATGGTACGAGTGACTCTCAGGCAGTATGCTTGGCAAATTGTTGCTTTATAATGTATTCTTAGGTAATTCCTTTGTCCATTGCCTTACGAATACCTCCTCATTTGACTTAAGAAAAATAGCATGCCTTAAGGATTTTAAAAATAAGGAATGAAGATTTACTGATTAATGCTGGGTGTATTTTTATAGGTCATCTATTAAAAAAAAGTAGGAGTTCTCTAAATAGAATTTATTCAGTGTGCCTAGAATATGATTCAGTTAAAAATGATTTTCCTTTAAATTCTTTTCAGAAATTTTATGTGATTTTTTATTGAATAGTAGTTGAAGTTTTCTGAGGAGCTGTTACATTTTGAAAAGTTTATTCTAGTAACAATTGATACATTAAATAAATGATTCATATCCTTGGGCAGCATAAAGCCCTGGTTTTTTTTTTTTTAATATATATAATTTTGGGGGTTAGTTCTATGACATTTTATTGGGTAGAAGTATTTAGCATTTCCATTTTACAGGCAGAGAATATGAGTCATAAGATACTCATTATACAAGAGCAGCAGAGGCTGATTAATTTGGGCAGAGGAGGAAATGTGTGTGGAGGAAAAATCCTTGATTCTCAAACTGGACAGATTCTGCTGTGCTGTGCAGCTGAAACGGTTTTTATTTTGCTTCTGGGTTGTCCTAGGTTTCGGCGCATGTGACTGGAAAGGTCTCTCGTGAAAAGATGCTAATTTAAGAAGGTTGTCATTCTAAATGCTCTTAAGAGGATTAAACAAAGTACACGGCAAATAAATGAACATGTTTGGAAGGTTTTCCACCCCCATGTAATTTCCAGAAAACAGACATGATTCACTTGTTAAACCAAACACACGGGTATATTAATGAGCCTGGCTCACATGACTGGACAGCTCGGAGGGAGCCTCATCTATTGGCGTGGGATCCGCTGCAGGAATCGCACCTGAAGTTTTAATTAGAATTTATTTCCAGCGAGTGCTGCTCCGCCTTTTTCTCCCCAAAGTACGGAGCGCCCTCCTTGCCTGGCCGTTATTGAGCAGAGCCCTGCGGCTAACACTCTCCCCTGATCATCAGGAGGATGATGGAGCCAGTTTGTTTAGAAACACTTAGCTACACTCGCAGCGGGGATCATCAGTCTCTTCTGTGTGTTCACCTCCATGTGCAGAGGAGAAAATCGACTTTTGATGCCGACAAACGCTAATTGACCACCAGTTATTTCAGAGGGACTGTGGTGTTGAAAGCTGGATTCCCTTTCATTTTTATATGTTGGATGCAGACAAACTGCACGGTGACACCCCCACTGTAAGTACACCCACCAGGGAGGGGGTCGGAGTTTGGATCTGTGTGTTTTAGTATTCAGATCCTGGCACTGGTCAGCTTACAGTGTTCTCGCTGGGTTTGGGAGACTCTTTCTGTAGCGATTTCTTTGGTTTCCAATAAATTTGCACAGCCGTCTCCTTCAGTCGAGTTCTGATGAGTTCATTTGGGAGGGGCATGTGAAATTGTGGCGGGCAGAGAGGTGCAATGAAAACTAGCCACCATCTGGTTACCTGTCATTTTTTATGGACCAAAAAATGCTTGTCTTGTTTTGTTTTCTCTTCCATCCACCCCTTCATGTCAGGGAGTCGTCTTCAAGAATTTCTTCTTAAAATATAAAGTAATGATAAAGGCAGTGTGTCTCTTTAGTTGATTTCGTTTGACTTGGGTTCATTTTTAAAGATTTTTCTGGTGAGGTTTTTATGAGCCCTTAAAAGCTGGAAGAGCAGCACAACGAAGGTGATAAAGTGAGAGAAATGAGTCAGAGGCCCCTGTGAGGTCTGGGGGACGAGGGCAGGAGGTGGGGCAGAGGCAGCACCATGGCCTCCCCTGCAGCCCTGAGGCCAACGTGTAAAGCCAGCGTCTCTTGTCACCATGTGTTCTACCAGGACTCCCACGAAAGGAATCCGTGGAGATTAGGGGAGGCCTTACCTTTTACCCTCTTGTCAAACATCTTTAATGCTGACTGTATTTATTCAAGATGACACCAATATCACCTGCAGAGCCTGAGGGAGCGGTGCTTGCTTCCTGTATTGCCCGCCCCAGGCTCACTCATCAGACACCTGATTCTTACAGGCACTGCAGTGCCCGTGGGGGGAGCTCTGCTCCTGGGGGTCTCTGCTCCTGTGGTGGGAGCTCTGCTCCTCGGGGAGCTGGACACGGGAGTGCTCACATTGGAGCAGGTCAAACCAGCGCTGATCCCACTCCACATGGTGAGCCCTTTGTGTAAGTAGTACAGGTGGGATCCAGAGTCATCCTGTGTCTACGGATTTCTCCAGTAAAGCCAACTTGGAGGAAAGAAAGAAAATGCCTACTGTTCCATGACTGTGTCCTAAGGGTTTAAAGCTCAGTGGGGAGCACACGTGAGATCTCATTCAGTAAATACTCTGGGGTCTTGACTCTGACGTGTCATGAATTTGGCATTCTCATAATGTTATTTCTCTTAAAATATGTCTAAGCAATCATTTTTGTGTGATGGTTATGTGTGCATAAGAGTCCTGAAGAAACTGTTGTGGATGGAAGTGTGGGCATCAGTGGTACCATAAGTGCTGGTGGCCCTGGGGGCTCCCCGAGCTCCACACCATTTCTTACCAGCAGTCTTTCATATTACATCTTATTCCAGAGCTCACCCGGGCTCCCATCTCTCACTATGTGTCTTGAGAGAATATTTGTTCAGAGGGGAGGTGACAGGGTGCTTCCAAGTCTGTGTTCTGGTGTTCCCTGTCTAAAGGTGGCACTAGCACAAATCCTTTATTCATGGAGTAATGAAGGCCCCCCAGTCTCGTGGCTATTTGGGCCTCCCTGTCCTTCTTCATGTTAGGAGCCGGAGGGATTGGGTAAGGCCCCCAAACCTGTTTTTGGTGAGCTTTCAGCCCTATCACACCTAGGTTGTCCCGTTTCAGTCACATGACTTTGATTTTTGCAGGAAGGTGTGAATCCTGGACAGTGCCTGGGACTTCCAGGTTTCCCCTACAGTAGGAACACTGAAGAATGTTCACCCTGTAAGGTGTTTTCGGGGGCCTCGAGGACAAGTAGGGACCCACAGACAGATGTCTGGATGGGTGGCGATCAGGCCCGAGTCTTGGAAGTACAGAGATTCCATTACTGTTGCAACACTGAAATTCAGTGAGGAATTCGGGAAGGTCTGAAGCAGTTGAGATTAAAAATATTATCTGGTTTTTATTGTTAGCATTATTGGTTTTAACCCTTAGACCCAGTCCCCGCTTTTTATAAGAAATAATTTGTAAACTTTCTTTTTTGATGCCCAGAATTGAACATCATAGAAAGTGTAACCTAAGTATAAATATGATAAACAAATAGGTAGATGGAAAGATGGGGTACCTAAATTCTTATATTATGGGGTATTTTATATTCTTTGCTAATTAGTGACCTCTCAGGACAAAAGGCACATACAAAAGAAGTCACGTATAATAAACTAATTTTCCAAGCCTTACCTAACTGGGAAACAAGTGGCTTCAAAATGTTAGAGCACCTTCCAGGCCCCGGGGATAACTTCTTGTCAGAGTTACACTTCCTGATGGTGTCCTGTGCTAAGTGCAAGCAAATGCTGTTCGGAAGCTGCCCGGAGGCTGACTCCGGGGATTCCTTCTCTGTTGCAGCTGTGAGGGATGGAGCCTTGCCTTTCCTGACCACAACCACAGAAGCGATTTTTAAATCTCTGAAAACTGCCATACCAGTGTATATCACAACCCCCACAAGATATGTTGAATAAAGCAGAAAACTTTAAGTGTCTCCTTTAGGATAGAAATAGGATATAAAATAAATCATGATTTAAAAAATTCTAGTGCCCTAATAAGTGCTACATTACACTGGCTGCATTATTATGTTAGACAACTTCATTACTGCTTTTCATACCACATATTGTAGTTAGATTATATTTATCATTTTTTCTTAAAGAAAAAAAGTCATATGATGCATTCTTGTGTCAGAGGTGACGAGCAGAGAGCAAGTGTAAAACCGGGAATCGTGATGCTGGTCAGTCTAAGATCGGCTCCGTCACTGCACAGATCATCTTAACTCATTTTACTGCACTTTTTGGAATTACCTTCTCACTTGGAAAAACCCCTGGGTCAGTAAGATTTGTTAGTAGAACAATTCTTTTTCTTACCTAGAGCATCAGTGATGTTTTCAAGATGATAAAAAAAAACTTGCCCATGGCATTTAAACAGTTGCTTGTTCTCAAATTCATGGCTCACGGTCTCGTATTTGTCACAACTGGAGAACTGTGTTTTCTGTGTGCAAACTCTCACTGCTTTGGTGACGCAGGTACACGTGTCCTTACTGGATGGAGTATGATAGTAGTTGTTTGCATTCTCTCCCTAAATCTGGAGTCCTGTGTTATGTTTTCTGTTAACTTAAAAAATATGAACTTATTTACCTAAATAGCTAACATCGCACCAGTGATGCATATCAAATTGGTCCAACTAAGAATTCCAATATTAAATGAGATAGTAAATTCACAACCCACTATTCCAAAAATTTGGATTGATGGTTCTATTGTATCAGGGACATTAGCTGTTTTAATTGAATCAATCATTGCTTTCTTCAATAAAAGTTTCCTTTCCATCTGCTCTTTTGGTTTATTGTTCTTCAGAGTTTCATTTGCTTTCTTTCCCAAATATATATGGTTTTTGCTTGTGTCATTGAAAATCATTACTGGTTTTGCTACCTCATGCTGGAGAGGAAGCCTTGTGACTGTTTTATAGTCACTGATTTCATAGTTGTATGTGCTTAATGCCACCTTGCAGGGGTGTTCAGAACTAATGTATTGTGTACATAAAAGGCTTATTCTACACTGAGTGCAGGGTTAGTGTGAGCAGCCCATTTCATCAGTATCATAATTAATCCATTACAATCATCCTCTGTTAATCAGTGTTATCCTTCTAACGTCTCCAGGAGAGGAAATGTAGTATTCTCAATGCAAATCTTTGCCAAACTTTTAGTCAATTCAACACCTTTAAAGCTTTGCTGTCAATAGGACTGTGTGCCTGGTATCCCGACTTTTGCTTCTCCTGACCCAGGACACTGTCTCCACGGCTGATGATCCACGAGACACTGGATTCTTGATCCCATGGCTCTGTGTGTTCTGGGACATCTGGGGACTTCAGCACTGTTTTAGGGGCTTTGGGTCCCACCTCTTCATAGCATTTCTGAGATGATATCTGTGGGTTCACCCTGATTCTTGAGTGTACGGTGCATTTTTTCTAGAACCAACACTAGCCAGTGTGGCAGCACTGCTTTGACCACGTGCTGGGACAGCGTGTGCTTGTCAATTCTTTGGTTTAAAATTTTCTGTTCTAATTTCTAAAATGGGGTATATTAACAGATACACTCTATGTAAACAGAATCTCTGTGGAGTTTTCAGCAACTTCTAAGAGCATAAATATTCCTGAAGCAGCTAACCTTCCTCCCAAGAAGTGAGGAGCAAGCCGGCAAGTCCTGGGCGCCTGTGGCGGCCAAGCTCTGCAGCCCAGGCTGCTCACTGAGGTGCAAGGAGAAAAACTTAAAAACCTACTTCCATGCTGTCTTTCACAGATTCTCAGGACTGAACGTTTTAATATTTAAAGAGAGGTGATTATTTTTTTAATAAATTATTTTATTTTTTCCTTTTTCAATATTATTAGGTAGAATTATTACAGATCAACTTCACATACATATTGCATGTAAATACATGTATAGAGTATACTCCATTTTTTAGTTTACATATATGTACTAATTATTGTTTCTAAGAACAGATTAGAGCTTTAGATTTTTAAACTTACATAGTTACCAGAGGAATAAAGCCAACTACAAAAGAATAATACACAGAATATGGTAATCCAATAACAAAGGACAGTCAGATGTGCTTACACATATTCAAGAAATCAAAATAATTAGTTCATTAGTGGTCTTATTATTATTAAATTTAGATTCCTCATAAATGAAGTCATGTGGCATTATTCTTTCTCTTTCCACCCCTCTACACTTAGAATGAGTCTTCAGGTCCATCCATGTTGCTGCAAATGGTATCTTTTATGGCTGAGTAGTATTCCATTGTAGATATGTATCACCTCGTCTTTATCCAGTCATGTGCTGATGGACATTTGTGTTGTTTCCATGTTTCTATTTCTATGTCCCTTCTGGCAGCAATTACTGATTTTAAATATTTTCTACCTTAAAATCCTTCCTGAAGGAGATGTGGTAACAGGACTCAAAAACAGTTACAGTGCAGGGTTTTGTGTGATGGGCCCTGGGGGTTTTGTAGGAAGGTTGGCAGAGAGGATTTCAGATTCTGATCAAATGATTCCTCCTCTTGTAGCCCTGCTTACTGCCTCTCTCACTGCCTGCCCTACAAGTCTGACCAGTCCCTTCTGTGAATCCCACTGTATTGTGCACAATTTTTGTCCAATTGATGTCATACCGCAGGGACATTAGGTGAGGCACCTAAGCTCCTGTGTTGGTTTCTTCCATCAGCCCTTAACTTCCTTTGGAGCCAGGACTGTCTCATTGCCCCAAGGATCCCTAATGCCTAGTGAGATGCCTGATACAGCTGGTACTTAACGAGCACATGGGTCAAATGGAAAAACGTGATCAAAGAAAAGGCCCTCGTTTTTCAGACATGCCTACTTGAGTACATAGGGTAAAATGACATGTCTTCTGGGATTTGCTGTCAAATGCTTCAACAAAGGACAAGGAAAAGAACAAAGGTCTGAATAAAGGAAATATGGAAAAGTTTGTGAATTCCTTAATCTGGGTGATGGGCTTATTGTACTATACTTATTGGTGTATACTTAAGTTATTTTATAATTTTACTCTCATTAGCTGAATAGCATGTATTAATATGTATTAATTGAAATCCTTAGAGCGGGCCAAACTTACCCCACACAAAATCCTTAATGTCCTAGTAGTCTGACTTATAGAAATCTTTTCCCACAAAGACAGGAAACAAGGGAAAGACAGATCCGTGCAGTATTTCCACGTTGTCAAGAGACCAAAGACCGACACAAAATAAGAGATTCTAAAGAAGATATAGAGGCTGAAATCAATGTCCTGAAAACGTAGCCAAGAATTCTAAATGGCCCAACTTAACTAACCTCAGCACTGCCGCATCAAGAATGGGGCAAATAGCACCTGGTGGATTTTTTTTTAAATAAATAAATAATGATCCAGTTCCTACCGCAGGCAATTATGATAAGACTGAGTATAAGTTCTAACACCAAATAGTGCACAAATTATAATTTCTACTTGATTCAAACTGCTTCTTTAAAACCTGAATCTTTTTATTCTTAAGACATATTTGTGGCATATGACCTAGTGGTAAAATTTTCAACCAGCTTGTATTCAAAAAGTTCACCAATGTGAGAGTTTATTACATCAACTATTGTTTTTTGGGAAACCGATGTGCCTTGTCACTCTCTTTCATAAGATTTCCTGTGGAAAATTCAATCCTTCATTCAGGAAAGGGCTGAGCAAATGGTCTGATGGAAAACCTTCATACACTGCAACACAAGAAAATGAAAATGACTGTGAGCAGCCCGTGAAGCCGGCAGACACACACAGTGCATGGCTGTGTTCCCACCTCGACTTTCTGTAACCAGCAGGGAAAATGTGCATCTCAAGAAATAGAGATAAACACTTTTCAGGGCCTGAGAACACAATTTCCCTTTCAGGGTTTAGTGGGCTTCCATTTAATTCTATGAGAAGTGTTTACAACAACAGAACAAGAGCTGAGATAGGGTTTAAAGTAACTTTTATGTCTTAGTGAAAATAAAGCCAGCTGATAGTTATCATTTTTACTTTATTTGATCTCACTCTCCTACTTTACCTCCCTAACCACCTCCACAAAATGGTGAATGTCCCCTCCTGGGTCAGAAGGCTAAGTAGAAAGGATGAATCACATGGAGGTGTGCTTTGTTGTTTTATTTTTCATAAGAAATATGTTTCATTCATGTGATTTAATAATTAAGATCAAGAAACAAACTCTATTCAATAAATGGTAGCCAACACATGTCATCACAATTGCTCATCAGATTTGGCCCCATGTTACACACATTTACATGGACATCTGCCATGTGCTGTCATGGGACATGGTGAGTGGGGACAGGGTCTCTGCTCTCACAGGGCACACAGCCTGGTGGGGGAGGCGGTGTTCAATCATTGCCTTTTTTTTTTTTAAAATGTACTTACAAATTATGGGAAATGCTATTTTAAAAGAACAAAATGAGTCAATGAAAGAGAAAAATACAAGTACTGTATTTAGGCTGAGGGAAGACAGGGAATCTCTTGGAAGTGCTGACACTCCACTGAGACCCAAAGGACAACTCCCGTGCTGCAGGTGAAGGGCAGGGACACACTGATAAAGGGCTGATATCCAGAATGTAACCAAATCTCTTTAAACTCAACAAGAAGGATGAACAACCTGATTAAAAAATGAGCAAAATGCCTGAACACACACCTCATCAAAGAAGGAATCTAGATGCCAAAGAACTCTATGGAAACATACTCCACAGCATCTGTCATCAAGGGGATGCAAACTGAAACAGCGAGGTACTACTGCACACCTGTCAGAACTGCCAAAACGCAGAACACTGACAGCACTGAATGCTGGTGAGGATGTGGGGTGACAGGAATTCTCATGCATTGCTGGTGGGAATGTAAAATGGCCCAGAGGCTTTGGAAGATGGTCTGGCAATTTTTTGCAAAACTAAATGTACTCCTAACGTATGATCCGGCAACTGTGCTCCTTGGTGTTTACTCGACAAAATGGAAACATGTCTACACACAAATCTGCATACAGATGTTAATAGCAGCTTTATTCATAATCACCAGAACTCAGAAGCAACTAAGCTGTTCTTCAGTAGGTGAATGGATAGATAAACTGTGGTCCAGCCAGAAAATGGACTATTATTGGGTGTTAAAATGGATTGAGTATCAAGGCATGGAAAGACATGGAGGAACCTTAAATGCATATTATTAAGTGAAAGAAGCCAATCTGGGAAGGTTCTGCAACTGTCTGATTCCAACTGTATGCTGTTCTGGGAAAGGCAGAACCACAGAGACTAAAAGATCAGTGGCTGTCAGAGGCTAGAGGGGAAGGAGCAATGAATGAGGTGCAGCACGGAGCATTTTTAGGGTCACTAAGACAGACTACTCTGTATGATGCTGTGACGGTGGATACATGTCATTGTACATCTGTCCAAACCCACAGAGTGCACACCACCAAGTGTAAATCCTAGTGTCAAGTATGGGCTCTGGGTGATGATGACGTGTCAGTGTAGGTTCACCCATTGTCGCAAATGCACGCTCTGGTGCAGGCGTCAATAGTGAGGAGGCTTTCGCGACTAACTGCAGTTCATACATCCAATCCGACCCCAGCCACCCCTGTTAATAAAGCTCTGTCCGTGTGTGGGTTCTCCGGCTGCTCTGGCGTCTGAACAGCAGAGCTGAGCAGCTGCACCAGAGATCAGGAGGCTTGCAGACCCTGAAATATTTACTCCCAAGCAATTGACAGAAAAAAGCCTGCTCAGCCATGTTCTACACGAATCAGAATTAACCCTGATGAGACAGGACTGCAGGGCCCAAACCAGGCATGGTTAATGTGACTGAAGCAATGTTTTAGTTCCAAAACCTTTGCTGAAGTCCTGCAGAACCAGCGACAGACTGTAGCCAGGAAGGATCTGCAGAAGGAGTCAGTAGCAGGTCTTCCTGCCAGACTCCAGAATGCCGGGGGCCGTGCGTTGCACGGGGGCCATCTGCTTGAAGAAGGCGGACTTGCAGTGGAAGCCGATCAACTCATAGAGCTCGGAGAGGATGCTGCACTGCTGAATTCTCTCCTCGGAACGCTTAAGCACAGGGAGAAAAGCAACTAGCATCTGAATGAAACATGTAATTGAAAAAAGACACGTAAAAAGATTTTCCCATAAAACAGAGACCTGATGACACAGGAAGAAGAGGAAGTCTGACTTAGTGCACTGACGGGACCGGATGCAGAAACGCAGGGAAGCAGCGCTGTGCACATGCTCCAGAGCCCCTCCGGGCCCCCCCTCTCCACGTTCAGCCTGTCCTTTTACTGGAAAGGCCCGTATTCCCTGAAACAGAGGAATCTGCTAACCACACATGAGACACAGAGAGGGGAAAGAGGAAAAGGAAGGGAAAGTAAAGGAACAACCGTTCATCTAGACCCTAGGATTTGGACGGGACTTTCACAAAACACACAACTTCTCAAAGCACAGAGCACACAGTGAGAGTCTGACAGAGTGACTGCGGCATCTGCTCCTTAAGCACCAGCTACCTGCCAGCAAACGCTGTGCCCCTTACTGAATCGTTACAATCATATCAGAAACTATTACTACCCCAGCTCACAGGCAAGGAAATCTGAAACTGGCGAGGAATTATTATCATCCTGGAAAAAGTCCCATTACCCAGAAGTGTCAGAGCCTCCAGTAGAACCTGGACTTAAATGCTCCGCTTCACCACGGGCCCTGAGCCTCAGGCTGACCCCACGTTAGGTCTGCACAGGCCCAGAGCATGAGTCTGTGGGACAGGGAATGCTCCCACTTGAAGTGCCAGGCCAAGACCCTCAGGAACCTATGAAATAATACCAAATCCCCAAACTAATTTCCAACCCACTGCCCTGTCCAGGAGGACTTCTTGGCACATCTGCACTGTCACGTGTGCACAGGCTGAGCAAGGGGCCCAGACAGTGAAGTGATGTCCCAGTGGAAGTGGCTCGCAGACCACTTCATCACAGGACAGACTCTCCTGGCTTCCAACGTTAACTCTCCATTCCATTTCCAACTGGAAAGTAAGTTTAGACTTGTTTTCCTCTCCTAGAAACAAAGAGAGTGGTAACATCAGCAGGAAACTCAAGACAGAGGAAGTCTCCTGGACATCTGGAATGATAGGCCGGGGAGAGAACAGAGACAGGGATCAGAAAGACCCGTGTTCCAGTTTAAAGTCTGCAGGTCACTCAATTTGACAGTTTCCTTATTAATACAGGTGATAAAATCTAATTATGATTGTTGGGAAAACTAAATGAAATAACGTATGCCACTAGCTTAGGTCTAAAATCCTCCATGAGTGTTCCAGAAATGGACGTGATCATGGTTAGTTACTGTCTGCCAAGTCTTGGGTGCTAAGCCCACATCAGCCAGCCAGAGATGTGCCAGAGAATCTCTCACCAGCCAGCAGCCTTCTCCAACTTGGAAACTCACAGTTTGTGAAGAACAGGCAGTGGTGGATGCTTTGGGACACTCTGGAGGTAGCACTCCAGTGATGACTTTAAAAAGCTGAGGAGAATTTAGGGGACCATACAGTTCAAATACAGAAAACACATTCCATGTCTACCCACACTGATCTCTACGCATGATGATTCAGAGAGGAAATACATATTCAAACTTGCACCAATTTCCCACATAAGTGCATCAAAACTATTTGGAAAGAATGTAACTTTCTTCTCTAGATCACAAATCGGGGATGACAAGGTTTGTACTGAGAGCCGTACTTGTTAAACATCTGCTAACATATCTGGGTCCACTATCAGTCATCAACATTCGAAGAGAAGGATGGAAAAGAACAAAGCCAAGCTAATACACTCCAGTCATTTTTTGGGTTACAATGTCACAGAGGAGACGGAGAGGTCATCAAGGAGCCACTCTGCCGTGATCACGGAGCCGGGGAACGGGATGGGCGGCAAGATGTATGACGCAGCCGCAGCTGTGCCCGCGCTTCTAGGCAGGTACCCATAGTCACCTCGACAAGGTATCAAACGCTTGTGCGCACGTCATCATCATCTGACATGTATTAAAGAGAAATGAATACCTATAAACGGCCAATACCCTTGGTGGGTACACTGTCCAAAGAGCAAAGTCACAGTTTGACAACTGGCCATCTCGGTTCCCTAGGATTCATTCTTGGAGAACCTTAAAAACCACTCCTCTGTCCTCAAGGAGTGCTGCCTACTTGTCCTATCTTTGGCTCAGGGATGGAGCACGTTCACGTGGACTTTAATGTCTGCACAGATTTGACTGTCTTTCTCCACGTTCACTTGTCCATTCTGAAGAGGCCTGAGTTAAGTCCATCCTCCGTAAGGTCAATTCCCTCCAGTGACAACTCATCGAGCCTGCAATTAAAAGCCAACTGAACAGGACTGTCCTCAGCTAAAAATGTCACCCACCCTTCAATGCTTTCTTAATCTCCTCTCCTGGCTAATTGCAACAGACTAATACCTCCCTCCACCCAGCTCCCCAACTATGACAAAGAGAAAGTAAGGTCCATAAAAGAGGAGACAACTACATAGTCACCTCTGAATTCCTAGCATATAGTAATGTCAATAAGTAGACCTATGATTATGGTTTCTTTCCTTTAAAACCTTTCTGGTTATTTAAATGAGACCTTGGAAGAGAGGGGTTTGGGTCCAGTATCTTGATCCAGAAGACTCTGGAGGTCTTTTTCAGAATGGCTGTTCACTGATTCATTCAAAACACAACTTCTCATTCCTGGAGAAGCTGTGCTTTTCTGCCAGGAGTTTGTGGTCACTCTCATGACAGAACAGCTTTAAACTAAATCCTTACTTTGGATTTGTTATTTTTCCCCTCTTCAAAAAAAATTGACTTTCCTTACTTTCTTGCCTTCAGGAATTTTTTTCTTTCTTTCTAATTCACTCTTTAGTAAAGCAGGGTTCTCAGGATGGGCTTGGCCTTACATAGGAAAAGCCATCCAACTCCCAGTGTGAGGCCTGGGGCTCACCTCCTGCCCTCATGTCAGGGCAACTAAAACTCAGTTCAGGAGCCAACCAGCACCCCAGGGCTTCTAAGACTCCTGTATCTCCCAGAATCCCTGCTTTCTGGTTTGTCTTGGCTTCTGAGGATTTACCCTCACTTTCTTGACAATTAGCTGTGCAGCTTGAAAGATGAGGAAGGAAGGATTTATTTCTTAATCAGCATTTTAAGGAACTTGTGTAATGAAGGTTTTCACGAGTTTCTAGAACCCTCCATTGCCGAGACAGAAAACACACTAGATATTTTCTAAATTTAGGTATCATGTGCATTTTTTCTTTGCTTTTGTTTTCTTAACTGCTTACAGATATTTTTTAATTAAAAAAATTAAGGCCCCTAATAGGATAGACCATTGAAGGGGCAAACAAAATTAAAGGGGAAAGACAGAAAAATGATAAGTACTCTACAATGTTAATAGAATACATACACTATGGATCAGATCAGCAATTCTCAGTAACAGCTAACTGAAACATGACCATAAGGTAAAACTTCTCTCCTGTCAGAAGATGGCCAACAGAAAATAGAATTAAAACAACAAAAAAAAATTCTAAGTCTGGTGAGGTATAGAAGGCTACCAGCTAAATGTGTCTTCTTCTCTAAAAGAGGGAGGCTTACCAGCTCTTTACTGTGGAGCCTGAGCCCAGGGGAGGGTGGTGAAGTGAGCTCTGTAAGTACCCAATTATCAAAGTGAGTGATGAATAAAGAGACGTGAGCTTTGATGACAGAGATGATACTACTATTCACTTGTCATGTAAAGTATGTCTTCACGTTCAGTGATCAATACCTCGGCATCCTCAGGGATAGAGAGTATAGGAAAATGCACAGCCCGGGCACAGACTTCCTCTTTCAGCTCGTGACACTGTACTTAGATGTCTCAAGGGCACCTCCAACTCTACCTGCACAGAGCTGACTTCACGGTCCTCCTCCCATAGGCATCCTGCCCACGGCCCCTGGTCGGGGGGGAAGGTCTCCCCGCCTCTTCCAGCTCAGGCCCATCACTCACAGATGGGCCTAGACCCCTCCTTCAGGGCTCAGATTTCTTCAGTCACTGAGTCCCACCACCCACAGCTGACTTACCAAGTACTCACTGGCACTCACTCAGCACTGACTCTGTGCTGGGGACCACGCTGCACACTGTGCACATGGTATCTCACTGGATATCCACAGCAGTCCTGGGAAGTGGGTCCATCACTGCTTCAACTGATTAGATAAATTGTTTCACTTCCTTGAGTGCGTCGTCCAAAGTGACACGGCTATTGAGCCACAAAACTGGGACCGAAAACCACTTGCAGCCACCCTACTCTGACTCATCACATCACCTCCTGCCGAGCCGACTAAATGTTTGCAAGCATTCTACAAGCACAAAAGTGATCTACGAAAGCACCCCACTCCCCCACTTAAAATCTGTCAATGACTGTCCACTGCCCTTCAGAGAAAGCCCCACCAGGCCTGAGCACAGACCAGCGGCCCGGCATCCTCTTTCCCTGCGCGGCCGCGCCACCTCACCCACCACGCAGCACTACACGTGCCGTGTCCTAGGCAGGGATGCTGACTCCGTACAACCCGGGGCTCGTCTCACTTGAACAATTATCACCCTCTTCAGTGGTCACCCTCTTCCATACTGACTCTCAGAAAAATGTTTCCTCAGGATGAATCAATATCTTTTTCCTTACAACTTCCAGTCATTGATAATGAGCTTCCCCCAAAAGAGAGATCTATTCTTCAGTCTCCTTATCTGTAAAGTTGGAATAACAAGGAAATATGTGAGGTTTTAAGAGAAATAATATTAATGTGAGTCTGATGAAAATTCCCTATATACAGTAAGCACTCAATATGTGCTTACTTAATATTAATAAGAATATATTCCATTCTAGCAAACTTAAATCAATGTTTTATGGCTTTGTCCAACAGACTACAGACAAACTGTTGGACGAACCCCTTTGAGCAGATCAGCACAAGCGTACTGGGAGAGGTAAGGGCTGACTCCAGTTACAGCTGCAGCCAACCAGCACTACGGGGCGGGGGTAGTTTGCTCAAACTCTTACATGTTGTTGGAGCATTTAGTTGTAGTTATGGAATAAAGACAGGTGTTCTTTAGTCAAAGCTCCTGAAACATAAATCTTCAAAGATTGATGCAAATTGGGTTTCAAGTACAACATTCTCACTAGGAATTATTTGAAAATGATAGTCTTAGCTCCTCTGCACATCAAAAGGGCATGTTCTTAATGTATCTGACTACACTGAAAGGATTGTTTAAAAGAAATTAAGATGAAGTCATCCTGAATAAGCTCTTAGTATTATCTGCACAAAGCCCCACCCAAGGGTCTCATTTCTCACTTCCACATAGGTGTTCAGGTTGCTTAATCTGGGTCTTGGTTTCTTATAATATGGGGGTGGGAAGAGATCTGGATATATTTATGTAGCAAATTTAAACCTAGGGTATTTGTTGTGTAGGAATCCTAGAAATAAACAAATTGATATATAGTCCCACCCTTAAGAACCTCAGTCTTTCCATTTACAACAGCATTAAAAATAAAATGGGAGATACATTTAACAAAAATTTACAAGATTTGTACATTGAACATTTTGAAGTATCACTGAAAAAAATTTTAAAACATCTACATATATGGAAGACACCCCTTGTTCAAGGAATGGTAGACAATATTGTTAAAAATGTTAAGACTCCCCAAAGTGATCTACAAATTCAATGGAATCCCTATCAAAATTCCAGCTGATTTCTTTGCAAAAATTGAAAAACTAATCCCAAAATTCATATGGAAGTGCAAGGGACCCAGGTCAGCCAAAACAGTCTTGAAAAAGAAGAGCAAAGTTGGAGGACTCACTTTAAAGATTACTACAAATCTATACTACTCAAGTCATTATTGTACTGGCATAAGTTTGGATACATAAATCTATGAGACACAATAAAAAATTCAGGGGGGGAAACTTACACTTACAGTCAGTTTTCCACAAGAGTGCCAACAACACTCCATTGAAAGAATAGTCTATTCAACGAATGGTGCAGGGACACCTGGGTATCTGCAGGCAAAAGAATGAATCTGAAATCTGGAACCCCCTATTGTATATAACAAATAAAAATTAATTGAAAATGGATTACAGACAGAAACGTAAAACCTAAACCTATAAACTTTCTAAAAGAAGACATAGTATAAATCTCTGTGGTCCTAGGATAGGCTATGGTTTCCTAGATATAACACCAAAAGCAGAAGTGATTAAAAAAAAGAAATAAACCCAGATAAACTGGACTTCATGAAAATTAAAACCATTTGTTGCAAAGGACATCATCAAGAAAGTGAAATGAAAGGGGAAGGGGGTAGCTCAAGTGATAAAGTGCGTGCTTGGAAAAAAAAAAGAATAAATCTAATTACCTCCCCTATAAAGAAATTGTTTTAATGTTTAAAAAAAGTAATGTTAAACGACAATCTGCAGAATAGGGGAAAAATTTTGCAAAGCATGTATCTAATAAGAGACTAGTATCCAGGATATAAAACAAATGCTTCCAACTGAACAATACAAAGAAAATTGACCCAATTTTAAAATTTGCCAAGGATTTAAATAGATACACAATTGGCCAATAAGCATATGAAAAGATGCTCAGCATCACTAGCCAAATCAAAATCAAAATGAGATCACAATTTACACCCACTAAGATGGTTATAATCAAAACATGGACAATAACAAGTGTCAGTCAGGAGGCAGAGAAATGGAGCCCTCATATGCAGCCGGTGGAAAGGGGCAATGGTGCCGCTTCTTTGGAAAAGTCTGGTGTTTCCTCAAAAGGCTAGAGTTATCATATGGCTAAGCAATTCTACTCCTACATATAGTGTCATCCCTCAGTGTCCTCGTGGGGTTGGTTTCAGGAACCCACCACACTGGATTCCATAATCCAAGGATGTTCGAGTCCCTTTACAATCAGCCATCTGGATCCATGAAGTGGAAACTACAGATATGGTGGGCCAACTGTACAACCAACAGAATGAAAACATATTCTCATAAAAACTTGCACATCAATATTCATAGCAGTATCATTCAGAGTAACTAAAGTTACAAACAATATCCATCCATCAATGAATGGATAAATAAAATTATCAAGAACAGTCCCATAAAATTTTGGTCATTGAATCTTTGACAAAGGAGGTGAGAACATACAATGGAGTAAAGACAGCCTCTTCACCAAATGGTGTAGGGAAAACTGGACAGCTGCATGTAAATCAATGAAGTTAGACTACTTCCTCACAGCATACACAAAAATAAACTCAAAATACCTTAAAGACTTAAACATGTAGACAAGACACTATACACCTCTTAGAAGAAAACTTAGGCAAAACATCTGACATACATCTCAGCAATGTTCTCCTAGAGCAGTCTACTCAAGCAATAGAAATACAAGCAAAAATATACAAGTGGGATCTAATTAAACTTACAAGCTTTTGCACAGCAAAGGAAACAATAAGCAAAACAAAAAGACAACCTATGGAATGGGAGAAAATATTTGCAATGAATGAGACTGACAAGGGCTTAATTCCCAGAATATATAAACAGCTTTTACATTGATAAGAAAGAAAAACAAACAATTCAATCCAAAAATGGGCAGAAGACCTAAACAAACATTTCTCCAATGAAAACATGCAAATGGCCAATAGGCACATGAAAAAATGCTCAATATCATTATCAGAGAAAAGCAAATCAAAACTACAATCAAGTATCACCTCCCACCAGTCAGAATAGCCAGCATTCAGAAGTTCACAAACAATAAATGATGGATAGGCTGTGGAGAATATGGAACCCTCTACACTGTGCTGGGAATGCAGTTTGGTGGAGCCATTGTGGGAAACAGTATGGAGATTCCCCAAAAGAAAAAAGTTGACTTCCCATATGACACAGCAATCCCACTCTTGGGCATATATCCAGAAGGAACCCTAATTCAAAAAGACAGCTGCACACCAATGTTCACAGCAGCACTATTTACAATAGCCAAGACATGAAAACAACCTAAATGTCCAATGACAGATGACTGGATAAAGAGGTTGTAGTATATTTATACCGTAGACTATTACTCAGCCATAAAATATAATAAAATAATGCCATTTGCAGCAACATGAATGGACCTAGAGAATGTCATTCTAAGAGAAGTAAGCCAGAAAGAGAAAGAAAAATACCATATGAGATCGCTCATATATGGAATCTAAAAGAAAGAAAACAAAACAAAACAAAAAAAGACAAACTTATCTACAGAACAGAAAGAGGCCCAGAGACATAGAAAGCAAACTATGGTTACCAGAGGGGAGAGGGTGTGGGAAGGGATAAATTGGGAGTTCAAGATTTGCAGATACTGACTATGTATAGAATAAACAGCAAGTTTATACTGTATAGCACAGGGAAATATATTTAATATCTTATAGTAACTTATGTTGAAAAAGAATATGAAAATGAATACATGAATGTTCCTATATAACTGAAGAGTTGTGCTGTAAACAAGAAAATGATGCAACATTATAAACCGACTGGACTTCAATGAAACTTTTTAAATTAACCAAAAAAAAAACCAAAAACAAAAAAAAAAAAGAAAAAAGATATTATTAAACCAAAAGAATAAATTAATGTTTCAGGCTACAACATGGATGAACATTGAAAAAGTATGCTAAAATAAGCCAGACACAAAAGGACAAATACTGCCCTTTTAGGTGAAGTGTATCTAAGTGTTCATTGTACTACTCCTGTAAATTTTCCGGAAGTTTGAAGTCTATCAAAATAAAAATAAAGTGTACTATTCATTAAAAACATAAAACGATTCCTCACAGGCGGGCTTTAAATATTAAATGAAGAAATGCATGTAAAGCTCCTGGAACAACACTCTGCATGTCCACAGTCACTGCTGTCACTGATACTCAGAGGGTGGTGCCAGCGCTGATGAGAGCTGCCTCCACTCACTGCACTGCAGACAGGAGTGAGGGCCTGGGCTCTGACAGGCAGGGTGACCGTGAACCTGGGTCAGACACAGCCATGCCCCAGACTCTGCGTTACCCAACTTTCTTATACAAACTGCTACATGTAGCATAGACACGCTACAGGGATGTATCTTACAACACAGGGAATACAGCCAATGTTTTACAATAACTATAAATGGAGCATCTATTGTACGCCTGAAACTTATATCATACTGTAAATCAGCTATACCTTTAGGAAAAATTAAAAAATAATTTAAAAATGTTATCACTTTAGTATTCAATTCGGTTTTTAAGTAACGACTAAACAGCTTAGAATGTATAAAAGCAATTAGGTGTGATAAATTTGTTTACATATATATTTATTTTCAGCTTCCTGCTAAAAGAGAAATTAAACAATTTTTAAACACATCTTAACAAGAGTAACAACAAAAAGACAAAAGTTAGAGTGAAGAGAAAATGGAGATTCAATACTTACATGAAACCAGAGGGAGGTAAAGTCATAAAAACAGATGCCATGAAGTCAGGGCAAGTGTTAAAGGCCGACTAGAAGTTCAGCTGTAAGATTCTTGGCAACTAAAGCAAAAAGAAAAAGATGACGAGGTGGGTGGTAGAGCTCAGTTGTAGAGCGTGTGCTTAGAGTGCACGGGGCCCTGGGTTCAAGCCCCAGGGCCTCCACGAACAGATAAATACACCTAATTACCTACCCCCCTAAAAGAGCCCCAAAGAAAAGAAAAAGAGAAACTTCTTTCCTAAGAACCTGATATTAATTTTAGATTAAATACTTAAAAAAAAAGAAAAATAGAAAAAGATGAGTGACACAAGTGATAATGCCTGTGAGATAAATCTGCGGTGGCTGCTGGCACGTCCCCATGTCCCACGTGCGAAAATCTGAAACATCTTTCTCACCACTCAGAGTCATCCTCAGCCCACACCACCCCTCTCCCTGTTAAATGCAGGAGCACAGGCAGGGCCCTGCCTTTGCTCTCTCTGTCATCACAGTGAGACAGGATGGAAGGGGGCAGAGCACAGCCATTCAAGGAAGGCCACAGCAATTAACATCAAAATGGTGAAGCATCAACCCCCAATAGGCCTTGAGGCTCAGGATGAAGAGATTTAACTTCTAGCAGATCTTGAGCTTCATTATACATCCATTGTAATAGTAACATGGTGAATAACATGCCCCCAGGCACCATGGCCGTCCCAAAGCTAGCCACAAAAGGTCAAAGGGTGGGAAATGGCCAACTCTCTGGGAATTCCATCCCCTTGCCCTTAGGCAGGTCATTCTACTTATTAGCATATGAAACCACCAAGCCCAAGAAAACAAGCAACACAGCACCACCTCTCGGGCACCCCTCTCTCTCCCTCTTTGGAGAAGGCCCTCACTCTGTCTGTGGAGTGTGTACCTACTTTTTTTTTTTTTAGTTAGCATTAAAGATTTTTATTTCAAAATACAGACGTATTGTAAGCATTACAGCCAACAGATGACACTTAAAAGTCAGCAAGGCTTTGTTTACGCTTTAGCCCTAGTTCTAAAAGATTTCATACTCAAAAAAAAAAAAAAAAAAAAAAAAAAGAGAGAAAGAAGAAATTGAGAAAAATCAAAAACCCTGCTATATTTGAAAGAATTAAGTTCAACTATGGTCGAATTTCAAGTAAAAATGCATTTGACACAAAATAGAGAAAATGCTCAAAAAGGGTTTTATATATGGAACCATCCCTTGAAAACTTCCTCACATTCTTTTTTTTTTTTTAACATTTTTTATTGATTTATAATCATTTTACAATGTTGTGTCAAATTCCAGTGTTCAGCACAATTTTTCAGTCATACATGCACATATAAACACTCATTGTCACATTTTTTTCTGTTAGTTACCATAAATTTTTGTGTAAATTTCCCTGTGCTACACAGTATAATCTTGTTTATCCATTCTACAATTTTGAAATCCCAGTACCTACTTTAATCTGAGCATCCAACCCCAAAACCTCGTGGCGTTTCTCTTGCCTTTCAATGCATCTCTCTGAATAAATCTACCTTTACTCAACACTGGCTTGTTCTTGAATTCTTTCCTGCATGAAGCCAAGGACCAACATCTGGTGGGGCACATCCCAGGGGCTCAACCAAAGCCTGGGACACAGCCCTTCTCATGCCCCACATCTATTTCCTTGTATCAACAGGACTGGGTTGTGAAGGGAGCTCTGAGGCCCCAGCTAAGGGACAGAAGCAGCCCCAAGGACTCGAATTGGCGGGCAGCCTCTCCCCCAGCAGGGGCCCTGGGGTCGACCCAGTTTTCTGTGGTTCCCTGTTGTGCTGACTCCCCATCCAGAGAGCGTTCTCCCTAGGCCTGTCCCCACAAAACCCTTCTCTCCAAAATACAAGCACATCATGTCACAATCCTCTTTTTCAACCAGGAAATGCTCAGCCCAATTTTTCCTTCCCCAGTAAAGAACCTAACTTTCCTCCCTCCCATCCTACAAATTTTTTCTTTGTGAGAACTCTGCACTCTCCACACACCATCCTGAACTCAGGTGCCTTGCTGGCTGGGACAGAGATTTTTCAGTCTCACACAGCCTTCATCCTTTCACTTTCCCCTTTCTACCTTAAAAAGCCATTCCTAAGTCTCCTACCCCTCTAATTCTGAACATCACAAAGTGCTGAGTTTACAGTCATTATGTGCATACATCCCAGGTTTTGGCTAGGTTTCCTTCACAAGATCTTCATTAAGGAGCTGCATCAAGACGTTTAAAGAGGCTATTCTTACATCTGAGAGGAGAAGCCTGCATAAAATTTAAATGGCTTGGAAGAGAGAGTTAACCAGGGACAGAGAGGTCGCAGGTCCTAGTCAACACAGTCATGAGGCAAAATGTTCTTCAAAGGCTCAGAGTGGCTTCTGAACACGGAGTCAGCAGGGAGGAGGTGCCAGGCAGTGAGTGGCGTGAGTGACACAGGGTATGCTCCCCCAGCTGGGGAAGAATTGTTTTTTTTCTATTTTTCCAAACAATTTCTTACTACCTTTTTCTCCTATTGTCACATACCATTTCCTACAAATTAAGAAAATCAATGTCAGTCATTTGGGCCACTTGGGAGAAGCTATACAATGGCATTCACAGGGCTGGGGCATGACAGCCAGACCAGTCTAAGTTGAAAGGGCAGTGGGGGGTGTTGGGAAAACTGGACAGCAGCATGTAAAACTATGAAGATAGAACACTCCCTTACACCATATACAAAAATCAACTCAAAGTGGATTAAAGACTTAAACATAAGACAAGATACAATAAAGCTCCTAGAGGAAAACATAGGCAAAACATTATCTGACATACATTTCAAAAATTTTCTCCTAGAAGAAATAAAAGCAAGAATAAACAAATGGGACCTAATGAAACTTACAAGCTTCTGCACAGCAAAGGAAACCGGAAGTAAAAGAAGAAAAAACCTATGGAATGGGAGAAAATTTTTGCAAGTGAAACCGACAAAGGCTTGATCTCCAGAATATATAAGCAGCTCATACGACTCAATAAGAAAAAAATAAACAACCCAATGCAAAAATGGGCAGAAGACCTAAACAAGCAATTCTCCAAGGAAGACATACAAATGATCAAAAAGCACATGAAGAAATGCTCAATATCACTAATTATCAGAGAAATGCAAATCAAAACTACAATGAGGTATCACCTCACACGAGTCAGAAAGGCCGTCATTCAAAAATCCACAAATGACAAATGCTGGAGAGGCTGTGGAGAAAGGGGAACCCTCCTACACTGCTGGTGGGAATGCAGTTTGGTGCAGCCACTATGGAAAACAGTGTGGAGATTCCTCAAAAGACTAGGAATAGACTTACCATATGACCCAGGAATCCCACTCCTGGGATGGTATCCAGAAGGAAATCTACTTCAGGATGACACCTGCACCCCAATGCCCATAGCAGCACTATTTACAATAGCCAAAATATGGAAACAGCCAAATGTCCATCAACAGGTGACTGGATAAAGAAGAGGTGGTATATTTATACAATGGAATACTACTCAGCCATAAAAACTGACAACATAATGCCATTTGCAGCAACATGGATGCTCCTGGAGAATGTCATTCTAAGTGAAGTAAGCCAGAAAGAGAAAGAAAAATACCATATGAGATCGCTCATATGTGGAATCTAAAAAAACAAAAACAAAAACAAACAAACAAACAAAAACAAAGCATAAATAAAGGAGAGAAATAGACTCACAGACAGAGAATACAGACTTGTGGTTACCAGGGGGGTGGAGGATGGGAAGTAATAGACTGGGATTTCAAAATTGTAGAATAGACTACACTGTATAGCACAGGGAAATATACACAAAATTTTATGAAAACTCACAGAGAAAAAAATGTGACAATGAGTGTGTATACGTCCATGAATAACTGAAAAATTATGCTGAACACTGGAATTTGACACATTGTAAAATGATTATAAATCAATAAAAAATGTTAGAAAAAAAAAAGAAAGGGCAGTGGGGGTATTTCCAAGATAATCAAGGGCATGCAACAAACTCCCCAGCTTCAGTGACCTCATCTCAAAGGTGGGGCCAATAAAACTACTAAGGAAAGTGCGTGTTGATTTTGGGCGACATCTGTTTACTAACTAAGTGCCCGTGAGACCTGCTGCTTAATGGGGAATGAGTATGATCAACGAGGCCCAGTCTACCTGGTCACGCGTACCCTGCCTTCCTGCCTTGTTGCAGGAGCAGAGCTTGTTTAGCTGAGATGAACGCCCCAAGACCAGCCCCGACGGGAAAGCTCCCAGCTCTGCACAGCGAGGCGTGTTACTTTCCTTCTCAGAGCTGATCACAGTATGCAGTCGTCTGCTTTTATGTTTATCCCTTTTGTAACTGCCTCTCCTCCGGAGTTTTTGCTCAAGCAGCACAGGACCAGGTGTGTCTTGATGCCTGCTGGATATTCTGGGCTGGGAGACAGCTGACCACACATCTGGCTCTTGTGCTGAACGGAGAAGGGAAAAGGCCCAGGGGCCCATGCTGAAACGAGGCCCCTGCACTCAAAATTATGGTCTGAGTTTGAGCAAATTACACAGTCTTATTTACCCTGAGATTCTTCATCTGTCCATGAAAATAACTACCCATAGCACACACAGTTAGAAGGATTAAAGGAAATCACCAAATTCACAACTTATTCAAGGGGCTACCAGTGTGTCCTCAACAGACACATGCTGCCTTTACGGCTCTGACACACGCCAAGCGGGGCGGCCGCACACAGTGAACACTGCTAAGTGCCAGTGTGTTAAGTGCTTCATGTGTGCTATAGTACTCTTTACAACTTACAACAATCCCAGGAACAAACGAATATTATCATGCCCATTTCACAGATTCACCAACAGGTTAAGAGAGGTTACATACTAGCCCAAGGCCCTATGGTGGGGAAATGGCAATTTAAACCTGAATTTGGGCCCAGGCCTGGGCTCCATCTCTCTCCCATCCACCTGACCATTTGCCTATGAAATCCACCTTTCCAATACACAATTTGCAGCCGGCCAGCTCTTAAATGCAATGTGTGCCACCGTTTGTCAATGTTGGTTAATTACCATAAATTGTTCTCAGAAACCACTACAGAAAAGAAAGATGGACTTACGTCCCTGCCCACAAAGGAGAGGAATTCTGCCTTGCCTTCTCCTGTAATGTGCAGAAACCCTTCCCTACACCACCAAATCCAAATGTATGCTTCCTCCATGTTTATGTTTCCACACGGCTTATTAAAGTAGAAGGTACCTGCAGTAATTCCATCTCGGCTGCTTTCCAAGGTTGCAGATTATCCATAACAAGTCTGTGAACAAAAATACTACAATATGAATGAAAATACTGCAACCATGTCAGTAAACAAAGAATGCTGAAACCAAGTCATCAGCGACTGCCAACACACCCCAGCAAGGACAGGCCTGCAGCCTACCCTCTGCAGCCACTCACAATGGTGCCCTCTGAGCAGACTCAGAATAAGAAAGGACAGGATACTTGCCCTAGATAGCTAGGTGCTTGTCTAAAGCATGAATTCAGTGAGTCCGAATGTTTGCTTCCTCCCATACATAGAAAAGCACTAAATTCTTGAACTTGAGATACCTGGCTTTCTTTAGATAACAAGCAATGTTTTATTGTTCCAACTACCTGGTCTTTGTTGTAAAGCTCCTATATATCCTAGCTCCTCCTCAACCTCTTGGGAGCAGTCCCTCAGAGCGATCTGAGAGGCTGCCATCCCGGCTTGAGTCCTCCCGCCAAATAAAACATAACTCTTAACTTTGAGGCTTCACATGTATTTCAGTCAACAGTTTTGGGAACCATGAATGGACCCAGAGCAGACTTCTCTCTACCTGAACTCTCCTACTAACCGGAGCCTTGGTACCAGCAGTGGCCCTTTGTGCCCATCCGCCTCCTTGGGGAGTCCAGATGAATTTGGGTGAGTCTCTCCTGGTTCTTGGATCTCTCATATTGGTTGATGATCCTGAGTTTTATTTGGCGGTGTATCCAGGTACCTGGCCCTCCAGTTGAAAGATACTGGGGGGAATTACCCACCCAGTGGAGACATGCAGGGTGGGGCTTGGTTGAAAGATAACGGGAAACACCCACCTTGAGGAGACGTCCGAGGTGGGGCTGGTGGAAACATACCAGGAAAATACTTACCCAGTGGAGACGTCCCGAGTGGGTCCAAGTTGAAAGACACTGGGTTCAGGACTGAGTGGTTAGGTAAGAGGCTGGTCTAATGTTTTCCTCAATTTGGTTACCTCTACTGAATTTTTCGGGATGAAAGTAAAACTCTTATGAGGAACCTTTCAAGTCCAAAAATGGGACCCTCCTCCTGGCTGGTAACAGCTTTCTCCTGTGACAGAGAAACTTGCATGAGTGGTAGAGGGAAAGACTTCATGCCATAGAGTTGTCCCTGCGGGAAAACTTACTAGCAATTTTATTTTGAGAACCCGACCTTAGAATGGGGAATAGAACTTTCAAAAAAAGAAGAAGAAAAAAAAAAAAAAACGAAAAGAAAAGAAAAGAAAAAGAAATGACAGATTGCCAGCCTCCAACTAATACCACAGCCAGGTTTATATACGTACAAAACTTACAGCATTAATTGGAAATTAGTAAAAAAAACTCACTCTGAAAGTAACTAACCAGACCTGTTAAAAACATTTTTTTGGAATTCTGAACTTATAAAAGAAAATCCCCTTTAGGGGGAACTTGGATTTCTCTTCCTATGTCCTTGAAATGTAAACGTTTTATCTTTCTCTAGGTATTTTAATTTTGTGTACATATGTATATATATGTTTCCTTTTTTTTTTTTAAAGGAAACCTTGGACTCTGCCATACAAAATGTAGAAGTATTGTGTACATATGGTGGCCACGCAAATAAATTGGAATTCTCAACAATCCTTTGATTGTACCAATTTTCAGAAATTTTGCCATCTTAACCTTTGTTTCATCAGCCTGGACCACAAAGGCCTTTAGCTTTTGGAGAGTAAACTTTTGAATTTTATTTAGGCAACACGCCCACTCTCATGTGGAAAAGCCTCTTCATCTTATTGGTTTAACATATATATATATTTTTTATTTTATTCTCTCTCTATATATACATATAAATTGATGGCCATATGATGGATCCTTTAATTTGGAAAAACTTTTAAATTGGTGAAAGTTGAAAGAGCTCTAATTATAAACAGCTGTTTTATTGCTACTTATTAAAATCAAGTTTAAAGGTAGAAAATTATATCTAATGCTTAATCTAAGAACTTAGTTAAAAAAAAAAAAACTTGTTTTAAAAGCTACATTTGTGTTTTTATTTTCCAATCAATGGTTTTAGACATGCTAATAAAAACTTAGAATAATTAATGTTAATTAGGTTGAATAACTGGAAAAATGATTGTAAAAATGTAGGAAAAAAAAAAGATAAGGGGCTTATCCCAAATGGATAAATATTTTTATATGGTTATTTTGAATGAGATAAATAAAATGGACATTTTTGGATTTAGATACAAGGTTTTGATACTACACTACGTAAAGTTAAAAAAAAGAGCCAAATATATCACCTACTACCCCCCAACATTAAAGTTCAAACAAGTCCGTTTTATTTACCACAGTTTAAAATATATGTATTTTTAGGGCAAAAAAAAAAATATATATATATAGGCTGAAATACTTGCTCAATGATTGGGACAACAGACCAATTAATCAAAGTAAAAATTGAGAAGGGCCTAAGCTCTTTGGCTCAAACATTTGGATCCCAGAGACTTTTCTATAAAATTAGATACAGTGCACATAAAAAAAAAAAAAAGGCTTTTGGCACTCCTTCTAGAAATAAGAATTATTGATTAAACCTAATAAATATAAAAATTAAAGGTATAAGATTTAATAAAATTGAGATAAAAGTTTGTAAAATTGGTATATTTGAATGGGCTTTATATAAATCTTTTGCTTAATTATGTTGTGGGATAGATATATTTCAATGGAAAAACGCTTCCTCTTCTTGGTATTATAAGGCTGGGCATGTATCTGTCCCTCAGAAAATAATAATTGAACACAGTAAAGGAAACCAATACAGTTACATGAGCCGTCCAATATAACATAAAACTAAAAACTAATATTCAGTAGCTAATAAAAAAATATAATAAGAGGTTTACCCTGGGATTAACTTATAACTCAAGGAAAAAAGACCTTACTAAATGCCTTATGCAAGCTTTCAAAGGCAAGATAAAGTAAACCTTAAAGTTTTAAACATGGAATTCTTTGTTTACAGCCCTTCTCACTGATACAGAAAAGCAAATTAAGGAGATACAATTGGACATGCTTGACAGAGCAGTTCTCTGGGGAGCTGGAAGCATGTGTCTTTGTCTTGAAGCTCAGAAATGTAAATACACCAAACAGTGACCTAGGACTGAGCCTAATTAGCTCAATGAGATAAAAGTTAAGGCCAAAGAAATTTTTGACATTTTAGAACTCAGAAGTCTGACGGGTCCTTCAGACTTTGTCAAGAAATCTTAAATGTCTGTTTCATAAATAGTAAGCCTTAGTGATTTGAGCAGGCAAGTTCAGCTTACTCCAGCTATTATTATACCTATCTTATAAGTAAGTTTTAAAGTGAAGCTATGAGATCTCTAGCTTTTGTCTGTTTATAAGCCTGCGTACACATTATAGATGTGAGATATTTCTACAGCTAAAAAAAAAAAAAAAAAAAATCAAAGTCAAAGAGCTCTGCTTAATTGACGTAAAAAATAAGAGCTTACAAATGAAGTATTTTTAATATAAAAACTGACCAAATTGAATTTCAGCTTCACGTGAACTGGAAAATATTCAATATTAAGATAATATTTGATATTGTTTAGTTTAAGTATGTTCTAATTAATATAGACATCTTTAAAGTCATCAATATTAACTATAATACCTTTACTGTACCTAGGTTTAGTGAAAGTCAAATAAGATCCTTTTATATCTGGTGCAGATTTGTCAAGAAAAAAATAATAGTAATGTGGCATGTTAAAATTTTAAGTAAATTAAATGCAAATGAGATGAGAGCTTTGGGTAAATTTTTAAAATATATTTTTAAAGTGTATGCTTAAGATAATCTCTAAAAGTTTGATATCTTTAAATTCTAGAGTTGTGCTACATTAAGTTAAATGATAGGATTTTATTAAATAGCTATGCCATTTTCAGATAAAATAAGATTGAAATATGAATTACTTAACATTTAATTTCCTCTTACAGAGAAAATAAAGGTGTTTAGAAATATTAATAAATGGTTGGTGCCACCCTGAAATAGTCTCTACTATTAAGGGAATGATCTCAGTATCCTAGGAAAGTAAGATAAGTGTGTAAAGGAAGATATAAGAATGGAATTATATTTTGTTAATGAAAAATAGTGACTTTCTCCTGAAGCTGGTTACTTCTGAATGGAAAAGAAAATAATGGACAAACTAATATGAGTATAGAAAGCTGTGGAAGGCTTGTGGAAGAGGAACCCTGAGGAAAGAGTTTTGTACGTGGTCGGAGTTGGCTAAGTTTAGAATCAAATTGGGCAAAGTAAATGAATCTCAGACATAAGCTGGTAAAAGACTAGATTTGATTTTCTCTCTGTTAAGAGGACAAAATTTTCTTAAAATGTTAATCCACTTTCAGTAACAAATTGTAAAGCTTCTTATACCACTTAACTGATCTGTTCTGCCTTTACCTTTGACGTATTTTCTTAATGAATAAGTACTACTTTAGAGTGATCTATATGTTTATCTGACCAAGTGTTTTGAAATCTTTTAACAAGCTCCCCAAATATCAATTTCTATTTAAAGTTCTTTTAATCTCCAGTAAAGTTTGGGATGCTACAGAGGGCCCCTGAAACATCCCAAAGAGAGATTTTAAACTATTAAATTTCATTTGGCATGTTAAATACATGGTATTGTCAAATGAATAATAAATCTTCTAAGGTTATATTGTATGAGAAAACATTATTAATATAGATATTCTAGAAATTATACGGACTCCCTAAAATTCTGGAATATCTAAAATGTTACCAGTCATAATTCTGGTTATAGTGACCAGGTTTCTTTATCGATTATAGTGTAATGGTGTTTAACCATGCTTTTAAATCTTTTGTCATTTATAGACAGTTAATTGTTTTCTTCTGGTGATGTTGCAAAATGCTTTCTCTTCAAGGAGATTTACTGGTTTCTAATAAATTTCAAAGTATAGTACTGAACGAAACAGGGTAAGAAATTTTAAAGGTCTAATGAAAACTGATTAAGAGAATTAGTTACAAGGGACTGAGTAAACTGCTGAATATGGTTATAATTTTTCATTTTGTCTGAAATACTACTGGCTTTTAACCTGTTTCCCAGACATAAAGATAATCTTCTCCTTAAGCTAGTTATGATTCACAGAAATTTGATAAATTATACCTATGTAAGCAGACTTGGAACAGTTATCTTTTCTCTCTATCTGATCCCTCAAGAGGCTAAAATCTCTGAGGTCCCCAGTGGCTCTATCAGACAAATGAGGAAGATCATCTCCTAACAGATATAGGAATCTCAAGGTATTTAAAGGATTTTAAAGAGAAAAGAATTTACCTAAATCTGTAAGGCAGAAACCCTTGACAAGCCCTTGATGTGGCTTTCCTGGCCTTAGAAAACCTTATTAACATTCTACCCTGAGACTCTTTATTAAAAGTTCCAACACAGCCAATTTAAAAAACCCTATATGATCAAATAATCAGACTTAAGTTGTAAACAAATTAATCTTGATTTGGCTATATTTGAGAAAAATTAGGGTAACTTTTGAGAGAAAAAGATTATATTTTAGTGGATATTAAATTCTAGTTTTGTTAATTGAGGTCTATATTTAATAAGACACTTCCCAGATCATTCCTTGCTGTTATGTCACATTGTTGTAAAGTTTGATTGAATTATGTAAAGGATACTCTAGGTTTGTTTCTGAAGCTCAGTAATCTATCCTTGGGTAAAGTTCCAATGCCCCATGACCTGCAGCCAGGGGATTATACATACTGGAACAGGCATGACTTAAAGAACTGTCTCCAAACTGAATGGAAGGACCCTTTATCAGGTACTCCTAACTAGACCATACACACAAAAGCTGAAGGAAATGGACTTTTGGATTCATTTCCTATCAGAAACAGCCCCTTCAGTGCACTGGCCTATAGAGCACTGCTCACCTTAAAACAATGCCCAAATGGAGAAAAAGCTACCAGGCCAGGATGAGAAGAAGACGACATCTGAGGTAAGACAGCTGACCCAAGACACCGGAACAAGCCTGTATGCCAATTACTTTGATAATTTCTCCTACCTTTGATTATGAACTACTCCAATTGTTAAGTTCATGGTAAATTACCTATGTCTAGTACTTCTGTGTTACCTTGGTGGGTTTCCCTACTCCAAGGCTCTAACTAGATAGCTCTCAGAAACGTTATTCTAAAAAGGAAATTATTCTTCTGTTTAGGCCACTGTTGATCTTACAAGGTGGGAGACCTCACCAGGCCAATTAATACCTGCTCTGACCCTGACCATAAATATGAACTTTCTCATAATATCACTCAAACTCAATCAGAAACACAAGCAAAATTTTAACCCAAATATATAGCTTCTCGACTATTAAATTCTTACTCCTGACTTTATTAACGTTACTAGCTGTATTACTTATATCCTGTCTATTTTATAAAATTGTTGTCTGTTACATTTCCCAATGTGTAACTAGGCCTACAAGATTGCTGATAGCTAAACATCTTGAAGAAATAGATAAAATTTATAACCCTGTATAAAATAATGGTAATAGTGTGATTCTAGGTATGGGAATGAGCAACGAAGGGCAAATATTCCCTGGATCATAATAGACTAGTAAGACAGGTGATCCAGAGAACTTTTAGTATCAACAGGTCCTGATAAAAAACATAAGTCCTTGAATGGCAGCTCAGAAGATTCTTCAACTGAACTAGGAATGAGCCATCCTAGCACCGTGGGACAAAATTGGTCATGAAATGTCTCTCAAAATATTGGCCGAATTTAGGACCAAAGGGGAGCACTTTGAATGAAAATACTACAATGTGAATGAAAATACTGCAACCATGTCAGTAAACAAAGAATACTGAAACCAAGACATCAGCGGCTGCTGCCACACCCCAGCGAGGACATGCCTGCAGCCCAGCCTCTCAGCCACTCCCAGTGGTGCCCTCTGAGTGGACTCAGAATAAGAAATGACAGGATACTGGCCCTAGATATCTAGGTGCTTTTCAAAGAAATGAATTCAATAACCAAAATGTTTGCTTCCTCCCATACATAGAAAAGCACTAAAGTCTTGAACTTGAGATACCTGGATTTCTTTAGATAACAAGCAATGTTTTATTGTTCCAACTACCTGGTCTTTGTTGTAAAGCTCCTATATATCCCAGCTCCTTCCCTACCTCTTGGGAGCAGTCCCTCAGAGTGATCTGAGAGGCTTTCATTCTGGCTCGAATCCTCCCGCCAAATAAAACAAACTCTTAACTTTTAGGCTGAACGTTTATTTCAATCAAGTCCCAGAATAGACACAACTCATCAATTCTGTAATGGAACACACTGGATCAGGAACCAAAAACGTGTTCTAGTCCCGAAAAATGACGGGTTCCTCTTTCTTCCTGTCATTATACAATCCCACCAGAACTCATTACTTTGCTGTCTGCTCAGTCCAAACTTAGAGAAGATTCAACTCAACAGAGTGCCTTGCTGTGGACGACCCCCTGCAGAAGCAAGGCGTTCAACCTGCCCTCCTGCACGCTCTGCTGACCCCTACTGTCCTCCTTGGAGACCAGGCCAACATAGCTGTTCCCGACAGCTGCAAAGTCCCACACATTAAATAAAAGCATTTTATTTTATACCATATGTTACGTATATACCCATCTCTGAAAACAGCTTTACCAGAAGCCCAAATCTTCAACATTAATCTGCAAAGGCAAATCTGGTCCCCAAGGGAAAACAAGTTTTAAGACGATGCTAAGGCCTCCAAAGTCCTCTCCACTACCGTCAACCAAACTGCATGCATGTCTGCAATTGCAGAAGGCTACATGTCTGCTTTTAAAGCAACCTCTTCCTGCCCTCAGTTGCTACAATGTCCCTCTTCGCCATCCTGTCTCAGGGTAAGAGCAGCCTCTGCAGAACCTTGCAGGGCAGCACTGACAGGACTGGACAAAGAGGATCAGAGCTAAACTAAGCCTTCTGATGACACGAGCTTGTCACTCTGTCACTTTACAGATCAAGATATATGTAGAGAGAGGTGGAGTGATATTGCTTAAATCACACAGCTAATAAATGGCAAAGTCTATAACTCTATTCCTCCCTCTGGCGGGACGTCCCAGCTGGGACGCCCACAGGATTCTCTTGTGCCTGCCTGACCAGTCCTTTCCTGTCACTCATGACACACCACAGAGTCTGACCCTAGCCTGACTTTACAGCATCTTTTCCCCCCAGTCTCTCAGGAACAAGGCTGCTCGGGCCACTGTATGACTTCCGGCTTCCCAAACCCTCCATGCTCAGGCTGGTCTTGCCTATGCTTCTTGCCAACTACTCAGAGGCTCTTCCTCCCCTGCAGGAGGACGTTTCCACTCTCCGCAGGGACACCCACACAGGGGAGCACTCTTCTCGCCCTCAGCATGGCAGGTGTCCCAGGCCACATCACGAGCTGTCCCATTAGGACTGCGTGTGCCCAGGTCTATTAATCAGACCAGCAGCCTCAGAGCCAGGGATTATGCCCGGGCCACCCTGCAAACCTACTACCCGCCTCACAGCCCCCAGCCAGCAGGTCACCTGGAAGTCACAGCAAGTGCCCCACCCAATCCAGAAGTCTCTTCATTTGCCAGCACCGCTGATGACTGGTTTCCAACCTTTGGTCAGTTTCGCACAAAACAACAGCTTCCACTGTGAAGCGGGCGGTTTTCGCTTCTGCTCCCCATCCTTACTGGAAACGTCAAGGGAAACCAAAAGGCCTCTTCTCAACCCTTTTCTGATGACACCCTCCCACCCACAATACTCACATGCTCAAGAGAATTGGGTCCACGTGGTATTGTTTCCCTTACACTAAGAGGCTCAAAACACTGCGGGATTCTTTCACTTTTGAGGGTATTTGTACTCAGTTTATAGGCTTTAATCACTTTTTGTCTCTCTCTTCAGTATCTCTAGCAGTTGCCACTTCTTACTCCCTTCAGCAGCCTCCCTCCCAAAATCTAGTCTAGGAAATCAGCTGTGATGAGTGGCCCGGGGCAGTCACAGAAGATGTAACTAAGGCACAGAGAGGCTACAAAATTTGCCCAAGTAGATCTGCTTCAACCCCCAACAGTGTGTGCCCCGTCCCTCTTTTTAACTCTTATGCTAAACAAGCTTTTGTAGATTATGGTTATAAACAGATGAGGTATCAAAATACATACAAGGACACTCATCAAGTCTAAGATGTTGATTAACTCCACTATTTTGTTTCTTTTTGTTTTATTTCTATTGAAAAAATTAAGAACCTCTGCACACAATATAACAAAATGTTACTGGGTTTTAAATCCAGAATATAGAGGTGTTGTGTCATTGCTCACACTTATTTGTATGTCCACAAGACAAAATGATTTGAAAGTCCCTTTCCTCTCCCCCTACTCACTAATGGCTCTCACCAGAGCTCCCAGACCACGCATCTAACAGCCTTTCACTTTACCCACTGCTGAACTCATCAGTTTTCCCCCAGAACTCCCTCTGCAAGTTTCCCTCCTAAGAGCACAGCTGGACCATCATTTACCTCATTAATCCACCCAGAAACCTGGGCCTTACTCCATCCTACCTTCACAGACAGCATTCATCCTTTCCTTTTTACCATCTAAACATGCCTTCAATCTGTTAACTTTTACACACTGACCGTCCCACAGCTTAAGTGGAAGTCACCAACACTGTCCACCTGGACTCACGAGTCTCCCAAGTGACCTCACAGCCGCTCTCCCCTATTTGAGACAAATGGGATTGTGTGAGTCCCGCGCTTATAGGACTCTTTTCAAACCCAGTGTTCTTAGAAGAAACTCCCAGTTCTTCACTTGATTAAGGTCTTTGCCATGAAACTGTCAGCTCAGGGAGGGCAGTACCCGCCCTCTCCACTTGGCCCCACCCTCTGGCAGAGCTGCATCTTGGGAGGACCTGCTGAGCAACACCAGCCTGTATTCTAAATCTGGTCTTGTGTTCTTAGCAAACTGCTTCACTTATCCATACAAATTCAAGGTAGATTAGAAAGATTTCAGATGTTGAGCTAGAGTATTGATTTGGGGATTTTGCACTAGCAACCTGCAAGTACATATTCTAATCATACTGTCTTCTAAAAACCAAACCAAGATTTAATTAGTAGTTATGGAATGTCTTCGGAGTAAAAGGGACTGTACTTTTATAGACTTTATGTTTTATAACATGAACAACCTGCACAGGGTCACAAATGGAACCACCTCACAAGTGACAAGACATGTGAGAGGCATATAGCAACAGGTCACAAAGATGGTAATAGCAATGTTGATTCTCCAACCCCCCCCAAATTCCTCAAAGAACCCAAAACTCTGAATTTTGAAAGAAAAATACTATCATATAAAGAAATAAAATAAATAATCCTCTTCATCAGGGTTTCAAGATCTGACTCCAGAATTTTTAGCAGGCCATACTGAATCCTAGCACAGAAAAATCAGATGGAATTGTGGTGAGTAAGTTTCAGAAAAACTGCAGTAATTCCTCCACTTGTAAAAGGACATACACTCACCTTTCGAAAGTGAATGTTAATCGCATTCTGGAGAAATCAGGAAGCTTCCAGTCTCCACTTCTGGATGGCAAGGACACGGACAGCTTCGAAGCATGCTTCTAACTGAGTCACCGGCATTATTACACTGGAGGGGGAAGTGGAGGCTCTCAGTCAAGAGCAGAGACATTCCTGTCGTGTCTCACAGGCTGTGCCTCAGGGACTCAGTGCCCTGCAGCAGCCCGGCCCCAGGCGAGGACCCGCAGCGTGGCCCACCCAAGCAGGAGGGGCACGTGCTTGAGAAAGCCCATCCCCGATGGGGGCAAGAGGAGCTGGTGGGGTTGTGTGAACCTATAAATGCTCACAGAAATACATCTGCATACATTCAAGTGATGCAATTAACAGTAGCAAGCTACTTAACAAAATTTCAATTGTCAGTGGAAATTTTACCATTCCTTTTCATTTGTCCCCTGCACTCTGAGACAGGCTTTGGCTCTCTCATACCTGCAGCTCTGATGAAATAGTTGTGAAGTCATGTTACTTTGCTGCAAGTGTCCTCGCTCCCCGAGTCGCTGTGAATGTCCTCCCTAACACACTCAGATGTCTTCCTAGATCTCTCCCTGAGTTCCCTGCTCCTGTTCCTCAGATCCAAAGATAAATGTCTAGTGAAGACACATGATCAGAAGAGGCACTGTGGACTTGATCAAAGTCCTCTGTGACCCCCTAGGTGAGTGCTGCCCACCCCTTAATTTCGATTCTCAAGGTTCTTCCCTGGGTGACGTCCAGACAGGAGAGAGTCCTGGGTAATTAAAGGCTGTGTGTCTTGGGCGCGGGGACAGGTGCAGGAGCTGGTTCTGGAACCGGGCCCCTCCACATCCCTGCTTCTCTCTCTTCCAAGGCCCCGCTGACAAGCCCCCAGGCTCCCTGATCTTCTGTCCTTCTCTTCTACACTACTCCAAGCACTTTTTGTCTTCCTTTATTCCCTAATTATCCCCAGCTGGAGTCATTTTTCAATCACAGTATCTGAAAAAATTTCCTGCAGCTGAAAAAGGTCTCCAGAGGTCAATGCCCATATGCTGGTTCCTGAAGACAGCCGCTGGCTAGGGGGACCCTCACCAACACTCACGGGGCATCAGGCATGTTGCAGGGTCAACCACCCCCAAAAAGAGTTTACTTTGACCCCAGGGCCCGCACAGCATCCCTGATCACAAAAATGTATTTGGACCACTTATCCGTTATTAAGAAGCAAAAATAAAAAATTGCCCATGTTTCTTACTAAAACTATTTATGAGGTGGAAAAGAAATTGTAATAGAAAAGAACAAATTTGACTCCATATTAGATGTGTTCCTTTGGCTTTAAACCTGTGCCCTGTTTTCTAGGCTCAGACTTGCTCGCTCTGGACCTTTTGTAACAGAAAGTTGCCTTTAGCCTGAAATATCCAGGAGAGCCTATTCTCCGGGCTCTGATCTTTAAGGATGTTAGCTCTTCTGCACTTATGTAGAGATGGCACATTGCAAAAATAGAAAATAATCTTTGTTTTTTTTTTCGGAGGTTTTACAAAGGCACCATGATTTGACCTACATGGACAGCTGCAAGAACAAAGGATTCCATGGACAAACAATTCGTACAGCAAGAAATTTGCAACAACCAACCACACCCCCGCCTCTTTATAGTATAAAAGGAGACAGAATTCTGACTTGGGGAAGAGTGTTCTCCAGGATATCAGTATGCCATCTTCTGAGTCTGCCAGCTTTTCAAATAAAGTCACTATTTTTTGCTCCAACACCTCATCTCCTGATTTATTGGCCTGTCATGCAGCAAGCAGAAAGAGTTTGGATTTGGCAACTAAATGACTGCATTGGTGGTAGTATGTCTCCACTGTTTCCTCATTTCCAATATGTCACAACCTATCAATTTTATATGCTGTTTAACAACACAACCAAAAAAAACCTATCATAGGGAATTGATTCTATGGAAATAAAGTTATTTCTACTCCTTCAAAACTTTTTTTTCTTTTCTATTTTATTTTGTTTTGCTTATTGAAAAGAAAATAAAAGTGAAATCCTTTTATTTCATGTATTTTTGTTACAGCTACATATTTTAAATACTACAGAATGATTAAAATTGCATTAAAATTGTTCATATATTAGTATAAAGATATATACACAATCAATGTGGATTAGGAAAGGAATGGATATTTACTAAAAATCCACTGCACATCCAGTGTTTTACAAGCATATCCTGGAATATAAGCTCTATGATCCAGGGGTCCCCCACCCCCTTTCTCACTGCCGAGTGCCTTAGTAATCAACAACCATGGCACCATCATAGAACCACGCAATCAGTATTTTAGGTATAAATGAGGGAATTAGCTCATTCAATTCTAAAACAAAAACCTTAAAATAAATACTGAACTTATTTACAGACAGAAAAAATTGTAGACAAAAAAGTAGTTTCTTCCCCAAGGTCACTAAGCTAATAACTGGTAAAGGCAAGATTTGAGCTCATCTGCCTGATTCTAAAAACTAAGGTGGAAATCACATTTGATTGTGGAGGGTCCAGCAGCACAGCCTATCACCCTATCTTTGTTCAGATTCAGCCTTAGACAGCCTGAGACAGCACCCCATTCCTATGGAACTCGAGGGCTAATGATAACACAACGGATTTTATATCCAGTAGTTTCTTAAGTCTCATTTATATAAAGTGTCAGCAGGTAAGCAGAAAAAACTCTGGGAAATATGAGTGGGTCCAGAGCTTTTTGCTGATTAGAAACTCTATTTATCAGGACAGAGTGACCTTCCCATGAGAGACCACATGGACCTAAACTAAAGGCAGGTGAGCAATGAAAACTAGCAAGACACTGGAACTCAAGCATGAAAGATCCCTGCCATCCCTCACCAAGTTGCCTCTTCACCCGCGTGGACACGATGGCAGAAGATCCAGGTTCTTGTCCAAGTTACAGTATCATGGATTCTCACCCATAAACAGTTACGACTGTATGCTGTCTTAAGTCCTTTCCAACTCAAAAATGATGACACCAATATCTCAGTGGAATGTCTATGTCTCCACTTCCTCTCTTATATTAGAATAATTCTATGGCCACAAAGCAGAAATCCAACTAAAAACACCATGCACGAAGCCAGGTGAAACTCTGCGTAAGACACTTTGCTCTCACGGTCAGTGAATGAAACTCAGAATAAGTGGTTCTTCTCCCCCAGTAAGTGGGAGGTAGCCTGACTCTGTGTGTGTGTGTGTGTGTGTGTGCAAGTGCGCGTGTGTGTAAATCAAATACAATGAATTCTGGGATGTGTACAGACTTTTTTTAATGTTACTGTCATTTCATGAGGATGAGACAACCTTTAAAGTTATTTGAATCTAGTGTTCTGAGACAGTCTCAGGCACCTTTGGTGGAGGAGGGGAAAGGGGAAAGGAAAGGAGGAAAGAAGTAAATGAAGCTAAGGAGTAAGAATACTGCTAGTGAAAGGCAAGACATTAATTTTGTTGCTAATTGCATCACACACAAATTAGGGACTGCCTTTCCCCCGATGTCATGTCGAGCACTGATTTGCAGAAGAAGAGGCGACAGCCCATTTCTCACTGAACTTGTGACAGTACGTGGCATCTTACAGGCACAAATCATTTACCCTGATCAAACACTCTAGCAGCAGGCCGTAATTCTCCTATTTTGAGAGACAAGAAAACAGGAGTTCAAAGAGGGTATATAACTTGACAAAATTCAGAGGACCAGTAAACAAGGGAGGATGAATTCAAACACAGATCTGAATGCAGAGTCTGCTCTTCTCACTCCCAGGACTGGAAAATCCTTAACACACAGGCTCCCCAGCTCCCCTGCAGTGTTCCTGGCACCAAGCATTTCCCATGGCACTGGTCTCCAGTTCTCACAGACACAGCTCTCTGTGCAGCCAATGACCTCCATCGGAACTTGATCATCTACCTGCCACGCCCACCAGGACTCACCATAAAGGCAGGAAAGCTGGCTTTCAAGTGCATACAAAGCCATCCCTGGTCTTACCTGGGCTCTTCTGAGGCCTCTCCAGCCTAAAGGCAGCCATGAAACTGCTCACAGTTTGTACATGAGCCACACTTCCTCTCTCCATCTGTCTCCCAACCTGTACTACTTAGCTATGACCATTTTGATAATCTTGGAAACAAATTTTTAAAAACAGAAAAGAAAGGATTCTAGAACAGGTACTTAATACTTACAATTTTAAATGACAAGTTACAAAGTGAGTATTTACAAACCGAATCTGCCTTCCTAGGTGTCAGTTTAAACAGTTAAAAAATATAATAGCAAAAAATTCTCACTTACAAAATTAACTAAAACATCAACAATAATCTGGAATAAACTCAAAAATAATGCCCATGTTCTACATGGAGAAACTACAGGAGTGTACTGAGGGGTAAAGTAAGAGATGTGAATATAGAGACATCAACATATTGCATGGAGGGAAGCAGTTTTGTAAAGATGAATGTTCTGCTAAAGATAATTCAAAACTTACTAAAAAATCCTATGAAAACCCTTATCTGTTTTTTTTAACTTGAACAAAGTATTTTAGAATTCTTCAGGAATAATAAAGTCATAATACTAGCCAAGAAAATTTGGGATGGAAGAAAAGAATCAAAAAAAAAAAAATCGCACTGTCAGATATTAAATAAATTTTTACAATATTAAGATATGGTGCTGGAGTAAGAAAGTAAGATTGACAGAAATAAACCATGAGCTCAAAAAGAGACTCTAGTGTAAATAAGTATTTTGTACACGTGGGATTTCAAATCAAAGAGCAAGGTATGAATTCAATAATTTTCCTGAGACAATAAGAGAATCACCTGGAAAGAACAAATTTTATTCCTGTCATAATGACCACAAGAAAAATTACAGATAGTGATGTAAATATTAAAAAGTACTAATAACAGAAAATACAACTCTTTGCTCATATTAATTCAACTTCCCCTCAGTATAACAAGTACTATTATCATCTCCATCTTAGAGATTACACAACCTACAGAAGAGATTTGTACCATTATAAGAAAGTATTTCTAAGAATAATACCAAAAATAAAACCCAAAAAGAAGACATTTACTATCTTAAGTATATTTTGGGCCACAACAAAAGTAAACCTACTGAACAAAATGAAAGGCAAGAAATGACAAGATAAAGCTCTGTGATACATGTTGATGAAGACAAGGAGTTAATGTTCATAACATTAAAGAGCTGTCACAAAGCAACAAGAAGCTCCCTCACTTAAATGTGTGCAAATGACAAAAGGGATCATTCACTTTTTAAAAGTCAGATGGCTAATAAGTGAAAAATGCTGAATACCTCACTGGTCATCAAATGCAAGCTAAAACAATGAAAAAACACTTTTGCTCATCATATTGGCAAATATTTTAAAAGATATTCTAGCTAGTATCCATCTGTGAGAGAACAAACTGTGAGCGACGTGTTTGGAGGACGACATGTCAATGGATATGTAAACTGAAAAACGTGTCTACACACAGACTCAACTCAATTTCTAGGAATAGTTTCATTTAGAAAAAAAATCAGTTCAAAAAGATGTACTCGTCAGGATATTTTCACAGCACTGTTTAAAATAGTGGGAAGAAAAGCTGAAGTGAAATCATATTAAGCGATAGGGAAATGGTTACATAAGTAATTCTACATCTTTTCATTCCCCCTGGAGAAGGAATTTCTAGAGTCACTTGAAAAGAGCCTGTGATGAATGTAAATGTCACATCCAGGGACTAAATTTCCAGAAGCATTAACTAAAGGAATACTCATACGAGATCACTGGAATATTTGCAGAAGAAGGATGCCAGTCAAACATATTTTCTGACAGTGGAAATTGGAGAAAACTTGTGTCCATCATCAAGACAACAATGCGGTAAATCACGGCGAGCTGTGGGCTCTGATGGGGCAGGCATTTCGGCATGGTCCAGGGCCTTGTCCACAGCACCCTCCCACCAAAGGTGTCCTTGCACAAGAGACCACACCTGCACATCAAGGGACCCCTCCACTCTATCTGAAAGGACCGGGTGAGTCTGGAGTGGGAGGACGTCTATGATATACCCCTGAGTGAATAAAGCGAGCTGCAGAAAATATATATTATGGCCTTATTTTTCAATAAATCATATATACACACACATATACATAGATTTCTCATATACGTGTATGTATGTAGGTATGTATGTATTTATGGGTATATATATATATATGTCATAGGCATAAGTGTCATGAAATATGTACACCACATTGTCAACAGCTTTTACCTTCAGGAAATAAGGGGAAGGGATGTAGGGGCCTATCGGTACCACCAGAGTTCTCTTTTCAGTATTTCAGTAAAGTATACTTGGAATTTAAAATTTCATTTAAGTCTGAAGTAAAATGGATGATGCCTCCACAAGACAGAATGCTATACTGGTCATTAAAAATCATGCCAGGGTAGTTAGAATATTGTAGAAAAACATATAAAAAGCCGAATGGAAAATGGAGGTCTCCACACAGTAAACAGGCACAGAGTGCTCGCTGGTTTTTATGAGAGAGTTGATACACATTGACGGAAAGAACAGAAAATAGATGTTAAAGTGTTAATTATTATATCTGATTAGTGGGACAAGGATAGCCTCTTTTGTCCCTTTTTTCAGACTTATTACATTAAATACACATTATTTTTCACCTGAAAAAAGCATTTTTAGGTATCTAGTACCACACATTGGAGAAAATACACGAGTATATACAGAAACAAGTAACTAGGAGACACCGCAGCACGGTCTCACAATGTAGAACGGGCGATCCTGATTAACACCGTGCAGTTACATAAGGACCCACAAATTGAGAGCACCTGCTGTAACAGGACGCGGCCCCCTTCTATTTGTCAGCTGTGTCTTCAGGGCTGAGGCAGTTCTGAGCACGGCCAGTGTCAGTGCTGGTGTCTGGATGGATGCCACTGGAGGTGAGGGCACCTGAAAGCCGAGAGGAAGAACAAAAATCATCCTCTGCTTTTTCTGTCTTGTTTCTTTGTTACTTTAACAGAGAGGCATAAATAAGATAAACTGTGAATCTTCCCTACTGAAATTTCAGTAATGAAACCGTTCTTAAAATCTTCACAGCTTATATTCTGCCTATAACTGTCTTTTCAACAAAGCATCATATTTATTAAATGTTAATTAACTCAGTTAATTAACTCCCTGTTGAAACCTTCTATTAAAGAATATGAAATGCACCACGTAAAAGCACCACGCCTGCAGTGACTACCTTAGATGTCTTGACGGCAGTGCAGTCAGCACCCACCATCCCGTGGCCCTGAGCTCCTGATGCTGCTAAGAGAGCACGCTGCCGCCTCAGATGGAGAGAAACTCTGAAAGCATTCTCTGAAATCTACAGAACTGACAAAACATAACTGACAAATCCCAGGCACCTTGGAGGCTGTCATTTTCTGTTTCGGGCGAAACACCGTCAATGAGCAGAACCACCCCATTCCCGAGACATGGGACTCACGTGGGAAGGAGTTTTGGAGAAATTTCGAGGTATAGAATCTAACCAACTATATGTAGAACTCTGACAAAAAAAAAAACAAAACAAAAAAACGATGAAATACTCTGATTTTGGAAGACACTCAAAATATTCTCCTAAGCCTTAGTAGCTGGAAAGGCTGGGCTTCTCCTAAGCCACTTATTTATTTCACAGCCAGTGAGCATCTCCCACAAAACCTGTTTCCCTGTGTCTGCTTGAGCCTCAGGCACACTCTTGCTGTCGATCTTATAAGTCATAGGGCAGAGGCGTGTGTCTCACGCCTGCAACCCTCACACAGGCTCGCCTCTTAGCCTCAGTGTCTGAACTTGGCCCCATTTTCTCTCCTGTTTTTTTGGTGTCTGTTCTTCTGTAAGCTGCCTGAAGTTCTTGGAACAAGTCAGAAGAATGAGTGGGTAGAGAAATGGACCGATGGACAGGTGAGAGATGAGCAGACAGACAGAGATACTCCAAGAAAAGGGGAACAAAGAAAATTTCCTATGCAAAACCCTCTTCTAGTCAGGGAAGAAAACCACCACGGAGAAGTGTGAAGAGGCAGGTAGCTGAGGGCTGTTTCCTGGATTCCATGAAAAGTCACACCAAGAGATGAGAGGGTAGAACTATAAATAATAAAAGAAAAAAAGCACGCATGCTTGAAAAATATATCTACAATATTTACTTTCTAAAGAATAGATTCAAATCAGAAGAGCCCAATAACACAATCATTGGGTATTTACAGAAGTGGGAATCCCATCTCCAAACCACAAGGCATCCCTTTGGAACACTGAGAGTCTACACAGGGCGGTCATAAAGCCGTCTCTGCAAATCCATTCTATCCTGCACTTACGAGGAACGAGCAGCTGTGCTTGGGCTGCCCACGTGCGTCATTTACACCCCACAGCACGTCTACGGTGGGGGACGCCTAGCGAGCCCCGTCTCTGCAGGACAGAAAACAAGTCCGGGAGAGGCTAAGCTGACCTACCATTTCTCCTTCTCACAGGACTGGTCACTCCAGAGCAGGACTCGAACTCGGACCCACGTTTGTAACCACGGTACTACTGTGCTTTGTGTGCTTTTTTTGTGTATAATTCATTTGCTTCTGGCATGAAAGGATATTTAATAAATGATCTGTTGTCTTGTCTATCTCATTAGCTCACAATCAATCTTTATACTGTTGAATTGTACTCTTTTCCCCTGGAGAAAGGAACGGAAAGAGCAGGGGTCAGAATGAGGTGGGGCTCCATTCTTTATCTGGTACCTCATCTCATCCAAGTCCCCAATGACGGAGAAGGAGCAAGTGTTCTCTTCATCTTTTAAAGAGAGGGCTCCACTGATGGTGACTTACTCAACTCCAAAACCAAGGCTGTGGGCAGGGCACATGCAGCAACAAGAGCAGTATCACATGTAGGAAGGCGGAAAAAGCTCATGGGAGGGCTCAGGGGGTCAGCCTGATTTAATTTCAATCAATAAAAGATTAACACACTCTTAGAATACTAGCATGCAATGGATTTGCTCTTTCTTGTCATCCAGCAATTTTCCACAGCCCATATGTAACATTATCGTGAACCAGTGAAAGGAAGAGTCTACAGACAGGGAAACTCAATGCCACAGGCAGGCTGAAAACCAGGCTGGAGGAAAGGAAGAGAAAGGGCATAGTTAAGAAGAGGGGAAAGGCTGGGAAAAAGACCATCACAAGGACTCTCAAGCATCATTCAACAATCATATTATCATTCATTCAAGAGAGAGTTACTGAGGTCTATTTTGTGCAAGATTGTACAGAGGGCAAAGCAAGAGTGCAGCGTCCATGGTGGCAGCAAGTGGCGGGGCTGAAATACACTTCTGATCCAGGTACCTTGCACAATTGTCCTCAGTTTAAAGGCAAAAAAAAAAAAAAGTATAATAATACTCTGTAAACTCAACACATTGTTGAAAATAAATTAAAGAAGACCTAAATACCTGGAGAGACACACCACTCACATTCCTGGATCAGAAGACTGCACTCTTGGAATGGCAGTGCTCCCCAGAGCGATCCATACATACAACGTGGTTTCGATCACAATCCCAGCAGGCTCCACTGCAGAAACTGCCTAGCTGCTGCTACAATTCATATGGGAATTCGAGGGTCTCAGTTACCAAAATGTACTTGAAAAAGAAGAACAAGTTGAGAGGACTTGTAATTCTCAATTTCAAACCTTACAACCGTATCTCCAGGTGAGGTTAGAGGCCATTTTTAAGGTATTATTTTGTTTATCCTTATTTTCTAAATTCTCTACAATGAATGTAACTGTTTCCATAAGAAAAATAAAAAATAAGGTATCTTTTAAAACATGCACACCAATTCATTCATTGGGAAAAATTATTTTAACTATAAAGAGGTAAACAAATATCTAGCGAAAAAGGACTACTTAAAAACAAGACTGCATTTACAGTTTTCATAAATTGAAAACTGAAAAGCACAAAAACATCAAGTTTCTAGGAAGACCAATGCAACATGTTAACAGTTATTTTCAAAAATTCTAATTGAACAATGAAAACTCAAGAAAGGTAAAATCGTGATTGACAGCCAACTGCAAACACATGGAGAGCAAAGGCCTAGAAATCACTGTTCCTTTAACTCTGCTACTAACTCAATAGGAGAGGAAATTCCTCACTGAGGGGACAGTGGAATCCCATGCATAAGACAGGGTACACAGTACAACCTGCACTAGAATCGAGGGTGATTTTCTTAGAAGAATTCTAAAGTTACAACATTGCTGAAAATCTATAAAAACACTGACAGACAGATTAAAACACACAGTCATATATATTATATAGAAACATATGAAGTCTGCTCCCATGTTGCATAGAAATACAAACATATTTGTTCATTTATGGGCACTGATTACTTTATCCCAGGTAGAATATTTCAACTAAAACAAATAATCAATAATACACTCCTCTTGTCAAATCTAGTTGATAAGTTACTGTGCTATGTAACCATAATGTGTCTAAGATAGATCTAAAAGTATTGAAAAACATCTTTGTATGGTTTCTTGAACTCTTCTCAAAATTCCAAGCCTAATTTTAAAATAGATCTGAGCAGTATTTCTATATGATCTTTTCCCTTGTGAAATGGACAACACAGTCTGTTGTCAAAATTCTGTCCTTATAATGATTCACGAGCACCGTATCCTAACAAAACTGCTGGACAGCAAGGCACTATGCAGACACTGTGACCAAATAAATGAAACACAAGGAAGACAGTGAACCTATTATGGAGGGCTTATAATCTGTGCCAACACCGGGGTATTTATTTGATTGGTTTGATTGGTTAGCAAAATAAAATCACTCAAGTACTTTCTTCTTTGAGCATTCTGTAAGTCATGACTCTGTTTTTAGTGTCATGAGCAAGAAAGACTTAAGCATGACTTGATTAGGTCAACTAGCAACAATCATCACTCGAGAGTGAGTAATAAAGAAGTAAACTAATAACAATTCTTCTGCCTACATGAGACCTAAAATAAACCTACAGTAATCTCTGCAAGGAAAATGAGGAGACGAGGTCCCCAATGAGAAAACAAGCTAACAAGAAATCAAAAAAGGAAAAACTTTTTCATTAACGATTCCAGGAAGGAGTGGAGCATGCTGGTGAAGAGCACAGATGCTGGGGACAAACATGAGGGTCTGAACTCCCACAGCACTGGGTAGCTGTGACACTGATATGTCAGTGAAATTTTCTGCATCTTAGTCTCCTATCCATAGAATGGGGACAACAACAGCACTTGTCTCCTAGAAAGGTCCTTAGAATTAAGTTATTTTATATATAAATGTTTAAATAAAATACCTCAGATTTTAAATATTACCCCAAAAGCACAAGGAACAAAGAAAACAATGATAAATTGAAGTTCATCAAAATGTAAAACTTTGCTTCAAAGGACACCATCCAGAAAGTGAAAAAACAACAGACAGGAGAAAATTTTTTCAAATCATTTTTCTGATTAGGAATTTGTATCTTCAAAAAAAACAAAACAAAACAAAAAAAACCCTCCTACAACTCAACAATAAAACGGGAACTCAATTAAAAAGTGAATAAAGGATCTGAAAATGTATGTTTCAAAGAAAATATACAAATGACCAATAGGCATAATCAAACGATGTTCAATATCATTAGCTTAAAGTAAATCAAGTCAAAACTACTAGGAGAATCGACTTCACACTCACTACAATAGGTTATAATAAAAAAAAGACTAACAAGCACTAATGAGGACACAGAGGAAGTGGAGCACACAGCCCTTGCTGGTGAGATTGTAACTCTGTGTGGCCACTTTGGAAAAAAGCCTGGCAAGTCCTCAGGGAGTTGAACATTTGGTTTATGAATGACCCAGCATTTCTGCTCTCTGGTCACACATGTAAGAGAACTGAAAACGAATGTCCACATAAAAACTCCTACATGAATATTCATGGCGCCATTACTCATCACAGCCAAAAAGCAGAAACAACACAAATGACTATCACCTATGAATGGGTAAACAGTGGGCCCCAGCTATACAGTAGAATATAATTCAGCAATAGCAAATCATAGAGTAATGACCCAGGCCACAACTTGGACTAACATTGAAAACGTTACTCAGTGTGAAAGAAGTCAGTCACAATAGACGGTTCCATTTACATGAAATGTCCACCACAAGCAAATCCACAGAGAGAGAAGAGTGGCTCCTTGGGGCTGGGGGAGGATGGGGAAAATGGGAAAGACTGCTTATGCGTACGGGGCTTCCTGTTGGGGGGATGAAAATGTTCTAAGATTGACTGCGATGCACAATTCTGGGCATAGAGTAAAAACCGCTGTACATTTTAATGGGTGATGTATTAAAACTGTTAAGGACAAAAGCACCTAGGGCCAGTACCTTCAAATAGTAAATGCAAATTGCTAACTTTTATTACAGGAAGAAGAAACTGCCCTCAGCATGAAAGCAGGAGATCAGCAAATGTGGGTTAACCGAAATTGCACAAGCGCATTTCACTTGAAACAGTTGCTGAGTGTACATGAAATATTCATAAATAGGAAAATCAGCTTGACATCACGAAGAAGCATTCTGCTTCAAATGCACATCAAGGATATAGGAAGCCCAGCTGCTAGAAATGAGCAGAGAAGAAACCTGGTTCTTAAAACAAGCACCAGAGCCAGCAAGGAAATAGTGGTGAGGAAAGCAGGCAGCCAAAATTCTGGAACAGTTTGCTAAAAATAATTCCTCCACTGAAAATTCAAAAATAAAATGAAAGTGATGCAATGCTGTGCTGGCCTCACGTGAATGGGCTTCCTCCGGTGCTCCACAGTTCTCTAACCCCGAATGAGAGACTCAGGAGAATCAGCATGGCTCCTGGCAATCCCTAAGTGACTGCCCACCATCACGCTTTCCACCATCACATCTGCCAGGGTTGTATTGCAGAGAAGAGACCAACTTCTAAAAGGCGCAGGAAATGTTGACAAGGGAAGAAAAGGCTGAGGTCAGTCCTGCGACAGAGACCTTGTGAACAGAGGCCAGAAGGATGCAGGTGAAGTGGAGTGGTCCTGGGACAGGAAGGGACCACGGAGGAGCAGATCTCAATTCTCTTCTCTCTCTCCCTCGGGTAGGAGAGATAAAGCCTGCATCCTTCTTACCTGGGACTGTGGGTTCTGGCTGGCAGAAGTCGTACCTACAGGGAATGATTACTCAAGACTCTGTGGAAAAAGTCAAGAAAGCTAGAGGCAGTAGGGAGCCAACTCCAAGAGCGTCTCAAATGCTCCCATATTTATTGTGTATAATCAAAGGAAAAAGTCATTAACAGTTGTGTGATAGTAAGCAGGAACTTGGGGAAAGAAGGGATGAGACAGAGATTGTAGAATCCACAATGAGTACAATGGCTTAGTGTATCTTTAGGGAAATCATGGGGTTAGTGGAATAAGATACATTCTTTAGATATGTGAATTACAAAGCAGACCACCAGATAAGCTAGGTCCTTGTTTTGGGGATAATAGACTGTCTAACTGCACACAAGCCCAGCGTTTATAGCTGAGGGCCTGGGTCATTGCTTTGCAATGAGCAGAGTGCTATCTAAAACCTCAACTACACAAGCAAAGAATTGTTTCTGCTTTTTATGGCAAGGAGACAGGAGTGAGGATGCACAGGCGCTTGCTTGTAATGCAGTTACTAAGCATACTTTTTTCTTCTTAAAGTTGACAGGCGGCTGGGGTCTGTTAAAGTTTGTTAACCCAATCATGGGCTCCCACATGGAACCATTATGGAGGACACCCTAGGGTGACAAATCTTGGCTCTGGGCCTTTTCCTGCCAGCTTCAGCCACTCTAGCAGGGTCTAGGCACATCCGTGAATAACGATCCTACAGAACCACCCACACTCTTAACTCCTGGTGCTTGAAACTTAATTTTAGCTCTACACAGCTTAACGTAGAAAAGTTTCAGTAATAAAATATATTATATTCATTTTATATCTCATCATAGGACTGATTTTTCTGATTGCTCTAAGCTGCTGCTTCTTGGTAAAGCACCTAATTCTGCAGGTGAATTCAGTACTTTCCTTTGGGCGTAACTAGCCTGTTTGGTCTTGCTAACATCTATTGGTCAAATACCGATACACTTAATGGATTTCATTGTTCATCAGTTTCAGCTGGGAGAAGAGGGAGTGTCACTTTGTTCCTCAGCCCACTCTCAACTCTTTATCATCATGAACTCAGGCCTCCAGGAAACAAAAAAAAAGCATTTGTTTCCCTTCTACACTTTCAACAAACCCAACAGGATACATCAGCCTGGAGAAAGAATTCCACACAAATTTTAAAATAAAAATCTATAAACCTGAAACAACTCCATCTCGGAATCATGATACACAATGACATGAGAATAAGTGTGTCAGGCACAAAGCATAGGTGAGCCTGACCACCTGATTTCTATTCTTCAAAGGAAGAATGGTTTTCTTATTTTTTATTATCACTCTGTCATTGTTTCTGATTAAGCCAAAAACTAGTTTATGAAATAATTATGCACTGCAATAACAGATTTTTGTTGTATCATTTACAGAAGGCATTCAGAGGGGTTAGGAAAACCCACCTCTGTAAAAAATGCAAAATTTCTTCCCCTGTGAAGAACACGTATACAAAATGCAACAGAGAATTCAAACTCCTGTGGAGAGGAGCAAAAGCCACAGAAACAAAGCAAAGTCATTACTATGAGTCAATTCAAAATTCACTGGACAATCATGTTCAATGCATTCAATGAAATTTAAAGGCACACTGTAAACCATTCACTTAATGATCTGCAGGCTAGAGGAAGAATTTCTCTCCTTAACAGACAACAGTAATCAATAGGGTGCTCCACCAAACAAGGACCAAAGAACAATCAGGTTTTTAACACTTCTGATAAATCAGCATGTTCTAAAGATCAAAATCCAGAAATTTTAAACATTCATTCACACCACAATGAAACAAGCACTTAAAAAAAACCAAAAAACCCAAAGAAACTAAGCACATAGATCATGTACCTGGAACAATGAGAACTTCATGTACCGCTGGAAGAAAGAACAAGCTATAGCCTTTTCTTGAAAAATAAAACTACTTTTAAAGAAAAATGCTAAAACACATTTCATCATTCATGTTGCCTTGAAAAATCTGAGGCACTTGTATCTGATTAGAAAAGCAATTCTGATTAATAGTATGTTACAATTCAGTGCCAGTTTGCTTTACAAGAAAAGAGAAAAGAAAAGCTACTGTTTCTCATATCCTGCACAAAGTGTGAAGTGCCTCCCTGCCTCTTTCTGCTCCCATTTTCTAAGCTCATGCTCCCCAACCCTTCTGAAACAAGTATGAGAACGACTTATTCCCACCAATATGTCAAATGACAAGAGAATATCAATTTATTTGTGTAAATATATACCTACAGCTTAAACTAGAGGAGAAATATATCAGAAGTCTATATGGACTTCTTTCTACCTTCCTGAAATCACACACACAATCGTTCACACAGACACTGACATATTCCCCCTGGATTACTGGGCACTTCACAAGCTTAGGACTTACAACTTCTAGAAGATAACTTTGTAGTTAGTGTAAAATACAAAACTGTCAGCTTTTGAAAGCCTTGATCATCTGCTAAACCACCCAAATTTCAGAGAGACCTAATTAGCCTTCTCTGTAGAGTGTAATTTCCCATGATGGCAAAACAGACCCTAAGAAGTACTGGATCCAAGTCTCGAGTTTATCACTAGCTATGATCATTTTTAAGCACATTAACAGATTCAGAAAGGTATGTCCCAACATTTATTCTTATTGAAATAGTATAATTATTCAATTGCCTATACAGGGACTAGGTCCCATGATGGTGTTTAAGAGCTATTTTGTGTATTGCAATATTTATTTTTAAGTGCAGACAAGGAGGGTGGGCATTACTGAGTTGTAGAGCACCTGCTTAGCATGCACAATGTCCTGGTTTCAGTCCCCAGTACCTCCAAAAAAATAAGTAAAAATAAGGGCATATTTAAAAATAAGAGTAAAGTTATAAAAAAATGCAGACTAAAAACCACTGCAATGTAAGAGCCACAATTACAGTAAAAAAACAAGTGTTTTTATCAAATATTGACTATATGCCAATCACAGAGACAACTACAAATCACACCTGATAACCACCACGTGTGATTCTCAGCAACCCTACTAAGTAGACACGGATGAGAAACCCAGCACTGCGGATGAGGAGACGGAGCTCGGAGGATCCGGGGACGCTAACCGTCATGCTACCGGTGACACCACGTCAGCCCAGGGCAAACGCTGGCAGAGCTGCACTGAGGGGACACCCAGCTGCATGGAACCTTGGGGCACTGGGGAGTCCCAGAAAACACAAAAAATTTTTCAGTGAAAAACCAGCTCAAATATATTACACTGTGCCACATCCTTTAAACAGGGAACATGACTGAGACCTTTTTGATGCCTCCGTGTCCTTTCTACCATCATCAGTTACTTGCCCTCTCAGCACGACCAGTGATGATCTGGTCCCCTTATGAATTGCACTCGGAAGAGCTTTTAAAGCTGTTTTATGAAGTTTGTAGGACTCTGTCTATGCCTCACATAGGCGGTCATCCATCACTTCTCTGCGGTGTGGATGTACCACCTGAAATCACTCCTTTCTGCTTTTTAAAATCCCTTCATCTAATCCAGACTTTTCAACAGCAAAGAAGCAGCTCAACCACAGACAGTGGACAGCTTTTCTCCAAATGGACTTGAACAGCCCATCGGACTACCTGGAAGCCCTTTTCTTCTATTAAACCCACGTCCAGGTACTTCATCATTTTATGATTGGTGGACTTGGCCTCTGACTGGCCTACTCAGAGAGCTCCCAGCCTCACATCCGGGGGTGAGAGAGGACCCTGCTGTTGGGAGAAATCAGTGAGGAAGGCGGACATCCTCCAGGCAGGTCTGCACGGCTAGAAGTGCCACAAACGCTCAGAAACTATACCGTCAGCACCCCTGGGCTCCCATGGACTGGTTTCACATTAACCAAACTCATGAGACACTGATGCAAGAAAACCAGAAATTTAACTTATTAGTGTAACAGAAGATGTGAAACTATGAACCAGACTGAAATATCAGAGTTCAGCCATGAGTACATGTTCTCCTCAACGGCCCAATCACGGGCAGGCAGTCACATGGCAAGCGTGGACAGAAGCAGAGCAGGAAGGGTTTCTAGATTAACTCAATGGACTAAATTTCTCTTATACGAACAGATCTACTGCATGGAAAACAATTAACTCTAATCACGGTGCACTCTTCATGGACAGCGGCCGAGACACGACTGTGAGCACCTGTGTAACTCTCCTTTCCCTGTCCTTTCTGGGCTAACTGATGCACAGAGGTACAGAGATCAAGGCATGCAGGCACCTCTAAACACACAAAGCCCATTCTGGGAGCCTCAAAACCAGACAGCCAGGGTTAAAATACTAGCTCTGCCACTTACTAATTCTGTGACCTTGGCCAACTTACCCTCTGTGTGCCTCAATTTCCACACTGTAAACCTGGGATAACAATCAAACCTTCCTTACTCGCTTGTTGAGAAGATTGAAGGATTCATTTCTGTAAAACGCTCAGAAAAGAATGTAGCACATTTTTGGTGCTCAACAAATGTCAACTTAATATTACAGTAGTTTACAAGTCTCCTTTCTAATCATCTTCTGTGTTTCCTGGCTAAACTATGTCCCAAAGAAAATCCTTATTTCTCCTTTTATAAACTCTTGGGGTGCACCCTTCTGTTCCATCCCACCACATGTTTAAACTGAAGGAGGGGATGCCTTCTCTCCAGTCCTCTGGGCCATGGAGAGTGCTTCTCCCTTCACACCCCTGACCCCTGGCCCACAGATAGCACTCCTCACACTAACAGAGTGAGTTGTGAATCCGGGGAGACAAAGAGGGCATGTGATACCCTTCCTTTCCCTCCAGTGTTGGCCACCCTTGGGAAGTACCTGGGATGCTCAACTCCATGGCAGAACAGCCCTGTGCATGATGGGGCAGATCCTCTCAAGGGAAGGCTCGCTGTGGCCCAGAGATACCTGGGACAGTGTAAGTCTCTACTTCTGGGACACAGTATCATGACACTCATTTTCCCACAGCCCTGGAGAATGTGGCTTCATCAGTAACAAAGAAGACATTTATCGCCTGCCTACTACTTTGTGTCATCTCTCAGTTGGCTGCTGGAGACAACATGTGTATAAATATTGGATCCCCTTAAGCCCCAACATATATGAAGTAACAAAAAATTCTATGGCTTAACGTTGGTTCAGGGCGACTGTGTAACAGTTCTGACTCTGCTGATGCTAAATTATGGGTATAGGAACTATGGAACCTCCTCAAGTATCTTTCATCATAAAACCAGCTTTTCTTATTTTCCTGTTTCTTAGTAATTGCCAAAGACCATCAAATGATGGCTTCACAGAAAACAGCAGCTAAAGTTTGTGAGCCCTCTTGACATACCCACTGTGGTAAACAATTTACATTATTACTAATTCTTACAATTATACAAAGCAGATATGAGCGTCCCCATCTCATAGATGAGGGAAAAACTCAGAACGAACTGACTCAGGCTTTCGTGGTTCAGTGGCAGCACGTACATGCAAACCCAAGTCAAAAACTACACCCCTTCGTATATGTACCAAATAATCTCCAACCAATTAACATACAGCGGCAGGGTCAATACTCAGGAACTCAACACAATTTTTAGGTTTAAGTTGCTCCAGAGGCCGCTTCTAGCTCTTTTATAAAATCCCGGCTCACTGGTTTCTAACACTGGGAGAAAAGTCCGATTTTGCCATTGTTTGCACAGCAAGTCTGAAATGTTCACAGCGAGATGACAGAATAAAACTAAGATATAAGCAGAATAATTTTTCCAGGTAGACAGACACAATTCACATTGTGCTATTCTGAAGCATTAAGCAAAGAAATCAAAATAAAATAACGTTGTTTAAGCCTTCTTTTACAAACAGGAAAATTAAGACTGTAAGAAGGTGCAACAGCGCCACCTATGGCTAAAAAGACCTTCCATGTTGCCGGGAAAGATGCAACACAATAATTGCCTGTAGGATCAGAAACGAGAATCAGATAGCTAAAAGCTTATGTAGCACATACTACACTTTGCTTCGGAGGAAGGGAGGGATATTCAGTAATTAATCTGATATTGCTTGTACTCCTGAATATAAACAAAAGACATAGGCTCATGGAAACTCATCTTAGAAGAGGAAAGAATGCAGTCCGGCCACTTCATTTTACAGGAAGGGAGACTGAGACCTGGGATCTGTCCTCCTGGCAAACAGCAGCAAATCTCTCCTAGGCCTCATGTCTTGCACTGTAGCAAAAACCAACAGATTTGTACTCCGCCTATATTAATAAAAGTTACGTCTGTATTTTTCCAACAGTAGATAATCTAAGTATATTGCAAAATACTTCTCAAAGAGCCAGGAAATCATACAAGTTTGTCGAAATACAAAAACATTTATTTGCATATTAAAATAGCATGAGGTTTATTCTCTCTATTAAAAATGTGACATGTCAAATCAAAATTTTGATATTTTAAAACCTGTTAAGAGTGCAGGAAAAAAAATCAAAATGTTCTTTAATCACAAAATAGAGAAGCTTATTCCCTGAAAATGATCAATGCGGATTTTTCTAAACTTAATGGTTCTGGTCAGAATCCCACGAGTTTAAAAGTCTGAGTGGATGGTTACACGGCAACATGAGTTCTGAGTTGTAACAATACACATTCTGTGTAAAAAATCTTCAAGGTTGTCTGCTTAAAGCAATTTAACTAGTCCCTGTCTCACTAGAATAATGCAGATGTCATTAAAACTTCATACTGCACTAAAAAAAAAAAAAAAACTGAATCCTTGTTACTTTAAGCCATATTCATATATATCATATATATACATGTAGAATATGCATCAGAAATAAGCTACCCTTTTCAGTATTCGGAGTTGATACTTCTAAAGTATCAGTCATTGTGATAGCACATTTTTATTAAGCACCTCTACGGTGCTTTATATACAAGGCGTCTAACTCTCAAAGTCAGACAAGGTAAACGATATTACTCAAACTTCACAAATGATGAAATGTACTTAAGCCATGAAAACAACTAAAATATTCATCATCAGGAAAGAAAAGAGTAAGGATTTTACTTACAATACTCACTGACAATCTTTTCTTTCATACTAAGATTACATAAAACCAATTCAGTCTTTGTAAATTTTTCAGTCAATAAGCGCCCCTAGAGAAAAACAAGTAACATCATTAGCAACGGTTGGACTTTCAAAGCCCACTTCTCTTTTGCACAATAATTATTTTAAATGTTTTGTTTTTAGTGCTTACAAAGCACTAAAATAAAAAATAATTATCTTTTTATGTCATTGTGAAATGTACAATTTTAATTTATGCCACTCTGCCTCACATTCTCACTGGTGTCTCTCCTTTGAAGACCTCATCAAAGGCTGTAATCGCTAAAATCAGTCATTTATGGACTCACAGGAGTTAGGGAAACCACTCAACGGGAGGCTGATTAGAGGAGCAATTGATAGTGCATCCTGCTGGATTCCAGCACCGAGCTAGCCACCGCCAGCTGCGTGTGATTTGGGACAAGCTGCTCCATCTCAAAATCCCTCAGCTGCAAAAAAGGATACACTGATACCTACCCTCAAACACCTGCTATGAAGTAAAACATGAGGAAAGAACTTTAGCCTTAGGTTTGTTCATTATTTTGATGAGGATGGCTGTTAATAAATTAAGCTAGACCAAAAAGTAGAAATCACCATAAAGGAGAAACATTTTAAGTCAATGAGCATTTAATTTTGGATGGATTGCAGAATAGTCTATTGATTTTTTTTAATAAACCAAGATTTGTCCACTAATTATAGATTTACAGGTTCATGGTCAAGACCAGAAAAAGTATTAGAGACCTCTAACCTCTGAATACTAAGAAAGTAAAGTTTAAAAAAAATCAGGGGGGATATTACACCACATTTGGGAGAGTATGTGCTTAGCATGCATGAGGCCCTCAGTTCAGTCCCCAGTAACTCCATTTAAAAACTTTTTTTTTTAAGAAATGGAGAATTAAAGCAAAATGATGGGGCAATACAGAATTTTTTTAGAGACTCAACTCAGATTTAAGATGGGGAAAAAACATCCATTTCTCAGAGGAAATCTTGAGAACTATGTAAACTGGATCTGAGATGTCTAGTCTTTTAACATTATTCAAGAATTCATATTACCAAGTCTTAAAACTACCTGATAACCCACAGTGGTGATACTGATCATAACAGCTGCCAACACGGATCGAGCTCCGGCTAGGACTGCTCTGTACTGACATCTCTGCCCCTGAGGCCTCACCAGGCTGAGAGCACTAAAGTCGGTCATTCATGAGCATCTCGGTTAAGTCCTCCATTTGTGCTTCTCACTCCCCCCTCACCATCTGAGGGAAGCACTTTTATCATCTTCTCCATCCGCAGATAAGGCCACTGAGGCATAGAGATTAAACCCATTCCAGGTCACATTGTTATTAAAGGATGTCTGTATTTCTGCTGTTTTGCTTTTGACAAAGGAATCTGAGATATCAATTCAAGGGAGACTGTTAAATAATCAAGTCTGTCAGGTCTTCACCTCAAAGAGCAGATACTATAAATTCCTGATGTAGGATGAGGCTGCCGCCACAAACTGACTCAGCTTGAAATTAATATCCAAGATGAAGCAGTGGATACATGTAAATATTCACGAGTGTCAACTCTGCTCACGGGTCTGGGCCCTTCACTGCCTGAACGGGATTGAAATCCCCACCCGTGTCTGGGAGGGAAGCGCGGCTCTTCCCTGTATCACCCAGGCTTCACGGGCTGTTTCCCCCAACAGACTGTCCTCAACGATTTAAAAGCTCTAAAGATTTTTACACCATGCAAAACTAAAAGACATTTCTGCAGATGGAGCACTTTCTCAGGCTTAAACATTTTTGCCTACACTCAGCAAGGGGGTAAAAAGAAACATGACTCTACAAAGTCTCTGAGCCTCACCACTCACAGGAGTAAAACGGGTACAGCGGAAGATGACTCTTCACATTGCAGGATGAGAACAAAATAATGCCGCCCCAACAACAGTCACTCCCAGAGACAGCGCTCAGCAGTCTTCTGCACACTCACGGTTGTGCAGCCCTCACCACCATCTATTTCCAGAACACTTCATCACCCCAGAAATAACCCCCTGTCACTAACAGTCACTCCCTAACTCCCCTCCACCCAGCCACTTGCAACCATCACCTGCTCTCTGCCTCTGCATGTGCATATTGTGGGCATTTCAGATCACTGTAATCAACAGTATGTGGCCGTTTGTGTCTGGTTCCTTTCACTTAACATGCTGTTATCAAGGTTCGTCCATGTTGAAGTGGTATCAGCGTCTCTGTCTTTTTTTTTTTTTTTTGAAAACGTTAAAGTTTATTACAAGGTGGTAAGTACTATCAAAAACAGTAGAGTGGAGTGTAAGGGATTGGGTTTCAAAGGGAAAAGGGAGGGTTGAGCTGTCAGGGTGGACTTCCCAGAGCAGGAGGCCTTTTTCATTTTTCCTTTTATTTATTTTTCTTTTTTATTCACTCTTACGTCGGAATAATGTTCCACTACATGGATATACTACATTCTGTTCATCCATTCAGCAGCTATGTATAGACGAGGTCCAGAAGAATGAGTGTAAGAGGTGACTAGCAGGGATGGCATTTAAACAAAGGGCAAGATGTGCTTTTAAAAAAAAGCGAACTAACAAAGGCACAAGGAAGTTCACTGCGTTTCTGAGCAAAGTGCTTGTTTTCTTCGGCAGGACTACCGTGCAGGACTGGGGAGGATATTGGAAGGGATCACGGTGAGGGAGTTTCCTGAGAAGACTCCCCACTGCAAGCAGCTCAGACAGTTCTTCTCCCTCGTCCTGTATTTTTAGAGCCATGTTTCTTTGTTTCTTTTATTTCAAGTAATAGCACTTTAACTACATATCTGATTATCTGCATCAGACCACCTTACTTCCAAGCCACGGAAAATCATTCACTGACCAGAGCAGCTCCAGGACATAATGGTGATGGATCAGGGAGTCCTGCAGCATCCCAGTCTGCAGGTACAAACCCCACATCTGCCCTGTTGATGTCCAGAAAGTAAAATGCATGGAAATATCTCACTGCTGGTGCATGATATCTGCCCCCAAATTGCCCCAAAATCATGCTGTCAAAGCACTACTCAACCCGCTCACTACAAAAAAATAAAAAATAAAAAAATAAAAAATAAAAAAGCTAAGAAGGCAAATTTAGGCTCTTCCATTGAAACCCAGCAACCGTTACTGCCAGTATCTGAGCTGGAATGCTCCTCACTTCAAAAACCACTGCGCAGTTAGTTTTCAAACATGAAGGTATATATGTATTCCACGTAGATGATGTTACAGAAGGATTTTTTTTTCCAAAATTTCCAGTTGCAACATTAGCACAAGAAAGCTTATGTTTCATCTTTAAAAAGAATCAATTATCTTCCACTTTCTTAATGTTGATCCTATTATTATTTTATAAAGGGAGCTATGCTGCATATTATAAACCAACTGTTTGGCTTCTGCAAACAAGACCTTTATGACTTCACTATTTCAGAGCAAACTTTAACGATTCTTTGAGAGGTGGGGCCTGGGGCGCTCACTAACAGCTCTTTAAATACTGACAAGGATGTGCTATTCAGTAATGCAAAGGCTCTAACTCCACATTATCTCAGAAACCAAAGAAACTACACCAAAACCTTACTTTATCATTTTTAAATATTCCGATTATTTTGAATATTAAATTTCTTAAAAGATATGATTTGTTTTTGAGAAAAACAACAGCTGTATTAAATTTCCTCTCACCAAGAAAGCAATCTTTATCAAGAATAAAAACCCCTATTGAAATCCAAAAGAAGGGACGTTTCTAGCTAAGTGAACATGCAGATCTGAACACAAACTTATGTCCTATCAGATCTCACTCGAACGAGTGCAACAAAGTAATGGGCTACCCTAGAACTTACCTCTTCTTTTCCAAATGTTGGCTGAGCTAAGATCATCAGGCAAGGCAGGGAAGGAGAGAAGAGAAAAGTCCACCTGGCGGCCTCCATCTGTTTCCTTCCAGCCAAAAGGTGCCGCTAGGGCAGCCCCGCTAACAAGCCCTCCCCATAAGGAAATCCGCATCCACACCGCCCCTGCCGACCCCAAGCAGCCCCGACGCCACTCTCCCACTGGTCGCCTCCCAGCCTGTGAATGGTCTTCTAATGACCCCGCCAGTTGTTGGAAACCTCCCCCTCTTCCCCGCTACACACACACACACACACACACACACACAGAGCCAGGACAGCCTTCCCAAAGCACAAATTTGATTACATCAACCCCCAGTTCAAACCCTTCAGAGGCTCCCTGGTAGAGTTGTAGCCCCACCCCTGACCCTGACCCTGATGCTGCTCGCCCAGCCTCACCTCAGTACCCAGGTCCCCAGTGACCTCGGGGGCCCCCTGATTTGCTCCTACTTCCCACGTGCCTCCAGGCTTATTTTGACTGTTTCTCAAGGAAGCCTTGACTCCCTCCAACTTCCGCACTTTGTTCCTCTGTTCCTAGAACATTTTAGGTTAAGTCAACTTCTGACAATGCTAAGCTCCCAAGAAGCAAATACACTTTGCTTAATAATGTGGGTCCACCCTCTCTCCCCTAGACACTCAGAAGTGCGCGTGTTATGAATAAATGAATGACGGGGTGGGTCTCAAAGGGAGAGACATACCTGCTCTCGCCCATCCCGGCCCTTCTTTCTGTAGAATATCAGAAGCAAAACCAGAAGTAACTTTCCTGAGGGTCACTTCCTGCTGACACACTTCACTGCCCCCTGTGTCAGTTTTAGTAAAACCAAAGCTCCTCCAAAGCCCTCCTCCCAGGCCCTCTCCAGTGTCCTCCCCAGAAGGGGCACCATCCACCCTGGACCACAGAGGGCAGTCTCCACGAGTCCCCACCCACAAGCCTCCAGGCCTCTGCCCGGGCTGCACCTGCCACATGAGCCACCTTCTTGACTCCTTCTCCTGGCTGACTCTTACTCTGTCCTCAGAACTGAATGTAGAGCTCATTTCTTCCAGGAAGTCCTATCTGATAATGTCCTTTAGCTCTTGGCTGGGCTTTCTCTACAGCAGCACTGCATGGTGACCAACTGGTGTTTGTCCACCCGCTCCTTTGAGACATGACCTCTTGGAGGCCACGTGGGAAAAAGGAGTGAGATGACAAGAGGTGTGGGAAGAGCAAAAAGTAAAATCACAGCCCAAGTCCCAAATTTAAGGATTCTTTCTCAGAAAAAAAGAATAAAATGTTTCATACGTGTGTCATTTGGCTACGATTTTTGTGGGTCATGGAAAGCAAGAGATTGGTGTTCTAGTCCAAAAACCAAGTTACATGCAAAGAAATGTATATATTCATATCTAAAGCAAGCCAGAACTGCTCAACAACAGTTTGTATTTAAAATCCAAAGGAACTTTGATAAAGGCAATCTCTCTCTCTCCTTTTTTTTTTTTTTTTTTCTGGCATCATATAGTTTCAGAAGTATTTGTATAACTAAGTGATGGCTACAGCCCATGATTCTGCCCTGGAGTGTTTGGGGCTGAGGAAGCCCAGATTACATGTACTGTGTAAATGCAATCACACCAACACACTGACAGGCGCCCTAGTGGCTGAGCTGAATTTTCAAAGCAGACAACCTTACAATGAAGGCAGTTCTAAGTAGAAAGTAAGAAATGCAATGTTCTGTACTCAGTTTCATACGTTATATGAGCCGTTAACCAATAGTGCATCTTGTCTAATGAAACCCAAAAATAAATTGCCAACGTCGATTTTCTCCATCTGATCGTTTTATGTTAACATTGGTTATCAAACCCTCAATCCATACGGAAGCCTCAGGCCTACTCTGCAGCAGAGTTACATCCCGCGGAAGACAGCTGATCAAGGGAGAACTGCAGAGTTTCCCTTCAGAAGCTGCTAACTTTGGTTTTGCACCTGTACGTCATTTGCAACGATGTCATCGTCAAAGGAGTAAGACCTTACATCTGTGGGGCGAAAAGCACTGCGGTGCTTCCGAACCATCAAAGAACACTGAGCTTTGTGAAACAGTCCTGAGGCACTTAAATCGCACTTTTTCTGAAAGGCTCCAAAACTGACCCACTTCACCATTCCACGTACAACAGGGAGATACCGGAATTACTAGAGAAAACACGCCCTTGAAGTCTGACAAGGCCCTGCTGGAATCCTGCTGCAGCATTTACCAGCCGCTAAACGAACCAATTCCTTAACCCTTCTGAGAACGCTTGCCAATTCCCAAAAGGGGGCTGCCACCGCCCACATAGGAGGGATGGATGTGAATGGAGCACGCAGTTAGGGCGGCCGACTGGTACCTGACACGTGGCCTGGCTAGTTTCCCTCCGCTGCCCTTCTCCCCCTTTAAACTTGCACTGTTGCCCCTGGTAAGGATCAAGCCCCCGCAAGAGACTGCCTGATTCTTCTGCGTGTCCCTGGATACATGACTTACCCTTAGGATGCCAGAAGAAGAACTGTCTCCTCCCCAATCACTATCAATGTTCTTAAGAGTCTGGGTTTTTTTAACTCTATTTTGCAGGGAGACTATTCCAGAACTGTCCAAGTACCATTCTCCTGCTTGGCTCCCCTCCCAGCGCCCATACCTTTTCACCAGATCCACTGTCTGATTGCCTTCTGTTCATGGGAAAGCGAGTCCGGTAGGGTGGGGACTCCCTTAGGCCTCCCTCCCTCCCTCAGAGTAAGTGTGACTACTTCTACCCACTCAACACTCCAACTCCAGCATCTGAGGTGTCTCCCCTCCCGGACCCTGCAGACTCTGCATCTTCCCAAGACGCACACGTGGCCACGACCCTCCCTTCAAATTTCTTCCTGGCTTGCCCTGCCCACCCCCGGTCCCTTAAGGATAAATGGCATTGCTCTGAAAATCCCAAACACCATTGACTGACACACCAAAGCTGCATGGTCTGGGCTTTCCTCCAACCGAAGCACAGCCCTGCCCTCCCTCATCCTCAGTCTGCACCTTTTGAGATGAGCTAACCCACATGTAAGGCTGTGAACATCAGCTAAGAAGGACGAATCCCAAAGTGTATCTCCAGTCTAGATCCTTCACCTGAGCCCCAGGCTCATAGACCCCAGTGCCTCTTTGAAGTCCTAACTTGGATCAAAAATGGCATCTTAAAAATGCCTCATGTCCACCATTTACTCTGGAATTCGATTCCTGGCAGGTACCTCCCAGGCTCCCCATATAACTAACAGAACCAGCAACCACCTAGGTGTTTGAGGTCACATTCAATTTCCCCTGTTCCCTCCCCCAAGCCCTGACCTGGAATCAGTCCTGTTATTTCCATCGCTAAGCCCATCTCAAGTCTGGTTCTGCAGGGACCATGGCCGGAACCCCACAAGCTCACAGCATGCTGCAGTGACTCAGTCTTCCTAAGGGTGCTCCCTGGAGGGGGAGGCATCTCCTGCTGCCGGTCACCTCAGAAGGCACTGGATTCTCACACAGGAGGCCCAGGAGAAGGGGCTTAAGGTTCATCCGTGGACTGAGCTTTGAAGGACCCGAGGTCTGGGGGAGCTCCTAATTAGCAGAGACACCTGCCAGTGAGCAGATGAGGATGGAGGAGCCCAGGCAAGGCTGTCCTCACTCCGACCCCTGGGTTCTCGGGAGCCACGGGAAAGGCCTGTGTCCAGGGCACAGCCCAGCCTTCACAGATCCCAGCCTGCATTTGCCAACCCGGACAGCCTAGACTCCTTCTACTTGCAACACCTAATTCTGTTCTGTTCCCCACCCAGAATGCGATGGACTCTTTCAGCAATTCTGGCCTGTCTGAAGAGAGACAAAGTCAGTGAAAAATGCAGTGTCAACATTTGGACCAGAGCATGAAAGGAGAAACAAGGCCTCATGGTCAGCATGATGGTGGTGGCCAAACCCTTCCCCCGGGTGAGATGAACCAGGGTGGGGGTGAGAATGCAAGGTCCTAGGTCGGCCAAAGCATCTTCCTTCACGGCAGATTGGGGTGTTGGGTTCTCACTACCGAAAACTAACGACACGGCCGTCAGTGTTTGACGTCAGCTGCAACAGACACAGAGTCAGATATTTACTGCCAACTTGGGTTAGAAGTAAAGGCCGGTGCAGGGAGGCCTCCACGGCTGCTGAGGCAAACCACAGACCCGACTCTGAATGCCCACTGGCTGAAGCAGAGTAGAAGGTATGGTCCCCTTTAGTGGTCCCTTTGTCCATCAGATCCAGGTGAGCCAGCATCTTAGGAGAAGGCCATGTTGTCCTGATACTCAGAAAAACCAGCCTCGTAAAGAGAACAAAATAGAGGCATGGATTTTAGACTCGATTCTGCCCCTTTATGAAGGCAAAGTAAACTAAATGGAAGGGGGAAGTTGAATGCAAAAAAAAAAAAAGTGACTGCTTCCTCCAACAGCTTCCCCTGCCGCTGCTCACCCCCGAGACGGCCACTTCCTCACCAGTGACCGCCGGCCAGGCAGCGCTGTCACGCACGTCACACAGTGACAGCCAGGAACCGCGTGCCGAGCACGTTTGTGGAAAAGCAGGAATCGAGCAAGGTGCTGCAGACTTTGACTTTACAAGTTAAAATACTCCATGAAAAGAATCCCTCAGCAGCCGCCTAAATCAATTCGCATCTCACTTCTTCAAAACCAACAAACAAATTTAACAAGGGCGCATTTGTCACCCAATATAAGGAAGACCAAACAGGTTCCTCCAAGCAAGGATTTTAAAAGGTATCAAACACCATCGGGTGATGTGTTAACAAAGCAAATATTCCAAAAAATTAGAAAATAAAAAGATGAGTAGGATTATACATGGATCAAGGCAGCTGTTAAGTTTTGCTTTTTAAAGCGATGGAGACAGCATGGAGGCAATCTAGCTATTTCCAATGCAGGGTGTGCACAGCCCACCTTTTCAGACGCAACAACGTGCTCACAGGGCAGTACAAGAGAAAAAGGAAAAAAGAAAAAGGAAAAGAGGAACAAGTGAAAATTAGAAACACACAAGAACAAAAATGACTTTGACAGCATGTACAAGAATTTACGTGAGTGTGATGAGGACTGGGACACGGTGACGGTGAGACCCACCCTCACCTCCTGCTCCAGGGAAGGCAGGGGCCTGTGGGGAATGGCACTGCTGGGGGACCCCAACGTGGTCAGAGCCCCAAACCAAAACTCCACCTACATACGTCTAGGTAGCTTTTGAGCTACAAAATGTGGTCGCATTTCAGGCTGGACAGTTTTACTCACTCCCACCAAGAGTAGCAGGAGAGAATTAGGCTCTGCTCCTGCACCAAAGCATTGTTTTAAAAATTAATGACTGTGGAATAGTAAAAGGAACAATGGAGTAAAAGGGACTGGAGAAGTACGTTCTTGACCTGAGCTCACTGGCCGCGTTATTTCACTGACGTTCAGATGCTGACTGAGCGCTTATGGTACTAATACAGACAGACCCACCAGGAGAGAGGTTTAATGCGGTGCTGTATTTTGATGCCGAGAGCCATGCCTGGTACACGAGGTTCTGGGTAAACAATGGTGACAGTGTCAACCACTATGGGCTAAGCACACATCCAGCTACTCCTCCAAATCCCAAGGGCAGAATTCAAAAGGCAAAAAAAAGCTGGCATTCTCTGGTGGGTCTGCAGACTCAGAGCCAAACAGTTGCTGAGGAAAATGTCACCAGTGCCTCCTACGACAAAAGAGGAGGCACTGGCCATGGGGCTGGGGCAGGGCTCCAGGCTTTCACTTCTCACCCACCAGTCTGTCCAGGGGGAGAATATGGTCCCTGCTTATGTTGCACTGATGCACCTACCTTGACTAATGCCTGGGGGCTCAGCAGGAGGTGACAGGTGATGTGAATGGAGCCAGCCTTGGTGTAGCATGGTGCTGGCAGCTGTGCCCTCAGCAGTACCCAGGCTCCTAAACCTGCCACCTAATCTCCAAGTAGCAGAAGGGGAGTGGTTGCATGCAGATCTCAGGGTCCTGCGAGGACAAGTACAGATCATGGCCACTACATGCCTCGCCCCTTCCTTAAGCCATAAAGGCATGTCCGGGGAGGAACTGAAAATCCATCCAGAGCCCGCCAGGCACCACACGCAGGTGGAACTTGGGTATCCTGAGGATCTCACTCACAGGGCTGGTCTGGACTTTCTTTTTATCAATTCTCTGGCATCTTCTTCTCCAACTTACCAACAACCAGAAAGTAGGATCTGATCTTTAGTAAGTTCAAGAATCACAGAGTACCACCTCCACAGTGGTCCCGGCAGCAAGTGCCAGGTCCTCCGACTGACACCTGTGGGACCGCCATCAGCGCTCTCCAGACTCAAGGCCGTAGGCTGGGGGACAGAACTTCCCTCACTCTCCCCAGCAAAGGGGGACCACCTCTTGGCAAAGGCATCTCAAACTCTACTGCCCGAGGGGCAGCACGATAGATACACGGGGAAACAGAGCAGAAGGTGGGGGTGTAGGCAGCCCAGAAGAGCTCGTCTGCACTTCCGAGGGAAAGTGAGGCCTTTGACCTAATCACAGGGACAAAGTGAGGACGAACCTTTCCCTGCTCTGTCCCATACTCCGTGACAAGCATTTCCCTGCGTAAGGAGCTCATTCGGAAGTCCCTGGGGTGTTACTGATGTCCTAATCTGGCATGGTGGCTTTCGGGCTTGAAGAGAGGGCCTGAGCCGTGCAGGTGCTGGGCCTGGGAGGCAGGAGACACCGGCTCCACCCCCAGCTCAAGCAGTGCCTCGTTCTGCGTCTCGGGATTCAGCATCTCATCTATAAGCAAAGGGATGTGTCTGTCCCAGGACAGGCTGCCCAACAGAAATGAAATGAGATCCATGTAAAGAAAGTTTCCCAGTTGCCACATTTAAAAAGTAAACGAAGAAACAAACAAACAAAAAACAAATACAAGAAACTGATTTTAAGAATAGATCTTACTTATTCTACTGTATGTAAAATACTATCATTTTGACATGTAATCAATATAGAAAGTAACAAGATAGATTACATTCCTTTTACTAGATGTCTCAGCATCTGATGTGCATTTGACCTACAGCACATGTCAGCTCAGACCAGCCTCCTCCCCAGCGCTCCTAGCATTAGTGGCTGTGGCTACTCTATTGGACAGCAACTCCAGGGGTCCCACCAGGGGTCCTGGCTGAAAAGCGGGAGTAAGTGTCCACACTAACTCTAAAAGGATCTCTCTGAAACAAAGGCGGATTCACTTTTAAATGTCTGTAAACCGGCGGGCTTCACCTCCCTCCACCCTTGGCTACAAGACAGCCCTCCTCCTTGCTGATCCCTTCCTGGTTGTAGGGAAGCAATCCGGCACACAGCCAGGGCGGCCGGGACTCCAGGTAGACTTACATGCTGTCTGTGTCCAGTTCCATGAAGTCCTCCTTCTCAAACAAGATGCAGAGGAGGGGGATCTTGTCCCCAGACTTGTTGGGGGCCCATCCAGCCACTTGGACTTGAGCATGATGAAGAGTGACTCAGTGAAGTCCTCGATCCTCTTCTCCACCACCCTGCAGTCCTCGTAGATTGAAGACCACGTCGGTGCGCATCTGCTAGGCTACCTCCCCATGCAGCACAAAGACAAAAGCTGAGAGTCATTAAGCTAGGTGTTATACAGCTCCTCTGCACGTGGAGCTTCTCAAAGGCCTTGGCCGAGAGGCAGTCGGTAATTGTGACAAGGCCCACTACCTTGCGGTGGGTCTGGAAGTTCCTCCAACTATTCTCGGGTGCATAGTGGTGCCTGTTGTGGATACAGAGTGCCCACTGGAGCCGCACAGGCTGATCTGGCTCACCAAGGAGATTCGCTTATAGATGCAAAAGAAATTCTCCTCTGAGATGATCCCCATGGCTTGGACCACCACGGGGAGAATCTGGTCGTTCTCAGTGCACTGCATGTAGTCAGGGAAGCTTATATTGCAGCACCTGCCGAGAGGGGAGAGGAGATCGAGGTACATACTGTGCTGTGGGCTGTGTGCCCCTCTGGGTTGTGGTGACCTCGTGTGTACCAGCCAGAAGGCAAGGGAAACCCAAGCAAAGCTGGGGGTACAGTTTGTCTTCAGTGTCTGCACATGGCTACCGTAGCTCGGATCACATTACCCAGCTTTTGGTCTAGGCTTCCTGCCCCTGCAGAAAAGGGTCATTTCTTGTTTTCTGTTTCCAAGCACCTAGCCAGACCCTGATGCAAAGTCAGTGCTCAAAACTGCCGAATAAAGAAATTAACAAAGGAACTGCTTTCCCTACCCCCCTTCAGAAGAATATAAAGAAAAGATCCACAGTGGGATCAAAACATCTGGATTTCAACTCCAATTTATTTGAACTCCTAAGCTGCAGAATAATGGATAAGAAAACTTGCCTTGGGGAGGAGTGTACAGTTCAGTGGTAGAGCACGTGCTTAGCATGTACGAGGTCCTGGGTTCAATCCCCAGGACCTCATTTTAAAAAATGAAACAAATAAATAAACCTAATTGCCCTCCTCAAAAATATTTTTTAATTCAAAATTCAAAAAACACCTTGCAATTGACACAACATTGTAAACTTGACTATACTTCAATAAAAAAAAAAAAATCCTTGCCTTACAAGAATATATCTGGATTACGGAAGTTTGCAAATGTAAAATTCCTAGGGTACCACCTGCATAAAAAGGGGGTACTGTACAAATTTACTATCCCTCGTTTATGAGCTGTATTTCCTTCGGGGGTGTTATAACCTCCCAGAGCTAATTTTCTCAGATTAAAAAAGAAAACATTACCTGATTCTCAGTACTGCTGAAGAATCAGATAACCCTATGAAAACATCTGACCCACAGAGGTTACTCAATAAATGTTTGTTGAATGAATGAATAAACAAGCAAAGTGAATGCTCATCCCTGCCACAGACCATCAAAACGGTACTGCCTGGAAATCCCAAGCCCACATTCCACCCGACTCTACACTAACCATGTGGGTGACCTGAGCAGGCCTGTGTGCTTCTCTAAGCCCCAGTTTAATCATGAATAGAAATGAGGGCAATAACACAAACCGCAAAGGGTTAGTGAGTCAGTAATGAATTATACCCGAACTTTGCAAGATTGAACCATTAAGGAAAATTGGGCAAAATGTCCATAGGGCCTCTCCATATTATCTCTTACGACTACATGGGAATCTACATTACATCTCAAAATTAAAAGTCTAACGTTTTAAAGAGGCTATTGAGATTAAATGAGCTCACTTTCTCAAATAAGGAACACACAGTACAAATAGGACAATGCTCAGCCCATGAGATACACTCAGTTAAATTTCCCACAAAACCCACTGGTCCCTCCAACTTCAGAGCACAAGGATGGGTCCTCGTGGCCAGAGGCCACTGCACCTCAAGCTAACAAAGCTAATGGTCCCCACTTCTTAGTGTCCCTGTCACCACCCTAGGTTTAATTTTGTATTTGTAATATTTTTCTTTTTATTAAATGGTACCCCCCAATTGCATAGCCTTCAGGTCACCAAAATCTGACCACAGAGATCATGATGGCAGCCCTTCTTGGTGAAACAATAAAATTAAAAGCCATTTCCACAAGAACTCTGTGTAAATCTACTAGGGAACTTCATCCTGGACTGAGGGGAAGAGGACTGGGGAGGAATGGGCAATCTGGGGCACAGAGAACCATGGGACACCTGTCCCACGATGGACTTTAGTTTCAACACTCACCCTCCAGGAACTTCAAAATTCGCACAGAGTGCTATGGACAAGACTTGTTTTCTTTTTAAAGAAATCCCTGACTCCCTAGCAGGTCTTGTTTCTACCAAGACACAAATGGCTTATGTGTATAATGTTTCACAAAAACCCTAAAATATTATCACCCCAACTTGACACATGAAGAAACTGAGGGATAGAAGTTTATCACATTGTGCAACATTAGAGAGAGGACACGTCAGACACCGAATTTAAACCCAAGCCCCCGCTCCAGTCCTCGCACTAGAAAGTGTGACATACTGACCCTTTCCTGCCCTCTCCCTGCAATAAATCTCTGAAGAGTCTTTTCTGTGCCACCTGGAATCACAATCACATGAGTTTTCCACAAAGAGGTATGCCACTCCTTGGAGGACGTATCCAAATCGAAAGGGTTGGAATGGGAGGAGAGATTTGCATTTTCTGTTTCTCAAAGGAAACATGGCTTTAAAAAAAACTGAAAAGGACTTATCTAGTCTAAGGTCTCAGTGTGCAGAGAAGGAAACGGAGGCTCAGAAGAGATGAGGAAAGAGCCTTATTAACATATATTGCCTGAGTGCAGCACCAAGCCAGCCCTGGGCACTGCTGGGGGAGGATCTGGGAGACCTAGGAGAATGAGTGTTAGAAAAAGGAAAGAGAAGAAGCATACAAGGCCCTGCCTCTACATCACCATACCATGGAGTTCCACCAAATTACCCAGTATGGGTGCAGTCAACATTGAGGTGGGCTAAACAGGTTATAGAAACCTGGAAGTCTCAACCATAGTGGAAATTCCAACATTTACTATGCTTTTTTCCCAGTTCAAGCATCAGCTCAGTGGACGCTCTGTACCAGGGACTACACGAGGCCTGGAGTTCTCCCAAATACAGATCTCTATTACCATGTGTGCAAACCACATTCAGGCCCACCAGAAGAAAAACGCCCACAGATAAGATGGAATTACTGAAACTGAAAGCAGCCAAACAGCATATATTACTAGGAAAAACGGTGCTGCTAGAAATTGACTCATGGACATAGAAAGCAAACAGTGTTTAGCAGGCAGGAAAGAGGGGATTAACAGATACACATTAATAAATATAAATAAATGACAAGGACCTACTATATAACACAGGGAACTATATTCAAGTTCTTGTAATGAGTTGTACTAAAAACAATGTAAAACATATGTATATATATATATGCATATGTTTATAACTGAATCTCTGCTGTACAGCTGAAACTAACATTGTAAGTTAACTACACTTCAATAAAAAATAATTAAAAAAATAAGAAAAATATAAGCAAGTTATTAAAAAAATAAAAAAAAACCCACTGTAATCCCCTTAGCTGTAGTTGGTGGAGAATTCTGGCTGCAAGCAGCAAGTCCAGTGGGTCACTCCATCACTGACTGTCACCCTTTCTGACCATCAGAGAGTCACTTGGCTTCACTGAGGTTACTTTTCTCTTCTGTGAAAGGCTACAGTTGCAACTAACGATGTATAGAATCTCATCATTCACAAGCCCAACAATTAGTGAGGACTTCCCATGGGCCAGGATCTGGACAGATGAAAAATAGGGTCTCAGATATATTCATGGTTAGAAGTTTATGCCATAAAGACATTAATTCTTCCTGTTTTGATAGACAGATTCGATGCAATTCTGTTTAGAATTCCTACCAGAATTTTCATGGAATGTAACAAGTTAATTTATGGTCAGGAACAGCCAAGAAACGTCTTTAGAACCACCACTGGGGAAGGGTGGATAGGTCATTCATTTCCATTGTTCTTTCTGAAGTGATGAAAACGTTCTGGAATAATAATGGTTGCATCACTGTGAATATGCTAAAAGCTGCTGAATTGTATCATTTAAATGGATGGACTTCATGGTGTGTGAACAATATCACAATAAAGCTGTTATATGAAAAAATATTTCTTGACAATTATTTTCCCCTCTATACAACTAGTCTGCCTGACAATTTAAGAAAAACAAAAAACCAAAACAAACCAAACTGTGCCAGGGGTTCTTTAGGACTGCAATGTCCCTAGGTCTCCAATGCCTCTGGTGGTGTTGTTCCTGTTAACACACACTAGCTGGGATGGACTAGTTAGGGACTGTAACTGTCTTTTTAAAATCGACGTTCGCATGTTTCACCCTGGGAGAGGGAAGCCTGGAGGATGTCACAGCCTCATGCCTTCAGCTCATTTTTAACTGAACCAAGCTCTGCTTTCAACACTGTAATCCTTCTCACTATAAAAACACGTGACATTATCAAGCACCGCCATCATAACACCTAGAAGTGTTCAAGGTACTTACCTTGGGCAGAAACACTGAGGGAGGAGACTGAAGCTCGCTCAGCACAGACACTCCCTTTTCCCGACTTCACCAGGAGAAGCTGGTCTTTACAGCCTGAGGTTCTCAGCCCAGGGAGCAATGCCCATGCTGCTGAGCTGGTCCTCAGGGAGCTGGAAAGGGAAAGGAGGGCAGCCCCGGGGTCATGGGGCAGGGAAAGCGGCGGTGGGATGGGGACACGGGCTGCAGCCCCGCCCGGAGCCCCAGCCCCAGCCGCCCGCCCTCGTCCGGGTCCGCAGACAACGCTGGCCAGGGACAGAGGCCGCCCAGGGACGGGTATGGGTCGGCGGCCAAGGAGAGGAAGCCCGGGAGGAGAGGACTTGTGGGCGGGAGAGGGGAAGCGGATACCATCCGCGGACTGAGGGGATCCCAGCTGAGGCGAGAGGCGGCAGGTGCACACCTGGCCCTGGACAGGTGTGGCCGGGGCGCCGGGGCACGTGGCGTGGGCAGAGGGCCCTGGCCCTAGCAATTCAGCTGAACACACGCTGACTCATTCCCCCGCAGGCTGTGGCATGCGGACCGCCCTCCCGCAGCCGCCTGACCCCTTTCCCGGTAGCCCCCCACCTTGCACTTCCACAGCCAGAGGCCCCTGCCCAGGGCAGGAGCCAAAGGCCTACCGGGCGACAGAGCTGAGAAGTCTTCAGGGCAGACCCCGGCTCGGAGCTGGAGCTTCCAAACCGCGGTCCAGCTGACACTGACTGCGCATGCGCAGGAGGGCCAGCGATCCTCTGTGTTCTAAGAGAGAACCTTGGGAAGTGAGGGAGGGAGAAGATGGGAGAAGGGGAAAAGTGGAGGGAGACAGATGGACAGGAGGAGCAGAGAGAAGGGAGGGATCTGGAGGAGGGAGGGGAGTAGCAGAGATGGAGAAAAAGCTTTACTTCTGTGGGTACACCGAAGGAGGAGGCAGTCCTGCCTCTGTACCCTTCTCTAACCCTTCAAGACCCACAGCTCAAATTTTACCTCCCTAGTCCAGCCATCCAGCCGAGGCCTCTGCAGAACCCCTACAGGGATCACACATGTTGCCCCCACGCGGAGCTGGGTTTCCTGTTGCTCTGGGAACCAAGCACCCGCGGGTGTTGTCGCTCCGAACTACCTTGGGAAGAGTACATATTCCCCTTTTACACGCTGGGAAACAGGTAGGCACGATCTCTGCCTTAGCTCCACTGTCCCAGGTGCTGGGCTGGCGGGGAGCGGGAGGTACAAGTCAGAGCCCCAGACGGAGCAACTGCCTGAGTGTTGGTGCATAGTCCCCATCCCTACTGAGTAAACCACACCCCACCCTAGAGGAACCATCAAGGGCTCACAGTAGGTCCCTGGGTGTGGGAGAGCTGTCCTCAGTTCCAGTGCCCAGCTTGCTAGGTAGATAGGAGTGTTACCGAGTCCAAATTCATTCTCCTCAGTGCAGGACAGGCCAGTAAGTTGGGAGACCAGGTGTTGGGGCATGGAATAGCAAGTTTCTGTAGACCTAGATGACAAACTAATGTCCTGGAGAACCATCTCCCCAAGTCAGAATGCAGGCTCCTTTCCTAAGTGCTTGGTTACTGCAAACTTCTTGGTATAGGAATTCTTTGTTGTTAGAATCCTTTGTTCTTGCAGCTATCTGCCTGGGTCAAACCTCTGTAAACCTCCAGCAAAACAAACGTTATTTTCTATTCTGCAACATGTTATCTTTATATGAATGGAAAAGTGTTAAATATCCTCAAAAGTCAGAGCCTTCAGAATAGGCTCTCCTGTATATTTTAGGCTTTAGGCAACATTGTTTCACAAGCAAGATGGAGCCTAGGAGACAGAGCACAGTGTTAAATTCAAAGGAACAGATCTAATATGGAGTCAGATTTGTTCTTTTCTATTACCGGGGCAGAAGCCACTTGAGGATTTAAATCCCTTTAAGTTAAAAATAACTAAAACTTTAAAGGAATTTACATACATAGGTGGGAATGTGCATAGCATATCTGGAAAAGCACACAAAGGATAGTAAACAGTGGCATCTCCAGGGAGGGCTGGAAGAACAGAGGATGAGGGAAAACTTCTTTCACTTGTGTATTTTGGTGCTCTGTTTGAATTTTTTTAACCATATGCATGTATTTCTTTTTCAGTTAAAAAAAATTGTAATGGAGCAAAGGAGTAACTGGCAAGCAAATACAGCAGCCTTGGAATCACTGAGCCATCACTTTTAACTTAAGCCAGGAAACATTTATTGACTCTCTCCTATGTGCCCAGTGATGTTTTAAGACTTCTTTTATTACTATTATTATTATTATTATTTATTATTATTATTATTATTATTATTAATTATTATTTTATAAAATAATAACATGCTATCCCTCACCCTTGCCCCTTGCTGGTGGAAAACCAACTGAGTTTTTCTTGAGTTGTTTTCCAAGGAGTAGAGTTGAGTTATAAACAGAACTCATCTTCCGGGCAAAACAGTCAGAGTGGTTTTCCAGCAGGCCAGACAGCTATGAAGGGTTTACAATAGAGGCGCCCAGAGGCTGAGAGAGAAAGACTCCAGGACCCTACAAAAAGCTGCCCAAAGTGCCTTCTCCATGGCACTACTGAAATAGGAAAGAACAAATCTGACTCCATATTAGATCTGTTCCTTTGACTTTAAACCTTTGCCCTGTATCCTAGGTTTAGTCTTGTTGGTTCTGCACCTTTTGTAAAACAATGTTGCCTAGAGCCTGAAATATACAGGAGACCCTATTCTCAAGGCAACAACCAAGCATTCCTGCTTCCCCTTTTTAATATAAATAGAGCCTTAATTCTGACTTTGGGAGATGGTTTTCCAGGACATTAGTCTACCATCTTCTCAACTGGCTTTCCAAATTAGTCACTATTTCTTGCCCCAAAACCTGGTCTCCCGATTTATTGGCCTGTGATGCACGAGCAGAACCAGTCTGGACTTGGAAACACAAACATACATTGAATGTACCCATTTGGTATATTAAATGACCTGCTTCCACTCGTCTTCCTGAAGTTTTCTTCTCTTGACAACTCCTGCTATGTTTATGAAAACCCTGTCATGTGGACACATTTGCATCTCTAGCTGCTACCCTTCCAGGTAAGAACTGATGCCAAGAATGCAATAGAAGTTGCTAGAAGGTATTACCTGGCCAGAAAAGAGCAGATTTGGGTACTGGCTGATGTTGAGGAGCCGGCTGGGACACCTGACAAAATGTCATAAGTACGGGTAGACAGCTGGGCACCAAAGGAGAAGCTTCTAAGCCTCCATGAGGGACTTGTTGGATAGGAAGGAAAAGTCCCAGCCTATAGCTCTGATCCCACCATCAGCTTCCTGGGCGAGGCTGGGCAAGTTACTTAAATTCTCTAGGCCCGTGCTGTCCACCATGGGATCCACAAGCCACATTCAGGATTATGAAGTTATTCTGTAGCCAGACAGAATTATAAATACACATTTTATTGCAAAGTTTCAGCAAGTATAATATTTAAAAACATTATTGGTTTTCTTGCCCTAACGAGTTATTTTTTATGTCTAGCTTTCTGTGGTTTGTAATGCCTGCGACTAATGATTCCCTTACAGTGAGTTATTTTGAAATTATGTTACTGGACACAGTACCCTCATATCACACTTGAAAAAAATTGATCCACATAAGCAAGGTGATCTGACTTAGTAGTTATGAGCAGGGGCTCTCTGGTCAGCCTGCCTGAGTATAAATTCTCACCCTGCCTCCAGGGGATTCTGTGTGAATCTTGGACAAATTGTTGTTGTTGTTGTTGTTGTTGTTTTTGTTGTTGTTGTTGTTGTTATTTGTGCCTCTTTTTCCTTACCTTTTAAATAGCGAGGAATATGTAGACTCTATCTCCTACTGTGTTGGCAGGATTAAATGAGTAAACGTCTGTGCTGCCCACTTCCCTGAGTTTCAGCATTCTCCAGGCAATCAGTGACAAACTCAGAGATATTCTCCACTGTCTTCGTCAGCCTGGGATGCTGTAAGAAATTACCGTGGGTCGGGTGGCTTAAACAACCAGCATATTCCTTATGGTTTGGAGGCTGAGACTTTTAAGGTCAATGTATCTGGGAGAGGATTGCCAGCTAGAAGATGGCTGTCTTCCCACTATCTTCATGGGCCAGAGAGCAGAGAGAAGCAAGCACTCTGGGGCCCTTTGTAAGGGCACTAATCCCATTCATGAGGGCTCTACTCTCATGACCTCATTTTATCCTAGTAATCACCTCCCAAAGGCCCCGCCTCCCAATACCATCACCCTGGGAGATGGGGTTTCGACATATGGATTTTGAGGGGATGCAAACATTCAGTCCACACACCAGCTAACTCTCCCCAACATGCAATCATCAAACCTGTAGCTAATTTCAAAGTAATGTTTACATCTCTCTGCCCATTTCCATTCCTGCATCCGCTAACACTGAAGCCCTGTTATATTTTATTCCTTATTTTTCTGATAGAGATTTAATTGATTCCACAGTCGAGCGCTGCGTCCTCACACCAAACAGTCCTCTTAACAGCCCTGCCAGGAAGGTCTTCCTTAAAACACCTTCCCACTGCACCTGGTTGTTTTTTAGGTGTAAATGTCAGAATCCTCTCCACACCCCAGCCTAGACCTTTAATCTCTTACAATACCGCTCACTATGTTATTTTTCTATTACCACTGTAGCAAATTTCCATAAGCTTAATAGCTTAAACCAGCATAGATTTATCACCTTATGGCTGTGGAGGTCAGAGATCCAACACAGTTCTCATTGAGCTAAATTCAAGTTTCCAGCAAGGTTCCTTCCTTCTAGAGGATCTAGAAGAGAATGTTTCCTTGTTTTTGTTTTGTTTTTTTTTCCAGTTTCCAGAGGTCACCCACCTTCCTTAGCTTGTGCCCCACTTCTTCCTCCATTTTCATGGCCAGCAGCCTTTCTGAACACTGCTCCATAGCTACACATCCCTCTGATTTTAAACTCAGCTGGGAAATGTCCTCCATTTTAAGGACCCCAGTGATTACATTTGGCCCACTGGACAATCCAGGCTACTCATCCTATTGTCTCATCTCAGGATCCCCTTCTCCCCTCCCATTCAGGTACTATGTATGTGGCTGTGACACTCACCTTGTGTGACATTTCCTCTCATGAGCAATTTAAGGTTCAAGGCACTTATGAATGACTTTTTGTTTTTCTTCCTTAGTCTTTCTACATTCTGTATGTGTGGTGATATTATATGAATCCTTTTTATTTGTGGCCCTCCACTAATCTTTAATAATGTATCATGGGTTTAAAAGGCTAATAGAGAGTTTAGAAAACAGAAATCCTCTAAGATTTTTCTCCTAATATATCTGTCATCCCTTTTGCCATGTACAGTAACATGTCACAGTTGGCTAACCTGTGGTGGGGGAGGAACATGATTCTGCAACCACACTCCCCTCATTCACACCAATTTGATGATCGGCTAACCAAGGATCTATGCTCCCTGCTTTGCTCACTTCCTCCTGCTTTCCATTGACTGTCCTGTTCCCACTGCTTCCTTCATTCCCCACATCAGGATTTCATGACCACTTTCTTCTCTAAATAAAATGGATATCTTGCATCTAATGTCTGATAACTGTTCTTATTGTATATGCACACACTGACCTACACATAACCCCACCCATCTCTTTATTTTCCTAAAATCTTCCAGAGGAATCATTTCTATGATGATGATGATGATGATACTGACAGTGATGACAGGGGCCTCTCAAGGATTCTGATAAAGAGGGAATCAATAAAGGGAGGGAATCATTGCAAAATTGCCCCAGAAACAGGCTTAAAAGTAAATAACTGCTATAGTGTTTAATGAAATTGACTAATATTTAACTATTTTTAAAACTTTTTAACTCTGAATTTAAAATTTTAATGGGAATTTTCATTCACCCCTAACCAAGATTCAACTCTAGGACCAAAATCTAAGGATTTCTATCTTCTAACAAATTGTCCACTAGCCTTTTAAACACGTGATCCTTTAAAAAAGGCAAGTGCTGGGCTGAAAATAAGCAGGATTCAAATAATCTCACCAGACAGAGTGACTGTGGAAAGACTAAGGAAGAAAAACAGAAAGCCATTCATAATGCCTTGAAACTTATGTTGTTCAAGGAGAAAATGTTAGCCAAGGTGAGTGTCACATCAACGTGACGCCTGAGTGGAATGGAGAAGCTGACCTTCCTCATCAGACATTTATGCTGATTTGTTAGATGCCAACAAAATTTCCTCATTGGATTTGCTTCTAATAAGTATGGAAGAGTTTAGGCTCAACCAAGAACAGACTAAACATTTCCCCCTGCTGTCAGGTCACTGTACTGAATGTCCCCACAAGAAGGATATGATTATGTTTCATAGGGAAGTCTTCCTGAGAAGCAACAGGTTTTTCGAGGGCAGAACTGCAGGTCACCCCATGGAGGGCTGGAGAAGGGCTAGAGGGGACACTGGAAATACAGCAGGAGTGAATTCAGATACTGCTGCTCAGGTCGCCAAAGACAGCATTGCTATCTCTAAGGATATGTCATTCTCCGAAAAATTCCATGAGTGAAGGAGCCTGTGAACACTAAGCAGGGTTTTAAGACACAGCAGCACATAATTTGCATCACAACTCAATTACAGTATGTTTTGATATTTGGAAAATAATTAGTCCATTGATCTGTGAACCTGCAGCATTAGCAATAGAAATAAAAAAAGACTGAGATGTCTTGGAGACAACAATCAATAAACAATTTTAATCTGCAGGATTCCTTGACAATATGCAAACAATGAGCTAGATGTGTGCTGCAGATACCTCTTACTGCAGGGCTCACTCCTGCAAAGCATAGAACAAGTTTTCTCAGCAGACAGAGGGAACCAAGTCAAGATTCCTTATCTTGAGAGATTTACTCTATGGCAGGAAAGATCAGACAAGTACATACAGCCAAATATGAATAAATATAATCAAATATTATCAAATGTGATTGGAGCACAGATGAAAGAGGAATTCCTTTCACCTGGGATCTAGACAGACTTCTTCAGAAAATGTGGCCTTGGAGATGGCCAAATACATAGGTGTAATTTTGGCAGAACAGGATGGAAGGAATTTGAAAACTGATTCTAAAATTCATATAAAAATTCAAAGGATCCCAAATATCCAAAACAATTTTGAACAGGAAAAACAAAGTTTGAAGACTTGCACTATCTGTTTTTCAGACTTTTTTTTTATAAAGCTACAGTAATCAGAAAGTATGGTGTTGGTGTAAAACAGGAAAGTAGAAAAATGGAACAGAATAGAATGTTCAGTATTAAACCAACACTTGTATAGACAATTGATTCTCAAAAAGGGTGCAGTGGAGAAAGGATCTTTTCAACAAGTAGTGCTGGAACAATTAGATAGTGATACACACACACACACAATAAAATTTGATCCACACCTCACAAAATATACAAATATTAACTGAAAATGGATCATAGATATTAATAGGAAATCTAAAACTATAAAACAGCTAGGAGAAAAAGCATAGGCTTAAGCTTTATGACCTTGGGTTTGGCAAATATTTCTTTGCTATGACACCAAAAGTATAATCTATTTTAAAAAGAAACTGATAGAGTGAACTTTATCAAAATGAAGACTCATCAAAGCTCTTCTAAACACTGCTAAGCAAATGAAAAGACAAGCCATAGACAGAAGCTATTTGCAGATCATATATCTGATAATGGTCTCTCTTTGTATCTGATCCAGAATAAAGAGGTCTCAAAACTCAATAATAATGCAAACACCTGAATGAGTGAATGAGGCCAGAAAACACACTTCAGTAAAGATATCCAGATGGATAATAAGCATATGAAAAGATGCTGATTAAAGATGCCATTAGTCATTAGAGAAATGCTTTTAAAAACCACAGTGAGATACTAGTACACATAAATACTAGAATGAATACGATTAGAAAGACCGACCTTATCACAAAGTGCTGGCAAGGAAGTAGAGCGACCAGAAGTGATACACACCACGAGGAATTTACAATAGTACAACCATTTTGGAAAAGTCTTTAACCGTTTCTTTAAAAAAGGTAAACACCTATCTACCATATAACGCAGATATTCCTCATCTGGTGCTTTAGAAAATAAAAGCATATGTCCATACAAATACTTGTAACCAAATATTCACTGCAATTTTATTTATAATAGCTCAAGTTGTAAATAACCCATGCATCCATCAAGAAGTAAATGTAGAAACAAATGATGGTGTATCCAAACACTGCTCACAATAAACTATTCAGTAAAAACTCAGCACTAAATAATACTCTGCTATAAGACAAATAAGCTATTAATACAGCAACACAGATGACTCTCAAAATAATTACACTGAATGTAAGATGTCAGACAACATAGAGTAGATACTGCATGAATCCATTCATACAGGGATCTTGAAAATGCAAACCAGTATTTTGTGATAGAAAGCAGATCAATGTTTTCCAGGGGAAGAGATGGGGAGGGAGGGAGGGACAACAAAAGGCAGGAGAGAAGCTTTGTGGGTGATGGGTATGTTCACCGTCTTGAGTGTGGTCATGGTTTCTTGGGGATATACTTATGTCAAAACGTATTAACCTGTACACTTTAAACGTGTGAAAATTATTTTTCCAAGTATACCTCAAAGCTGTTTTAAGAAAAAAGACACTTCAGTCCTGATCCACCTCAGCGCCTGATTGGAGTGACATGATCAGTATCTCACCCAGTCTGCCTAACGGGAAGGTAGAAAACCTCTCACGGAAGATAACATATGGATTTTTCACTTGCAATGTCTGCCATGTAATAAAGAATTTCTAGACATGCAACATGTCAAGACTATATGACAGATAATATGAGAATAAGAAACATTAGACAAAGGATGCAAACCCCCAGGTGATGTAGGCATCAGAGTTACCAATAAAGGCTATAAAGTACTTTTAATATATTCAAGAAAATAAGGAAATGATGGGAGAATAGATAACAGGGTAAAGACTTTCACCAGAGACATATACTGGAATCTATTTTTAAGAAAAATCAAACAGATACTCTAGAACTGAAGCTTTCAGCTGTGGAAACAGGTAAACAGAGCTAATTAGGATCCCTTTTAAGTAAAACTTTTAGTAATGCTGGGTAAAATACAACAACAAAAGTAACACAGAGCTAACTATGGAGAGAGAAGTTCCCAGGTGACAATACAAAGAAGACACATAAAGCCCAGTGTGGTAATCTTGTGAGCTGATGCCACCACACCCTGGAGGGAAGGGGTTTTAATCTGCACATAAATAGGGACACAATGTCCATTTAGGAAAAAGGGTCCATACCAGATGTAGAAGACTCTTCCTTTATATCTATATAGTCAGAGACAGTGATGTAAAGTGGCAGCAGAGGTCACAGTGACTCAGGGCCCTGGGCCAAGGAGTGTGAGCACCTCTGCAAGCTGGGAAAGGGAGGAAGACGAATCCCTCCCAAGAGCCTCGGTGTGGAACGTAGCCTTGGCCACACGTTGGTTTTAGCCCACTGACATTGACTTTGCACTTCTGCACCCTAGAACAGTGAGACGATGCATGTCTATTGCTTTAAGCCACTGAGTCTTTGCTCCTTTGTTACAACAGCAATAGGAAAGGCACTCAGGAACCAACATGAACATGAACCACAGGCTGCCTGCTGTGCTGGCAGCAAGTCCTTTGTCTCTGAACCTGGGGGAGTCTCCTGTCTTGTGGCAGCAACCACAAACTACCTCATGCTAACTTGGCAGCTTGCAGAGGGTCAAATCTTAACCCTGCACAGTTCTTGGTAGTTAGTTAATAAAAATAATGGTGTCATCATGGATATTTTTCCATCTTTTAAATACCCTTCAGTCTTCTAATAAAGCTACTTCTAATTGAGAGACTGTGTAAATAGTTTTCAATCTTAATAATAAATAGCTGAGGTTTCATTTGCTTACTTAAATTATGAATAATAATATTCACATTAGTAAAAGTTATTAAAATCAACATTGTTTAATGAAAATATCAAGTTTCTTTTTGCATGAACATGTATTAACTACAGGAAATGTTCCATACTTTGTTCTACAATTTAGTGGTAGAGTCTTAAAGAATAATATTTTCCTCAAAAGATATTATGGCGAAGGGATTTCTTTTGGTGGAACAGTTCCTACATCAAATCTGGTGCATGGCTCAGGCCACTGGGAACTTAGAGATGATAGAAATTAGGAGGCATTATAAACACAGAATCATTTTTAAAGGAATTAAAAAACTGGATGTGTGAAAACAAATAATCAGAGAATATTCCGGTGAAATAAAAGTATTTTTTCAGCTTAAGCAAGACACCGGGTGAATAAATCTAAAATGAAAAAAAGCACTCAGAAATTAGCAGCGAGTCATGCATGCAGTGTGACTGATCAAAACCAAGTTGTTTCCAAACCAGTGTGCAGGCTTGAAGCCTTCATGAATCAAGTCTGTGTGGCACCAGGCCACCTCGAATACATGTTGATGAGGTATGTATAAGCCCTTCACCATCCCAGCTCAAAGCCCACACACGAGCCACAAGACCATCACCTACACATCTGCAAAACACACAGCATGGTGAATAACACTTTTCTTGTTCAGTAGCCGGTGGCAGGGCACTGTGAGCAGACAGAGATACAGGGACACAGAGACACAGAGGTACTTCCCCTCGCTCAGCTGATAAACTTCCGTGCATTCCTGGGTACAGGATTGTCATAAAATGCATCAGGGATTGATCCTCCTTCTAGGAAAGGAATGGTAGGGCTGTCCTCAGGTTTGAGCAAGGGTGGCCGGAGGATCTCAGAAGAGCTGTTTCAGCACAACCAATAGAAATTTCGGCCGCCGTGAACACGAGAGACAAGTCTCCTGCCATCCCGGTTGGCACTTGGGCTCCTGACAAAAGCTGGGCTCAGTAAAGGGTTGAGCAGAAGGCACAGACCTTAGGGATGCCCCAGCAAGAGACAGGAGGTAGGGCCTGGTTTATACTGCTCTGGGTGTATCCCAGGGTCATCTGAATACGAAACCAGAAATTTGCAAAACAGCAGAGCTTGGATGGATCACCTACTCCAGACTCCTCACATTACAGTTAAAAGGGTGGCAGCCCTGAGAGGCAAAGCAACGTGCTAAAGGCAGAGCGAGGAAGTGGCAACGCCAGATGAAACGCACCGTGCCAACCCCCGTTCAAGGACGCTAACACTGAGTATGGGGCCAAGGTTTCCAACGAGGAGAATGAGACAGTGTAAATACTTTGTTCCCCCCAAAACCCCAAATGTTTTTAAAGGCACAAAACTCACCTTAACTAGCTCTCTTCTGAGGGGGCTCTCTTCTGTCTCTTCGTCTTTCTGTCTGTCTGCATTTCTCGTCTCAGACACAAACACGTACAATTTTGTGAAAGGGGACTTCCTGCCATACAAAGACAGACTTCACATCTTCAGAAAGACACTTAACAAAGCACATTTCTGAATTCAAGTCTTTGGGTGAGGTCTGGGCAAGTGGCTTATTTTCTAGAACAATCGGTGATTCCAAAATCAGGAGATCATCTTCCCCAAAGGAAGAGTTCTGGTCCGTGTTGATGAAGTTGGGGATGTCACATTTCATGAGCCTGTTTGGCTCCTCCTCTGGCCACCTGCTTCATCTGATGACTTCCTGGAGCCGAATATCACTGTCAACGGCTATGGTTGGGATACCAGCTTTGGCCTTGTCCAAGTGGTCCACTTCATCGATGTAGCAGTGAAAGAGGGACCTAGATTCGTCATTGCCCTGCCAGAGAACACCTTGGGCACCAGCGGCCTTCCAAATTCTGACACAAATCTGTTCAGTCTGAATCCCTTCTCGGTAGACACTACATTGCAATAAAGAAAACCAAAATAAAAGACCGCTCACACTCTAGCTCGGTGACCTGAAGAATCATAGTTTTTGCCATCTACTGAGTGCAAATCCCTGCACAGAGCATGCTGACAAGCACTGGAAGTGAGAGACATCACTTCTGAACACATACAATTAAACCCAAGGCAAAAGTGTCAAGTGAGGACCCTTGGACCATCCTGAAAAGACATCGCTCCCTTAGAATCCTCAATATTGGTGCATCGCACACCAGTGTTTCTCAGTGGGACATTCAGATCATCTTCATCAGAATTAGTTAAAGTGCTTCTTAAAATGCAGAATTCTGGTGTGCACACACCCAGTCTCCAGAGGTAGGGACCGGTAGTCTGTATTCATAGCCACCAAGATCACTAAACATGCTCAGGTTTAGCACCGCGGTCTCCATCGGGTCACCTGAGCATCGACAATGCTGTCTCACGGGGTGGGGGGTGCCATGTGTGTCAGGGTGCTGTCATACCCACGTGACTCCCCTGATTCTCAGAACTGACAGTGCAGCCCCATTGGGTAGAAATACCACCATTTCACTATGCATACACAGGGCGCCCGACTGACAGATACAATCAGTGATGGGAGAGGGGACAAAACTCAGGTTTCTGATGCCTTGTTTCACTTACTGTGGGACAAATGATCAATTCAAGGGTAATAAATCAGTGAATGAGTGAATAACATGACTCTTTTATTCCCACGAATGCCTGGAAGTGGGAGCCTGGGCACACTGAGAACCATAACAGCCCATCTACTTAATTGCCATACTCCCCAGATTTATGGAAAGGTTACTTCCACCCAGGCAGTGACCCCTGAAGGGCAAGAATCATGTCTGAACACACTCTCAAATCCAGAAAAACCCTGACAACAATTAGGCTCTGGAGTCTGTGTTTAGCGAGTGTGGAATCGCAGCGATGCCAGCTCTTACACCTTGCCTTCCCATCCCACCCCTCACGATATGGCCCTTATGACAAGCTCTCCCGGGGCTGGGGCCATGGAACCCATTTACAGGACTGGAAGAATCTGATCATGTAAACCATCCCCCAGATTATCATCAAGAGTCACCTGCATTTCAGGGATCAGTAATCCCAGAAGCTTTGCAGTTCAGGCAGCTGAGGGATTTTTATATCAGCTCTGTCTTCTACTGAGACGGCCTGGGTGATATCAGACAAGGAATTCTCAAAAGCCTGAGCTTATCCTTTCAGGAATAATCTAATTAAAAAATCTCGTTGACCACTCAACAAATGTGATGTGAAGATCAATGATTTACACAGGAGTACAACATTCACTAGGTGGTGGATTTAGAATCAGAGAAAAATCATTTGAGAAAGATTGACAGAATGTAGCTTTAATGCAAATTTAAGTTTTCTTACTTTTCAGTAAATCATCTTCTCCCCCACTTATCACTTCACCCAAGTTTAAATGATGTTTGAGAACAGGGATGAGTGTGCCAGCACTCTGTGACCCAATAAGCTAAAATGTCACCTAGGAAAGAGGGGAGTAACACATTTTTAAAAAGCATGGTGAGGATGGCGGGGTCATCCCCCAACTCCAGACTAACAAGCTCTGAGTAATAGCTTTCCTGCCTGCCTGGGGCATCAGCTGATGTGAGAACCCACCCAGAAACCTCACTGGTCAGCAGCTCTTCTGTAACACAGGCTACACTCTCTCAGAATTAAGAATTGGGTCCAGTAACCCCTTCGCTGAAGAATAAAGACAAAGGAGAACAACAGAGTTCTGCCCCTCCCCAGGGGAGAGCCCAGACCTTGGGCTGCATGCACTGCGCCCTCCTTCCAGGAGAAGGATAAACTGGAGAAGGGCATCCTGCGAAACTGGGGCAGCAAAGGTTGAGATGGGAACAAATTGACCAGCTGGCCAGGGACAGCCCCCTCTGTCGCTGCCTTGGCGGCTGCCTCCGCCCCCTCAGCACATCCTGCCCACCTCTGGTGGTTAGGCTGTCAGGGAAACTGTGCTTTGCGACCTGGGGCAACAGAGGCTGCCCCCAGGCCAAGCTGCGGGGGAGATGGGAGCTAAACCACCAGCTCCCAAGCGGCAAGCTCCATACCCCCGCCAACACCCGGCCGCCAACACCCCGCCGCCCACGCACCCTACCGCACCCCCGGGGCAATATGACCCGGAGAAGGATGACCTGGGAATGAGGGGCAGCAGAGGCCGGCCCCACATCAGGCCTCCAGAGAGATGGGAGCTTATTCTCCAGCTCGCCAGGGGCAGCCCCCCTCTCCTCTCCACCCCCTGATCTCACCGCGCCCACCTCCCAGGAGCAACCTGACCGGGTGTGGGGTGTCAGGCGAATCTTGGGCGGGAGAGGCCATCCCCAGGCCAGGTCAGGGGAGAGGAGAAGGAGTGGCCCCATTAGGCGGGGCAGCCAGCTGTCGCAGCTGCCCCTACTCCTCAACCGCATCGCGCCAGCCTCCCAGGAGCAAGCTGACCTGGAGACGGGCATCCGGCTTCTTTGGCAGCAGAGGACGCCCCCAGGATTGGCCACGGGGAAGAGGAGAGCAAATTGACAGGTTCTGCGCTGCAGGTCCTCTACCCCCGCCATCGCCACCACTGCACCTTAAAGGCACCGCCCAGGGCGCCCCTCTCCCAGCAGGCTGAATGGGACAGGTGTGTCTGGTGATCTGGGGCAGGAGAGGCTGCTCCCACACCAGGCCATCGGGGATACTGGAGCTAATCCACCAGCTCCCCAAGGCAGCCCCCTCCCCCCTCAGCTGCCACCAGTCCTGCCCCCTGACCTCAGGGTGGCCTCCTCTAGGGAGCAGGCTGACCTGGAGATGGACGTCCGACGAACTTGGGGCAACAGGGACCGCCCCCAGGGCAAACCATGGGGAGAAATGGGAGCAAATGGACCGGCTCCATGGGAAAACCTGCCGCTGCTGCCACCACCCCCAACGTAACACGCCCGCCTCCTGGGGCCAGGCCGACTAGGATACACGTGTCTCTTAACCCAGGGCAAGAGACACCGCCCCCAGGACAAGCCATGGGGAAGATGGGAGCAAATGTGCCCGCTCCCCCGCTGCATGCCCCCGACCCCCGCCACCCGTGCACCCTGTCTACCCTGCCTCCCGCCCCCAGCAGGCAAAGTGGGTTAAGGGTTGTCCCGGGACCTGGCGCAGCAGAGGCTGCCTGCAGGCCACGCGGCACAGACAGGGGAGCTAATCCTCAAGCTCCCCCGGGGCAGCCTCCCTATCCCCGCAGCCACCACCTTCCCAGCCCCCTGACTGCACCGCACCCATCTCCCAGGAGCAAGCTCACCTGGAGTCGGACCTCAGGCAAATCTCTGGCGGCAGAGGTCGCCCCCAGGCCAGGCCGCGGGGGAGAGAAGAAATGGAGCAGCTCCCTGGAACGGACCCCAACCCCCAGCCGCCGCCGCCGCCGCCGCCTCCCAGGACCAAGCTCACCTGGAGACCGGCGTCCCGCCTCTATGGCAGCAGAAGCCGCCCCTGGCTCCGCCGCGGGGGAGAGCGGAGCGAATTGACCGGCTTCCGCGCGGCAGCCCCCCTATCCCCGTGGGCCCTGCACCTTAACCACACCGCCTCCACTCCCCACTCAGCAAGCTGAGTGGGACAGGTGTGTGAGGCGACCTGGGGCAGCAGAGGCCGCTCCCAGGCCCGGCAGCCGGGAGAAGGCAGCTATTCCATCAGTTCGCCAGGGGCAGCCCCGCTCCGCCCCCTTGCCGCTGCCACCGCCCCCTGACCTAACCGCCCCACCACCCAGGAGCAAGCTTACCTGGAGTCCAACATCTGGCGAATCTCCGGCGGCCAACGCCCCCCCAGGCCAGGCTGCAGGGAAGAGAAGAAATCGACCGGCTTGCCCGGGCAGCCTCCCACCAACCACCGCCGCCGCCGCCGCCGCCGCCGCCCCCTCCGCCACCCCAGACCATTGCACTAATCTCCCGGGGTCAGGCTGACTGCGAGGATGTGCACTTGCCTTGTGACCCTGGCCACGTGCCTGAGCACCTTCCTGCACCCCTACACTCCCTGTACCTCTGCACCCCTGCCACTCTCTGCCCTTCCGCACTGCCTGCACCCCCGCATCCCCTGAACTGCCTGCACCCTCCACAGCCCCTGCACCCCTGCCACCACTTACACCTTTGCACTGCGTACACTCCTGCACCCCTGCTTGTCCCACACACCACCTCTTGGGCCTGTGGCAGAGTCTCTGCTGTTAGACCAATGCACAGGAACTCACATCTTTGCCTGTATATGATGCATCAGTGGACGTCTGGGGTTGGCTGCAGGAAGGTACGTGTTCCCGGTCACTAGCCTGGGCCACTAGGGTGATCTCTGTGAGGTCACCCAGGACGGGCTCAGAGATGCTGTTCTCTGGGAAGAGAGGAGTTGAAACCGGTGTTGAGGGCAGAGCTGTGCTCACCAGGTCGTCCACGCTTCAAGTTTTACACAGGGTTTCGGAGAAGTGAAATGGATCCGGCCAAGTAAGACCGGCCTGCTGTGCACCCACCTCAGTCCTGGGCTCTGAGGCAGACCGACTGGCTCCCACCATCAGGACACAGTTTGGGCACCTGAATGCTGCCTTGGAGGCATACTATCACTTCTCAGGAAGAAGTCTGGCTGCTTCCACCCTATGGCCCTCCCTCCCACTGTGCTGGCCTCAGGAAGGTTCCTTATTTGGGGAAGAAGGCAGCCCACCCCCTACCCCACCCCTCACCGTGCTCTCACCCAGGCTGGTGCTTTCTCTGCCCTTCAGAGTCTGGAAAGCCATCCCTCTTCACTTATGTCCCTTCTGAGATGGACTTGCTTCCACTCAATTCTAGGCGAGGATGCACCATGGAATGCACTGGGTAAGAGCACCAAAATAAATAGCTTCTTCTGTGAGGATTTCTGTTTATCTACTGGGGCTGGGCTGTGTGTAGTTTGCTACAGGTATTGGTGTGAGAAGCTAACGCCAACTGTGTGTCCTTGTTTTCATCTCCCCGCTGTCTTTGGGTTTTCCATAGACACTCCTGAGACATTTCCTTCTTTTAGTTTTATTCCTGTTATTATACAGGGGCCCTACTGACATGGAGGTAAAGTGTTGGGGGACCAGGACACAGCAGGGCATCTGTAGTCCTGTGATTATTTCTCATTGAGCCTGTGCCCTGAGCTGTGACCTCCACAAGTGTGTCTCTTTCCCCCCACACCAATTTGGGTGACACAGAAGGGATTTCCCTTCCCCCAGGTTGGTTAGGCTCTGGTAAAATAATTTCTCATTAAAAAAAAAAACACAACCCCCCATAATGGAACAGAATGTTCTGGGTGTATTTCAATAGAGCTATTTTCTCCTTTTCTGGCAGGAAGCATGTGTGGTTTTTCTCTGACCTTCACTCTGAGAACTGGGCACAGTCCTGGAGGTAAAATGCATGGAAAAGAGCAGGTGGCCCCTCTGACTGGTCCCCTGGAGTTGTCACACTCAGACTTCCCCACGCTGAGCCTCCTGCTGGTCTCAGGGAGCTTTGAAATCTGCCTGCCCCAGCGGTTCTTACAGCAGTGGGTCTGCCCTGGGAGCTGTGACTCTCCAAGCCTGCCCAGCTGCCTCTCTGGGTGGGGAGCAGCTTTTTCCCTCAGTTTTCTGGTGGATCTAAGAAGAGCAGTGGGTTTGCAGCTTCTTAAGCTCTGGTGTTGTTTTCAGGACAGAAGGAGCAACTTCTGAGCTCCTCACAAGCTGGACCAGAGGCTGGAAGCCTCCCCTTCTCTGCCTCCATGCAGACAATCAGTGGCTGTGGTTCTAGCCGAGTTTCTGAAGATGTGGATTTAAACACACACATCCCAGCCCCCACAGGAGCACACAGTCCCATAAATCCCTACAATTTCCACTGGTAACTACGGAGCTGATGGGGACATGGGTTTCACGGCTGCAGAGGCCTGACTGCACGACTTGCTCCGTGGAAAAATAACGTGGTTGTTCTGGGCCTTGTCTGAAGTGGCTTGCTTACCATACCTGGCACATGGGAAATATAAAATAAGTACTAGAACCTCCACTTTTGCTCCCTCCAGGGCCTTCAAACATAGAAAGTAATAAGTGAACTCAGACAGCCTAGTCACCACAATGAGGTTCGACCAGCCTTGCTCTCCTGAGTGATGGGCACTGACTTGCACCTTAACTCGGAACAGTAGGAGAACCGCCTTCATCTAACTGGGCCTCCCCCCACACCAGGCACGCCCTCAGCTGAGACGGGGCCAACTCCCCCATTGAGGTGTGTGCTGGTGGCTTCAGTGTGACCTAGCCCTGCCGGGACATGAACCTGCAGTGAGTGAGGTGGAGGGTCAGAAGGAGGGGATTCCCTGCTGGGGCAGCAGGGGGCCCAGCAGCCCCCTGCCCAGCCTGGTGTCTGGGGCTCCCCAACACCTCCTACGGCCCCAGGGTCGGCTCTGGTACAGGCCACTCCACGCACCCACCCGGTATCTTATCATTAAGTTCCTTTTTGGCTTTTATCAGCCAGAGGTGGCTTCTGTTGCTTGTTCAGTGAAACAGTGCATCGGGAAACCAGACTATTTCTAACATTAGTAAAATACCAACCTCGGTCAGCTCGCCAGCAGACTGTGCAGCACAAAGGCCTGCACAGGGCTGTGCAAATGCCTTACGTGAAAGGTCCTCATCATCTGTCATCAGAGATACAGAAGCTGGTGGTTCAGGTAAAACCTCAGGGAGGGATTGAGGAATCCAAAGCTGGTTGGTTTCAAAGACTAACCGGTTGGAACAGACCCGAGCTGTGGTCAGAAACCTGGCTCAATATCACGCAGACTCAGCGCCATAAGTGCCGGGTGGGGCCAATGCTGTTCCCTTCGCAGGCTCTCGTTTGGGAGCCACTGTTGCCCCTTACACGCAGCAGGGAATCCAGCCCCGTTAGCCCTCATCCTGAGTGTTACATGACACAAATGCTGGGAGTGTTTAATTTTCATCTTTGTTTAGGGGGACGATTGTGGGGCAAGAGGAGAGATAAATTCACACTTACTGACACCAAGTCACAGCCAGTACCTCCTCCTCGGAGAGCTATGTGCTCCCACAGTGGTGGCTGGGGGGCTGGGCAGAGCCCCTCTGCTGGTCCCAGAGGGACTCGCTCCTCTGGCTGCAACTGATGGGTTGGACAACCAATCCAGAGGGGACAGAGCATCTTTCCCGGGAATTTGGAACTGACACACAGAAATCAAGTTCACTCATCTGGGGATTGGGAGGAGGCTGGAAATCAAATGAAACCAGAGCAGGAGAGAAAGTTACAAGTGAATGAGAGAGAGACAGAGAGGCTGAACTTGTGAGAGCAAATAGTGGGAAGGAAGGAAAACAATCAGGGGACGGAGAAATTCCAGCTCCTGACTGTCTAGTCTGTCCCAGCCCATGAAAGACCCCAAGGGATGGTTAACATCATTCCAGTTTTGCAGATTAGGAAACAGGCTGAAAGAGATGGGGGTTGGCTTCAGGTGCACGTTAATTTAAGTGCCACTGGACCCCCTTACTTCCCACTGCCTGAAGGCACCATGATCCTCACAGGGACCCTGCTGTGCTGACAGCCCAGCACCCTGATCAAAGGGCCCCTGCTTGAGTGGGAACCCCTCTGAGTGTGGAGAGTTCCCTGCACTGAGATGCCATGCATCAGCCGGCTCCCGCTCACCCCAGGTTAACGTCTCCCCAGCTGTGCAGTCTCCCGCACCGCTTCCCTCCCTGCCAGGCACCCCCATCCTTACCACCGAGTGTACTGCAGGAATTCAGGCACAGGGATGCCCAAAGCAACACGATCCCACTGGCTGTACAAACAGCAGACTCCCAGCCCCACCTGGGCTCCATGGGGATAGTAGGTGTCCTCACCTTTCATGTATCTAAGGCAATCTGCTTCTTCAGCTGGAGGATATAGAGAAAAATAAAAGTTCCAAAAGATCATTCAGTGAGGGAATCCTCCTAGGATCTGACTCCAAAATCTACAACCAGGTGTGCTGGCCGCTCCTACCCCCGGTCTTGGGGTGAAGTGATCAGCATAACCCCCGGTGGCCCAGCTCCTCGGCTTGGCTGCCCAGATGGGGCTGGGGGAATGCATAAGGCCAGGGCACTCAGGAAGAGCACAGAGGCCCTGTCCTCACCCCTTCACACTTGTAAACCCTTCCCCAAATCTCAAGGCATCGGACAGAGCAGCCACCACAATAAGGAGATGCCCCCATCTCTTCACTCACTCCTGTCAGCTCACTTACATGCTGAGCATCCACTGGGTCCCAGGACATGACACACAGGATGGCCGATGGGACAGACTTGGAACTTCCCCCTGGACCCTGTTCAATCTGATGGAAGAATGATCACTCATAAACGGTTTCTCAAAAGGATACATAGACCAAAGACAAACTGCAGAGTGAATCAAATTTTAAAATATATATGAAGATACCCCAGTCTCCCCGCTGAATGTTAACAGCATAAAGTAAAAGAACTTGCCTTCGATCACCAAGGAAGTGGTCACCCCCTCTCAGGAGGAAAGGTGAGTTATTCTTTGAGCAGGACACAGAAGTGCTCCATCGGATTGGACCAAGGCCTCTGCATTCATTCAGCAATTCTGTATAAGCTCCTACTACGTATGGGCATCTAGTAACTAGACCCATTCCCAAGGCCCTAGGGCTTTATTAGTCAACAAAACAGACACGACTCCCCATCACTGGGGGCTCAGAATTTTAGCAGAGTAAACAGGCAGCATGTTGGAGGTAGCAAGAACTTGGGAAAAAAAAAAAGAGTGATATGAGCAAACTCAGGTGATGGTTGTGGGGTGGGAGGCAGGCAGGAGGGGATAAGGCAATCCTGGCAGATCTCATGGAGTAATGAACTTGAAGCAGAATAGATCCGGAGGAAGAAGGAAGAGCTGGAGACAGAGGCCCTCAGAGTGAGGGGGAGAGTATGGGTGGAGGGGCAGAGCATGCCGGGTCCTGGAATACTTTGGGACGACTTTCACTCCTAATGAAATGGTGACCCTTTTAGTGAGTTTTGATGGGATGGGTGATGTAGTCCAATTTATGCTTTTGTTTTGGTTTTTTTGGAGGGGAGGGTAATTTATTTATTTTAATGAAGGTGCTGGGGATTGAACCCAGGATCTCATGCATGCTAAGCAAGCGCTCTACCACTGAGCTACACCCACCCCCTCAATGTATGATTTTAAAGGCTCCCTCTGACTCTGTGTGGATGAGAGATTGTAGAAAAGCAAAGATGGAAGAAGGAGGCTATTTGGTGTCCAGGAAGGGGCTGAAGGTTTCTCCTAGGAGGGTAGGGAGCAGGGAATAGGTGGTTAATGAAGACAGAGTATCCAGAATTTTCTAACAAGCTGGATTTGCTGTGTGTGTGTGTGTGTGTGTAAGAGAAAGAGAGAGAAAGAACATGGTTCCAACATATGTACCTGGATAATGGGAGGGATGTCCTCTCCATCCACAGTGGATGGGACAAGGTGGGGCTGAGCAGGTGGAAAGGGGCTGGAATCAGCTCAGTTCTTCAATGTCATGGTTAAGGGGTCTATTAGATATTGTCACAGAAATGCCTAATAGGTAGAGGTGTCTGGGTTTTTTTTTCTTTCTTTTTAACATTAAAAAAATATAATTTAAATGTATTAATTGTATTATGTAAATGAATTTGGAATTTCATTTCATGCCAAGTTATATGTTATAATAGCCAAATGGAAAATATATCAGAAAAGGGGAGAAATGAGGGCTTTCACATAAACTGACTGTCCATAGTGTAGGTAAAATTTCAATAAAACCCGTCTTCAGGGCAAAAACCTCATCTCGGTGTTACATAAAAATAAATGAAAAAGGACTATTTTGAGGTATCATTATTTCATGTTATGTAATAGCCCCAAACAAACACACTGTTTATCTATGAGGCTTGTAGAAATACTATTTGCTTTATTCACGTAAATACAAAAATGCAGAAAAGTTCTTAGGTAGAATAAGCATCTTAGTGGAAATAATAGATATCTGAGCATTTTACATGATATGTATGGACTGATTCAAAATTTGGAAAAGTTATTTACATAGTAGAACATATGTATGAATGTGAAAGCAAGATGAATGAAAGAAAAAGAATATGAGTATCAGGGAGAGAGTTCCAAATGGAAAGGGCAAATCAGGGAGTTTTGGACAAATCGTTAATTTGATCGCATGTCAATTTCCAAGTCTGGTTGCTTCCACCAAAGGTATAGCAGAGAGATAGAGAGACCCAGGACCCAACTCCGGGGCACATTCACAGTAAATGTTCGGAAAAAAGAGCCGACGTTGACAAAAGACCAGCCAGTGGACCGAAAGCAGAGCGATGGGCTGGAGGCCAAGTAAAGCAGGAACAAGGGGGAGGAGGGATGGGAGAGTTGGGTCAAATGCTGCCAAAGGACCACGCATGATGAAGACTAAAAACTGACCTCTATATTTAGCAATGTGGGGTCACTGATGGCCTTGACAGAGCAGTTTCCATAGAGCGAGGGATCGGGGAAAAGCCAGAGTGTCTGTAAAAGGGGATGGCTCAAGAGAATACGCAGACAGTGAGTTTAAACTACTCCTTAAAGATTTGCTGCAAAGACATGGGGTGGCAATTGGTGGGGGTGAATTAGGGTCAAGGAGTGCTGTTTGTTTCTTTTAAGAGGATGGACTTTTATATACTGATAGGAGCCAACTAGCAGAAGAACAAAATAGATGAGGTAGTGAGAGAGACGATGGTTGTGGGAGTGACAGCCCAGAGAAGATGGGAGGGATGGGACCCCCCCAGTGACTTTGGAGGAACTGGCTTTTGATGTCACCTGTAACAAGAGGTGGGGCAGCGAGAGTGAGGTCACAGACATCAGAAAGCGAGCGGATGTGCTGGGAGTTGCTGGTAAAGTTCTCTTCTGTTGGCTTCAGTTTGCTTGGTCAAAGTAGAAAAGTAACCTTACCAGCTGAGGAACGAGGAGGAAGAGTTACTGGAATAATGAGCAGAAGATACGAAAGAGCCTTCAGGGAGAATGGGACAGTGAAAAGAGCAGGGGAGATGGGGGGAGTGTGCTCTCAGAAAGTTACATTTTATCTTTGAGGTCCCCAAGTGTGTGATGTGTGATTGCCCTCCCTGCTGCCTATGAAATAAAAATTAAGTATGGTTCAGGGAAAATGCTATTTCATTCTAAGAGGCTGCCTGTTTCTCAGGAATGGTCATCTTAAACTGCAAACATTACAAAAATGTTCAAAAGATGAACTTGTGTATCCAAAGACCCACTATTTTCTATAAATTTGGTTGCTATTTATTTCCCCTATCAATACCACGGAACCGATACTGCCTAGGATGGTGGTACATCAATGCTTAAAAGGAAATGAGTTCTGTATCCTTTTCCTAAACTCCATGGCTTCCTTAACACCCCATTCCCCTTGGAATTTAGGGATGTCCGCTATAAGAAATGAGAAACAGTTTGAGAAAATCCCAGCTCAGAATTACACAGCACAACCTCAGCTCAGAAGTATACAGCCGTAAAAATTTTTAGAAGCAAAACTCCGTAACTACTCTTAAAGACTTTTGCAAACCTGTGCCTGCCAAGATGTTTCCAAACTGGAAAGGTACTCCAATCACTTGCCCGGTACGGGAACCAGAAGCTGGCCAGCCTTTTCTGTAAAAGCCAGAGAGTAAATATTTTCAGTTTTGCAGCTCATTGTGTTGTAACCATGCAGGTCTGCAATAAGAAAGCTAAGAGCACTGGGAGACAGGAAACAAATGGGCATGCCCACACCCTCCCTTCCACTCAGGGCAGCTTCTCTGTGGTGGGGAGCTTTGCCACAATAACTTGGTTCTTTGTTTCCATTGGTTTCTTTGTTTCCACCTTACTGCTCAAGCTCAGAACTTCAAGTGAGCCTGGTCCTTCAGCATCCATGCAGAGAGAAGGCTGAGTGGGGGTGGGGACCCCACCTGACAGAGAAGAGAGATTGCTTGTCACCATGATATGAGACAATCACACCTTCTGGGGTGAAAGGGAACAAAGACAAGGGAGGGGCACAGCAGTGGGACCCCTGGGTCACCTGCCAGGCTTGCTCTCCCTCCACGGCCACCCTGGGGGCCTGGGGAGTGTTGGGCCTCAGCTACAGTGATTAGGCTGAGGGGACTCAGGATAAAGGACCCTCCACCTCCTCACCGGGTTCCAAATGCAGCTTCTGTAATTCTACCCTCTGAGTTTCTGGAACTCAGCTGGAAGAATACATGATCAGGCCAGAGCCAGAGCCCAAGCCAAACACGACAGCGGTCACGTAGGTTGTAACCCCGTGCTCAGTGGTCGGGGTCTCCTTGCAAATCAGCAGAAATCCCTGTTCTGCCTCATTCCTGGGAGAAACCCCAGATCTCCTGCTCTGTCTGTTCTCTTGAGGCTATTGTCCTGGAGGGATGCAGAGTCCTTGAACTTGGCCCTCCAAACGTACATAAGCAGCCTGTTCAATGAAACAAATTATGCGACTTTTCACATTTGCCAGTTTTTTGATTCCAGAAAGGCCGCGGGACTCATTCTCACTGTCTCCTGTGCCCCCACCACTTGGTGTCCCTCTGCTCATGGAAACACTATTTTCCACAACTGCACCCTGCCTCCCAGCTGGTCAGAGGGGAGTGTCCCACGAAGACACGGGTGTTTGTGAGGATACTGTCCCCCAGCAGAAAGCCTGCTCCTGGAGCCACGGACAGGGATCTAGCCTCCTGAGCCACTCAGCTCTAATTCAAAGCCTGAAGTGGGGACCCCAAACATTGCTGAATGACTTTCTGAGTCACCTGGGCTGGAGGGACCTGGTTTTTCTTTCCAGGAATGGATGTAGCGCAGTCTCCATTTTCAGGGCTGACATTCATGATGGATGTAGTTCCCGCAACTGCACCTCAGGAAGGAGAGGCCCTTCCATCCCACTGGTTGGAAACCCAGCCCAGGGGAGTTCTGAAGCACCGCATCGCTGCCAGGTCCAGCATCCCTGCAGAGTGGCCCCTGCCCGTGAATGAGCCCCTTCCCTGGGCCTTCCCTGCCCCAACACGACCACACCCCAGGCTGTGCCAGAGCTCTGGGGCTCTGCGTGTCCAGGTCACACAGGTGGGACCTGATCCAGGTGTCCCCTGGACCTCAAGGGGGAGAGTTCTGCCTCTGCATCAGGGGAAGGTGACCCCACATGCCTGGCAGGACACTCTCAATATGGACCTCCAGGAGCCCTGGGAGCAGTTTCCCTGCAGGTGTTAGGAGCCATCATCAGGAGGGCAGGCCCCTCTTTGGGCAGACTGTCTTGCTGTCCTGGGCCCACGTGCTGACCACAGGAATCTACACGCCCCCAGGAAACCCCAGGCAGCCTCACAACTTGGTCACTTGGTGGCCTGGGTACCATAGGCTCCTTGGCCATCCCATGCAGGTGGTCCTGGCAGGCATGGTCCCCAGGTGCTCCCATTAAGAAATCCCCCTGGGTTTCTGTGGTCACAGAGCCCACACCAGAAGCTTCCAGTCCTGCAGTGACCCCCACAGCAGTCAGCTCCCCTGTGCATGTCCAGGGAGAAATGACAGCCATTTATTGCCAGGAACCGTGATGAACAAGGGGGTGGGATTCCATACTAAGTTCAGGATCCTGGTGACTCACTCTGCACCCCCAAAAAGCATCCATGAGAAATGTGTGTATTGGGATGCCTGTGCCCTAGGAGAGCTGCTCCTCAGGGCTCCTTGGACCCTCCAGCCACTCTCAAGAGTCTCAGTGCCTGAGTCTAAATTTCTCTCTCCCTGCTTTGGTGGAAGGCTGCCTGTGTCTTGTGGTCACGGGTTGCTTTATTGCATGACTTGGCATGTTCTTAGTGCCCATCCTCCTCTCCTGCGCCCGACTCCCAAGATCTTCCCACTGACCCTTGGCTCCCTCTGTGGGTCAGGGGCCCTAAGGTTGCCCCCTTCACTCTCCTCCTCTGCCCCCACCACTGGGACCACCCCTAGATGGACTGGGAGGTGTTTGTAAATGAGTCTCACACGAGGACATGACTGAACAAAGCAGAGCCCCCCACCGGGAAGCACACCTGCTCCCTTCTCTGAAGAGGACCCCACAGCCCCACCCTGCCACCCAGTGGTCTACTCAGGACACAGTCTGCCAGTTCTGGGCAAGGTGTCTCCCTGGAATCCTTGCTTCCAGAAGGGTCTCTCTGTCCTTCTTCAAGAGTTTAGAGTTGTTCCAGTGTCCCTGACCACCAGAATGCCCAGCACGGACCCTTCAAGAGACCAAGGGAGACAAGGAAGATATGTGGCCACAGGTCTCACAGGACACATCTGCTGGGACCCCAGGCCAAATGGCCGTCCTCCTCCCTTCTCAGGTGTGGATCCCGTGGTAACTTTTTGCAGGGAGCCCGACTGGGGAGTGGGGCCTGGAGCAGTTCATGGGGCTCTCTGGGCAGGGAAGACTTAGGCCAGGCGGCCTTGCCTGGTTTCCCTGCTGGGCCAGCTCTGAAAACCCCCAGTTCCTCTGTCTGTGGCTGCAGACCCCCCAAGCCTCAGGGCGTGGCCCTTTCAGTCGGCCTCCACTGCCTCCAAAGCCACGCTGGCGCTGGCGTGGGGAAAGAGCTTTCTTGCCCTCTTGTGTCCAATTAGCCACAGGTGGATGCTGTGGGGAGCTGGAGAGAGAGGTATCACTTGCTCAGGTGTGAGTGGTTAAGCAACTTGACACCCTTTCAACTAGCCTTATACATTGGAAAGAGGACTTTCCTGGGAAAGAGAGAAGTTACTTTCAGTAGTATGTGTATAGATATATATATATTTTTCTTTTTCTTAAGGACTCATTAAACTTCTCCCAGATCATTCCTGGTAAGGACCATTATCTAGGGATCAATCAAGAAGTGAAGGAGGAGAGGGGTAAGGATATGAGGAGAGAGGAGGGGAGATCAGAGCCCACAGAGAGGAGATGCCCCTCCCTGGGGCCGCACACTGGGCAGTGGCTGCTGGCATCCAGGTCTCCTGTTCTCAGACCCATTTCATCCGGGGGGTGTTTCTAAAAGAAACAGTGGTGGAAGGGCCTTGGAGGACACCTAGACCTCCCAGAATGGACAGCGGGAGAAGAGTCACCATGCTGGCCCTGGGCTCTGGAGCCAGACCTACATTGGAGACCACAGGTCTTGTGAGAAGAGATTCCCAGCGTGTTCAGAGCTGTTTCGGGCTGTGTCCCAACTGGAGGTTGCAATCCCCAACCTCCAGAAAGAGAGGCCAGGCCCCCCCACCCGCCAGGTGGTGTTGCCTTTGTTGGGGAACAGTGATCTTTGGTTGTGACATGTTTGGTGGCTCTCTCTAAAAACTTCTTTGACTTACATTTGTATCCCAGACACCAGTTCCAGGGCAACAGAAAAAGCATACCCTACATCCCTTTGCACTCGAATCTTCCCCAAAGAGCAAGTATTTGCCCATGAAAATGCCAGCTGCTCTTCTAAGGCCCCCTAAATACCCAGCAGTGTGGGCAGTGCAATCTTGATCAGGGACAGGAGGAGAGGGACCAGCGGTCCTCCGGCAGGCTTGGCCCGGTGTGGCAGCTGCGCTGTGTGTGTGTGGTGGGGAGGGCCATGCACGCAATCCTGTTTGAGGGGCCTCTGTGCACACCTGCATTATGGTCTGAGGTTTCATATAAAAGATCCAGGCATCCTAACCTTTCATATACAGCCCCTCACCCTTGGGCTGGAGCCACCAGGAGCTCAGTACCTCTAACAGAGACACGCCCAAAGTGGGGAAAGTTCATGGGACACTCCGGGGGCAGGGCCAGTGGTGCTGGGGAAGGCAGGGAGTGCAGTGAAGTGTGGGGGAAGCAGAGCCCCTTGCTCTGGAGTGAGCGTTCTTGGGGAAACCACAGAGCAAGGCACACACCATCCCCACCCTATACCCCAAGCTCCTAGCCCCGCCAACACAGGGGCTTCTCTGCGCCCTCTCACCATGGCTCTCCTGTGAGACCGCACCCAACCCGGCATCTGGCACCCCTGCCCTACCTCCCCTCTTGGGACAGATGCCGTCTTCTTGGAAACTGCCCAGCAGCGCAAACTCAAGACCGGCAGTGGGCCTGGTGAATCTGCACTTCAGGTGCCCTACCTGGCCAGCCGTGTGTGCCTGGGCTCAGTCCTCTATCTTGCCCACCGGTAGCCTGGGTCCACGTCCGGTGCAAGCGGAGGCTGCGGAGCCCAGGCTGAGCCCCGCACACGGACAGGTGAGGGTGTCCCCGCCCTGCTGCCCCGCCCACTGATGGCAGCAACGCCCCAGCCTCTGGCCTGCGCCACCTGCAAGTGAGAACTTCCGCGCGTGCGGCCCCGCCGACCCCAGCCTCGCCCAGCTGCCCCGCCCCATAAGCCTCCCCCCACCCGCGTCCTGGCCTCGCCCTGGCTCCCACTGGCTCCGCAATTTCTGCCCTCGCACGTCTAGCCTTGGGAGAATGCAGATGCAAGCACTAAGGGAGAGCCTCACGGCGTTGCCATGGCTACAGGCGCCGCTCTCCGCGCGGGCCGGCGTGTGCTTCTGGGGCTGGGAGCGGGCTCCAGAAGTGTGCAGCTGCCAGGGACCAAGGCGGTGCTTACTGCTGGTGATGGCGGCTTGCTTGACCGGGCGACTAGTTCTGGCCTGGTCAGTCGGCGGCCGACATTCTATGTGGGGCGGCGTCCCACAGAAGGTAAACATACATCCGCGCCTTCGGCGAGGCCGGTGGACATGAACCAGGGTGGGATCGGGGTTGGGGTGGTGGCCAGGAAGGGGCTGTGGTGCCAGGGAGCGGGTTGGGCTGGGGGGACTGGGCTGGGGCACAGCCTCAGGCTTTCCTCCCCCTCAGGCCCTGGGGCTGAGGCCGCGAGTCTGGGTCGCCCTGGGTGCCCGCGGCCTCCCAGAACCCCCGGGGAAGGGCAGACAGCGGACCCCTCTTAGATGAAGCGGGGTCTTAACCGGGTTTTGAAGAGCCCCAGATTCAGATGTTGGAATGGGGTGGTTTATCAGCCTTGTTTATCTGCAGGGAAATTTCAGTTCCATCCATATGTTGGTTCCTTCAGTCAGCCTCCGGAATAAGACACAAGGGTCAGTTCTGATTAGCAGTTATCTAGGGCTTGTCTCAAAATAGACTGTGTGGGGTGTAGGAATGGTAGGTGGGACCCTCCCTCTCGAAGTCAGCCGTCTTCCGGGATTAGAGGCCCCAGTTGAGGATTACATCCTCATCTGCAGTAATGGACGTTGTGGGAAACACATAGAGAAGGGAGGGGTGTGGCGGCTGTAACTCATTACAGAATCCAGGACCCTTGCCTGGCTCTTGTGTAGAGAAGTCTCGCCTAGGATAGGGCAGCAGTTATCAAAGTGTATCCAAGGCCCCTGAGGTGCAAGACCATTTTCATAGAAATGCCGGGATGTCACCTGCCTTTTGCACACTCTTGCTCTCCTGAGTTCCTGTGGGGTTTTCCAGGAAAGAACTGGCCTGTGATATCACAAAACAGGGAATGCACAGGCAGATAGGAGAATTCAGCTCTCACGAGTCCAAAACAGATTTGCAGAAATTAAAATCACTGCTATTCTTCTCACTAATGATTTTTGTTTTGAAAAATAGACTTATTTTTTTGTTTAAGAGTACTAATGGTAACATGTAGTAGGTTGTTAATTTTTTAAGTGAATTCATACACCTATTTTAAGTTCTTATTTAACTTCTAACATTGGACCTATTGATAGATTTAACTCACATAAATAGCAGCCTTTTGGGGTTCTCAGTAATTGTTAAGAGTGTATAGGGTTCTGTAGAACAAGAAGTTTGTGAGCCCCTGGAGAACGGGTGCTCAGGTGCTAGTCAGGTGCTTAGCGGTGTTAGACGGATGCCAAGATGTCTTCTGCAACTGCTCCCGGACTCGAAGTAATTGGCCACATGGAGATGGGTGGGCAGTGCCTCCACTTTACAAACCAGAAGCTGCTGAATGTGTCTGGAGTCTAGGCCATGGGCTGTGCAGGGATTCCTGTTCTATCTGTTATATCTAAGCCGGGATTCCTGTGCAGAGGCCTGGCCCTGAAGACCCGCTCTCCTTTGCTCCCTGCCAGGTACCTTCTGTGTGACGTCAGCCCTCCAGAGGGCTTCAGCCTCCTTAGGAAATTCTGCATCCACATTGCCTTCCTCCTGAAGACCCTGCTGAAGATGGAGGAGTCGGTACTGGTGCTACCCTCTTGGGGCCACCTCTACCACTGGCAGAGCCCCGACATTAACCAGGTCCGGATTCTCTGGTCCGACTTCTTTGATCTCCCAAGTCTCAACAGAAACATCCCTGACATTGAGTACGAGCAGTTCATGGCAGGTGAGGTGGTGGTCATTTAACTGGGGCCAGCTGGTCTTTTTTCTGCTTCTGATCTGAAAATCGGGCCATCTAGCTTTGAGCTTGTCAGTCCGCTTAGGGATCCTGCTCATGTTTCCCACACTGCAGGTGAATTTGGTCTTTCCATAGTTTTTCTCGGGAAATAGATTTGAAATGCATGAGCTCTATGTCCCCTCACCTCTGAAAATCCTGGCCTCCTGGTGAGATGGAGCAGTGACAAGGAGGCCACTGCCACAGAGGCCTTGTCCCAGCAGGACTCACTCCCTGTGCAGCCAGGGCCGTTCTTACTTATAGGAAAACACGTTGTGTGTGTAGCATGGGCCACGTGCTGGAGAAGATATGTAACTGCCCATCCAGTATAATTTGGTCCTGCTCAAGCTTCCCATTTTAATTTTTGTAAGAGGGAATTGTTGAAGATTTTCTTTGAATAAAGCTATTAAAACTTATCATTTTTTTAATTGAAATGTGGTTGATTTACAATGTTTTATTAGTTTCAGATATACAGCTGTTTTGTTAGTTTCCAGTATACAGCATAGTGATTCAGTTGTACATATACATAGTCTATTCTTTTTCAGGTTCTTTTCCATTATAGGTTGCAAGATACTGAATATTGTTCACTGTGTTCTACAGTGAATATTTGTTTTTTGTCTGTTTTACATATAGTAATTTGTATCTGTTAATTCCAAACTCCTAAGTTTGTTTTATAATTCTGTGAGTCTGTTTTTGTTTTATAAATAAGTTCATTTGTATCATTTTTTAAAATTCCACGTATAAATGATATCATATGATACTTGTCTTTGACTTATTTCACTTATTGTGATAATCTCCAGGTCCATCCATGTTACTGTAAATGGCATTATTTCCTTCTTTGTTATGACTGAGTAATATTCTGTTATATCTAAATACCACATCTTTATCCAGTCATCTCTCAGTGGACGTTTAGTTTACTTCTATGTCTTGGCCACTGTAAAGAGTGCTGCTATGTACATTGGGGTGCAGGTATCTTTTGGAATTAAGGCTCCCTCTGGATATATGCCCAGGAGTGGGATTGCTGGATCAAGTGATGTCTTTTTTTTTTTTTGTCTTCTGAGGAATCTCTATGCTGTTTTCCACAGTGGCTGCACCAAACTACACTCCCACCTACAATGTAGGAGGGTTTTCTTTTCTCCACAGCCTCTCTAGCACTTATGGTTTGTGGAGTTTTGAATGATGGCCTTTCTGACTGGTGTGAGATGATAACTTATTGTAGTTTTGATTTGCATTTCTCTGATAATTGAGCAATATTGAGCATTTTTTTTATATGCCTATTGGCCATTTGTGTGTCTTCATTGGAGGATTGCTTGTTTAGTTGTTCTGCCCATTTTTGGATTTGGTTGTTTATTTTTTTCTTATTAAGTTGTATGAACTATTTATAAAGTCTAGAAATTAAGCCATGGTCAGTCTCATCTTTTGCAAATATTTTCTATCATTCCATAGGTTGTCTTTTTGTTTTGCTTATGGTTTCTATTGCTATGCAAATGTTTATAAGTTTAATTAGGTCTCCTTTGCTTATTTTGGCTTTTATTTCTGTTGCTTGGGTAGATTGCCCTAGGAAAACATTGCTGAGATGTATGTCAAATAATGTTTTCCCTATGTTTTCTTGTGAGAAGTTTATAGTGTCTTGTCTAATGTTTAAGTCTTTAAGCCATTTTGAGTTTGTTTCTTTTTGTTTTTTTTTTTTGTTTGCAACTCTATTGTATGCTTTTGATTTGTGGTTACCTTATTTTTCAACTATATCAACCCATTACTATATCTATTTCCTTTAGACTGATAATCACATAGGCTGCAACACATCCTAAGAATAATGAAGAAAAACAAGAAAGAAAAAAATCTGTATTTTCTTGCTCCCCTCTCCCATTCCCACCTTTTTTTATTTTGATGTCCTTTTTCTTTTTTACATCTTCATGTTTATTCTCTTGTAACTCGTTATTGCATTTCCAACTATGGTTTTCCTGTTTGTATATCATCCTGCTTCCTTTCTGTTTAGAGTTGAATCTTTTAATGTCTCTGTTTGGTTCAATAATGCTGAATTATCTCCCCACCCCCTCCCCGCTGCGCCTCTGAATCCTCAGTCCATGGAAGCCAAACCATCCTAACCTTCATCGGTTCTGGGAAATCAATCTTCAGAGTGGGAAAATAAACATTGAAAAATAATATTCTGTGTGTTGCTTTCTACCCTTGCCCAGGGAGTGAGAATCACTTCCGTAGGCAGAGGAAGAAAGTTGGAGGTGCGGGGCACAAAGTCTTTTCTCCTTTTGCTAGTGAAAAAGTGATTGCTTTTGTAATTAGTGATGATGCTCTTTAAATTGTTGAGATCGAGATTCCACAGCTTCAGTGCCTGTGAATAACCACCCGGGAGAAAGCTCTCCAGGGCCCCTGCAGTGGGAAAGGCAGCCCGTCTCAGCACCTGTTGTTCTGTATTCTTCCTGCATCCACACGGGTTCTCTAGGCACCGTGCAGGATGATGCAGTTACCCGAGGTGGAGGACGGGGAGACCCCTGCTGGGTGGCGAGCCACAAGAGCCCACACTTGAAGGACAAAGTGAAGAGTAGTGGGGCGGGCATATGAACAGAGGATGGTTGAGACCCAGGATGGTGTCCAGGAGTCCAGCAGGCGAGGCTGGCGGGGCAGATGGGGCCCTGGGGCATGGGCAGTCCTTGAGGGATCTGAAGCAAAGATAGGAACCAAGAGACTGGATTCGTGTGGGGATACGGCGCCCTCTGGAGGCCGCTGGGCAGTGCAGTGAGCCCAGGAGGAGCGGGCCCTTCCCCAAAGCTGGGTTGACAGGTCACTACCAACTCACTGGGAACAGAGAGGTACCGAGATATTGTTAACTTTTTGTCCCTCTTCCTGGAAAAAAACTGCTTCCTGTTGAATAGCCTGTGTCTTTAGTGAGAATTAAAGACATGAAGCAACATTTCCTCAAAAGTCATCAATTGTGTAGTTGTTAATAAGGGTCAGATGCAAACTTGAATAGACTAAATCAAACATTCATCATCGGATTTTAAAATCCTTTAAAATAAAAATTCTTGCTGTCTTTGTTCGTCATTTCATGGTTCACTTGGTGATAATAATAGTAACGAAAGCAACAGCAAACCCTTACAGAACTCTGTCCTGCTGTTCCAGGAAGTCTGTGTTCACGACAACCAAATGAGTTGGCACTTTACAGGAAGGACAGTCATTAATCACATAGCTAGTAAATGGCAGAGGTAGGACTTGAACCCAAGCTGTCTGGCCCCAGAGCCCCCTCTCAGGCCCTTCACTGCAGCTCATCACTTGGCATGCCCGACACAGGCCATCATTAATGAGCAGCGTGACCTTGGCAAAGGCTGCTTCACCGTTTTGTCTCTGTTTCCTCATCTGTAGAATGGGGGTGTGGGCAGTGAACTCTGTGAGCTCAGTGGTCACTTCCTCCAGCTCTGCTATTCTACTGCTTTGAGTTAATTTAGTAAGTATCCGAGCCTCTGAATGGCCCACCCATAGGCTGGCGCTTTGCTAGGCCCTGGGTTACAGAGAAAAGTAAGATCAGCCTGCTCCTCCAGGGAGCCTGTGTCACTCCATGGCAAACAGCTCTGAGGCCCAGGCTCCCTCACTGGCGGTCGGGGGCTGGGCAGGAAAGTCTGATTGAAAATGGAGGCAGAGCCTCTCCGGGAACACTGGTGGCCACACAGCTCTCAGGAGCAGGAGCTTCTGTCCAGGCTGCTGAGAGGGGGGTCCTCATGAGGCCAGTAGTCCCCCAAAACTAAGCCCTCAGGACAAAGATCCAGCCATCCCTGCAGTGTCACCATAGAGCCTGCCCATCCCCATCACTGTGTCTATGTGCTTCTTTGTCTTGGGTCCTCTCTTCCCCCTACACCCAGAAGACAATTCTCCCTCTCTTCTCTGAGTGTCCCCTCACTTCACCCGTGGACCCTGCTTCCTGGGCAACCATCTCTGGAGTTGACACTTTGCCCCCTCACACCCCCAGTTTGACCAGGAGCCTGGGTTGGCCTCCTCGTGCTCACTTTCCACCTTCAGATCACTGCTCCTCCTCTCTTGGGAGCACCTGGAAAACCCAGATCCTTTCCTAGCAGTGCCTGCCACCCTGGCCTCCCTGCTCATCTGCCTCAGTCAGGAGCACCTGGACCACCAGCTCTTTATTGCCTCACCTCCTACCGTCAAGACGTCAAAGTTCATTCTCCCTCCACCACCCAGTATGGTCATTTTAGGGTCTTCTTCTCCATCAGCCTGAGCCAGCCATCCCCCATTCACCCTACCCCCGGGCTCATACCCGGGCGTGTCTCTACCCCAGGTCCAGCCTCTCTCCTTTAAGTGCCCTACTCGAACCATCCAGCTGCTTCTCCACCAGCCTCCCTGGGCCTCCTTCACCCTCACTGGGGCATCATGCACTGACTCCTCTGCTTTCCTGCCTGTCCACGTTCCTCTTACTTCCATTCCCCCACTTTCCATATCTGCATCCACAGTCAGCACTCTCTTTATGACAAACAAAACCCCCTTGACCCTTGACCTTTTCAGTTCCTCACCAGGCCGACTTCCATCTCGGTTCACCCAGCTCTACTTGTTCTGAGCCTGCAGGCAGCAGGCTCCCCCAGCACAGGTTTCTAAGACTACAAATCAATGCCCACCATGTTGCCACTGGCAGGCAATCCTCCAGGATTTCTCTAGTGAGCACATTTCCCCACTTACCACTCAGTGGTGTCAACCTTCTCTGCTCTCTGCACACCTCTAACCTTCCCTCTGTCTCTTCCCTGACTCCCAGCAGATGGCCTTGCCTCCTGCTTCAGAGAGAATGACATGTCACTGGAAAGGAACTCGCTCACCTGCAGCAAATCTGCTCACCTCACCTTTTATCTGTCCCTCTCCCACCTGGACTCTAGCTGTAGTTGTTCTTAATTTAGTGAGTTTAGTTGACATATATGTATACAGTTAAAAGCATAGCACACTATCGGCTACCTTCTAGGGGTTATTTTTCCATTTAACACAGAGTGTGTGATTCATCCATTTCGTTGCATGTACCTGCAGTTCATTTGTTTTAACTGATCTTAAATGTTGTGTGTGGGAAAATAACACAAGGCAAGGGTAAGCCAGGATTCAGGATGCTGGTTACTTCCTGTAAGAAGAGGCCAAGAGCAGGATAGGGAAAGAGGACACAGTATGTCACTGTCAATTGTCCTGTTCTGATGCTGTGTGATACATTCACAACTGTTTCTTATAATATTAATTTTAATACATAAATACCTCTGACAGGCACCTAAGATGACAATGTGTCATGAACCAAGACACACAATGGGTAATATTACATAATTATTGTTATGTAATCTTGTTATAAAATATATTAATCATAATCTTACATTATGTGTTATGTTATATATTATATAGATGCATGAATTATATATTATGTATATAAACACCTACATATGTATTATATACTATCTGCTAATAAATAAACAGAATATAATATGCTAGTATATCTACTATTATGTATTATTTAGTAAATAATAACATACTATATCCTGTTATATGACATGGCACATAATCTTTAATAAAATAAGAAATCTGTCACTATATATAATGGTAATTAATAAAATTAAATAAAAACACCCGCAGCTTTTAATGCTGACACCGCTCCAGCTGTCACTGTCTTTTCTCTTCCCTTTCATGGTCGAGGTCCTCACAGTGCTATCCGTTCCCCCTTTCATCTCCTTACCCTGAAGATTCCTCCTCCCCCCATCCCATGCTGGCTTCTGCCCCGTGGTCCCTCTAGTCACCAGTGGCCTCTGGGGCACTGATTTCCGGGCTTGGTCTCAGGCCCCAGCTCACCTGCCTGTCCGCCGCCTCTGCCACTGCTGGTGGGGGCGGGGCAGGGGGCAGAGTGCACCTCTCGTCCTGGAAGAGAACACAGCACAGACTCAGTGACCAGCGGCAGGTGTGGCTGGGACCTGCAGGACTGAGGGGAGAGCCAGGCTGTCTGCATCCAGACCTGGGGCACTTGGAGCGTGAAGAAGCCCCGTCCTCACTGCCCCTGAAGTGAGGAAAACACCCTCAGGTGGGTTAAAGTGCTTATGACCTAGGTCTGTTGGCTGGAAAGGACAAACGGGCCCCTAAGGGGAGGGTAGTTGATGTTCCAGGCCCCACCAAGGCCCTAAGGGCTGGCGGGGAAACAGGCTGGACGCTCCACTGGACCCAGTGCCCCCATGGGGGTGGGGCCTTCGGGAACAAGCAGAAAGCCCTCAGTCTCTGGGGGAAACAGGGCAGTGTGGGAGCATCCCTGCAGTGAGTCAAGTGATGTCAGGGCCTGTGGGATCCATTTTTATGGCCACATCGAGCCTCAGCAGAAGCCACAGCAGGAGTGGATTCCTGTCTCTCCAGCTGTCATCCTTGTGTCTGAGTTCCAGGCTTCAGACCCATCCCCTGGGGTGCTAGGACAGTTAGACGGAGGCGGCTGGGGGAGGCCTCAAGAGGGCAGTAGTGGCCTTCCTGCCAACACGATTACACGAAGATCGAACAATCCATTGATGGGAACAAAATAAGAACCGTGGTCACATATGGACCCCAAGCTTAGACGTGGTGTATGGGTGACATTTATCGACAATCCAGCGAGGTTCTGGCCAGAGCTAGAGGCCAGGGCAGCAAGCCAGGAGTGGCACTAAGAAGCATCATGGTGCAGAGGCTGGACTGGGGGCCTGCAGGCTCCTCCCAGGAGGAGCCTCAGTGTTTGGGAGGTGGCTAACATGCCTCCTTCGTGTCACCAGCAAGTGATGCCACCTGCGGAAAATCCGCTGTAATCCTGAGCCAGGTCAGCCCTGGGTGATGTGATAAAGGCTCCTACAAAAGGGGGCGCCAGATGGACAGTGAACCAACAGGCTGATGAATTTCTGGCCTGTGTTTATCGTGCTTTCATAGCCAAGAATGAGGAGAGAGTTGAATGGCTCACCACGAAGATTTTAACAACTTGAGAGGGTTCCGTGTCTCACTGAATTTCAGTGTCACCCGGAGGAATTCAGGCGGTGTTTAGACCCAGGGGAGGCTAACGGCCTCTCGGTTCCTCATCAACCTGGCAAACCCACCAGCCCTCTATGGCCAGACCTTGGCAAGTGCCTTCCCTTGTTATAACAAAACCCTTCTCACCCACGCCTGTGGTAAGCTTTTGTTTTTTAATTAATAGGAATGAAGATACCTTACAGCCTCATAACTTTCCTTAGGGCTTCTATACTTAGACCCCAGCAAGGGGGCCCGCTGCCCTGCGTCCTGCACTACAGAGGGCCCTCCTGGCCCTGACCCTTCCTCTGGCCACGCCCTCTATGGGGTGGAGTCAGCAGGGCCAAGGAGACACGGTCATTGGCTCCATCCCGTGCACTGGAAACCCAGGACCCTGAATGCCCTGCCTCAGCAGCCCCTGACCCATTTCTAGTGCCTGCACCGGCTCTCCCCGGAGTTCAGATTCCCAGGACTCACAGAGAGGCCAAAGGGCAGCTGTTTGCATGGAGGGTATAGGCAGAGCCTGGACGTGAGGACTGAGTGTCCCACTGTGCACATCCAAGGCCCCTTGTGGCAAGGGATGGACCCAGCATTGGGAAGAAAAGGGTCAGGCTAGTGGTCAGAGACTGGGAATCAGCTCTCCCCACACGCTCACTTTCTTTGCAGGACTCCCCTGAGTCTGGGAATTCTAAGTTTGAACCTGGCCTTCCCCCTTATAATGAATGAATATTTGTAAAGGCAGGACTTTAGAACCTACTACATTTAAAATGTTTAGATATATAGGGTGTGAGCTCCCAGGTATGCTCTGGCCCTGACCCAAAGGTCCAGAGCAGTCATGTTGGCTCTAATGAGACTGTAAGTGGCAAAGACCATCTCCAGAGAGGAGGGGCTCCTTCTTCTCGCTCCGAAGTCAGGATCTTCTGAGCAGATAAAACAATGGACACTGAGACCCTCAATTGTAAATTGATTTAGAATAACGCCAAAGGTGTGTATGACGTTTGTGTGCACACGCGCACACCTGGGGACGTGTGTGGTACATGACCGTGACTTTGTGTGTGTGTGTGTGTGCGTGCGCACGCGTGCCTGGGGATGTATGTGGTTGTGTGTATGTTATGTGTGTGTGTGCGACTGAGGACGTGTGTGGAGCAGAGTCAGTTTGTCTGCACGTGTGTTTTTGTGTACATGCATGCATTAGTTTTAACAGTAGAAGCTGTCATTTAGAATTCTGAAGTAGTAAAATTTGTATGATGTCCTTCGCTGTATAATTGAAAATTAAAATAATCAATCACCAGAAATTTATTCCCCCCCAAATTCTGATTTTTTTTCCATATTGATTATGTCTTCATTTCACTGATGAGGAAACTTAGCTTAGAGATGTTAACTGACTCACCCAAGGGCATGGAGCTCGCAAGCCCAGGACCAGGACGCAGTCCAAGCCACGCTGCTCCAGAGGCCTGGAGCCCTGCTCACGATCACGCGTGGCCTCTTGGCGGGGGAACAGATTCTGATGGGCTGTGGCCAGAGTGTAGGCTGCCCAAGCCAGGGACTTGGGAAGCCGGGCAGAGAGTACCAGACAGCAGACAAGAGTGAAGCCCTGCTCAGAAATCAGATAGGTTCCTAGGTCTTGGATGAGTAAGGAGGCTTACTGCTTATCCTTGATCGCTTTGCTGGTGGCTAAATGGGACCAAGGCCCACGAGAGCACTTCTGGGAGCTGCCTGCCAAAACCTGGAAAAGGACTGCTCAGGACTGGCTCTGCAGTAGGAACAGAGGAAGGAAATGTCGCCTCCCGGTGGACATTCTTGGTGATGGCAGTAGGAGGCCTAGCAGCCCTGGTATGGAGGTGGCAGGACAGGGTCCTAGAGGATGATCATCTTCACGTGTCTTAAAAATCATTGCTTCATATACTGTATCCATTTTGTGGTTTACTTTAGGATGGTAAATATGGTCTCTGTTACTCCATATTAGCTGGATTGATTAATTTTTTTATTGTTAATTTTCTCTTCAATGATTTGGAAGCTATATTGCCTTTTAATGAACATTCTCTCTAAGTTTTTATAAATCATCTCTAAGTTCATAACTTTATATGTAATTGGACCAGTATTTTTATAACAGTCTCAAAAATGAAATAATCTACTAGATCCTATTCCTCAATAATGATAAATTTAGCATAGTTTACCTCTCTGCTGTTCCAGACTGTGTGTGTTTGTGTGTGTGTATGTGTGTGTGTCCTCCAGTTACTACTTTTTAGACAGTTGCTTTCACTTTCTTATATTAACAATGAAAATATAGGTATAAACTTCTTGGATTTCATTGCTCACTACCTCTATTTAATCCCATGTCTTTCCCACTTTTGAGTTATTGGGATTTTCAAATCAACTGGACACGTGATTAGCTAAGTTTTTTCAAGCAGTGGACTTGGAACCCTTACATGTCTATATGCAGCTTTATGTTCTCCTCCTCAACAACTCTCAGCGTGTTGTTGATGGCCCAAGCCTTGTTTTAAAATATGTCACTGTTTTTCAACACCAAAAAAAGAAAAGTTTTCTTGATTTAAAGTGCTGTCTTTTTATGACTGTCTAGTCTTGTCTGGTGGATAGAGATTTCCTTAACCTTCCTCCTTCTTTTCACCATAACTCGGATTCATTGAGATGCATGTTTTTACCATTTCTCAGATGGGCTTCCGCTTTGACTTCCACTTTAAACCATCACCCCACTCTTTTTCTCCATGCTTATTCCTGAAAAGTGAGCTCTCTATCTGTTTAAAGATGGTTCCCATGAGAGATGTGTGGCTCCCTGTCCAAAGGTCCAAAGGAAGAGAAAAGGAAAGAGTCCTGTTTCTGGTGGTTACATTTTGTCAACTTAGAGATCTAGTTATCCGTGTGGCTCCGGTGGAATCTGCAATATCTTGGCTCAGAGTTCCCTTTTTCTGGCTTACTAGGGGAGCCGCATTAGCTGGGGTCACGGGGCTGTGGCCGTTGTCAGGAACCCGGGACTGAGGCAGGCCCTCTCCCCCCTTGTTATTTTGATCTTGCAAACTGGGTCCCAGCTATGTGAACCCTACACCTGGCGGCCAGGATTGCCACCCACGTGACGTGTCCCCAGTTCTTCGGCGTCCCTCACTGCTATCAGCTAGCTCCGGTAAGGGTACGAGCTGGCTTCCAGTGTGGTCCTTCCTCCTTCCTCTCCAGGCAGGCTCTCCTTCCCCACTAGTTGGCCCTAAACCTTCTCTTCTGCGCTACATACGCTGAAGGAATTCCTCAGCGTTTCCAGGTTGTAGATGGCGCTCTTCTATGTTTGGACCCCTTCAGTGCTTGCAGTGGAAATTTAGGAGGTGGGAAGGAAGAGCTTGAGGGTTCTCCATATCTAGGGGTTCCCTATCCAGCAGTTTCAACTAACTGTGGATTGAAAATATTCGGGAAAAAACAGAAAGTTTCAAAAAGCAACACTTGAATTTGCCATACACTGGCAACTACTTACATAGCATTCATGTTGTATTAGATACCATGAGTAATCTAGAGATGATTTAAAGTAAACAGGAGGACACAGCAAAAGAGAATGTGACAACGAATGTATGTGTATATTCATGTATAACTGAAAAATTTTGCTCTGTACTGGAATTTGATGCAACATTGTAAAATGACTATAACTCAATAAATAATGTTTGTATATATATTTAAAAAAGTACATGGGAGGGTGCACATAAGTTCCATGCAAGTCCTATGCTATTTTATACAAGAGGCATCAGCATCCATGGATGTTGATGTCTAGGGGGGGTCCTGAAACCAGTGCCCCATGGTTACCAAGGGATCACTATAAGTCCAGGCTCCTTATCCCAGCCTGTCCGGTACCCACGTGGTCGGAAGGCTGTACCACACTCTCCCGGTCACTCTCCTCCGGCCCTACCAGACTGCCCTCTGATTCTTGAACAGGCCACACTCACTGCACTTCATGTCTGACCCCTAGAAAACCCGTTACTTTCTGAGCATGGCTTTGCTTTAATAAAACGAGCTGCATTGTCACTAGAGAAGACAGTGTGCAGGTTCCTTTAAAAACTGAAAATGGACTTGACTCATGATCCAGCCTTCCCACTCCCAGGCATATGTCAGGAGAAAACTCTAATTCAAAAAGTTACATGCACCTCAATGCTCAGAGCAGCACTATTTATAATAGCCAGGACATGGCAACAACACAAATGTCCATCGACAGCTGACTGGATAAAGAAGTAGTAGTATATTTATACAAAGGAATACTACTCAGCCATTAAAAAGAACAAAATAATGCCATTTGCAGCAACATAGATGGACGTAGAGATAGTCATTCTAAGTGAAGTAAGCCAGAAAAAGAGAAAAATGCCATATGATATCAGTTATATGTGGAATCTAAAAGAAGACACTAATGAACTTAACTACAAAAGAGAAACAGACCCACAGACATAGAGAAACAAACTTACGGTTACCAGGGAGAGAAGGGGTTGGGAATGGATAAATATGGGATTTCGAAAAATGCCCCTCTTGTGGAGTGATGGAAATGTTAGATATCTTGATTGTGGTGATGGTTTTCTGGCTGTAGACATCTATCAAATTCATCAAATAGTACATGTGAAATATGTGTAATTTACTGTACAGGAATCATACCACAATAAAGGTGTCTGTAAAAATAAAAAAGAAAAGAAAAGATTGGCGGCATTGTGTCCTACGTTTTTATGTGTCTTCAGTGAGTGGGTCTTCAAGTTTCTGGTCTGCCATATTTTCTGAACCTGAAGTGCCCGCCTTCCCTTTTCTTTGATAAACTGTCAGTGGGTGGCATTTATTCCCGTGGCTTCAACTGCTCTCTGTCCACTGATTAACTGTCAAATCTTTTCCAGCATGGACATCTCCTTTCAGTCCCAGAAATATACTTATAATTGACAAGTAGACATTCCCAATTGATTAGCCCATAGAAATCTCAAGATCTGTATGTTTGAATTTACACTCGCTCAGAACTAGGTTTACTTCTTCAAACAATGGCATCACTATCCCATCTGTTTTCCGTGCCATACATCTGGGAGTTTTCCTTTACTTTTCCACTCCCTCACCCCCATCAGTACTACAATTCTATTCCTTAATGTCCCCCAACTAAGTCCCTGCTCCTCGCTCCCCACTGCATTAATTCACACCCCTTGCTAGTGTCCTCAGTGCTGTTCTTTAGAGTGAACAATCCACTTTGCTCGCTTTTAATGACTAATCTGTGTCACTGTCCTCCTTAAAACCCCAAAGAATTCCCTGCTGTGTATGTGAGGAAGTCCATGCTCCCTGATTTAACGTTACACCTTCTCATCACCTAGTTGCTGCTTTTTTTCAGCCTCAGCTTCCGTTAGTTCCCCACAGCCTCTAGCCTCACTGACCTTCCTTCCCTAAGTGCAAAGTGCTCTTAGACACGACCAGGCATCTGCACGAGACACGCAAGCTGCTGAGAATCCCGTCCCCACCTCGCACTGTCCTGGCCTAGAGATTTGCTGGAATCCTTCAGATGTCAGTGCAGGAGGCATTTCCTCTCTGACACCTTCCCTACCTTCTAGAACCCGGCCCAAGGCAGTGCAAGAGCCCCTCTGAACATACAGTATACATGATGCCAAGTGACTCTTACCTCATTGTTTTTAAAACCTACTTAAATGTGTCTCTTCCACGACACACTGTGATCTCCTTGAAGGATGGGGGGTTGTGTGGTATTTGTCTAGACAGCTAATGTCTGGCACAGACCCCGGGCCATCAAAAACAGTCTGCTGACTCATCAAGAAGAATTGTCTTTGCGATGTAAGAAACACTACATGATCTCTGATCTTTCACCATCAGGCAAGTGTCAAAATAATGTCACATAGAACTACACAGGCAAAATATGTGTATTCTTTTCTTCTTTGTGAGCCCGAGGTCATAGGAATCCTGGAACGTAGGTGTCACTCTAAGCTGTCTGTCCCCTAGGCTGTCATGTCCAGATTCAACATATTTTTTAGAAGTTGTAGGGACACGTGTACATCACCCCTTCTTAGAGCAAATGGCGCTTCAGCCTGACCAAGTTTAATGTCCATGTAAAAATCAGAAATCTTCCCAACTGAAGCCTGAAGAAACATTTTCCATCTCTCCTTCCAGTATGTCTGCCATCTGTATTCCACATCACCACTGCTCGTCGGCCTCAGGCCACCTTCCATCTAGAAACATTTTCGGTGGGACACTTGGATGAGAACTAACTACAGCCATCATGAAAATGGTCCCATGAACGTAGGCTCTGCACAACAAGGATGTTTTGACCGGAGGCCTCAGCTGTGGCCTGCAGGGTCTGTTCACGTGTTCTGCCTGGCTTCCCTGCAGACGTTCTGCAGAAAATCAAGCCTGCGGTTAAAATTATAGAAGGCCCAAGAAATCCAGAAAAATGGGGTGAGATTCATCTCCGGAGTATTTTTGAAAACCATTCACTAATAGGAAGAAGAGGTTTAAGAGTTTCATTTCAGAGCAGATGATGTCCAACTGCAGGTGGGTCAGGTTTGTCATTGTTGCTCGCTAGTTGGCTTTCTGCTGCTTATAACACGCCTCTGTTTAGGGAAGTGGCCTGAGTCGGCCCTTGGAGCAGAAAGGTGAGCTGGGCCTGGTGACAGCCAAGCTCCACTGCTGTGTAGTATCCCGCTGAGAAGGAAGGGATGGCCCAGGGCTTCCTCTGACTGTATCCCTCAGTTATAAACTCTATGAAGTGAAAATGGAACAAAAAATCTTAATTCAATATGGCATTGTCAAAGTTTAAAATGAATTGTCTTTGGAAGTGATGGTATAGTTCAAGGGGTAGAGTACGTGCTGGGTTCAATTCGCAGTACCTGAATGTAAAAAATTAATAAGAAAAATTCCTTAAAGAAAGGAAAAAGAACAAAGAAGGAAAGAGATCTCAAACAACCCAAGTTTAAAAAGAAAAAATGTCTTTTAAAAATAGTAATCAGTTCGGTCTTTTGCTAGATTAGGTGTTTGGAATTAACAGATACACACTACTATGTATAAAATAAATAACCAACTCCCAGGTCCTTAATAACCTAGTTCAACCTGAATCCTTTCTCTTTTTTCCCCTAAGCAACCCGTGGAAGCCTCTGAAATTCTCATCTTATAAAAGAATTCATTTAAAGGTGGTTTGAAATTTACTGGTCAAAACAGTTATTTGTGGTTCCATGAATATAGGTCTAGTAAGAAAGACAGACAATAAACCAGTAAGCAAATAAATATATGACGTACTGCCAGGTACTAATAATTGCCACAAAGAAACATAAAGCTTATTAGTAGAGAAAATGATTGAATAGGAAATATGCGTGTGCTATTTTAAATAATGTGGTCAGATAAGTCCTCTCTGAGGGTAAAATAATTTGAACAAAGTCCTGAATGAAGCAAAAGAATAAGCCACGAAGGTAACAGACAAGAAAAGCCTCCCATGCCAGGAGAAGTGTAAGTACTAGACTTGGAGTTACAAACACAGCTGTCCTGGTGGGGACCGTCTGGGTGGTGAAGATGGGCTGGAGCAGAAGGGTAAGAACTGAGGCTGCAGAGACGGGTGAGGGACTGGATCACACAGGGCCTTGGTAGGGACTCTGGATATCCTTCTGAATATAATGGAAAATCACGAGAGTATTTTGCAAAGCGGAAAATCTTGATCTGATTCATACTTTAATAAGATCGTTGTGGGTAACATATGGGGAATAAACAATGGAAGCAGGGCAAGGTAAGCTGATGGGAAGCCAGTGGGAAGCGTGCTGCTGACCTGGAGAGAGACACCGAGGTTGGGCTGGGATGATGGCGGGAGACGGGCTGAAAGGGGGACTTGATTTGACAGTAACGGTCACAGGCCTTAATGCTCGAGTTGGTTCAGGGTGATGGGTATGTGATATTTGGGGCTGAGTCACAGTTTTTGTGCAGAGAACTGGCAGGAGAATAAAGTGGGGACGTTGACGTTGGTAAGAAGGGTTGGTGGGTGTTTAATTCCCCCTAGAGCCGCATCTCTGTTTCTCTGTAGATGAAGTCAGCAGAGCAGGGATGAGTGTTCCTACTTCTGCAGAGAATTGCGTGTCCTCGTCATCGACAAATTCGAGAGGCCGACCTGCCCATCCAATTGCAACATCTTGAATCTGCTTCTTTCTATCCAGGAGGAGATTTCCACCTAAGATGCCAATCAAAAATTCCCGTGTCCACAGTTAGAGCTGTGTGCCTTTGGGATGATCTCAGAGATGCCTCCACAGAGGCTCGGTGTGCTCTCTCTCCCTCAGAGCATACAGTTCCCTTCAGTCCGCTGGGTCTCAGCAGAGAAGATTTCACAAATAGCCCCTCTCAGGCCCTGGGGACCAACCTCCCGCTTGGCTGAGCTCTGAAAATGAGCACGGGTTCCTGGCAAAGGGCCTTCTCCAGGGCGCCATCTGGCAGATTATATGAGGACAGTGTACAAAAGAGTGGGAGGGTTGATGGTTTAATGGATTTTAATTTTTGCTCTGAATCTGATTCTGTCCTTCCGTTTTGTTAAGGAAGTGTTCTTAGGGCAGACATGATTCTCCTTTTTTTCTTTCTGTTTGATCATCCAAGAGGTTTAGATAGGGTATTTGTTTTAGGGTAAGAATCTTTAAAAAAAAACAAAACCTTGCAAATAGCGTCTTGTTAGGCATTTGGACAAGACAACTAATAAATTCTCCCGGCAGTATTGAACCCTCTTGTTCTTCCAGGGGGTCTCCAAAGGTATACATGTTCCAAATCTGACCCAAAACCAATGAGACTTTTTTTTTTTAAGCCCTTCACCATGGACAAAAGATGTCACTAAAGAAGGTGAGAAAAGAGCAGGTCCCCATCATCCAGAGTCCCTCCCAAAGAGACCACAGAAGTAAAGAGGAGATGAACGAGAGAAACGGTTTATTTATACACACGCAGGAGCCAACCAGAAAAGAAACTACCATGTTAAATGGTGAAAGTTAAAGGCTTTTTTTTATCAATCTAACTTAATAGGGCAAAAGGAGAGGAGAGAATTGGCCTCCATGACAGGTTTTCTTCTACATCTATTGAATCTCAGGTATCTTCAGCTTAAAGTGCTTTTGTATTAACTGTGGGTTCCATCTGACTTTCCCTTACTCAATCTTTGTTCTTGTCTTTCAAGATTCACTCATGTATTCTGAGCCCCTGGATTTCCCACGTGAATTTTAGATTGATTGTCAATTCCTGCAAAACACCACCTGGGACTTGGCTAGACATTCTTTGAATCCTTAGATCTATTCGTGGACTATTGTCCTCTTAGTAGAATGACGCCTTCTGCTCCATGAATATGGGATTATTCTCTGTGAATGTAGGTCTTAATTTCTCTCAACAGAATCTCTCATCTATTGTAGTCTTCAGTGTCCAAGTCTGGGACTTCTTCCTCACTTCTATTGGATGTTGATTTAGAAGAGACACGACCTCCTGGAGAACCTCTGCTGCCATGGAGCTGACATGGAACTGAGTCCTGAGAAGGCTTTAAATTCTTTTAAAAATAGGATTAATGTACTTTAATTACTCCATAGATGAGCAATGAATGGGTCACATTAACATAGGATTTTAATCCTTTTAGAATTAGTAGAGTAATACAGACACATTACAAAAAATTGAAATATTGCCTAAAAGAGAAGAGATTTGTAATTTCCACCCACAGAGGTGACTGTCATGAATGATTTGGTGCTTATGTCTCAGTCTCTGTGTCTCTCAGTATGTCTTTCTCCATCTCTGTCTCTCACACACTCACAATCAAATCAATTTACATCTATGTTGATTTCACACATATATGGTAGTGCAGATGGGACCCTGGATGCAGACAGTGGGTCTGCATACTTCCACCCTGAGGCCTCCCTTGACATTGGGTTGAGACCAGGCACCCACTTTTCCAACTGCACAGCATTCATTCATCCACATGAACCAGAACGAATGGACCCCATCCCCTCTCCATCAACATTAGTGTTGCTTTAATTCCGACTGTTTCAACCAGTGCTGTGATGAACACCCTTGAAAAGGCATCTTTGAATAAGTGTGTAAGGATTTTAGTGGGATGACCTGTAAGGATCAGAACTTTTGGGGAAGAGATGCATCTGTGGCCCTTTGATACGGCCTGCACCCTGTTCTCCTGAAGAGGTGCGTCCCTTCACTCTTCCCTCCAAGAGATCTGCTGGAGCCTCTGCCTGCTTACATTGTCACCAGGGCTGGTTGTCACCTGACTAAAGACCCGCCAGTGTGATGGTGACCGGTGCTGTCTCTGCAGTGTTTCCATCTGCCTGTGTTCTCACCTGAGAGGTCAAGCATCTCTAACACACATTGGCCATCTGCATTGCCTCTCATTGGAACTGACCATGTCTGCTCTGTTTCTGTTTAGAACACTGGGTTTTGAAAGGATTTTGGATAACAGGGATGGGAAACCTTTCTCTAACCTTGGGTTATGAGGAATGCGTTTCCCAGGTTGTGGTTTGTCTTTCAAGCATTTTTTCTGGGCTTTTGCTAATTTTTTGATTTGTTTGGTTTTGTTTTTGCCACAGGAAGAGCTAGCATCTCCCTTCTGTCTTCTGGCTGTTGTGTCACAGGGGGAACAGCAGTATCTACCCTGAGATTATGCACAGAGTTACTAAAAGGGCTTCATTTTGTACATCACATCTTTAATCCCCCTGGATATCCCCTTAAAATAATAAAAATGCTGTTTCAATGAAAACAAACCAAAAAAAAAAAAAATCAGCAGCCCCAGCTTAAAACATGTGGGCAGGGACAAAAAACACCTTTTTTAAAGTTTAATTGACAGGGAACACCCAGGAGAGGTAAAGACACGCAGAGAGAAAGAGGACTTGGGGTTGTCAGGGGCTCGGTGAGGAGGGAGGGGAGTGCACGCTCTGGATCCATGGTTTCACTTTGAGGAAAGAAATAGTGTGAAAGTAGATGGTAGTGATGGTCGCACAACATTGTGAATGCCCATAATTTCCTGAATTGCACAATTTAAAAGGGGAAAAGTCTATATTTTATTAATGAAACTCTAAAAAGAAAAATAAAGGATGCCATAAATGATGTGAAACAAACAAAGGAAACAAAAGAAAAACAAACAAAAACATCTCCATCGGAAGGGAAGTCAAGTTTGGGAGGGGGAGGGGGAGGGGGGACTGATGGTGGGATTTTGGAGAACATTTTGGAGAAGACGGTGTGTTTGGGTGCAGAGGGGGCTCTTCCCCAGGTGGTGGTGATGCCTGAACTGGTTCTCCGTTGCCCAGCAGTCCAGGTGCAGATGCAGGTTCAGGAGGAGCTGCAGGAGCGGCAGGAGGGAGCTCGGGGTCTCCTGCTGGATCCAGATCGTCCTTTTTTTGGTCTCTGACATCTTCCGCTGCCCCTGCCTCCTCTGTAACTATTGGATGTGGAGAGAGTTTTAAGTCTTGTGGAAGAGCTCATGCTGTGAGAGAGGAAAAATTTACCCACCTGCCTCCCTTTCCATGTGCCTTTTCAAAAACAGAAACCTTCCCAGAGCTTTCCAGACAGCTCCCACCCAGAAAGTGCCCACAGGATGTGTTCTGTGACTGAATATTTCCAGACAGGTGGTCTGAGGCCATTCTTTGCTCTAGTCCTAACAGTAGCCTCTGGGGACACCTCCCTGTGTGGCCCAGCCCTCAACCCTCCCTCACCTACACACATGCACCAGCCCTGCCTTTCTGACCTTCGGGCTCTGCTTCGGGGGCTCCTGGTCCTCCACCTGACTTGCAGCGAGATGGGCATGATGCTCCAGGTCAGAGCCGGGTGTGCTGAGCTACCCGTCAGCACCGGGCAGGATCCTGGGGAGAGCCCTGGGTGATGTCTGGGTCGGAGTCGTGCCCCACTGATTTCTGGGCCATGGTAGTGGGGACGTCTCCATATCCAGACCCACCTGGAGCCTGCGCTGGCCCTCAGAATAGTAGCACACCAGCCCTTCACTTGGGGAGGGGGCGTTGGTGTTCTTATTCATCAGCTTCTGTTCAGTATGTGGTATCTGGCTCTGCAATGTCAGTGACCAGCAGCTGACCCGGCCTGGAAGTCTCAGAGCCCTGCCCGGCCAGGAACACTCCTGATTCTGTCCACTCGACCCTCTGCTGCCAGATCAGACTGGGACCTTGTTCAGCTCAGACACCCGGGAAAGAAAAGACATACCCAGAGTGCATGGGCTCCACCTCGGGCAGCAGGACCCTTCCCCGGCTCTCCACATCCCAGCCAGCCAGCTTTGACCTGGGCTGTGGTTGTGACCGCCCCCCTAGCCTCTGACCTGCTCTTGCTTGAGTCAGAAACCCATCCCCAACTTGACTGCTCCACCTCCACCAGCCAGGATGGGGCCGTGGGGCTACCTGGGTGGGATCTGAGTGGTGGCCCGGCCTGGGCGGGCCTGCCCTGGGCCTCCCTGTGTTATCTTTGGGTCTCTCTGTCCAAAAGGCCACCAAGGCCAGAGGCACCTTGGGTGAGACCTGACCCAGCGCCGGCAGCGTTGGTATAGCCCCTCGCTGCAGGCTTTCTGGAGGCTGCGGTCTCGGGATATTGGGATGCAGCAGAACATGCCTCTGTCTCCAACCAAGTGAGCTAAGTAGGGACTTCTCTACAGAGTGGGTGACTGGTGACTTTGGTTCCAAATTCTGTTGGGCTCTATTGCCAGGGAAGTGAGGTCACTTCCTGGGTCCTCTTATCCAAGATTCCTCCTGATACAAAGCTCCCCAAGGGCCTTTATGGGCTGCTGATCTCTCATTTCTCACTCCATGCCATGTCCACACACAGTGATACTAACACAGTCCCCCCCCCATAGTCCTGGGGAGGCCTGGTTGCAGCCAGCGCCGCAGCTCTAAAGACACAGCTGGATTCAGACCTGGCTCTCCCCACTCAGCAGTGCTGTCACACTGGACAAGCCACTTGCCTCTCAGGGTCACCCCAATCCCCCATCAGCACAGTGGGGATCATTCTGGCCCCTGCTTCCTAGAGAAGCCATCCTGTCCCTAGACCTAGAAACACCTACTGCATCTGTCACCCCCATGGGCTGGCATCACAGGGAGCTCATGCACAGACTCAGCAAAGGAAGGACCCCACAGAGGGCTGGCGGAGCGCAAAGCACATTCCACACAGGCTGGGGTCTGCCCCGGGGTCTTGAGAAAGTCACTTTCTTTGCTGCTTGCTTCCCAGCTCCCAGTTGTGAGACTGAAATTAAATACAACTCTTACATCATCCTCTCTGGCATACAACTTCCTAGGTCATTCTGTCATGTTGACATACAGGCCCAGTGTCCCATCTCGGCCTTTGTGGTGGGCTGCCCCACAATGGCTTCCTAGTTTTTGCCTTCTGCTCCCACGCCCTTGTGTGATCCCCACACCCTCCCCTGGAGGGTGGATGGACTTTGGGACCAGGTTCTGACATGTAGACTGACTTGTGAAAATGTGCGTGAGTTCCACTCATTACCAGCTCCAGTGTTCCTTCTCTCTGTCTCTGTCTCTCAGTGCCTCCCTGTCTTGTCTCTCTCTCTCTGTTTCTTTGTCTCCCCCTGCTTCTCTGTGTTTCAGTCTGTCTTTTTTTCCGGTATGTATGTGTGTATATATTTATGTGTATATGTGTGTATTTATGTGTGTGTATTGTTCGGGCCCAGGGCAGGTCACTTCTGAAAATCCCTTGATGATATATTGATTATTTGGATTCATGTACTGAAGAAAAATTATCTTTGAAAATTGTGCGAGAACTTTGGTAGGATCTTCTCTAAGGATCAGCACTGCTAGGGAAGGGATGCACCTGTGGCACTTTGATGTATCCTGCACCTTGTTCTGCCAGAGAGGAACGTCCATTTGCTCTTCCCTCCAGGGGACCTCCTGGGGCCTCTGCCTGCTCATGTTGTCACCAGGGCTGGTTGTCACCGGGCTAAAGGCCTGCCAGTGTGTTGGTGGCTAATGCTGTCTCTGCAGTCTGTCTGTCTGCCTGTGTCCTCACCTGAGAGGTCGAGCATCTCAAGCACACACTGGCCACCTGCACTGCCTCTATTTGGAACTGCCTGTGTGTGTTTTGTTTCTTTTCATAACACTGGGCTTCAAAAGGTTTTTGGACCACAGGGATGTGAAGCTTTTCTCCGACCTTGGGTCATGAGGAACACTTTTTCCAGGCTGTGGTTTGTCTTTCCAGCTGTCTTTCTTGGCCTTTGTTTTCTGCTTTTGTTTGGTTTTATTTTGCCACAAGAAGAGCTAAGCATCTCCCTTCTGGCTGTTTTTACACTTAGAACAGCAGTGCCTACCATGAGATTATGCACATAGTTACTAAAAGGGCTTCATTTGGTACGTCTCATCTTTAATCCATCTGGATTTTCCTCTCAGAATACAAAAATGATAATTCACGTGGAAACAAACAAAAAATTCACCCATCCCTACTTAATATATGTGGGCATACAAAAAAAATCAAGCCAACTTTTATATGATTTCACTGATAGGGAACCTCCAGGATAGGTAAAGACATAGAGAGAGAAAGGGGATTAGGGCTTATCATGGGCTGAGGGAGGTAGGATGTGGGGTGTGCTTTGTATACAAGCTTTTACTTTGAGGAAGGAAATAGTCTGAAACCAGTGGTGTTGGTCTCACAGCATTGTGAATGCACTTAATGCTCCTGAAAATTGCACAATTTAAAATGGGAAAAGGCTAAACTTTATTCTTATAAACTTAATACAAAAATAGAATATACTATAATAGAAAAGAAAAACGTCTGACTCCATAGAAGATCTATTCTTTTGGCTTTAAACCTGTGCCCTTTTTTCTAGGCTTAATCTTACTAGCTCTGCACATTTTGTAAAACAGTGTTGCCTTTAGCCTGAAATATACATGAGAGCCTATTTTCAAGGCTCTGATCTTTAAGGATATTAACACTTTTGCACTTATATAAAGACAACAAGTTGCAGAATAGAAAATAACTTTTGTTTTGTTAGAGGTTTTACAGAGGCACTATGACCTGGTCTACATAGACAGCTGCAGACCAAGATAATGGCAGACTAATACCTTGGAGAACCATCTTCCCCAAGTCATACTTCAGGCTCCTTTTCTACTAAAAAGGGGAGTGGCTGTGGTTGGTTGTTGCAAACTTCTTGGTGTAGTATTTCTTTGTTCTGGGAATCCTTTGCAGCTGTCCACGTGGGTCAGATCATGGTGTTCCTGTAAAACCTACAACAAAACAAACTTTTTCTATTCTGCAACTTGTTATCTTTATAGAAGTGCAAAAGTGTTAATATCCTTAAGGGTAAGAGTTTTGAGAATAGACTATCCTGTTTATTTCAGGCTAAAGGCAATACTGTTTTACAAAAGGTGCAGAGCTAGCAAGACTAAGCCTAGAAAACATGGCAGAGGGTTAAAGGAAAAGGCACGGATCCAATATGGAGTCAGATTTGTTCTTCTCTATTACAGTGCCTTTGGGTGAGAGCTAAGAGGATGATTCCTGGGTGGGTCCTCTACTGTCCCAGGATGGAGTTCAGGCAGGATCCCTGCCAGATTCACCATGACTTTGGACCTGATCTCCCGCAGAGAAAGTGACAATTATTGGATAAAAGTTACCTGTCAAATTCCCTTCAATTGCCTGTAAACTATACCACAGCAGGGGATGTCTCATTGGCCAGTCAACTGCCAGTCTCCCCTGATGCAAGGAACCAGCGTCGCGATGGGCTCCATGGTGGCCTGGCCAGTGCACATCCCTACTTTGCTCTCCAGCCTTGGCTTCCTAAATTTGATGCTTAAAAATCTCCCGTCCCTCTTCCCTCTGGCCTGGTGTGAATGAACAATATCCCTGCACCCACCTAGGCTGAGCCCAGGTCATGCACACAGCGACATGCCCACAGCCCACCATCTGCTGTCTACCTCTGGGCTCATGTGCACACTCTGAGCTGCCCCACCCCAAAGGTCCGCATGCCCAGTGCCTCCGCCCTAGGGGTCCAGATCACCATCAGGACCATCAGCCACCCAAGGCCCACAGGCCAGTGGCTGGCAGCCTGGGGTCACCCTGACCCATTGGGTCAGTTGAGGCACAGGGTGCGGGGATCAGGGTGCCAGGGCGGGAAATGGAACCGTCTTCAGCCCAGCCTGCCTCGCCCTGTAGACATTAACTATGAAGGTGCACACTAGGCTGGATCCCCCACTGGTGGCAGTAGTCATCATTACTGGAGCCTGGATTTCCCCACCCCAACCACAGGGTGAGGGGTGAGGGAGTCAGCTCAGGGTAGGGGTGCACTCAGAGTGAAGGGGATCCCATGGTGAGGGGGTACAGGTTGTGGGGTGTGGGGCCAGCTCAGAGTGGAACTGACCGGGCTGAGAGGTGAGGGGAACAATTTCAGGATGTTGGGGGTCCTGTGGTGAGGCATGAGGGGTAAGCTTCTGGGTGTAGGGGCCATAGGTTAGGACCTAGCAGGATGGAGTTTCAGGGCAGGGACCTCGGTGTGAGGAGAAGGAGCCCTGTCTTCAAGGTCTGGTGGGAGACTGGGCCTGGTCAGGGGTGGGAGGGTAGTAACAGGGAGGGGAAGGTGAGCAGGGGAAGTGGGGCTGGCGGGGTGTGACCTGGCCCAGGAAAGTCGTGGCTCTAGTTCAGTGCCAGGACACAGTCGGTGGATGGGTGAAGGCCCTGGGGATGGAGACCCGGGGGGACTAGCAGGAGGGGCCCCAGCTGGCTCCTCCTGGCCCCAGTGGCCAGGTCCGGTAAAGCAGGAGACCCACCCGAGCAGTTTGCGCTGTAGGAGGGAGGAGGAGGGGCGCGCACGCGCAGATGGACAGAGGAGCCGACGCTGGAACCCGCCCAGAACGCGTGGAAGCTGGAGGGAGCCGGTTGCTCCTCGACCAGCTCCTGAAAGAGGAACACAGCCTGGGGTCTGGGCCGCCGTTTGCCCTCGGCTCGGCTGCCGCTGCCGGGCAGTCAAGGGGGCGCTGGTGGGGGCGCGCTGCTGGGGGAGCCGGCAGGTGATGCCTGGGCTGCGCAGATAGGGAGGCGCACAGGGAAGGGTGCGGAGGTGAGGTCCAGGCCGCACGTCCCGTTAGGACCCTGAGGAGGGTCCCAGCCGCCGCTGTGGTTCTTGGTAACCCAGCTATTAGTAGTTCCTGAACCCTGCGTTTTTGCCGCCGCTTATACCTGGGTTTAGGGGAGCAGGTACAGCCCCGGGAGGTGGGAGGGCGCCGGACAGCTCAGGAGCACCTCTGACTGGCCCTCAGATGATGGCCTGCTCCTGGGAGGCGGGTGCGGTGCTATTGCGGGGCCTCAGATGGAATGGGGGCTGACACATGAGAGTCCCTGGATTTGCTCCCATCTTCCCCGCGGCCTGACCTTGGGGGTGGCCTCTAAAGCCCCAGCTTCGTGGGACTCAGATTACAGGTCAGGCTGCTCCTGGGCGCTGTGTGGTCAGTATGCTGGGATCACTGCAGCAGCAGCGGGAAATGGTCGCAACACCCGCGCTCTCACAAGGCAGCCCCGATCCCGCCATCGCAGCCGCCGCCATTCCCTGACAGCACAGCACCCGCCTTCCAGGAGCAGGCTGACCTGTAACCTGAGATCCACGAACCTGGGGCAGCAGAGGCCAAGCTCAGGCCATGCGCTGGGGAGTTTGAAGCAAATCCACGGGCTCCCATGGGCAGACCCCATAACCCGCCACTGCCTTTGACCACACCGCGCCCTCCTCCCGGGAGCAGGCTGACCTGGGGACCGTGCCTGGAGCAGCAGAGGCCGAGCCCTGGACAGGCCGTGGGGGAGATGGGGGCAAATCGACCAGCTTACCAGGTCGCTGCCATCTCCCTGCCGCTGCCCCTGGTTCGTGGATAACTTGTTTTCAAGTCAGTGGGTTCCTGAGAGGCAGGCGCGGTGCTGTCAGGAGGCGCCGGCTGCGGGGAGGGGTGCTGCCCCAGGGGGAGCAGGTGGACTTGCTCCCATCTCCCCCAGGGCCAGACCTGGGTACAACCTCTGCTGCCCCAGGTTTGCAGGACACATGTCATGTCAGCCTGTCCCTGGGAGGAGGGCTCAGGTTACTCGGGGCAGCCTCAGTGGCTGAGAAGGATTTTAGAAGTGGGCTCTAGCCCAGCATAACTAACTCTCCTTTCTTCTCTTGCTTCCTCAGTTGGTGGCTGTATGGGCTTTTTCATTATAGGTTATTGCTGGGTAATGAACATAGGTTTCTGTGCTATACAGAAGAAACTTTATTTAAAATCTATTTTTATATATAGTGGCTAACATTTGTAAATCTCCCAGATTTATCCCTTCCCATCCCCTTTCCCTGGTAACCTTAAGATTGTTTACTAAGTCTGCAAGTCTGTTTCTGTTTTGTAGATGAGTTCACAGTGTCTTTTTCTCTCTTTTTTTAGATTGCACATATGAGTGGTATCATTTCATATTTTTCTGTTTCTGGCTGCTTTCACTTAGAATGACGATCTCTAGCTCCATCCATGTTGCTGCAAATGGTTTTATTTTGTCCTATTCATGGTAGAGTAGTATTCCAGTGTATAAATATACCACAACTTCTTTATCCAGTCATCTGTTGCTACATTTAGCTTGCCTCCATGTCTCGGTTATTGTATACAGTGGTGCTATGAATACTGGGGTGAGGGTATCTTTTCACATTGGAGTTCTTTCCAGTTATATACCCAGATGTGGGATTGCTGGGTCATAGGGTAAGTCTACTTTTAGTTTTTTGAGGGATTTCCATGCTTTCCATAATGACTACACCAAACTGGATTCCCACCAGCACTGTAAGAGGGTTCCCTTCCCTCTACAGCCTCTCTAGCATTTATCATTCATGAACTTCTGAGAGATGGCCGTTCTGACTGGTGTGAGCTGATACCTCATTGTAGTTTTGGTTTGCATTTCTCTGTTTATTAGTGATATTGAGCATTTTTTCATGTGCCTATTGGCCATTTGTGTCTTCATTGGAGAAATGCTTGTTTAGGTCTTCTGCTTATTTTTGGAGAGAGTTATTTGTTTTGTTTTTTTTTGGTTATTAAGTTGCATGAACTGTTTATATATTCTGAAAATTGGGCCTTTTTTTTGTCGTATCATTTGCAAATATTTTCTCCCATTCGTAGGTTGTTGTTTTGTTTTACTTATGGTTGCCTTTGCTATGAAGAAACTTATGAGTTTAATTACGTCCCATTTGTTTATTTTTTTCTCTTATTTCCATTGCCTGGGTAGATTGCCTTAGGAGAACGTTGCTAAGATTTATGTCAGATAATGTTTTGCTTATGTTTTCTTTAGGAGATTTATCATGTCTTTATCTGCATCTTTAGCCTGTACTCTAGATCTGTGCTTCAGTTTTGAATTTTGAGCTTCTTAGAGAACACCTGCTCTTAGCTCATATGTCAGATTCAACATGTCTAAAGCTGATTTCATAATCTTTTTTCTTGCAGCATCTCCACTTATTCAGTGGGATAATCATTCTTCCGGTCTTGAATACCCAAAGGCTTGGAATGGTCTTTGATTTATCTTTCTCTCACCACCCTCCACATTTTGTCAGCTTCTGGAACTGTATGTTTTTGGTTTCAAGTGTCTATTCTGATTGCTGATACTCTGATGAAGAGCTTTCATCCCTGATACATGAATTTTTCCTTCTGTTGAATGCTTGGATATTCTCTCCCCCCCTTTCAGTCAACCTACAGTTTTGACCCTCTACCATCTAGAGTCAAGTCAAAGACTTACCACAACCAGATCTCAGCCAGGTAGTCTCGACCCTCCATCATTTTGGCCTTACCTTATGTGTTCCAATCATTATGTGACTTAGCCTCCTAGGGTAACATGTGCCTTATTAAAAACCAGGAGTCACCAGAATTATCCTATCCAGTCCTCAGTTAAAACAGCTTAGAATTGCCCTGAGAACTAGTTGGAGCCCCATCCCCTTCATAGTCTTCTCTATTTACTCCAAATACTTCTAGCTCCTCTTTGTATTCCTGTACTGTTTATGATCGGTAGCCTGTAATCTTGGCTTTGAGTACTGACTTGGTACAATTCCCAGGTGATTTCCAATGTGTCTCCTCTCTTAGCTGGTAACAGGAGAAGACTCCCTTGTTCAGCCTCCTTTATACCCCTCACCCTGTTTAGCATCAGGCAATAGCAGGCATCCAGGCAGTGCTTACCTACTTTATTTATTCACAGGGGTGGTGGTGTGGATTATAGCTAATAACTATTAATTCAGTGTTGCAATTAAAAAAGAAAGCCAAGAAAATCCATAAAACTTTATCTCCATGTTCAGTTTAACCCTTTACCTCAATAGTTTTCTTAACTCTGTGTTTACATTCACATAGTGTCAGTGCTTGTACAGTTCCCTGAGGCAAGCAGGTGAGATGTCATTATGTTTGACTTTCATGTTACATTTCATATTGGATATATTTGTGGAATGACAAAACCTTCTTTTATAAGTAAACAGCCGGAAGCCCAAAGAGACTAAGAGCCTAACCCAGGGTCACCTGGTTAGTGTTTGGCACAGGCCAGGACCGCGGTTCACATCTTCCAGCTGATCCTCTTCCAGTGCCTTTTCATTCCAGTGCTGGGAAATGTAGTCACATCAGCCAAACGGCCAAGTCACATTGCTGCCCCTTTACCTGCCAGTGATGGCAGAGCTACAAAAATTGGCAAAGGAAAGGTCAGAAATAAGAGTGATAAAAGACATGGCAGTGCTGGAAATGGATCCTTAACCTCCTCCTCCCTATTTGAGCACCTCACAAGTGTCCCACTCTGACAGTGCTGTTCATTGATTATAACACAGTCTTTAAAATCAGACTGATCTTTTATAGGACATGCTTTTATCCTGGTCCCTTTCCTGCTATTAGTCACCGTCATGGGCAGAAAGTGCCTGACTGTGCTCTGTTTTTCACGTAGGTGGGAGGGAAAGTGGGAGAGGGAGCGGGTTGAACTGAAGCCGAGCTTTTTACAGCTCTGTTGTTCTAGAACCAGAGCAGTTCCACTCTTGCTTTCATCACCTCTCCACCTCTGAGTCCCAGCCACCCACTCCTGTCTGCTTCCCCACATGCCACGTCCTGGGGGAGGACAGGGTTGTGAGAAATGCCCCCTCCGCCCTCCGCTCTGGGAGGTGCAGGAGTCTGCTTTAACTTTTGAGCTGTTTTGGTAATTGGGCTTTTCCAGCTTTTCTAGACATCTCCTTTCCAGCTCTGAGAAATTGGAGATGTAACTTAACCATACATGGCCTATACTAATGTATTCAGTGGCATTAATGTGATGTTGTCTGTAAGGTGTTCTGTGAATGGATAGGAGGCTTTTTATCTCACAGGATGCTTCACATCCAATTCTAAAGGCCTACAGGATGCAGGTGTAATTCAAGTTCTTACATGTCTGTTAGGCAGACATGATCATTATTTTGTAATATGACCATATGTTCATAGATTACAGTTAGTCCACCGGCTCCGTATCTAATAAAAGTTTAAATTCCAAATGCTTGAAGAAAATTTGTGGAACATGTCTTTTTGCCTTTAACTAGTTGCAAAAACTGAAATCACAACTCTACCACAAGCCACAGTGTTTCCCAGTAGAGAAAGACCTCTACATTTACAACCTCTATGTAATGCGGTGGTCCTTTGGGTGAGATGAGGGATGCAGGAGTATTTTGTTGGGAAACTAGAGTGGCATGAAAAGTATTCTGGGACTGGTTACAGTTCAATCTCAACTTCCTATATCCTGGACTGATTACAGAGGCAATGTTAGTGCGGTAACAGGCTTCTGAATGCAAGTGTAGCTAGGAAGACAATAGAGAAAATAGAAGGGATATAAAATAATGGAGGGACTTCAGAGCAGTACAAATGGTGACTTTGACACCACCAGCTGCTGACGTGAACTTGGCATGAATTTGTGAGAAGTGGTGGGTGTCATTGCAAGCAGGAGATTTCTGCAGCTTTTGGGGTGAACAGCAAAGGGGAGAGCAGATATGGTGGCTACCCAGGGGCTGAGTATTTGTGTCCTGAATGTGAAAATGTCTGGTCCCCTGTTCAATTTTGCAGCCACAACTTCACATGACTCAGGGCATTACTTCCACCAGAAAACCATAAAAGCATAAACAACCTCTGTTTCCCAAAGTGTTTGTTCTCGATCTGAGATGATTGTCCTGTGGTGGGAGGTAAGTGGGTGATGGGGCCTATTACATCACCCCTTTTCACTAAAAGTCTGCCTTGCTGCTTTTCACCCTACTCCTAGAGGTGCTGTCATTCTGTTACACCTAGGCCTGTAAGACGGAATTGCCTGAATCCTCACGTGAACAGGGATGGTTATGTGCAGTTTTAAAAAATTGCTTGGGTCATGTGGTCCTTTGTTCCCTCCATTGGAAATCACTATTCCAGAACAAATAGTATGCATCTGTACAAACTCTATTGTTTGTAAGATGTCTTCAGAAGTTTTGCAGTAGTTTTAAATATTTGCTTGGTGATGGCATCTTGATTGTTTGAAGGAGGCAACCCTCACTAGGGGCTTTGCTTCCTGTCTGAGAGTTCCTTTACTGGCAGTAGAGTGTTCGTAGGCAGAGTTAGAAAGTTACCTGGTCTGAGAAGCCGAATTTGCCCTCAGCTGGGAATTGGCAGAAGAGTCAGTTATGGAAGGAAGGATTTAGGATTATCTGGTAGCAGAGTTCTGGGATCCAAACCCTGGGAGACCTCAGCTTTTGTAGAGTGTGTTCTGTAACAATAGGCTATTGGATAATTTTAACACTTGTTATGGGATGTAGAGTTGGGGAAAGACTTAAAAGTGAAAGAACCTTAAAAAAGGATCTCCAAATATTTTAAAGAAGACAGTTCTCAGAATGAGAGCTTTTCTGGAAAAGACTAGTTCTTCACTTCACAGGGGAAGCAAGGAGAAGATGTAACTGCACTTACGGTAACTTAAGAGGTAAACCTTACCCTCCCACTTAGCTGTTTCCTGGTGTACGTTCATCTTCCACATCTGTAGTTTTAGACATGACGTGTCATTTTCTGGTACTCCATTCTGCTTCTGAGTGAGAGACTGACACAAAGTCACATAGCAATTGAAAAATTGCACAAAGATCTTTATTGTTAAAAATGTAGACCTGTGGCAGGGTGCTGCATTTGCAACTGACTTTCAGTATAGAGAACACTTAAAATAATGCAGTGTTGTTTCTTTTTTTATTCCTTTAAGCCTCTGAATAGAAGGTTTTCTATGCAGAGTTTCTGGAGTGCATCAGAAAAAGCAGGAACTAAAAATAGCTTTAAGAATGCACCAGTATAGACGTTGCTTATAGTATGGTATCTGTCTTAAAGTTAATTCTTTAAAGCAGGAAGCTGTAACTCTCAATTTCTTAAGCAAATACAAACATTCTTGACACCTAATGGCATTCTTTGTGGGGTGAAGCTGGTTTTGCTTCCATTCTGAGCATTGAAAGGCCTTCTATGATACTTCTAGCAGTCCTCAATATTTCATTTCCCTCTGTTGTGAACTTGTTATTAAACTTGGAGCAGATATAAATATCATTAACTTGCTATATATGTAGATATTTAGTGTTACATAGTCAGAAATTTTGTGTACATCACACATATCTACATAATTCCCCCCTTTCCAACTGTGTTCCTGATAAAAGAATGGTGGGAAATGTCATTATGGGGATATGTCTTACAGTACACAGTGTTTCCCCTGTTTCCTCTACCAGATCTGAATGTTCTTTCATCTTTCAGCTTCTAGACTTACTAGCTCTTTTTCTTGACCCAGGTGTAAATCATGCCCCTGTACACACACATGCGTACACACACACACAAACACACATTCTGCCGTAGGGAGTCGCGTGCACCATCCCATTCTCCCACTCCAGCTCTGGAACCACCCACTGGAGGCAGTGTCTTGCACGAATTCATTTGTAAATTCCTTTTTAAAACTCGAGTGGTCGGGAAATAGGACTGATATCCACACCTAGTAGGCAGGCCCTCAAGGACAACATCTATGGTTAATGTCAGGTTATCTTAATGTTTGAGTACCTGGGTTTCATGTCTTCCTGTACCGCCTGTGTGACCAATGATTCCCACATTTCTGTCTCCTGCTAGACTTTTTCTCTCCAACTCTGGACCCTTACAGTCTTCTGCTGATTTGACATCTTCACTTGGAACTCTGATATCTTAAAACCAACATATGTAAAAACTGAGCTCTTGGTCCTCCTACCCCCCCCAAACTGGTTCTTTCTGCAGCCTCCCCCATTCAGTTAGTGTAAACTTAATCCTTCCAGCTGCTTGGGTCAAAAAACTTGGAGTTATTCTGACTTTCACTGACATACCACATGAATTCTGTCAATAGATCTGGTTTAACACTGCCTTTAAAACATATCCAGAACCCAGCCACTTCTCACCATGGCTCCTGCCTCCACGGCTGCTTCCCTGCCCTGAGCCACTGTCCTCTCCTCCTGCACAGCCCTTCTCAGAGGCTTCCCTCCTTTCATCTCTGACACGTTTTGACTTTCTCACCCGGCAGTCAAGTGAGCCTTGAAAACCTAAGTTAGATTGTGTCGTCCTTCTGCAGTGCCTCCCCATTTCACTCCGGGTAAAAGCCACAGTCCTTACAACGTCCTCCAAGGCCGTACAGGATCTGCACTGACCCTTGTCTGCAGCTCCAGCCGTGCCCCCATTCTGGAACATGCGAGGTGCGCGCTGGCCTTGGTGATGGTTATTCCGTCCACCTGGGACTTCCCACCTCCTAGTCCTAGTACTAACCAAAGTCCTCAGTGTGGCCTGCTCTGGTATTTAATACAACATCACCCTCATCCCATACCCTTAACTGTCTTTACCTTGCCCTTTTTACTTTTTTCCATGGTTCCTCTTTCCTAACATGCCACTTCCTCTGCTGCTCTGTTGTGTGAATTGTCATCTTCACCCCCCAACCCAGCTAGACTCCAACCAAGCTCCGTGAGGAGAGGACTTTTGTTTTGTTTATTGATCCATTCCAAATGCCTAGACTAGTCCTGGGTACATAGTAGGCAGTCAAAAATTATTTGCTGAATAAATTAAAAGACTATTTTAAAAATGAATCATCCTTTCAGGAACGGGTGAGGAAAGGAAGCTGCATGAAGGAAAATGGTGCAGTAAACAATGATATTTGCCTGTTGTTCTTTGTGTGATATATATATATATATGTGTGTGTGTGTGTGTGTGTGTGTGTGTGTGTGTGTGTGTGTTTTAGTCTTAATTTGGTATCCCAGTTTCTTAATTTTTAGCTGTATTAAGGTGTAATTTACAGGCCATAAAATTCACAGATTATAATTGTACAAGTCAGCCATTTTAGCTATTTCTAGAGTTGTGCAACTGTGTCCTCAAAAAGCCCCCTTGTGTCCATCCATATGCAGTTCGCCCTCCCCTCAGTGGCACCCTGATTTTATTTGTTTTTGTTTTTTTGGCAATCACATCTCAAAAGAATAATTTACACAGCAGTACTAATATAGCTTTGCACTTTTAGAAATGACACACAAATATGAAATCAGCGGTCATTGCTGAATGTAGGTAGCAGTATCAGACATTGGTGAGAAGAATGGACTTGAGTGTCAGACTGGCTGCAGTCTTACCCAGCTCCACCATTTACCAAGTTACCCAAATTATTTTCTGCCTCAAGCTCTTTATCTGTTATATGGGGGTAATAATAGCAGCTTACAGAGTTGTTGTGAGGATTAAGCAAACAGGGAAACAAAATTTAGTATAGTGGCCAGCTTATGTTATTACCTAAGAAATAGCCTTGCAGGTAGAGAGCAAAATTCAAATCAGTTTCTAAAGTATGTGTAAAATATGATCCAGTTCCTGCCTGGTTTGTAAACACGTATGCCTACTGCAGAATGTAAAAGCAGGCTAATTTCCAACAGAAAAGATCACTTCTCAGCATTTCTTTCAAAGATAGCTTCAAAATCATTTTTACTAAAGTTTCTGTGCCCAACTCTGACAGAGCTTTGACACCAGGGAGGTAATTATCTACATTATTGTTAAAATGATGCTGACCATCAGGAAGTGTTCTGAATTATATTTTAGCCTTTCTGTTGGGAAATACTGTGAGACTTCTAAATTAATAGGGGGAGGGGAATTCATTGTAGCTCTTGTAGACTGATAAGCCTGCACTAAATTATCTTTTTTTAACTTTTAATTAAAGTAATTAATTAATTTCTTGCAGGTGGGTGGTAATTAGGTTTTTATTTATTTATTTTATTTTTAGAAGAAGTACTGGGGATTGAACCCAGGCCCTTGTGCATGCTAAGAATATGATCTTTCACTTGAGCTATACCCTCCCCCTTAAATTATCTTTAATAAGGTCTTTTTCTCTGTTTTGTTATTTTCTTTTATGTACAGATGCACAAAGCAGGGTCATCAGAAGCCTCTCAAATCCAAAGATGATAATAGTGAAAAACATTGCACAGTGACAGTGAATCCTTGGCATATGAGGAAAGGTTGTAAAGTCCTGAATGAATTAAGAAGATATTGTTACATTAACATACATGTAACCATGGCTCTCTAAACTTTATTTTTCACTTTATAATGAAGATACTCCCCACCCGTCAAGGTTGCTTTGTTTGATATAGGGAATATCTAAAGCCTTTTCTGCAAGTTTTTTAAATAAGTAAGAGCAGGTAATTTATCAGAAGTGTAAATGGTATAATATGCTCTGTCTAGTATGGTAGCCACCAGCCACATGTGGCTGTTGTGAATTGAGATGTTCTATAAGTGGAAAATACATAATAGATTTTCAAGACTTCATACAACAAAAATAATGTAAAATATTTATTAATAAGTTTTAAAAGTGTTAATCACACTTTTGAAGTGATAGTATATTGGATATTTGGGATAAATATAATTATTACTGGAATTAATTTCACTTGTTCCTTTTTATTTTCTAAATGGGATTACTGGAAAATTGTGACTTGCACTATGTTTCTATTGACAGTGCTGGCTTCTAACTTATTGCAAATAATATGAAAAGAAAACTTTGAATAAAAATTTTGTAATTGAGTTGTTGATTTACATCATATTAATTTCAGGTGTACAAAACTGAGGCTCAACATTTTTATAGATTATATTCCATTTAAAGTCACCATAAAATAATGGCTATATTTCCCTGTGCTGTATGATACACCCCTGTAACCTATCCATTTTATACATAGTAATTTTTACCTCTCAATCCCCTACCCCCTTCCTGCCACCCCTCTCCTCCTTCTCCCCATTGGTAACCACCAGTCTGTTCTGTGTACCTGTGAGTCTATTTCTGTTTTATTATACTCATTAATTTGTTTTATTTTTTAGATATACATATAAGTTAATACATAGAATATTTGTTTTTCTTTATCTGACTTATTTCACTTAGCATAATACACTGTAGGTCCATCCATGTTATTGCAAATGGCATTATTTTATTTTTTATGGCTGAGCAGTATTCCATTTTGTGTGTGTGTTTGCATGTGTATATATGTGTGTGTATACCACACCTTCTTTATCCAATCATCTGTCAGTGAACATTTGGGTTGTTTCAGTGTTTTGGCTATTGTAAATAGTGCTGTTGTGAACATTGGGGTGCATGTGTCTTTTTGAATTGTATTTTTCTCCAGACATATACCCATGAATGGGATTGCAGCATCACACGGAAGTCTATTTTTCATTTTTTAAGGAACCTCTATACTGTCATCCATAGTGGCTGCACCAATTTATATTCCCACCAACTAAGTAGGAGGGTTCCTTTTTCTCTTAAAAGGTCAAAAATTCTCTACATTTATATACTTTCCTTACAGTTTAGGACACAATTTGGCCAAAGCCAGACAGAATTTAATAGCAGTAAATGCAGTATTTATTTAAATGGCCATGCATTATGGATAGATATGTTAGTGATGAGTTGGTTCCCTATTTTTGTAGATGCAGAAGTTTTTCTAGCTTCACAGACATTTCAGTCTTGCAGAGAGAAAAATTTCTTTGCATTTTGCTGAACTTGTCCAGGTGGCTTTATCGAATTTGGTCCAGGCCTGCAGAGGTGAATACACATCCAAATGTGAACCATTTGAATGTCTGCAAGATTTGAAGAGTCTAGAATGTCAGATCTGGACTATAACTCTGGTAAATGACATCAGTGAGTGGACTCAAAAAAACTCCTTTTGAGTGCAAAACCTTTCATAAGCCATAAAAGGCTTTGAAATTGTGGCAAACCCAGAGACTTTTGTGGGCCACATATGGCCACAAACCCAGGAGGACAACCACAGGCCTTCTGGAGTGACAAGGGAATTCCATTTGAGGAGTCCAGCACTTACAGGAATCCAACAAGTCCCTGCCAGCTAGAGCACCCTCATTGCTACTGTGCTGTTTTGAGCAAATGTCTTTTCATCAGGTTCAAATTGGTTTGTTGTTATTTTTTTGCATAAAAAAAATCAAACAACTTCTTGTTCCCTTGGTGAAAGTGAAAGCCTAACATTTTCTGGTTTCTTTTGACAGAGAAAACGTAAGCCTATGAATCTAACCTCATCTATGATGGTCTGCAGCTGGGAGCAACCAGATGAGTGTCAGTCCCTTTGCAGCCATTGGCTGGGAGCCTGCATGTTCCCTGGAATGATATTTGAAACATGTCACACTAGCCGTGCTTTTGCTGTGGGCTGGGAGGCAAGTCAGTCAGAATCTGCATTATGGAATGTATGTTTCAGAACCAAAGTTAGGAGATCTTTTTTAATAGCCAGAGAATGTAGTCATAAATATATCTATTAATGTATTTATGCAAGAACATTAAAAAAAATTTTTTATTATAAAAATTTACCCCCAAAAATTGAAAATGAAAGAACAGTGGAATTAAAAATCATCTGTACCTTAATTATACATAAAGAATCTTAAAATCCTTCTAAACATTTTTTTTGTTCAAATGTAGACTTTTTCCCTTCCAAAAAGGAAAATTATTATTTCACTTTTTTTGCTTTTTCCTTTTATTATATATTCCATATCAATAAATATAATTCTTTTAAATCCCTTTTAATGGCTGTTTAACACTATACTGAACAGATATGTAAATAGTCCTAGGTTTCAGAAATTGAAAAAATTGTCATTACAATACCACTGCAAAGAATATTTTGGTGTTTCTATTTTTAGTTACTAATTTGGACTAAAAATTAACAAGATTGCTTTTCTTCATCTAAAACATTGGTTATTTTATGAATGAATTTTAAGTATTTTAAATAACTTTTCAGTAATTTTAACAATGAAATTATCTTTAAGGCAAAAATGTATGATGGTTTGTAAATCTATTTTTATTATATCTTCACTTTTACCAGTGTCATATGGGTGTGTGTTTGCACAAGTGCTTTAACTACCAGCAACATAAGAAAAACCTTTGTACTAAAAATGTGAAAGTAGTTAGTTTCCTTGTTTGTGTTTTCATTCTCCCAATATAGGTTTTGGATGACAAGCTTGTATTTGCAAAAGGACACACCCTTTGGGAGGTGCTTCGTACATACGCTGAGATACTGCACATAATATTGCCTCTGAAGCCCAATGATCTGAAAACCCGGTCCTCAGCCTTTGGTAATTTCAGCTGTTTTATGAAAGTCCTCCAAGTGGATCAAAGTATCATCAAGACGAAGCAAGAGTTTTTCATTGTCCTATTTGAGAAGAGCTACGTGAATGACTTTTATATTCAGGATAGAGGTATATTCTTCAATCCAGACACCAGAAGCCACATTGTAAGTCTAAACCGAGTTTAGCTGCTGTCTTGGGTGTGATTTAGAACTTGCTGTTGAATTATCAGTGATTTGGTTTGGTTGGTTTGGTTTGGTTTTTAAAAGCTGCCCATCAAAAGGAAAAAAGAGAAAGAAAAGAAATATGCCTACAGATTACTGTTAGGATAGTAAACAGTGGCTGGTTAGTTACCCTGTATAAACCACACACTCTCTTAGAATCTATTTAGGTTTACTTCATCCTTTCTCAGATCAAGTATCAAGTAAGGGACAGTGTTAAAAAAAAATTCGGGATTAACAGGCTTGTGAGCTCCGGGATCTGCAAGGCAGCTTTCCCTCCCCATGGTGTGAGTCAAATGGCAGAAATGAAATAAAGCACTTCATGCATTCTCCGGTGTTAACAGGAAAAGGCTAATCTTGACCTTGTTTCTTCCTGGGTAAAATGAAGATAATATGTCAGGAGGCGACAAGCTCATTTAGGACAGGAACCATGTTGTCTGGTTCACTGCTGAATCCCAGGCACCAGGAAGGCTGAGTTTAACGAGTGAGTGAATGAATGAACTGTAGTTCCCCAGAGTTACCATGTGGGACAGAGAGGATTAGCAGCTAAGATCATAGACTCGAGAGGGGAGGGTAGAGCTCAAGTGATGGGGTGCATGAGTATCACGCATAGGGTCCTGGGTTCAGCCCCCAACACCTCCTCTAAAATAGACAAATAACCCTAATTACCTCCCCACCCCCCACCAGAATTACCTTATTATCTCCCCACCACCAAAAAAAAAAAAAAAAAGAGAGAGAGAGAAGTGGCCAAGAGCGTAGACTCAGGCTAGAACCCCTGTGCTGGTTTCTCGCTGTCGACCATGTAAATGTCATTTAGCCTCTGTGTTTATCAACTTCCTCATCAATAAAATGGGGATAATAATAGTACCCACCTCGTAGAGTTGCTATGGGGATTAATGAATCTGTGTCAATGTTAGAACAGGCCTGGCTAATGTTAAGTACTATGCATCTGTCAGCTCTTTTCATAATTACTGACAGATGTTATTATCAACCAAAGAAGTATTAGTTCTTTGTAAGGGAAATGCATGTTAGACCATTTCATTTATCATTTTCTGTAATTCAGGCTTTTCCCTCTGAAATACCATTTTCTGTCTGTGCACTAGAAAGCCACAGGGCTTTCCAAATTTCATCTGTCTGGGTTCTTGTCATGATGGCAATACTGCAGAGTGTTGACATTTTTCAGGGACTTCGTATGAGATGACAACAGCCCTCAAATTCAGGACCACTTCTCTAACTGATAACATCTCGCATGAAATGAAGTTTTTAAAATGTAACAGCTTAAGACGCTTAATGATGCCATAAATGCAAGGACGTTATATCTAAGCTCTTTAAATATATCCTGTCATTGAAATAAAGGAAATACTATATTATAGCGCTCTATGACTTTGTTATCTTTGCTATCCATTTATCTGACTCTCTAAGACCAAAGAAAGCAAATACTGAGATTGATCATTACTACTGTGTGGTACACGTATTAGTGGATGAAGACCATACTTAAGATATTAAAATGGACACTAAACAGCTGCTTGATGCACTTGCATGAACATAACAGGGAGCTGGGTGCAGGGAGCAGACACTGAGCTTCCTGGATCAGAGACCCAGCATAGCAGTCCAGCCCAGCAGTCCACATGTTTCATATTCATGTCCCAGCAAAATTAGCAGTGAGAGTCTGAAATGAACTTTGGGGACACTTGCAAACAGCTGTCATGATTACTAATGTGGGACACCAAGATTCTACAGTGTTTAGTTGGCATCTGTGCACAACGAGTTCTTTTCCACTAAAGCCTCTTGTAATTGCTGGTCCCACATCCAGGCTGAGGAATAATCTCATATGGTGTTTGGGAGGGAGGTAAGTGGAGTCAGGACCCATGTTAAGGCTGGGTGGGTAATAATCTGGTTCTAGTACAGGAGAAAGGAAATTAGGTCAGGTGGGAAGGAGAATGACTGGATTTAAATTTTGTTTCTTGAGTAAGCTAAATATATAACATCATGTCAAGTTTCTTTGTTGTTTATATTCCATGTGCTGTCACCAAATAACTACTGAATTGTGGGGACAGAAAAGCCTGGGTTTTAGAATTGACCCTGCCCCTAACCAGCCAGAGTCCAGGTTCCTCTGGGTTTCCAAGGAGGGGGCTGGACCGTCAGGTGTCCCTCCACTGCAGCAGTTTGGGCACTTGGGTGGCCTAGTTTCTTTGCTGTGGAAGACTGGCCCGGTTGTAGGACATTAAGCATCTGCAAGGCTCTCACCAGGTACCCACGGTGGCCCCAGGACTGTAACATGCAAGCGTTCCTTTCCACCCACGTTTGCAAATGACCCTCAAGGGGTTAATATTAATCCTGGGTGAGAATTATGAAAAATTATATAGTACCTCCATCCCTCCTGGCAAGTGAGGGCCCCTTATTTACAAATGACCACGAAGTGTTAGCACCACATTTTATCAACAGAACATGTGAACATGTGGTGACAGTGATGCTCACCTGTTTGCTTCTGCTTCCCAGTGCAACTTCAGCCTCCGTCAGAGGACCTCAGCTGCCCCAGCGAACAGGGCCTTCTGTACAGGGAATGGGCTCCTCCTCGAAGCATAGACAAGAAGCAGCCCTTAGATCTCATCAGGTGAGCTGTTGTGGAGAGCACTCCAGTGGGAAGGGCTCAGGGTTGTCCTCATTGCATCTGAGTGTGACAGTCCTCCAAGAGTTTTACCAACCAGGAAGCTCACAGGAGCTCTGAGCTTTGTTGCCCCAAGTTTTTACTGCAGGCTTTATTACAAAGCCATAATTTATTGGGTCACTAGTGACATGGCTAACCCAAACCCTAAATGTAAGTCAAACCTTTCCTTAGCCCTAGCCATTGAGTCCCTTCTCCTGGTGGTCACTCACTTGTCACAAAGCTCGAAGCCCCACTCCTCTAATCACATGGTTGGTGACTCTGGCTGTCCAGTTCCCATCCTGAGTCATCTCATGAACACAAGCCATCCAAGGTTCCACCATGAATAGCAAAGAAATTCCTATCTTGGGAAATTTCAAGGCTTTAGTGGTTGCCGTCCAGGAACTGGGAACAAAGACCTACCAAATTCTTCATTAAACAAGAGTAAATGTTAGATTTCACTTAAATTATAAAATAAGAGAGAAATTCTCACTGCTTTGCTGTATCTGCTATTCAACACCGTTTCACTACACCACGTGACTGTAATGTCGCGCTCAGCATGTGTCTTCTCAGAGCACCAGTGCCGGCTGCTTCCCGGGAGCTTATGCTGTTTGGGCAAGGCTGATGGGGGGAGGGAGGCCAAGGACAACCGAGCAAACAAAAATAATCGGGCAAATAAGGAAATAATGTCAGATTGAAATGAAGGAAATAACACAGTGTTGAGATGGGAGACTTGGGGGGAAGTGAGTCAAGAAAGCTATCTTTGAGTAGGTTACATGTGAGCTGAGATGGTGATAAGGAGGTTGTACTTTGAGGATCTGGGAAAAGTCACCCCAGGAATAGAGGCAGCTTGTCCATTTGCCCCAAGGCACAAATGTGCTCTGCAGGTTTGAGAAGATACTGGAGCCAGCGCTGGTGAGAGTGATGAGATGCAAGGTTTAGAAGGGCATCAGGAGCACAGAAAGGAGTTTAGACTCTAAGTCTGATCCCGTGAGAAGCAGTCATGATAGTTTAAGCACTAAAGTAATTTTCTTTCACTCACATTTTGCAAAGATAATGTGGAGAATGAATTGCAGGGACCCAGGAAGCAGGGAGGCCGCATAGGAGGCTCTTGGAGTGGGCCGGATTAGAGAAGGTGGGAGCCAGGGAGGAATGCGTTTGGGGAGTGGAGCTGACAGGATGCATTTATGGGCTGGCTGTGGATGGTGAGGAGAAGAGTAGGGTCAAGGTAGCCCCAGGTCGGCCTGGAGCCAGGTGCCTGTTCTTTCTAATCTCAGCGCCCCATGCAGGTGCCCACCTGCTTGGGCAAACCTCTTAACCTCCCAAGTGAGGGTTTTAAAACACTGAAGTCTTTTTGTTTGTTTCACATTTTATGGAAAGATTCAAACATGTACAGAAGTAGAGAGAACAGTACAGCCTGCCTGCCTGTATCAGTCACCCAGCTACAGAATTATAAACTGAGTCACTGTTGTTGCAACTTTCATCTCCACCTCCTTCCCTCCCCCACTATGGGATCATTTTGAAGATAATCCTACACAGCTTAACCTTTCATTAGTGAAATGACAAGGTCTCTTTCAAATACAATTGGAATATTCCTTTTTTTTTTAGGGTTACAAAATAATTCCCTGATTGTCACAAAAATACACTTTTAAGTAGTTTTGGGGTTGAAATCAAGATACAGACTAGGTTCAGACATTGCAGATAGCATATCTCTCAAGTGGGTTCTAATCTATAATTTTCCTGTTTCTCATTTTCCTTGAAATTGCTGAGGGGTTTCTCTATTTCCTGTTTGGCTGATTTCATTCTCCCCTGTGGTGTTAGACTTGTTTCTCCATCCTATGTATTTACTTCAGCTAAGTGATTTGCTCCTCCCCTAAAAGCTTGATCTGATTGAGGTTCAACTTTGTGCAAGAATACTTGTTATGTGAAGTTTTGTACTCCTGTCATAAGGTACATAATGTCCAGTTGACTCTTTTTTGTGATGACAGCAGCCAATAATGATTGTCACCCGGGATCATTATTTCATAAGGGATTTTATTTCATGTGGTCATACTCTAATTTCCTCCCTCAATTATCAGCAGGATCACAGTCATGAAGAGGCACTTTCTCATTAACCCGGGTTATCCTGTAGAACACAGTTTTAAAAGAGGATATTTGTACATATGTAAATATATAAAGTTGATACATTTTTCTTTTCTTTTTAATTTTTTTTTCTAATGGAGGTACTGGAGATTGAATCTAGGACCTTATGCATGCTGAGCACACACTCTACCTCTGAGTGTACCCCATCCCCCTTGAGATTCATATTTATATGATATTTTCCTTCTGTTATCTTTGTTTTATGTTATACAGAATTTGATGGCAGGGCAATGGGTTTGATGGCTCTTTAATCATTCTTTATGGGCTTTTGGGGTTTGTGTGTGTGTGTTTGTAAAGAAAACAATTTTTCCACTATTTTAAGTATGTTTTGTTAAGGAAATTATGTTGAACTTTTCCCTGCTCCTGGTCCATATATTCCCTTTGTTGCTTCCCACTAGTGGCCCCTTGAGCTCTGTGACAAAACTAGCATATTGTTAATCCAGGTTGAAGGAGATCTGAAGAGATTTATTCAAGGAGATGAAATTTGTAGACAATGTACTGGAAAGTATTGAGAAAGTTATTCATTAAGAGAAAGTCTGGGGTTGAATTGTTAAGTGCACAGAAATCTAAGCTATGAACCACCAAGACAATTATTAACTCCAGGAAAAACAAAGTAGGGAAGAAAAAAGTAAGTCTAGCAGACAACTTGCTACAGCTGTGATCAGTCTGTACAGAGTCCTAATAATGTAAAGAAAGGATACTGAGCTGATGAAAATTATAATGTAATTGTATCAAAAGGTTGGAAGAATGAAGGTTTGGGTGTGTAGATGAGATGGGGTTTGAAAGAGAGCTTAATCCTTATTTTCCAAAATAGAAAGTTAAATAGGTGTTACATAAAGCTGAAAAAGTCAGTAGGCTGTGTTACAAGGATATTAGTCTGAGAAAGGGAGTAATTATTCCAAGAGTCAGCAGTAGGAGCTGAACGTGGTTGCTTCTGGCCAGGAAATGGGGCGGTTGTTGGGAACTGCTCCTTTTTACAATCGGTGTTCAAGAACTGTTTGACTCTTTATTGAATGTATGGTATAACTTTGATAAAAAGAAATCAAAGCTAAATTTTGAAAAATTGATGTTAAGAATTGGGGTGTTTTTGACAGAGAGAGATAACAATCAGACAAAACTACATTTCAAGGGATCCTCATTATTTCTAGCCTTTCAGCAAGGACTAGGAGGCAGACATCTGTTTAAGGTTCAAAAATTCTTTCTGACCTCCTTGCCGACATGTAACCTTTGGAAGTAATGAACTCCCCGTCACTGTAAATATCCAGGCAGAGGCTGCCTGACCAGCTGTCTAACTGTAGCAGGGTGTGTTTACCATTGGCCAGTTGGAGCAGGCAACTTCTAAAATTATTTCAGTTTTGAATTTGGCATTTTCAGGACAGATAGTTGATAAGAATGTACTACAAAAAGCTTAACAAGAAAGAGTCCAAGACATCTCAAACCCATTGCCAGGGTTTTCTCTGCCAGACACCATCCTGAGCCTGCCATCCGTGAGCCAGGCCACAAAGCCCAGTCACATGAGAATGAACACACTTTGTCCCTCCTATCTGATTTGGCATCAGGCTCAGCCCTTTTCCCCATGGAATGGTCCACGCCCAGGTCTCTGATGATGGAGCTGGTCTCACAGCAGCCCTGTGAGCACTGGTCCAGCCCAAGGGGATTCCTGTGTGAAGCTTCCCAGGACTTCAGGCTGTTCTCAGAGATAAGTCCCCCCTAGGCTAAGCCCACGGAGCTCATCTCAGCTCCAGACTGAGCCGGAAGCTTCAGAGAGAACTCAGAGCTGAGGAAATCCACAGGTTTTACCCAGCACTGCCGAGTCAGCAGTGAGCCAGTGGAGGGAAGTATCAGCGACAGCAAGACACACCTGAGCCACCGCCTCATTGTTCCACCTCATCCCTAAACCCTCTGTGTCTGCCTGTCTCTGTCTGTCTCCCTTTAAGGACCAGACTGGCACCACTTCATGCCCTGCCTCCTTTCTTCTCATCTTGTCTCCCTGGCCTGTTCGATCTACTCCAGATTAACTGAGAAACATTGAAGAGTTTTTAAAACCTAGGAACAGAAGATGTGCTAGATACAAAGAATACAGGGCAGTACCTTCCTCTGTCACATCCCTCCTGCCCTCTCCCATTCCCACAATGAGTTTTATAAATATTTTGTCAGAGAGACATTGCACTCCCAGTTGTTATCATTATCAGCCATTTCCTTATTATCTGTGGTTTACGATGCATTTACTACAAGACGTTCCCGAGATAAGGCAGGAGCAGATGACTGAGCCAGTTATTGATGTCCACTTTTGTCAAGCCTGTTAAGAATGATCTTTGGGGGGATTTGTTGAATGTGCCAGACTGTCCAGTGAGTGGTGATGATCCCCTGCATCTGCTCCGGAGTCGGCCTCGTCCCCTCCTTTGCTCTGTTCTCATTTATCTCTCTTCAGCTGGTGAACCAGTGATATGTACTTGTATGATACGTAAAATACTTCTTATTTCACGGTAGAATTTGGGGGCTGCTATGAAAACGCATATGTTTTAAGTGTGAATTGAGTCAGAGGTTTAAACTTAAAGCCCCCTTGATTTAGAATCAGAAATTAATATGATGGAGGGAGTGTATAGCTCAGTGGTAGAGTGCATGTCTAGCATGCATGAGGTCCTTGGATCAATCCCCAATGCCTCCATTTAAAAAACAAGTAAATAAACCTAATTATGCCCCCCCATAAAAGAAAAAATAAATTAACATCAGGATGAAGCTAGAGAGTGATTATGTGTGTTTTCTGAAACTACCTTCTGTCTTTCTGCAGGAAATTGTACGGAGAGAAGGTCGGAATCTACTTTGCTTGGCTGGGCTATTACACTCAGATGCTCCTCCTGGCAGCAGTCGTGTGGGTGACTTGCTTTTTGTATGGATATTTTAATCAAAATAACTGTACCTGGAGGTAACTTCTTTTTATTCCTTGTTACTGTGCTTACTTAACTTAGAATGACATTCACCAGGAGCATCCATGTTGCTGCAAATGGCCCTATATTGTCAGTTTTTATTGCCGAGTAGCATTCCATTGTATAAATATACCACTTCTTTAGCCAGTCATCCGTTGATGGACATTTAGTCTGTCTCCATGTCTTGGCTATTGTAAATAGTGCTGCTATGAACATTGGGGTGCAGGTGTCATCCTGAAGTAGGGTTCCTGCAGAATAAATGCCCAGGAGCAGGATTCCTGGGTCATATGGCAAGTCTATTCCTAGTATTTTGAGGAAACTCAATACTGTTTTCCACAGTGGCTGCACCAAACTGCATTCCCACCAGAAGTGTAGGAGGTTCCCCTTTCTCCACAGCCTCTCTAGCATTTGTCATTTGTGGATATTTGAATGATGACCATTCTGATTGGTTTGAGGTGATACCTCATTTTAGTATTGATTTGCATTTCTCTGATAATTAGTGATATTGAGTATTTTTTCATGTGCCCATTGATTATTTGTATGTCTTCCTTGGAGAATTGCTTGTTTAGGTCTTCTGCCCATTTTTGGATTGGGTTATTTGGTTGTTTCTTATTAAGTCATATGAGCTGCTTATATATTCTGGAGATCAAGCCTTTGTCAGTTTCATTTGCAAAAATGTTCTCCCATTCTGTAGGTTGTCTTTTTGTTTTACTTATGGTGTCCTTCGCTGTGCAGAAGCTTGTAAGTTTCATTAGGTCCCATTTGTTTATTCTTGCTTTTATTTCTATTGCTTGGGTAGACTGCCCTAGGGGAACATTTCTGAGATGTATGTCAGATATTTTGCCTGTATTTTCTTCTAGGAGGTTTATTGTAGCTTGTCTTATGTTTATCTTTCTGAAGAGACTGTCTTTATTCCATTGTATATTCTTGCCTCCTTTGTCGAAGATTAGTTGACCAAAAGTTTGTGGGTTCATTTATGGGCTCTCTATTCTGTTCCATTGGTCTATATGTCTGTTTTTGTACCAATACCATGCTGTCTTCATGACTGTAACTCTATTGTATTGTCCGAAGTCTGGGAGAGTTATTCCTCCAGGCTTTTTCTTTTTTTCTTCAGTAATGCCCTGGAAATTCTATGTCTTTGATGGTTCCATATAAAGTTTATTATGATTTGTTCTAGTTCTATGAAATATGTCTGGGGTAGTTTAATAGGGATTGCATTAAATCTGTAGATTGCCTTGGGCAGTGTGACCATTTTAACAATATTGATTCTTGCAATCCAAGAGCATGGAATACCTTTCCATTTTTGAAGTCTTTTTAAGTTTCTTTCACCAATGGTTTATAGTTTTCTGTGTATAATTCTCTCACCTCTGTGGTTAGATTTATTCCTAGATATTTTATTACTTTGGGTGCTATTTTAAAGGGGATTGTTTTTTATTTTCTTTTTCTGTTGATTCATCATTAGTGTAAAGAAATGCAACTGATTTTTCAACATTAATCTTATAACCTGCTACCTTGCTAAACTCTTCGATCAGCTCTAGTAGTTTTTGTGTGGACCTTTTATGGTTTTCTATACATAGTATCGTGTCATCTGCATATAGTGACACTTTTACCTCTTCTTTTCCAATTTAGACCCCTTTTACTTCTCTTACTTGCCTGATTGCTGTGGCCAGGACTTCCAAGACTATGTTGAATAGGAGTGGTGATAGTGGGCATCCTTGTCTTGTCCCACATTTTAGTGGGAAGCTTTTGAGATTTTCACCTTTGAGTGCTATGCTGGCTGTAGGTTTGTCATATATAGCTTTTATGATGTTGAGATATCTTCCCTCAATACCCACTTTGGTGACAATTTTTATCATAAATATGTGTTGAATTTTATCAAAACTTCTATGCATCTTTTGAGATGATCATGTGGTTTTTGTCTTTTCTCTTGTTGATGTGAATTATTACATTGATTGATTTGCATATGTTGAACCACACTTGTGTCCCTGAGATGAACCCCATTTGAGCATGATGTATAATCTTTTTTATGTGCTGTTGGATTCTATTTGCTAGTATTTTGGTAAGGACCTTTTTGCATCTGTGTTCATCAGTGATATTGGTCTGTAATTCTCTTCTTTGTTGGTGTCTTTGCCTGGTTTTGGTATCAGGGTGATGGTGGCTTCATAGAATGAGTTTGGGAATATTCCTTCTTTTCAATCTTCTGGAAGAGTTTGAGAAGGACTGGTATGAGTTCTTCTTTGTATGTGTGGTAGAATTCCTTGGTGAAGCTGTCCAGTCCTGGACTTTTATTTGTAGGGAGGTTTTTTATTGCTAATTTGATTTCATTCCTAGTGATCGGTTTGTTCAAGTGGTCAGTTTCTTCTTGATTCAGTCTTAGTGGACTGTATGATTCCAGAAACTTGTCCATCTCCTCTAGGATATCCATTTTTTTCCATGTAATTTTTCATGATATTCTCATATGATATTCTGTATTTCTATGTTATTTGTTGTAATTTCTCCATTTTCCTTTCTTATTTTGCAAATTTGTGCTCTCTCTTTTTTCTTCTTTGAGAGTTTGGCCAGAGGTTTGTTGATTTTATTTACTCTTTCAAAAGAATTGCTTTTGGTTTGATTGATTATTTTCTCTATTTTTTTAATCTCAATTTTAATTATTTCCTCCCTGATCTTTATTATTTCCTTCCTTCTGCTTACTTTTGGGGGTTTCTGCTCTTCTGTTTCTAGTTCTCTTAACTGGTGGGTTAGATTGTTTATTTGATATTGTTTTTCTTTTTTGAGGAAGGCCTGTATCGCCCTAAACTTTCCTCTTAGCATTGCTTTTGCTGTGTCCCATAGGTTTTGTGTGGCTGTGTTTTCATTTTCATTTGTCTCAAGGTATTCCTTAATTTCAACTTTGATTTCATGATTGACCCATTGTTTTTTTAATAGCATGTTGTTTAATCTCTATGCTTTCCTTTTTTTCTCCTTTGTTTCTCTGAAGTTGTTTTCTAGTTTTAATGGCATTGTGGTCAGTAAAGATGCTTGAGATACTTTCTATCTTAAAATTATTAAGGCTTCTTTTGTGACCAAGTACATGATCAATCCTAGAAAATGTTCCACGTGCACTTGAAAAGAATGTATATCCTATTTTGGGGGGTTATAATGCTCTGAAAATATCCACAAGATCTAATTTTTCTCTTGTATCATTTAATTTCTCTGTTGCCTTATTTATTTTCTGTGTGGAAGATCTGTCTATTGATGTTAATGTGGTGTTAAAATTTCTGACAATGACTGTATTCCCACCAATTTCCCTCTTTATCTCTGTTAGTAGTTATTTTATGAACTTAGGTGCTCATGTTGGATGCATATATATTAATGATTGTAATATCCTGATCTTGTATTGCTCCTTTAATCATTATAAAATGTCTTTATTTATCTTTCTTTATGACCCTTGTTTTAAAGTCTATTTTGTCTGAAATCAGAACTGCTACACCTGCTTTTTTGGTGTTTCCGTTTACATGGAATATCATTTTCCATCCATTCACTCTCAACCTTTATGTGTCCTTCTCCAGAAAGTGTGTCTCTTGTATAGATTTTATTGAAGGTTCTTGCTTTATTATCCAGTCTGCCACTCTGTCTTTTGACAGGAGCATTTAGTCCATTAACATTTAGAGTAATGAATGATAGATGAATGTTTATTGTTATTTTGAACTTATTTTGCAGTTGATTTGGTATTTCTTCTTTGTTCCTTTCTTCTTCCTTTTGTGGTATGGTAATTTTCCTTTGTATTATCTTGGATTGTATTTAGTTTTTGTGACTCACTTGTAAGTTTTTGGCTTGTGGTTACACTTTTTGTAAGTCTGTTAACCAATTACTGTAACTGTGTGTACTAAACAGATAGTAATGCAATCTCAAACCCATCCTACCAAGAACAAAAAATTTTAAAAAACAGAAGAAGAAAGAAAAAAATACTCTATATTTTCTTGCTTCCATCTCCCACTCAATGATTTAGATGTCTTCTTTTACAATTTCATGTTTATTCTATTGGTAATTCATGGCAGTTATCACCTTTCCAGTTATGAGTTCTCATTTCTGTAGCATCCTGCTTCTTCTCTATTTAGAGTAGACCTTTCAATATTTCTTTAAGCATGGGTTTAGTGTTGCTAAAGTCTTTTACTTTTTGCTTCTCTGTGAAATTCTTTACCTCTCCCTCTATTCTAAAGGACAGCCTTGCTTCAGAAAGTATCCTAGGCTGCATCTGTTTTTTCATTCAGGACTTTGAATATATCTTGCCACTCCCTTCTGGCCTGTAGTGTTTCTGTAGATAAATCAGCTTAGAGCCTTCTCTTGTAACTCACTCTTTGTTTTTCTCTTGCTGCCTTTAGGATCATTTCTTTATCCTTCAGTCTGGCCATCTTGATTATGATATGTCTTGGTGTGAATCTCTTTAGGCTCTTCCTGTTTTGGAACCTCTGAGCCTCCTGTACTTGGGTGTCTGATTCCTTCTTTAGGTTTGGGAAGTTTTCAGTCATGATTTCTTTAAATACCTTTTCCATCCCCTTTGTTCTTTCTTCAACTTCTAGAACCCTTATTAGGCATAGATTGGCATGCTTTATATTATCCCATAGGTTCCTTATATAGTTTTCATTGTTTTTTATTTGTTTTTCTCTCAGCTGTTCTGATTGTGCGCTTTCTGTTGTCCTGTCTTCTAGGTCAGTTATTCGTTTCTCTGCATTATCTAGCCTGCTTTGTACAGCCTTTAGGTCAGATCTCATTTCAGCCAATGAATTTACCAATTCTACTTGGCTCTTCTTTATAGCTTCTATTTTGTTTTTGACATATTTTATGTCTCTAAACACTATCTCTTTTAGTTCCTTCAGTAATTTGATCACTTCTTTTTTGAAATCTTGATCTAGTAGCCCATTATATCTATTTCATTGATTGTTCTTTCAGGGGATTTCTCTTTCTCTTTTCATGGGAATACTTCCTCCGCTTCTTCATACTGCTCATATCTCTATGGCACTGTGGCTTAAGGAGTATCAGTTATCTATTGTGGTCCTTAAAGGAGTTTATTTATTTATCTATCTAAAACCTATGCTGGAATAAAACTTAAAAATGAGAGAGAGAGAGAGAATTTTAAAAGAATGGAGGAAAAGAAGGTTTGAAAACAGTGTATAATCAATAATAAAAGAGCAAGTTGAAGCAGAATAGGAATTGAGTTGAGATGTCTTTTTAAAACCTTAATAAAAAGAAGAAAAAATTAAAACACAATATTTAAAACCTGTGAATAATCAATAACAGATCAAAACCAAGTGTATTAAAAATGAAATGAGAACTGTAAACATATAGAACTGTTTAAAAAGTAAAGATTAAAAAGGTAATAGAAAATAAAACAGGTATAAAAAGATTTAAAAAACAAAGATGTGTTCTCCTAGAGACTGAATGCTCTTAATGGTTTTATTGAGAGGTCTTTGTGTCTTCGCCCTGTTTCACGAACTCACCTTGCTCTGTTGGCCCCCTCGTCTGTGCTACTCACAGTGTCTGTCAGCAAGAAGTTCGCACCCCTCCAACACTGGGTCAGGTGCTGCTCTCCTTCGTGGTGGGTGGGTGGGTCACTCCCCGTCCAGATGCCACAGTCTGTGCTGTGCCAGTTGCTCCATAGGTGGGCTCAGCTTCAATAATAATGGGTTTATGGAGATATAATTCACATACCATAAAATGCAGCCTTTGAAAGTGTGCATTAGGGTTTTATTTACATTTCAGGGTTTTGTAGCCATCACCCCAAAAAAAGGAACCAGTACCCTTTAGTAAGTCATTCCCTAACCTTCCTTTCCCTTAGCCCCCAGCAGCCACCACTCTACTTTCTGCCTCTACTGATTTGCCTGTTCTGGGCATTTCATATAAGTAGAACCATACAGTATGCTGCCTTTTTTGATTGTCGTCTTTCATATAGTGTGACGTTGTCAAGGCTCATCAATGGTGTAGCATATATCAGTACCCAAATTTCTTTTTGTGTTCAAATAATATGCCATTGTTATAAATACACCACATTGCTTATCCATCCATCAGTTGATGATGAATAATTCTGCTGTAAATGCTCATGGACAAGTTTTTGTGTGAACACATATTTTCAGTTCTCTTGAGGATATATCAAAAAATGGAATTGCTGGGATGTATTCTACTTTTAATATTTTGAGGAATTGTTAATGTAGCTTTTAAAGTGACTGCACCATTTTATATTTCCAGTAGTAATGTATGAGTAGTCCAGTTTCTCCACATCCTCATCAACACTTTTTATTACCGGGTTTATTGATTCATATTTATATATCATATATATTTGTCATCCTAGTTGGTATGAAGTGGCATGTCATTGTGCTTTTGATTTCTGTTTCCCTAATGCCTACTGATGTTGAACATCATTTTATGTGCTTATTTCTGATTCGTATGTCTTCTTTGGAGAAACATCTATTCAAATACTTTGCCCATTTTAATTGTATTTGTCTTTGTATTGTCATGTTTTAAGTATTCTTTGTCTATTCTTGATAAAAGTCCCTTATCAGGGAAAATATTGGAAATATTTTCACCCATCCTGTGGAGTGTCTTTTTACTTTCTTGATGAAGTCCTTTGAAGCACAGAAGTTTTTAATTTTATTGAAGTCCAGTTTACTTGATTTTTTTTTCTTTTGTTGTTTGTGTTTTTGGTGTCATATATTAGAAGTATTTGTAATCCAAAGTCCTGAAGATTTTCTCATTGTTCATTTTCTAAAAGTTTTATACTTTCAGGTCTGTGATTTATTTTGAGTTAACTTTCATAAATGGTGTTAAGATAAAAGTTCAGTTTTCTTTCTTTCAGGTGTATGTGCAGGTGTCCCAGCATCATTTTTGTAAAGATTATTTTTTCCCCATTGGATTGTCATGGCAACTTGGTCAAAAATTAAATGGCTTGGTGTAAGACTGTTTATGGACTCAGTTTTTTTCTCTCAATTTATTTGTCTGTCCTTTATGCAAGTACCACACTGTATGGATTACAGTTTTGTTAGTGAGTTTTGAATTTGGAAACTTCAAAACTTTGTTCTTTTTCAAGATTGTTTTGACTATTCTGGGTATCTTGTATTTCCATATTAGTTATAGGGTCAGCTTGTTCATTTCTGCCAAAAAGCCAGAGTTGCATTGAATCTATAGGTCATTTTGAGGACAATGGCCATCCTAACAATAATAAGGCTTCTGATCCATGAACACAGAAGACCTTTCCATTTATTTTAGGTCATTTTTAACTTCTATCAGTAGTATTTTAGTTTTCTATATACAAGTTTCAGACATTTTTCTCAGTGTTCCACATAATTTTCTTAATATTCCTAGGTATTTTATTCTTTTTGATGCTATTGTAAATGAAAATATTTCCTTCATTTTATTTTTATATTATTCACTGCTGTTGTATAGAAATATAATTACTTTTTTATATATTGATTTGTGTCTTACAATTTAGGTCAGACTGGGATATTAATTCTAATAGTTTTTTTTCTTTTCTCTCTCTCTCTTTATTTTCTTTGTGGATTACTTGTGAGTTTAATATATAATATCATGTCATTTGGAATGGAAATAGCTTATTTTTTCTTTGTAATCTAGAGGCTTTATTTTCTTTGTCTGGTTGCTTTGACTAGAATCTGTAGTACAATGTTGATTTTGGGAGGATATAATTCAGTCTTTCACCATTATGTATGATCTTTGCTCCAGGTTTTCCATAAATGTTGTCTGTCAAGTTGAGGAAGTTCTCTTCTATTCCTAGTTTTTATGCATTTTTTCTATTAATATGGAGTATTACATGAATTGACTTTTGTATGTTGAACTGCCTTTGCATACCTGGATACATCCCAATTAATTGTGGTCTATTTTATATGTTACTGGATTGGATTTGCTTGTATTCTGTTGAGGATTTTTGCATTTATATTCATAAGAGATAGTCTTTAGTTTTCTTGAGATGCCTTTGTCTGGTTTTGGTATCAGTGTGATACTAGTCTCATTGAATGAATTGGGAAGTGTGCCCACCTTTTTATTTTTAGACGAGTTTGTGAAGCATTGTTTTTTTTTGTTTGTTTGTTTTCGTTTTTTCTTTAAGTAGTTGATGGAATTCACCAGCAAAGCCATAAGGGCCTAGCAATTCTTTGTGGGAATGTTTTGGATTACTATTTCCGTCACTACTTATTGTAGGATTATTTGAGTTTTCTATTTCTCCTTGAATTAGCTTCAGTCATTTATGTCCTTCTAGGGATTTATCCATTTCATCTAGATTATCTCATTTATTGGCTATATAATTACTCATGGTATTCCCTTATATTCCTTGTTATTTTTGTAAGGGCAGTAGTGACATCCTTCCTTTCATTTCTCATTGTAGTAGTTTGAATCTTCTCTTTTTTTTTTTCAGTACTAGCTAAAAAATTGTCAATTTTGTTGATCTTTTCAAAGAACCAACTTTTCTTTTTGTTGATTATCCTCTGTTGTTCATCTCTTCATTATCCCATTTATTTCTGCCTTTAGTATTTTGATTAGAATGTTTAATTCATTTACATTAATGTAATTTCTTATCAGGTTGAAGTTACATCTGCTCTCTGCTTTCTATATGTCTTTTTTTTCACATTCCTCTATTACTACACTTTATTGTACAAAGTAGGCATTTTCAAGTGTGTCATTTTAATTTGTTGTTTATTTTATTTTTTTCTTCTCTTTCTCCCCTTCCTCCTCCTCCTCCTCCTTCTCCTCCATTGCCCTGGAGATTATAATTAACATCTTGTTTTAAAGCAATCTAGTTCACATGAATGCCAACTTAATTTCAATAGTACAGAAAAACTTTGCTTTGGTATCAATCTTTTCCCTCCCCCTCCTAATGCTGTCACTGTCATACAAATTACACCTTTATGCATTTATAAACGCATCTACACAGTTTCACAAGTATTGTTTTATGCAGTTGTCTTTTACATCAAATAGAGCAAAACACTTACATGTAATACTCTACTTATACTGTTTTATTTTTTTACTCATGTAGTAGTGCTCTTTATTTTTCAGGTGAGTGTCCTTTCATTTACACCTGCTGGACTATCCTTAGTATTTCTTGTAGGGCAGACCTGCTAGCAATGGATTCTTTCAGATTTTGTTTTTGTAGGAGTGTCTTAATTTCTCCTTTAATTTTTTTAAAGAATCATTTTGCTGGCTATAAAATACTTGGTGACAGTCTTTTCCATTTATCACTTTGACGATACCATCCCAATGCTTTCTGGTCTCCATGGTTTTTGATGAGAAATCAACTGTGTTATGGAGGAGCCTTTGTATATGTTGAGCCACTGTTCTCTTTCTGCTGTCAAGATCTTTCATTCTTGTCTTTTGTCACACTGAGTCTGATGTGCCTATTTTAGATGTCTCTACGTTTATACCACGTGGAGTTTGTTGAGCTGCTGGGATGTACAAATTAATGTTTTCATCAAATTTGGGAAGTTTTCAGCCATTATTTCTTTATATATTCTTTCTACCCCTTTTTTTCTCTCCTTCCTTCTGGCGCTCCCATTATGTGTGTATTGGTATTGTTGATGGTGTCCCACCTATCTCTGACACAGTGTTCATTTTTTTTTCATTCCTTTTTCTTTCTGTTCCACAGACTGAATAATCTCAGTAGTTTTCAGTTAACTGACTTTTTCTTCAACAAGTTTATATCTACAGAGAAACCTCTTATTGAAGTTTTCATTTTAGTCATTATATTTGTATCTCTAGAATTTCTAGTTGGTTTTTAATATAAATTTTGTCTATTGATATTCTCTGTACAATGAGATGTTCACATAATTTAATTCTTTAGGCATGGTTTCTGTTAGCTTTTTGAACATATGTGTAATTGCTTATTTATGTCTTTGTCTAGTAAGTCCAGTGTCTGGGCTTCCTCAGGGAGTTTCTATTGACTACGTTTTCCCCTCTGTTATGGCCAAACATTTCTGTTTCTTTGTACATCTTCTAATTTTCTGTTGAAAACTGGACATTTAAAATATTATAATGTGGCAGATCTGAAAGCCAGATTTTCCTCATCTCCAGGGTTTATCGTTGCTTCCATTGTCATTGCTGCTGCAGCTATGTATTTAGTTACTTTCCTGAACAAATTCTGTAAAGTCTGTATTCTTTATCATGCATGGCCATGAGATCAGTGTGTGTGCAGAAAGCCTAGTTGTCATCACTGTAATAATGATTGGACAGTGATTTCTTTCAATGCCTGGAGCTAATCGTTTGAGCTGTTTCCAGGTGGCTGTGTGTCTGCATGCTGAGGGATGCCCTCAGTAGTGGCAGGCAGTCTGCAGCTCTTCTGTAGATTTTAGTTCTTGCTTATGCAGAACCTCAACTTCAGCCAGAGTTGAAGGCTTAAGATTTTCTCAGATCTTTCCTTGCCATGTGCCACACATGTGTATGGCCTTCTACAATTCTCAGAATTTTTTGGAGCTTTTTAACCCTACCTTCACCCCCAGAAAGTCTTATTACTCAATTTTGCCTTCTAAGTTTCCTAGTCAGCATCTAGTTAGCCTTTACTGGTACCACTGCCTCAGGCAGTTGTAATGTTAAATACTGACTGCTGATTGTTTTCCACAAACACTCTGGGGACAGGCTGTTTGCACAGCATGAGTTTGAGATAGGACAAATAGTGACAGCTCTCTGGGGGCGGATTTTTTGGGTAACTTCAAATCACTTATGCCCCTACTTTGATTGTGAGACTGTTGCATTTAAAGGCCACCATTTTGATGAGGATACGGGGATGGGGGTAGATCAAGTTACAATGCCACAAAACTCACTATCTTTATGGAGATTTAGCTGTTTTTTTCTCAAATAAACACTGCCCGGATTGCTGGAAGCCTTCATTTAATTTCCAGAGTTCTGCATAGGTTAATTTTGACAAATTTTGCCATTGTCATTGCTTCATAGAGGAGTAAGTTTTCCAAGATTTTTACTCAGATATTCTAGAAGTGTATCCCATTTGCATTTGTTTTTAACTGAGTTACTTGCAAGACTAACTAATTCTACAGCTCCAGCCCCATTCACATAAGAGTCCATCTGCATGGCTTCTCCTACAGGGAGCAGTGTGCAACCTGTTGCCGGTTTGTTGTTTTCCTTATTAAAGTGTAGGGGTTTTTAAAAATATGCTCATGAATAGCCCTTTGTCATTTTTACACGTTACAAAACTTCCACTAGTCTGTGGCTATTTTTTTCCCTCTCTTTTCGTTGCTTTAATGAAGTTCTCACTTTTAAGGATTTTCAGTATAGCAATATGTGGATGCTGATCACACGGGTGAGGCATTTAACTACTGTCTAAATGTCAGTCTTTGCTCTGATTCACTGTCTAGAACATCTGAACACATCTACTGAACCACGTATACCAATGGATGCTGAGAGCCCTGATTAAAAAAATGCTTTTTAAGTAAAGCAAAAAATATTAACTTTGACAGTGGAAAAGACAAATCTCAAATTTCCTAGCTGATCTTGCTTTCTGTGATCATTAGCTACATCATGTTTATAGAGCCAACAGGCATATTCAGCTACTGATTTTATTTCATCGGATTTTAGAATGCAGAACACATTTCAGGCCCACTTATAGCACCATATGTGTATCTTTAAGGTTATGTACATATGATGATGTCTTTATTATAATTACCTTATTTTATTTTAAGTACCAACTGCTGTGACCCTCATTAAGGAAACCTTGGAACTGCAGAACTGAAATATTTCATACCACCATCATCCCGTAGCATCTCTTTTGCTCTTCGATGTTCTGTGGCAGAGTATTTTTCTGCTCCCAAGAAATGATCAATGTTGAAGGGGGAAAAAAAAACCCTCCTCTAATATATATATAGTCCAAATCACACACTTATCTGAACAATGGCCACCATTTTAGTCCACACCAATCCATCTACTCATACTGACTCAGAGTCCTCAACACAGACAATCCACCACTGAAGTCAGGGTCCTCAGCACACGTTCTATCCCCTCCCCATTTCTTGTTGATTCTGACCTACTTTTGTCCAACGCGTCCTGCCAGACTCTTCCACTGCCTGACTGCAGTTTTTAATTTTTACCTTTGAGTTCCAGGCTGCGCCTAGTGATTTCCAGAGAAACACCAGACACCTGGCTCATCAGGAGGGGTGGGAAGGATTTCAGGAAGCTGTTACCATAACTCACTTGCAGATCAGTGAGTGGCTGTTGTGAGCATTCCTCCTAGATCTCTGACATGCCAGCTGCATCCACCCCAGCAAAATAAAGTAGCTCCTCCAATCACCTCTGCCTCCATTCATTTGGGTTTCTGCTTTCACTGACACTCAGATGCTGCTGATGGGCATTATATATATATATATTTTTTAATTGAAGTATAGTCAGTTACAATGTGTCAATTTCTAATGTACAGCACAATGTTCCAGTCATTCATATACACATATATATGTATGAATTCCTTTTCATATTCTTTTTCATTAAAGGTTATTACAAGGTATTAAATATAGTTCCCTGTGTTATACAGAAGAAATTTAGTTTTTCTAGCTATTTTTATATATGGTAGTTAATATTTGCAAATCTCAATCTCTGATGGGCATTTTTAAAGCCACATCTGGAACCCTTGCTGCAGAAGAGTCTGAGAAATATATTTTCAACCTCATAGCCTTTTGATTAGGAAGTTGGAATAAAGGCTGAGCTGGCTCACCTAACCTGTCTGCCTTTGTGAGTAAAGAGGTCTGGAGTTTCAAGGCCCAATTAAATGTTCCAGCCCTTCAGTAGCAAACTCTTAAAGCAACCAAAATTCTCCCATCTACCAGAGCATGACTTGTCCTTAGACACTGCTGGACATAACCACCAACGCTGTCTAAGGCATCGTCTTCATCTGGTGCACACTTTCTTTAGATGTGTAATATCCTGATTAACAGGACAAGCTGGTTTGGATTCCCAAGGTCACAGGCAGCCTTCTGCCTGACTTTGGTGTATATATGTTCATTGAAGAGTCCTCTCTCAGATCAGCTAGAGCTGCCTGGTGTGTGGTTTGCCAGAGAATGTGGGTGCAGTGCTCCCCACCAGAGTCCTACCAGTTGTTTTATTGCAGGAAGAGAGAGAGCAAAAGAGACAGAACCGGAAGTTCTTGTCCAGCCACAAACACAGTCACCCCCGCCCAGGGCTCTTGCTCTGGGACACAAAGAAGTACAGGTAAGCAGTGATGTGCCCCAGTGTACTCCAAAACATGGTGTGGTTGTACTGGGATATTTGTGTCTTTCATGGACCCTGCAAAGTTCTCGGCTTTGTGAAATGGGAAACAAAAGAACCCCCACCCATGCCTGTAGCTCCCAGGGTTTCTACCCTTATGGGTTTTGAGGATTTGCTGGCAACTCATTCTTTTTCACCAGGTCATTTCTCTGTTACACTGCAGTCCTGTGACTTCCTTATCTGAACTACTTCTTAAGTTTGGGATTTAGTGAAAGATGCCATTTTACCCTGTAATTTCATGCTCAGGGAGGAGGAGGAAGACAGCACAGATCAGAATTGCTGTTTTGCTTTTTTGTTGTTGTTGTTTTCATAAGCCGTCTCCTGTTGTCAAATAGACACTGAGCAAATGAATGACTGTTACACTCCCATTTGAAGGATGAGGAAAATGACACTCAGGGAGAGGAGGCAAATTTCTTGAGGTTCCAAAGACAAAAAGGGATGAGCACAGAATAAGATCCCTGCAAATTTCTTGGCTGTCATCAGCCTTTACGTCAGTGACAGAGTGCCATGTGTAGTAGTAAAGTTGTAGCGTGCTTTTAGAAGGGTGCAGATGTTCTTGTTTTTGTTGATATAATCACACTGTTTTCTCTGGGACTCTGAAAAAGAAAAATGGGTTAGAAAATGTTGGTTTCTCATCCTTGGTCCTTCCTCACCTTCACAGATAAGGACCCTTCTCTCTGTAGCTGGAATAAGACAGCCCCAGCCTTCCCATCTCATGAGATCAGTACTCATTATTTCCATCCATTTCATCCCTGCCCACCTGTAGGTGATAAAGCACAGCATGATTTTCATGTCCTGCTTCACTGATTCTTGTGAAATTAGGTGTTTGAAGATAGAAACTCATGAAAGGAAGCTGCTTTTTTTTTTATATAAAGTGCAGCTGTTTTCTTAACAGAGAAGGAAATTGAGGATTTTCTTCATTGAAAATCGATAGAGATTTCAAGAGCATCTGTATTTCCGATGCGTAGATTAAAATGACAAAATTTAGAGGGATTACAGAAACACAAGGAAGATACCAGAAGTGTCTTTAAAGAGCTTTTGTAAGACTGGGCTTGTAAAGAGACTGTTAGTTGACAGAGACCCTCTTCTCACCCATAGTCCCTCTCCTTAGGTTGGAAAGGGCCAGCATTTCCCCTGTGTGCAGTCCTGGTGCTTCAAGTGAGTTGTGGCGTAGGGCGGTGCACATGGTGCTGCCTTCAGTTTGTCCATCCTAAGTAACCCCTGGCAGTCAAAGGGCGAGTGTGTTGCAATGACATGAACCATCCGCCATGCTCTCCAGGGTGTGTGCTCACCTCAGCTCATCCCAGCTCAGGTGATGGCAGAGCAGAGAGTGGTGGCAAGAGGTCAGCCATGAGTAGCAGGGAGCAACTGGAGTCAGCTGGGACCCAAGTGGCTAGGAGTTCCAGGTGGAATTCCCAGGACTTCCCACAGCTCATTCATTCAGCTAATACTTCTCCAGCACCTGTGATGTGCTGGTGCTTCCGTTGTGAACAGAACCAAATCCCTGTCCTCATGAAGGTGACGTTCTAGTGGGCATGAGAAGTGATACATGCAGAAGCAGATCCAGATCAGGACACATGAGTGCTGTCTAATTTGGAGTGCACAAGGTGAGATCTTTGGGAAGGAATGTATGATACAGGAAAATGTGGGGGAGAGGATGGCCTTATCCCAGGTCTTATTTGGGTCCCTGTGATGCACCTCACGTAGTGTGGGTCCTTGGTTTGCACAGGAACGAATTCAAGAGAGAGCCACAGTTCAGTAAAGGTAGATTTATTCAAAGAGATATATACTACATAGACAGAGTGGGCTGTTTCAGAAGGCAAGAGAAAGGCCATGAGGCGTGGGGTTTCGGTGCTCCAGTTTAAAGTAAAGGTAGATACACACTCCACAGACAGATTGTGGGCTGTCTCCCTCAGCAGAGAGAGCAGCCACGAGGTGTGGGGTTGTTAGTTTTTATGCACTCAGTATCTTCATATGCTAATAAGTGGGAGGAATATTCCAACCGTTTTGGGGAAGGTGTTGGGATTCCCAGAAATTGGGCCACCACTCACCCTTTGACATTTAATGGTCAGTCTTGAACCAGTCCTGGCGCCTGTGGGAGTGCCATTTAGCATCCTGCTGTATTTTGGTGAGTGTGTATTGAAGCTCAAGATCTACTGGGAGTTGTCTTTTCCACCATCTTGCTGCTAATGGCTGTGCCATTCTTTTAATGGCTGTGCCCGGCCCCCTTCCCTCCTGTCTCATGAAGGAGCTCTGGACTTATTGCAGAATTGCAGAGCAGGGGACAGAGTGGAAAGAACTTCATAAGTGGAAGGTGGAAGTCAGTGTTGGCAGTAGAATTCTCAAGTCAATTATAAAGTAAGGGTCTTCTTTTTGCTGGGGGTACATGGTGTCATATTAGGGAACTGTGAGCCTTGGGTAATTCAGTGAGTGGGTGGCTCACTGTGTATACTGTGTTGCTTCTTAGGCAGCCTGAAGATAGTTGGCTTAAAGGTGACTCATTCACTCAAGCAGAGGTCTCTTTGGGGATTTTCTGCATGTGAGGCTAACATGGGTCACATGGGGGGCAGGTCCGGCCAGTCACAGCTTGGTCCACAGTCACCTAGTGCCCTCAAGGCTTTCATCCCATGGATACATCACCTCCCCCTGGATAGGGACAAGGGCACAAGTGGTGGGGCAGCTTCTCAGTGGTGGCGGCATTGCTCTCCAGACCCAACACTCAACAGCATGGACCCCTGGTTTTGGCCACAGTCTTGGATGTAGATGAGGCTGTTGGGTAGCTGAGCTCATGAGACGTGGGTGCCATGCTTCCATTCTCACCAAGAGCTCTACTTTTGAAGGTTCTAGTCAGACAGCCACAAATACTCCCTAGCCCATAAACAAAGAACAGTCTCTTTCACTCGGGGAAGGGCACACAGAAGGAGAATGGATCATCCCGAGAGCAGGAGAGGCCAAATCAATCCTGCCATCAGGGATCTGACAGACGAGCCAGCTCAGGTCCTCTTACTAGTTGTTTACTTGGAGGATCTGGGGTATTTGGGTGACCTGCAAGTGTCAGGAAATAGTACACGAGGGCCTTGTAGATTTTCTGGTCTGGTGTTATCTCACCCCATTGTAGCTGTAGTGCAAGGAAACAAAACTTGGTGGACAACAGACCATGGCCTCTGCTCCCTGGTGGAGCCAGGAGATTACAGTGATAAGTACGACTGTGGGGGCATCATTTCTATGTTGAGAGGCCAGATGGCCTTTCATATCTCTCATGCTGGATGTCTAAGTTGCAGAGGGAAACTAGATTCCATCTAGCTCTCCAGCCAAGGAGGAGACCAGAAGAGGCCTCCCCCGCCAACTGTGAGCTCTTTGCCTCCATTGACAGCAGCATCTATAGCAAAAAGCTGGGCTGCCACCTGCGTTTCCGTGTAAACATCTGAGTAGCCGCAGCAATGGCCTCGTGAGGGTTGGTGTGCCCAAGGAAACGGTGTGTGGGACGGAGGGAGGAGTGCCGGGATCAGACACCGGGTGGGCAGGCAGGCAGTGACAACATCTGTGCAGCGCAGGCGCCATGGAACTGAGCCAAAGGGAGGCGGGTTTTGGAGCAGGGAGCCTGGGCAATGCCGTGTTGTTCGTAAGAAGATCCTGGGCTCTGGATCCACGAAGTCATTGGCTTGATTCCTGACCCTAACCCTCATCTTGGGCAAATGTTTGAAGCTTTCTGTGCCTCTGTTTCTTGGTGCCACAAATGGGGACAATAGTAGCAATTACCTCTGAGAGTCAGGAGGGCCTTTATAGATGTCATTTCATTATGCTCACAGCAGCCCACGAGCACGGTTCTATGTCCCCCAGTTTACATGTGGCAGATGGGTAACCTTTTAATCAGTAATCACGCAGCTAAGAATGGTCATAATCAGCGTTTGAATTTGATCCCTGTGTACAGATTATTTCTATTCTCACCCAGTATTACTGGAAAACTAGTAAACTCAGAAGAAACACTGCTGGGAAGTGGGTGCTTGAAACATGTTTTTCGTCTTCGCCATTGGGGAGTGTTGAATTCACATTCCTCACAGCCCGTCCGAGGCTCCCTGCGTCTCCAGCTGCCCCTGGTGGGGTCTGCAGGGCTCTGGGCAGCTTCTCCTTGATCTCTACCCCAAGGCTTTCTGCTCTCTACAGGTTGATTCTCAACCCTGACTGCTCAGTAGAGCTAATGTCTAAAAACAAAAAAAGGTGGGGAGGGTACGGCTCAGTGGTAGAGCAAGTGCTTAGCATGCAAGAGGTCCTGGGTTCAATTCCCAGTATCTCCATTAAAATAAATAAAGTTAACTCCCCCCCCAAAAAGGAAAGAAGTATTTAAAAAACAATAAACAGTACAAAGGCCCCACTCCAGGCTGGCACGCACTATATTTTAAAGGTTCCCAGATGTTTCCCATGTGCAGGAAGGTGAAAGCTACCCTTCTACACCTCTTCTCGTGAGCTTGTCCACTCACACCCATTAGCCTCTTGAAACAGGAAAACTACTTGGCTCAGCCTAGAACTTTCTCCCGATTTCTAGACTTTTATTTGCCTACTGGAAATCTCTCCTGGAGCCCACAGGCACCCAGCCAGAACTGAATCAGTTGTCTCCTCTCACGACTTGCTTCTCTTCCTCCCCTTCTTATTTCAGGGAATGGCACTATAATTTAGGACACTGCCAAAGCTAGAAAGCTGGCTGGCATCTTTGACCTCTTCCTGCCCTTCCATCACACCTGTGGATAATTCGTCCACCTGCTGAAATGTTTCTTCTCTCTCCTCCTGGCTGGACCTCAGCAGGCCTTCACATGAACCTGCCAATAGGTCTCCCTGCCACTATCTTGTCGCTTTCTAGATCACTTTGCATGTCTCCTGTACGTTGGAGGCACACAGAGTCCTTTGTGATGTGCACCTGTGATCTCTCCACCTGGTTGCCTCACCTGCCTTCCACACCCTGTGCTCACTTCTAGACTATTTGCAGTTCCTGGACGGGACCTGGCTCTCTTTGGCCTCCCTCCTTTGCATGTGCAGCTCCCTAGGGAGAAATGGCCTTAACATTATACCTTCACCTGATCACTTCTAGGGCATCTCAGAACTCACCACAGTGGTTCCCTCCACTGGGAGACCCTTGGCTACAGTTCTGGCTCTCCGCACTGAGCACCCTCTGCTGACTGTTATCCAAGCCCTCTTAACACGCCTCCTCAGCCATCATTTCACGATGAGTCCTGTGCACCTAGGAGCTCCCGGAAGCAGGGACTGTGTCTTTTTTCTCTTTATTCTCAGAGCATGGTAGAGACTCAGGTATAATGGTGAAGGGAACAGTGATTATTCTGGAATTTCTCTAGAGTTCGGGCCTAGGGGTAACAGTCTGGTTGGAAGAAGGGCTTAGGGGATTTACCCTGAAGCCACATTTTCAATTAACATTTCATGTTGTTTTTGTCTACTATTTGAAGTTACGAGTCTTAAAACAGAATGACGATTTCTAAAAATTACTTTACCGAAGATTGAGGAAAATGGCAATTTTCCATATTTAAGAATATTATTTTAATTTTGTGTGACTGGGGTGGTGGAAAATGGAAATGCAGGGGCTACTAAAGCATTCTCATCCCCTTCCCCACCCTCAGGTCCTTCGGGCAGAAGAGACAGAAGGATGGGAGGAGAAGACTTGGAGTGTGGACCGTGCACTGCTTTTAAATTATGACAGTTACTTGTGCTTTTTTTTAACTTTCTTTTTTAATGGAGGTACTGGGTCTTGAACCCAGGATCTTGTACATGCTAAGCACGTGCTCTACCACTGAGCTATACCCACCCATCCCCCCGATATTTGTGTTATTAGTAGGCATAATGGGCTGGTAGCAGGTACTTTAGCATCAGACACAGTAAACTGCCTCTGACCATCACGTTAATACCTTTCCCCTGAGCTAGAGAGCTACATAGTCTGTTTTCAGAAGTTCAATAAATTATCTACATTCTCTTTTTTCTTAAAAAAAGACATTAACTCATGTTTCTCTTTAGTATCGCCTATAAATAAAATGTGATTTTATTAATCATTTACCAAAGTGTTAAGTGTAATAAATATTAAGTACAGATTTCTGAAGCATCAGTCATGACTGAAGATCCACATTCTGCTGTTCTCTTTCTCTGTTAGTCACCTTACTTCTGGAGTTCTGAAAGCAGCACCAGGCAGAACTTGGGTAAGAATGGGACACGGTTGAGCAGGAAGAACAAGTCCGGCCTGAATAGGAGGCGTGGTGTCCCCACGTGGAGATAGATGAGATTATCTAGGAAATGCTGGCGCTGTTTAGATACACTTTAGTCTGTTTATGTCTGGACTTGCCAGCCTTGGCTGCATGTAGGAATCACCAGGGGACCTCAAGAAAGTTGGTGCCTGGATTCCATCACTGCAAACTCTGATGGTACTTAGTGGCCTGGGGTGCATTCTGGCATAGGGAAATTTTAAAGCTCCTCTGGTTATTCTAATGTGCAGCCAAGGTGAAGGAGCACTGCCTGGAATGGTGGACACAGAAGAGAAGTGTGCTCCTTCCTTCATAATAACAGTAAAAAGGGGGAAATGAAAAAGACTGGTATAAATGTATAAGAAAAGAGGCATTGATTTTTATCCTGTCAAAACACCAATAAAAAAAGGCAAAATAAAAATTATCCGCTATGACATGGCTGTAGAAGGAAAGACACATTGGTTTTTATAGTTGACTCCCAGTTTTTCACATGTGCCTTCATTATTGTGGCCTCCTTTTCATCATAGATTAGGTGCCCCTTTGTCTTGAACTAAGTCCCAGTCACTGTTCCCCCTTCCGTTTGGGAGGGATGTGCACAAAGCAGCGTGGCTCTCATCCTAAAGTGAGAGAAAGGGTAGAAGAAGAAGGGAAACCTTTGTTGAGGTGCCATCAGTGTTTGAGCAGTGTTTGATCTAGGCATTTTATATAATTGGAAATGTAAATTTATTGCTGCCACTCCTGCTGCAAAATTAAAAAAAATAAAACTATATATCTTTGTATCAACATTCCAGAGCTATGGAAACATGATTTTTTGACTCATCTGTATTATTGCTTCTTTCCATCAGCTAAGATAATTTAGAGCTGATGGTACTTGCAGTCAGCAGCAGCAGGACAGTAGGCTGTGAGAATGAATAACACTTGGAAAGAAAATGCTTTTACTAGGAGCATCTGAAAATGTCTCCAACTATAGATTTAATAAATTGAATCACAGATCTACAGAATGTTGGCACTGAAAAGGTCTGGAGGGAGCAGGTCAATCTCCTCTTTTTATAAATGAAAAAAAATGAGGTTCAGCTACCAATAGAAAGTGACATTTTTCTTTTACAATGTAATAAGCTTCTAATAATCCCCATTATGAATAGTTCCCATTGTTTACAACTGAAGATGGGGGTAAAAGCATATGTTGGTGAAAGATTGTACATTCAGAGATGAAAGCTGAAACTTAGACAAAATTAGATGTTCATAATGCTTTTGAGTCCTGAAAAACAAAAACGTATCATATTGGCAGCATAGAAAAAATACTGAAGAAAAGTTTTTTGGTCATTTAAACTGCCAATTTTAAATTTAAAATTGCCAACTAATAAGTTTAAATTTTCATTGGAACATGCTTGTTGAAAAAGTGAAGATGAAGACTCATTTCACTTTATCGTTCTTCCTTATTTAAAAAATTGTTTATTTTTTTTAGTTATTTAATTGAAGCATTTTACTTTAATTGTGAATGCATGGTCCATTGTTTAGAGAGGCCAGCGTTGTGGTAGTGAGACCTTGGGAATGAAATTGCCTAAATTCATATTTGAACACAACAGCTTGCTTCCTGAGTGATCTGGGTCAGCTTAACTTCTCTGTGCCATAGTTTCCTATAAAATAAGAAGAAGAGAGTTGCTTCCTCATGACTGTGGTAAGGACAGGTCGAATTAATGTACAGAATCTACTTGGAAGACTTCTTGGCACAGAGGAAGGGCCATGTACTTAGTTACAGCTATTATTATACTATATCTGCTTTTATAATCCAGGTAAATCTTGAGTCTTACTGATTTCATCTCTAAAAAAATCTAAATATAACCTCTAAAATGGAAACTCTAAAACTTCATAGATGTAGCTAATTAACACATAAAGCTCAAACAAGAAACACACTGTGGAGACCAGTTAGCTGCAGACACCTGTGAAACTTCCTGTCCTGCACGGACTCTAAGCTGTCACTACTGTCACTTCTGAAATCAAAGGCAAGCTATGTAATAGAGCTTTAAAGCTTGGCCTCGTCAGGTACCCAGACCCCTAAGCTCAGACCATGGCAGGGAAACAGTTTACTGTTCACATGTGCATTTTCAGAAAATAGTATTAAAATGAACACTGTATGTATTTTGTTGTGTGTTTTACATCGATAACAGAAAAGAAAAGAAAAAAAAAATAAAAGGAAAACAAAAACCCATGGAGTTACAAATAAGGAGGCTATGTCTGAAAATTATTATTTATTTTTTAAATTATGTTTAGGATTTAGTGACCAGTTAGGAGAAAAAACATTTCATTGGTGTAATCCCTTGATTGACTAAACTTGTTTTTTTAATTAGGAAGAAGAACGTGTTCCATTTACCACATGGGGAAAGTGTATACATATAACCCTTTGTGCAAGTGCTCTTTTCCTGGGTAAGAACCTGCCACAGACTTTTTAAAATCTAATGTGAAATGCTGAGAAAACTGAAAATCAAGCTGGGAACTATGTAGTCTCATAGAGAAAACTTTTTCCAGAGAACATCTGAGCCAATGCAGGGTGCCACTCTGGAGGTTCCACAGTCTCTTCTGCACACAGGGCTTCCCCCAATTCTTTTCACCTCATTTGTTCAAATCAGATGAGTGGTTAAGGATTCTCCAGTGTCTGATTAAGAGACCAGATGGAGGCATTAGAAATTCTGAAATTTTCCAAGAATAACAACCAAGGTAAAATGTCTAAGAATAGCCTAACAAAACGATAGTAGGAACTATCAAAAAAATAAAAATAAAAACTACTGAAAGATATAAAAGTTGCTTTAATCACATGATTCTAGATTAGAAGATCATATCTCCAGAATATCAGAAGTTATAAAATTGATTTTGGGTTTATTGTGAATAAAATCATATTAGTAATATAATAATTAATAAGATAATGAGAGTTTTACTAGTTCAAGAATAGCCAGATTAGAAAATAGGACAGGAAGTCCAGATATGGGCTCTGATATCAATAATAATTTAATGTAAGAGATGGAAGGAATTACAAATCAGGGAGATAAATAAAGGATATTCAGCAAATGGAACACTTGTTAGCTACTTAGGGGGAAAAGAAAAGATTGAAATCATACAGTGAACCATATATTGTGATAAATTCCAGAAACATTTAAAAAAGTAACACAATTAGAAAAAAACTAGAAATAAATATGGATGAATATACAACCTCTAGATGAACAGTAAATTTCAGAGGAAATATAAAAAGATTTTCATGCATCAGAAGCATACTAATTTTAAACAAAACACCAGAGGATGTTATTTGTTTACAAATACGACAAGGGGCTATTTCCTTCAATACATAGAGAGTTCAGATCACTTCAAAGGTAACATCAAAAAATCTCAGGAGCGTAGAAGGCAGAGAAGATGAACACACATTCACAAAGGAAAAAATAGATGTCACACTCCAATGGAAAATCAGTCAGTGCACATCAAAATGAAATAGTTTTCCACCTCTCAAGTGACACAGCTCTCTTTATGAGAATGAAGTGCCAGTGATCACCAATCCCACGAATAGGTTCCTGGATATTTTTTGTGAAGTATGGTTGATTTATAATGCTGTGTTAATTTCTGGTGTACTCCTCAAGCCTTCTTAGAAAGCAGTCTGGCAGTTCATATCAAGAGTCAAAAATATTCATATGATTTAATCCACTAATTCAGCTTTGAAAAACTTTTAGTCAGGAAGTATTTCAAAATGGCAGGGAAAAGTCAGTATGGATGCAAGCCACAGACATACTTTTATATGAATATATATATAAAATCTCAGCCAAAATATTCTTCCAACCCTTCACAAAGTAAAATAGTATGCAGCCATGAAAAAGTGTGTCCATGAAAATATTTTATGACATGTCAAATTGTTATGCTTATGATAGGCTTGAGAATAAAATTAATATATAAAATGATTTGTAGTATACAAACAGTGCACCGTTCTGAAGGAATTATGTCTATAGGTAGAAGCATTTTTCTTATTTTATTTTTTATTCATTTTCAGAGTTGGAGTCTTTTGATTGTAGGTGACAAAATCAATCTCCAATGTGTTTAAACAACAACCAAAATATGGGGATGCATGGGATTTATTGGTTCTTGTAAATGAAAACCTCATGTCTGAGGTCTGGCTTCAGTCAAGGAGAGATACTGTAACCCAGATGATGTCAAGGGCTGGCTTTGTCCTGTCTTCATTCTGTGTCCAAGGATGTCTCAGCATGGTGCTTCTAGGCACTCAGCATCCCAGATCATCCATCCAAGCCAAGAGAGGTCTCTTTTGGCAGCTTCCTCTCTTGATAGAGGAAGCTTATCATTTACATGGGCACCAGAACGTATCTCATCACATAATAGTGGCTCTTCCTGGGTTATTTGCCAATTCTCAAATCATGTGCGAGGCCAGTACAATGAGGGGTATTATTTGTCTTAAACCAACTGAGATATACCTCTGGTGTTTCAGAAAGAGTGGGTCAATTGAGCTTAAATCACAGGAATAAAAACAGAAGGGAGGTTATTTATCCTAAAGCAAATTCTGGGTCCTCTTCTAAGACTGGGTACAGATCCAGGACAGCAGTTCTGTCCACTACTGAGTACTTTCAAATTTTCTTTAATGAGCAAATATTAAAGTTATGATCAGAAAAGATGATAAATAAGAAGAAACTTGAGGAAGGAGAATGGAAAGCTTTCCTGTTTCATAAAAAATATTGAACCCTTTAAGTGCTTGGAAGAAAAATGGAAATGTGCCAAGTTTGTAAAAGTTCTGAAATGAATAAGAATTGATTTCACAGACCATGTAGGAGACAGTGCTATACAGTTAGTGTGTCTTTGGGCTCTTTGAGTATTTCAATTCTTTCACTTAATAGTTGCTTCATTTGGGGCAAATTGCATCATCTCCACGTGGCTCTATTTCCTCATCTGTAAAAGAGATATGATATTACCTTCCCCACAGGGTGATTGTGAGGATTCAGAAAAATAGATGTGTGCTGAAGCAATAGTAAGCATTTAAGGAATCTTAACTATTATGATTACTTAATACATAATTAAAAATTATTATGCAGACTTTTAAAAAATGCATACTATTTAAATGGCCTATATGTGCTGTACAAGAGAGGAAGGCTTAATATACCTTCTATAATACATTTTTCTCAGCCTTAACTAATTTTCACATTTAATCACACACACATCAAAAAGTTATTCCTTTCACAAACATGAAGCCATAACTGTGAAGAAAAGGATGATGAAAGAGTGTAGAGGAGGAAATAAAATGCTTTCTCTACAAACTGATGGCTTAAAAACTAAGAAAAACAAGAAAAACACCTTTTTAAGACTTTGGTCATCATATTCATAGCTAATACTTAGGTAGAGATTTTCACATGCCTGTGGTTAATGTTCTAATTGTTTTCACAATTAGCAAATCATTGACTCATCACAATAGTCCTATAAATTGCTATTATTATCCCCCCATTATATGGGTGAGGAGATTGAAGCCCCTAGAGGTTAAGAAATTTGCACAAGGCCCCACAGCTAGCATCGGAGCTGGGATCCAGATGCAGGAGTGTGGCTCCAGGAGGGGCTTGTAAACACTCCCTCTGCTCTCCCCTGCAGGTGCAAGCCAGCCTCCCGCAGTTACTGTAAATAACATGATGTGGTTCACTTAGTCTTGAAATTCACATTCTTTGTAGCTTTCTCTCTGGGGCAGCCATCAGGAGCAACCAGGGACACTGAGTACATGCTTCTGGACTATGATCAAGAAGGTAGATGGAAGGAATACAGTTTAAAAATGGGATCTTTAATGTGCATTCTTTGGTGGCCAGAAAAATCCTGCCTAGTGAGCAACTGAAACCCTATCAGCCATGTGAAAATTATGCTTCAGACACCCCCATTGCCCTTGGGTCCACACAGTCAGAACTACAATGGATTAGGGACATGAATCTTGTGCAAATGCAGGGAGTATGAATACCTGCCATTTTAAGATCTCAAGGAGTATGAAAAGCATGTGAAGCTTTCATCAGCAGAGACCTGCTGTCACTTCCACTATTTCCCTCAGGGCATGTCCACAGCTTCACTGGTCCTATTCAGAATGAAGACGACAGCTAGCACCTGCTGGCCCCTGAATCAGTGATAGGTTCTCCCTTGAAAGGAAGCATGTCCCCTTCATGGGTTACAACTAGTTCATAACCTAAGTAATTCTATAGATGTAGAAGGGATACTTTCATTGGTTCTGCTATCACAGACTTGTCTCCAAAAGAACATGCCACCAGTTACTCCATTTTCACCCATTTAAAGATATACTTAACAGGCTTCCTTCTTTACTGCAGTTTTAGGTTTACAGAAAAATTCACAGAAAGTGGAGTTCCCATATATTCCCTATGCCCTGCACACAGCTGCTCCTGCTGTCAGCATGTTACATTAGTGGATGCACTCATTCTTTTTGACATCCTTCATTCCTCCTCCCCTAAAGTTTAACATGCCTGATATTCACGTCTCTTGTGGCATTTATGTGCGATTTACATCACTTCTCACGTTAATGTGAGGTTTACAGCACATGCATGTTGTCTGTTAAAGCGTGGGTTGGGGGCAAGTATTCTGTGTAAAAATACGATCATTAGTGAGTCTCATGCTGCTGGGTTTTTGGGTTGTCAGGTCCTGTTGACCATTGCTTCAGTTATTGGGATCATTGTCTACGGACTTTCAGTGTTCATTGTATTTTCTGCAAAACTTCCCAAGAACCTGAATGGAAGAGGCCCAATCCAGAAGTACCTGACTGTGCAGGTAGGCCACGCCCATCACTGCCTCCCTCATCAGTTTTATCATCATCGTGACCCTGAACGCCATATATGAGAAAGTGGCAATCATGATGACTGAGTCTGGTAAGCTCCTCCTGCAGCTGAGGTCATTTCTACACCAGTTTTAGAACCAGGTCAAAACAGAGACTGTATCTTTTAGGCACTTCAATTCCAGTACATTACAGTCTTTAGAAAACTTCAAGTGTAAACATATTTTCTCTAGCCTATGTGAGAAGTGAATTAGCTCCAGCTTTGGATTAGTAAAAGGGACAAAGGAAGCTTTAGAATGTCCAAGCTCTGTGTAAACAGGTCAGTGCTTAATAATAATTTCAATTACGTTAGATCATGTACCCTATTGTTGAAAGTAAATAGTCTCTGTATTGCAAATAAGTGAAAGAGGGTCGTGGTTCCAGTGGCATATTTGCTTGTGCATTACGGAGAGGACAAGTAATCAGTGTTATGTGTCTTCCCCCCATGCTGTTCCTGTTAGTGTAGCTCCATTCTCATCAGCTGTGGCTACTTTAATAAATGTTCCTTCTCTCTGGCTTATATCCCAGCCAGCGGCTTAGCGGCCCAAGTTAAATGCTTCCCACACGCTGCATGTGGCTGGGTCGTTCTCCCAGTGGTCTGCTCAGTGGTCATCCTCTGAAAACACTAAGACCAATTCAAATTCTGAATTAGGAGGATGACCCGTTTTATGTTCCCCAAATGCTTCTAGCAAGTTGCCCCGTTTTTTGTTTTTTTTCTTCAGTAGTCCTAACTTACTGCCGTTCAGGGAGACAAGAGAATATCATTTAGCAGGATGTTTAGAAGTAGCTTTCTGTCAACTTACACCTGACAGAGGACAGTTCTTGCCCATTGGATACTGTTGTGCTTATAAATTTTAAGGAACAGCCGCCTTTTTTTTTTTTTTTTTTGCCTTGTGGGAATTTGCATTCATAGTGGGAGAAACTCTTACCACAGTGTGTACACTTGGAATTAACATAGTAGCTATGTTAAGGAACTCAAAACAACTTAAATGAAAACACTGTGAATTGTGTATATATATACACATATATATACATATTTGGCGTGTTAACTCATGTGTCTGTGGCTTTGATTAGGGTCTCAAAGCCGTTCACAGTTTTACAGACTTAACTTTTCTTTATTCTAGCTGCAGAGCTCCCAAGGACCAGACTGAATATGAGAACAACCTAGCCATGAAGGTGTTTTCTTCCAGTTTGTCAACTACTACTCCTCGTTTTTCTACATCACATTCTTTAAGGGCAGATTTGTGACTTATCTGGGTGATCTGGTGTATTGGCTGTGAAAATACAGAAATGAAGACGTGTGAATACAGCTTTGTGTTCTGACAGTCTAACCTGTTTCAGGTTTTCTTAGTTGCCCAATGAAGAGTGTCTTTACTCTCTGTTCCTTTGATTTTTTTAGGCATAAAATAATGACTTCATTTCATGTTAGAGCTATATAAAATTTAAATGAGATTTTCTTTCTAATATTCCAGTGTGACCCAGCTGGCTCTCTCCTTGAACTGATGACACAGCTGACAATAATCATTGGAGGACAGTCAATCTGGAATAACATACAAGAGGTGTTACTTCCGTGAGTACTAAGTCATGTGATCTTGGGGTGAGAACGGCCCACCCATCCATGTCATTTTCCTGCGTGCCCATCTCTAGAACAGGGGAGACTCTCTGCTTATTAAAGCTCTCCAGATAAGATGATCCAGCCAACAGTGTAAACGTCCCTGCTGTTTAATAATTATGCTTAAATACCTTCCTTTTTATGTTTAACTTAAATCCTCAAGTGCTATAGTTTCTGCTTATTAGCCCATCACTGGGGACTGACTGATCAGAGCCCTTTGAGAGATGGCCCTTTTTGGGGCCGTGAACTAAGTTTTCCCACAACTTCCTGCAACTTTCCTCTCATTTTATACATGCATTTAAAAATCCATAACAGGAATTTGTTGAGTGCCTAGTATGTGCTAGTCACAGTATTAAATGTTGTACATATATGTGTGTGTGCGTGTGCGTGTGTGCATAGAATTTAATCACCCAAACAATCCTTATTCTTATCTTCCTTTTGCAAATGAAGATCCTGTGGCTTAAAGAGGGTAAATGATTTGCCCAAGCTCTCATTGCCAATAAGAGACCACTGTGGGACTCAGATGTAAGACCCTATCTCACGGAATCCATGTTCTTCTAAGAACAGAGACTCTCTTGGGTTCCTAAGGCACAGGGTTACATAATGTTTTAAGAGACATTTGTCTAAAATAATAACTACAGAGGTTTTGACTTACTGTTCTCTTCCTAAAAATGAGAAAAGCAGATGTTAGCAAAGGTCACACTGTCCTTCTGATTTTCACATAAGCCCTCTCCTATATCAAAGTAGACAGTCCAGAGCTATCTGCAATTTCTGAACATTTCAAGGAGCTTACTGTATTCGCTTTCTGTTGCTGTTGTAACAAGTATCCCCAAACGTCATGGTAGTAGGAAGAAAAAAGAAAAAGTCTCCACTAAACAACACAAATTTAACCTTGTAGTGTTCTTGAATGCAGAAGCCTGCTGAAGTCAAAGTATTGGCACGGCTGTATCTGAAGGCCTCAGGGGAACCTGTATCTTTGACTTTTCTGGCTTCCAGAGGCCACCTGCATCTCTTGGCCTGTGACCTCTTTTCTCTCTCTCAAGGTCAGCATTGTTTTGTGCCTCTGACTCTGATCCTGTGATCACATCTCCTCTCCTCTCTCCCCTCTTCTGCCTCCGTCTTCCTCCTTTAATGACCCTGGTTATTACACTGGGCCCACTTCTATAATCCAGCTCGTCTCTCTTAGAGTCGGCTGGTTAGCAACCTTAACCCCATCTGCAACCATAGGCCCCCTTTGCCAGGGAAGCTGACCTCTTCCTATGTTCTGGGGATTAGAACATAGACATATTGGGGGGGGCATTTTTCTGCCTACCACACTAACATTTTTAAGATAATTTCTGGCTTTGAGTTTCTGTTCTCATGAAACTGTTGATCTCTCTTCTGTCTTGCCTTCCACACCAACATTCTGCTCCTGGCCAACCTAACTGCAGAGCTCACCCCTCTCTGTGGTGTCCCCCAAAACCACTTACACAAGCAGGTCTTACTGTTGTTTGGAGCATGGAGGAGAAACTCAAACAACTTGAATTTTGAAATAAAAAACCTCCATCATTTTAAAATCTTCCATGCCACTATAAAAATTTTTTTTAAATTTGTTTTTTAATTTTTAAACTTTTTAAAACTTTGTTCCTTTTTTTAAACTTTACTTTTTTTTCTTATCATCCTTCATTTTAGGCTCCAGAAACCTGCTATTCTACCCACCACCACCAATTTCACTTTCATTGTTTCTCCTCCCTTCCCTAACCTTCCTTCTCTCTTCTTCATTACCAAGTTTCTGTCTATTCTCTTTATAGGGCAGTTAAATTATTTTTTCTTTCTTTCTTTCTGTTTTTGCAGAGTGAACACCTTTGGGTGTCAGTGTGTCCTTCCACAATTCTTCACAAGGGCTTCATCTTTCAGTTTCAGTATGGATTACTGGGGTCTGTCTTTAAACAAAGGCATTTCCCTTGTCCCCCAGCTCACCACTCCCCTCAAAAAAAAAAAAAAGATTCTGATCTTTGCTGTGAAATGAATCTTTTTTTTCCCTACTGTGCAGTAGACAACTCTTACCCTGAGCTCACAGACAGATATTTCCAGAGGAGTAAAAGTAGCTCATGTGCAAATAATACTATTTTTCTCTGTGAAAAGAAATAGATCAGATAGCGGAAATACTTAACTCAGATTACTCAAAAGCATTTCCTGAAGGAAACAGGTTAATTATTTAACACTGAATTTTGTTGAATCTGGTTATCAGTGAGCTATTTTTACCAATCAAGGAGAAGGATATATTTCTTAAATTGGTAGTGAGCAATTCATGTGAAATGAAACTTGCTCACATGAACTAGTCTAAAGTAAAGGATGCATTATAGTATCTGTGATCTGTTTATACCTTAGCTTAAGTAAGCACATTGTTGTAGGTTCCAGTGAGCTGAGCTTTGCCTCCATGTATTTCTACTATGGGCTAAAATATTTAGGGAAAATGTTTTGAATTATGTTTCCCTTGTTTGAAAACCAGGAATGCTGAATGATAGCCAAGTTCGAGGGTGTCTTGTGTTTTCCTCACTGCCTCATCTCTTTGTATAAGGTGCCAGTTTCCTTCTTAATTTTTCATATAAAATCCTAACATACCAAAGATATCAATTACTCTTGCTGCACCAAAACTATACCCATCCTCAAAAATACATAGGAAGGGAAAAGAAAACTTATCAAAGTTAGTGACTATTTTCATGCTATTTAAATATGTCTAAAGGAACATAATGAAATGAATTTCACCATAACTCACCTGCCTTCACCCCCCCAATTCCATGTGGGGTTCTTGAGTAGGATTCTGGGAGCAAATGAAGAAGGACAGTGATGCCGTGATCCAGACTCCCTCTGGGGTCTCCCCAGCACTTGGATCGGCACCTGGTGTAAAGTAGGTCTCAGTCCAAGCCAGCTGAGTGAGTGAGTGACTCACAGGCACCAAATGCATAACATCAGTGAATTAACAGCATTCTTTGTAGGACTCAGAGAATAAGCTGAGTGCCCTGTGGCCTTCCCAGCCTCACATACTATTTTGATGTTGGGATCATTTCTGGGAATGTTATTCTGTACTTGAGAAAAGGCTAGTACAATCCCAGGGTTAAGTAACTTGCCCTAAGGAAATTTTATGATAAAATATTAAGAAAAATAGCTAAATGCCCAAAATGACATAGCATTGTCCTTTGGTGCTTAGATAATGTATGACTGTAATGTTCTTACTTTATATGTTTTCTACATTTTCCACCGTGTGTATGCACTGCTATATAATAAGAAAAAGCAAATGTTTAAAAGAGAAAATCTCTCTTCTCCAGATATGATTTGGTTAGAGGATGAGTCAGATACATATAATAAGAGAATCTTAAATAGATGTGTCCATAATTCACTCTTTAAATTCAGGAACAGGAAACTCAGGAATGAAATAGATTAAGAGAATCAAAGATACTTGCATTCAAGATTAGCAAGTAGGAGTGTCCTCAACAGAAATGGTGATAATCTATAATTCAGGGATTAAATGTGATAATGAAGGTACAAAGACAACATGATGTAGAAAATGCCACGTGGCAAGCACTGAGTAAAGAGCAATTTACTTACGTTATGCCAATATGTGTGGTGAATTCCCCAGCAAATGATTGTGTAACCCCTGCTAGAGGGAGAAAGCTTCCAGCCTTGGCTGGAGAGGGGGGAGTTTCCAGTGTCTGCATTTTTTAAAATGTCTACAGGTGCTTCTCATGTGCAAATTGATATCCCTGCATGAGACCCATAATCCAACAGAAAACCCAAAAGACCGAGGACAATGATGGGTAGACAACAGCCCAAACTTTTCTGCCACAGATGAGTGGTTCCATTCAGGAAGACTGAGCAAGAGGCTCAGAGTCTTAGCTAAGGACAAGCAAGTCGGGACTTCTAATACGACCTAATGCCATCGACGGTGGTGGGCAGTTCAGCAGAAGAAGGGAACGCCAGGTGAGTTAACATGGAAGTTTCATCCTGGATCCAAACCATGATGGATTTGGTTTTCGGAGGGTAAAAGCCCTGCTTCCCTGGGGCATGGACCGGATTCCACAAGAGGCTGAGACAGGAAGTAGGAGGCAGAGAAAAATTCACCCAGGAGACTCCCGAGTCTGGGTTCCAGGAAGGGTGATGGAGGAGCTCGGTCCCAGCGCCACCAACACTGCAGGGCTCCGAGTGGCTGTGGAGCTGCGCGCTCCCGGCCGAACCTCAGACCTGACTGCTGCGCTCTGGGCTGCAGCCTGGGGAGTGGCTTCAGCAGCAGGCTGTCCCTGTCATTCTCGTAGGTGTTGCAGTGAACCCCACCCCTGTGGCCACGGTGTTCCCAAGCCAAGGGTCTAAGTGACTTCAACCCTATTTACAGGTGACCACAGCCGGTTAGCCTGTGCTGCTCAAAGGGAAGATCCCACATGGGGTTTTGTTGTGTTAGGGGGGTTGCTAATACCTGGCCTGCTTTGAATCGTTCCATCCTGACAGCAGCCTGGGCAGTGGAAGTTTCATCTCCCAATTTTATTTCACCTTTTTTTGTTGAAAGTATAGTTGGTTTACAATATTGTGTTAATTCTTGGTGTACAGCATAGTGATTCAGTTATACATACATATATGTATATTCCTTGTCATATTCTTTTTCACTATAGGCTATTAAAAGTTATTGAATGTAGTTCCCTGTGCTATACAGTAGGACCTTGTGGTTTGATGCAAAAATTAGTAAACAAAGTATTTGCAGACTAAACCTAGCCATGTATATGACAGAGTTGAGTTTATCTCAGGATTTAAATGTGGTTTTGATCTCCAGGATCTCTTTATCAACTTATCATAAGTAAAGAGCCTGTGGACCACTTCTCAGAAAAATGTTTTAAAATCATAAGATTTAGAGAATAAAGAAGGAAGATAATTATACTGAAAAGCAGATATCAAAATATAGAAATCAGCATTTGTGTTACACTAATATCTGAATTATTGGAAGAACGTGTTGAATAAGAGGATCCAGTGGTGGGTCTACTAACCACAACATTCTGCCATAGCTGTGAGTGTAAATCATCCTCTGAGATCTGCAACAATTGCATTTTGAATACAAATAAAGTTAAATAAGAAATAAGCCATGAAGTGTGGATTCAGATTCAGGGGTATCTGGAATCCATATCCCCTCCACTTCCCAGAGCTCCCTGCTCTTCCCCTAATGTCATTGAAAGAAGTGGGGAAAGACTGTGAAGCAGAGGGCATGTTTCATTGCAAAGAAATCTCATAGCAAACCTGGGAGCATGGCCAGTGAAAGGTAAACGCTGAGATCAGAGGCAGTGGGAAACCTAGCAGGGGCAGCTCTTTACAAGTCACATCATATACTCTGTGAGTGTCCACGTGTGTGTGCATAAAGACGTGTGGGCATGTATGATGTATACACCTGTGTTTCGTGTGAAGCCGCCTCACTGTCCAAATTTGAAATCCATCCAAACGTGCAGTGCAGTCAGCCGAAGCTCAGCCAGACGCTAAGTTGTCTGTTGTTGCTCTGTCTCTTCTGCTGAACTCCACGAGTAAACCACGCTCCAGCTGTTGCTTTCAGGGACAACAGCTCTGTAGGCTAGAGGTCCATGCCTTGTTTCACTGTCAACTCCGATTTCCTTTCAGGACAAATTGCCATTTGAAAAAGGGGGAAGCATTCAGTTAGCCCACAAGCCTCTGAGTGAGGGAAAAACATAACCTTAGAGACAGTTCTGTGGGACAGCATCCAGGAGGAGGCAGAGCACTGGGCTGAGTCGAGGCTGTGTTTCTTTCAAGCTCTGCACTGACTTTGAGGTGACATGTCACTTCTTTGGCCCTTGATTTGTTCAGCTTAAGTTAGGGTCTTGGACCTGTTTGATCCAACGTTAGAGTATCACTTTTCTGCTCAGTGACCCTCCATGGCTCTGCAATTCCTTCAGAGGGAAAAATGCCCACATCCTCACGGCAGCCTCTTAGGCTCCACCCCCAAAACCACCACTTATTTCCTATTCACTCTGGCCCACACGAGTCTCCATGCTGCCTGTCCAGCGTGAGGGACCTCCAGGCCTGTGATCACTGTTCCCTCTGCCCCTCCTCTGCCCACCCCTTTGCCTCCGTCTTTGCCTTATTCAAAGGTCACTGCCCCAGCCCCACTCCTCCCAACACACATTCCTCGCCCTCCTTTATTTTCCTCCGCAGCACTTATCACCAGCTCACAGACCCTGTATTTCTTTCTTTTACTTATTTTCTCTGACAATTTTCAGACTGGAAAGGCCATGGTGGATAATAGCAGAGAAATGGGGGGAAAAAAGACAAATGAGGGAAGGTATCTTCTGAAAGCTAAAATGCCCACCTGAAAAGGAGGTAGGAGATAAAGTAGTAGTAGTCGTTACAATTTTGGTAAACCCAAGGTACCTCATCAGGACTAGTTTTCACAATATTTGGGGGTAGGGAGGCAGCAATAAAAAGAAATTTATCCTGAAAACAAGAAATTAAATTCTTGGGAAGACGATGTGTTCAGCTTGAAATGTCAGTAATACTTTTATGACCTTGGTCTGATAATATCTTGCCTTATAATTTGATCTGTTTGGCAGCAGGGTCATGAATCTAATGGTGCCACAGTTTCGGGAGCAGAACAGAGCACCCCACGATGGGAACGGGACAACCATCTGTATCCCATGGGCAAACTGGGGTTATTTTATGAATACCCTGAAATGAGTAAGCCATCAGTGGAGATTTCGGTGCTGTCGGTTATACTAGAGTATGTTTTGGGTCACAGAAGCATCAGTTACCGAGCCAAACAATGACCTAGCATACCGAAACGGAGCCCGCTTTTCTCCATTAGATGCAATTATGCAGTCAGGCTTTCAAACAGGGTGCCTGTGTGTATCTTTTTCACTATTTATGTTGTACAAAGCTGAAGATTTACTGCCAAGGAATGAAATGGAATACTCATTCAGGTACGTCTCCACCATTGATTCTCAGATCCTTCTGGTCATGTCGTCTAAGGATGAACTCAGAACCGTTACTAGATGTGACTCAGCTCTGGCTGTAGCCCGTGTGGCACAGCTGTTGGCTGATATCCTTCTAAACAGAGTCATGTGAGCCCGCCAGCCTGTGCAGAAAGCCCGCAAGAGCATCCTGCCTCATGGCAGCAAGGTTCACAGGGTCACCCCTTCCACATCTCACACCTGCCTTTGACATTGTTCCTATTTCTTCTGGCCGATGGTTTCTGCCTGGTTCCTTGAGTGACCTCCTGGCACATCACTGGATTGAATTCAGGATGAATTTGCTGATCTGGAGTATCGGTTGAGCACAGATCCCCTCCTTCTCCAATGTCTTTGTCCATTTCTGTACATTTGCTTGGGCTCTGTTTCTCTTTGGTTGAACTTGGTTTTGAGCTCTCGGTTGCCTTTAAACTGTTGCATCTCAAAATAGATTTCCATAGGAAACGTCATCTTTTCTATTATGCATGGTGCACTTTTATCTACTAGAAGGCTGATGATGTGCACGTTTTGTATCTGATCCCTTTCAACTCACCACTGCCTTGAATTATTATTATTATTTGTTTTTAAGCTTAGGAGACAGGAATGGATTTTGGTCAATAGGCTTTGCATTTATGCATGCGGGTTCATGTCTGCAAAGGCACCCCTTTGTGCTTCCTGTTTATAAGTCTACAGATAGAGGGAGTTTTCTTCTTCCTAAATTACATTCTATATATAAAATAACTGCTTTTAAAATTATACATTATACATGGAAACGCATCTGGTTCCCTCGGTGAATGAAAGGTCATTTTGTGGCATCTTCAGTCAGCTATACTTTGTGGCCTGGTGTCTGATTTGAGTTTCATCTTTGCTTTTGTTGTGTTTAGTGACCAGGTTCCATTAAGGGTGCAGCTGCTGTCCCAGGTGTAGAAATTATGTTCGTTTATTCTGCTTATTTTCTAAAGGACTTTAAGCCAATGACCTGTTATTCCAAAATGAGTCATAATTGTAAATATGTCTTATTGGGGCTATTATCAGCATTAATAATAACAACAATATTCTGAGGGCAGCATATCATTTGGTATTTTAACACACACGAAAAAAGCCTTGGAAAATAGTTATTGTTCTAGTTAAGTCAAATAAAGGTCATTGAAAGGAAAAGATATACAGTTTTGGGAGAAATTGATAGGACTTTTAGAACATTGTAGTCTCATTAAAATACCAATTAAATAATTCAGCCTCCCCCTACCCTGCAAAACAGGATGGAGCAACAACTATTCTAGAGAGATTATTCAGATTTATTTGTTTTCCTATTATCTAAATAAACCCTAATGAATTAGAAATTTCAATCCATTTCTGAGAGTAGGCAGTCTGTTATTCTATATTCAATGCTGGAGTGAAAATTATTTTGTGTTCTTTTCATTCATGGGAGAGAATTTCCAAGTTTTTTTTTAATTATTTTTGTTCCTCTAAAGTAAAGTGCCTTTGGTGGTGATCTCTTGACCTCAGTTTCCTCCTACCGGTTTTCCACATGATCATTAATGACACCCCACCTGCCTTTTTAATTATGCCTCTTAGCTGCTGAAGGGGAACAGCTTCTGACAGATGACCCTGGAGCCCTCCACCCGTGCTTCACTAGGCCTCGCACCCAGCCACCAACCCTAGTCGCCTTCGCCTGAAGAACCTTTCTCTGCTTTTCTGCCTGGAAGGACTCTTGTCAAGCCTTGGCAGGAAACTCTCCACTTTTTAGAGATTTTCTGCTCTCCTCTCTAGGCATGAATTGCACTTGATTCTTGTCTTGAAGGTGCGTGATCGTGTCCATGTCCATTGTGCTCCCCGGCTGGACTGATCCTGTCGGAGGCAGTAGTCAGGGTTTTCACCTTCCCGTCCATGTCTGGAGCACCACAGCCTGGACCCTGGTTCTCATACGTGTTTAAGTGACTTGAACTTGGAGTTTCAACACACTCACATACAACTGTTAGATGAGTTGGCGGTAACATTGCCCCCAAGGCCCCCACAAGGTTCTATATGGCATATGATTTTTTCTGAGTGAAATTTCTCTTTTATTTGTTTTAATGTATTCCCCACTGTCCTTTGAGATTATTAGAGTAACCCTGAGTTGTTAAACACAATAGCTCTCCCCCCACCAGCAAGAGATCCTGCTGTCTGAGAACTCAGACATGGGACATAAGAGAAATAATCTATCAGTCTTAAAATCTGGAAGCCATAAGATACAATTTTGTACTTAGAGCACCCACAGCACAAACACCAGTCTCCCAAGAATTTGGCGCTGCCTTCCCAGAGGGCGGGTGCCATAAGTGAAATGAAGTGAGTGATGAAGTGAGAGCCCTTTGTCTCTGGTACTGCCTTTTCCACCCTTGCTGTGTTAACTTGATCTTCCCTTCATATATTATGTTCTCCATTTAATTTACTGCAGTTAATATCAGTTGTTCTTCAACATCTCCTTGCACCCACCCCTTCCAATCCCTCTCTCTCCAGTGCTATCCCAACCATGCCTCTCCTGTGCTCTCCAGGACCAGGCCTGTCTGCCCCACGCCCTCACCTCTGTTCTATCTGCCCACAACCTGCACTGACATTTCCTTCACTCTGCAGAATGAACTTTCCAAAATGGCAGCTGAGTAACTGGGTGGGGATTGTAGACCTCTCATCACTTTACTGATTCATTCATTTATCTATCCAAAAAACACTGAGCACCTGCTATGCCAGACACTGTATCAACTGCTGGGGAGACCAAGACAGGTAAGACTTGGTGTCTGCACTCCCCAGACCAGGCGAGACTTGGCGAGTAGTTGAAGGATTGCTAAGCAGGTGAACACACATTGGACTTCATAGAGCTGGAAATATTTGAACTGAATTTTGAAAGGTGAAAGGAAGTTATCTCTCTAATGTGTGGTAGAGGGAGTGGACACTTCATGCAGAGAGGTAGAGACATATGAGTACACGGCATGAAGCCGCTTGGCCAGACTGAAGAACAACAAGTAGGGGTAGAACAAAGGATCCATAGGTGGGAATATCAGGTGCACAAGGCCTCTGTCTCGATGGGCCTTGTGTGCTTAGACTTGAATGTATCCTTAAAGAAACAGGGATATATTGGAATATATGTAAGCAAGAGAATTGCATAATGATTATGTTGAAGAATATCTGGTTATACTGGCAGCAGAATGGAAGATACTATTTTTGGGGGGAGGCCCATATTTTGGGGGGAATGAAGACGAGGCCCTGGGGAAAAGGGCCATGTACATGGCAAATGGGAGAAGAGAAATCCACCAAGAGAAAGAAGAATAGCAGAGCAGTTGGGAGAAAACTAGTTGAGGCAACACAGAGAAGGCTGTATCCTGGCTTAAGAGGGATTTGAACACTGACTAAAAGGAGCATAGTGAGAAAGGGGGGTGTGTGGGGCAAAAAGCAAGAGCTAAAGCCCACCTTTAATTGACAAGACTGGGGAAAAGGAGGAGGAGGGCTATACTTAGGTAGACTTTAAAAAACAGATCTGTGTGTATCTGTGTGTGTGCATATGTGCACACACACTTTTCTGCCTGGGCTTTTTAAATTTATTTAAGTAAAACAAAAATTAAGAGGGGAAAACTTTCCACTGAGAGGAAAATATTTGTCCACGGCAAAAGCTACCTGGTAATCAAATAAACAGGAGCTGAAAATGCCCACTGGATTGAAACACGCAGCCACTGGCAGTGCAAATCCTGTCTCAGTGCCATGGTGAGGGCTGTGGGGGATGCAGGTATCTGAGCCCTGGAGGAGTCATCAGCGCAGGCACTTCTCCAAGAAACTGGACTTTAAAGGGAAGAAGAAAGTGTAGAAAGTATCAGAGAGCAATACAGGGCCATGAGAGAGGGTTGGGCGAGGGTTAGTTTTGTTTTACAGTGGGCGTTTCTGGCCTTGCTGAGTTGCTAGGCCTTTGCTGTTTTTGGTCTTTGTTCCAAAAGCTTTCTAGAAAGTTCTTCTTGCTTGAATATCTGAACAGATTAAATCATGTTGGGTTATTTCTGGTGTTTTATTTTTTAATTAAAATATTATCTGGAATTTATTTTAATGTCAAAAGTGAGGACACTGTACCAGGCCTTCCAATGATTTAGCTAATTACTCCAGTACTTGAATCCACTGATTTGAAGTGTCAGTTTTATAATATTACTAAAATCTCATAAATATCCACATCTATTCTTGAAATGAAATGTATTTCATTCATACTCTCAGTGCACTAATTCTATACTGTTTCCATGACCATAGATTAATACCTCCTAGAGTTCGTCCTATTTTATCCTTTTCCAGAATGTCCCTAATGCTGCAAATTCAAACATCCCTCCTCATTATTTTATTTGTATATTTGTGTATATTTCTGGAAGAACTTTAGGATCACCTTTCAGATTTTTGTCTTAAATCCATTTGGGATTATTAACTAAATTTGCATTCAGATTCTAAATTTATTTTGGAGAAAAAATGTTCTATGTCCCACAAACTTGAGTCTGCCCACTGAAGAGTAAGGTGCATTCTACTGTTCATTCAATCATCATTTTTTTTCTTTTTTTTAAGTCATTTATCAGAATCATCTTAACATTTTTCATTAATTTATTTCTGAATAATCTGTGCCTTTTTTGTCATTATAAATGATATCTTTTCTGGGTTTTGAACTGGGTTGATCGCTAATAAACTCTTAATTCCTGGCTTCTCTTGAATAAGAAGGAGATCTGACAGTGTGGGCCCCTCTTTCGAATATGGTGACTGTGAGCAGTGCATTTCCTTAGGATGTCCACTTGCCAATTTGCCAGTGGCTGCACCCTCTCCACATATTTCTGCTACTTACCTGCCCCCTGTAGGCAGATGTGTTCATGTAGGGTTAGGTGGGTTATGGATACAGATACTGATATCACTGCCGCCATGCTGCTGACCCTGTGACGTCACTAACTCTGGTTCTTGCTCTCTGACCTCCCTGAATATGACAGCTCCTTTTGGGCTGTGGACCTGCTGCATCTTTCCAGCGCTGTGGGCTTTTATGCAACACACCCCTGCCTCTCAGGTCAGAAGCAAATGTCAGCTCCTCCTACCCATCCACCCCATCCACGGTCTTGCCGTTCCTGGCCAGAGTGGGTCCTACCCCTTGACTGAGCAGTAACACCTAAGGGACTATAAATTTGCCTCTCATCCACTGTCTTAGTTACATACCTGTGATAGTTTACTTTAAAGGTCTGCCAGTTAGGAGGGGAGGGTCTAAAAGTCTTTTAGATCTCTGGCCTTATCATTTCTAACCGCTCCCCCACCCCATGGAACAGCTTACCACAGATCTCTGCTGCCCCATCTGTAGCAATGCCCTGTAAATTACAGACAAAGAGAAAAGAAATTCTAAGCCACCACCATAAATTTGACTTCCTGTGACCACACAGACCATAGAAATATCAAGATAAAAATTCCTGAAGCAGGATATTTTGCTTATGAAGACACTTTAATTGCATACCTTTCTGTGACTTGTAATAACTTCATAGACTCTGTGAATGTGCTGCTCTCACCTTCCCAGACTCAAGGGAGCTTTCTCACTTGCCTATTTTCAGTGTATTTCCTCCAACATTCTCTATGCATAGCTTTCCCAAAGTTACATTTCTTATTTCTATTTAAATTGTTAGATACATCCACAATATTCTTTTTTAAATCTTCAATTACAAATCATCTTCCAAGATTGTATTATTTCAACACTGAGAGTGAATAATATGCTTCAAGATTCCCAAGTTTATTATCAGCAAATAACTATGGTTGGTTAAATATTTTTAAGTATGTTATTCCTACTAAGGGTATATACGTGAAAGAAACAGGTTGTAATTAGTCTTCTTCCCAGAGATTTTATATTTGCCTTTTGTTTGGATTCTTTCACTGTTGAACGTTATTATTACCATGAATATCTTTTCTCTTTGGGATTTAGTTCACCACTTGCCCCTCTCTCTTTACAGGAGTAAAGGAATTTATGTTGTCCTTCCATCCATCCACCACTCCATGTTGTGTGTCCATTCCTTCAACAGGTATTCAGTTTGGGTTCACCACCTTATTTGTGGCCTCTTTCCAGTGGCCCCTCTGTTGGCTCTGGAGAACAATATATTGGAAATCAGAGTGGGTACGTGGAAACTTGACTACCCAGTAAAGATGAATGGTGCCAGAAAAAGCCCAGGACATTGCAGCGTGGCAGCCCACCATGCAAGGAACAGCAATTCTGGCTGTGGTGGACCAATGTGAGTAAAAAGGCTTCATGGGGTGAAGACCTTGAAGAGTCCAAAAATGCATTGGCATTGCTTCCTACGGAATGCAGTGTTGGGTATTGTTTAATATGAGAGGGAGATGCTAACACTATCATCGTTATAAACAACATAGTTTTTGCAACTGTAATTGTTATTATTTTTAATATATTTTCTTTATAATTATTATTTGTGACTTACAAGAGCTCTTACAGAGGCAGTTGTTAAGAAGCGTGACCATTATACTGTTGCTGAAATGTTAATTCAGTAGAAGCATGGTAATAGTATTAATAAGTACTCACTCTTTTGATCCTCACATGACTATAAAGGTTACCCAGCAGGGCTTGTATAATGGAGATAGAAATCTATCCATTTAAGAATTTGTAGAACCTAAAATAAGAGCATTCATTCCACCGTATTTTACCATATATTCCAGACTATCAGTTTAAAGTAGGAAATACCTGATGAGGCCATATAAACCCTTTGTGCATCCCCAATCATTTATTACCTTCCTGGTGCCCTGGGGCAGAGGTTCTTCCAGAAGGTGGTCCCATCTCTCCTCCCCACCCTACTCTTGGCCTTTGCTACCCACTGTTGGTCATTAGCTAAGCATCCTCATGTCCTGCATGTGTCTGAGCTGTGAGGGAACAGAATTTAGCTGTTTACAAACTGTATTGACTATGACCAGTCTGAACAGTCTCTCTCCTTCCCTGCCCACACCCCCACAGGGCAACAGGGGGCTCACAACCAAAGTGATTCCCATGCCAGCCCATCAGGGAACCTTCTTCCCTAGAAATATTCTTACAACCAGGGCTGTTTCCTCCCTTACTTCACTGCCAGTTTCACTCCCAGGTTACAGTCCCCAACAAAAGGCTATCCCAGTTTGAATTTCTTAATCAAGTCACATTGACCCTGAGTACCTGGCATTTTCCTATGAGCACTCATAGAAACAGAACAGGGCCTGGCAGTGGCTGTGGGCCAGGTTCCTGGGTGAGGGGACTTGCTGGGCCCTTCAGGTTCTGTAGTCTGGCCCGAGCTTAGCTCCCAGCATGGCATCTTCCCATCTGCATGATTTCGGGCCAGGCTTCAACAGTTCAGAGCTTCATTTAATCACCTGCAAACAGAATAATTCTCTGCTGCATATTTTAAGACTGTTATGTACCACAAAGTGTGCTTAGGGAATTCAGTGAGTCAATGCATGGAAGTCACACAACTTGATCCTCAGGGAATGTTAGTTATCTTCATTATGCACCATCGATAAAATTGGCTGCACAGACTTGGCCAGGTATGAAAGCTACAGGCACAAGAATTTGACAATGTGTCACTGTCTGGATCATAGTCACAATTTTACACAGTAAAACAAGCTACCTGGGACCACCCAGCTGTCAGCCCACCCTACTCCCCACCCCAAGAACCCTCAATTTATCTGATTTGCTTGCTACCCCTACTTTTTGGAGAAAGTTGGCAAATCACACACAGTCAATGACTGCTAGGTTATGTCCATTCCCATTCACTCAAATTGCCCCATTTTCAGTATCCACTGTGCTGCAAAATATAGACTAATGTTCAGAATATGACAGCAAGGCCTTTCCCGTTCCACAGTCAGAGAAGTATGAATCTGTCATGTTTAATATGCCATATGACACTAAGCAAGGCAGGAAAACAGGCTCCTGTGCTTTAAGGAAATTTTTAGCAATGACGTTTGAAACTAAAAGTGTTTTCGTTTGACCTTCAGCTAACCAGAAAGTTCAATTGACTCCTATTACCCATTACTCAGGTGTCCTGGTTTGATTGTATTAGGCACTTTTTCATCTCCCCAGCATGACTTTGCTCCACCAGCACAGATGGAGTGTCTCCAAGGCTGCTCCATGTGGATGGGCATGTGTATGCACACATGTGCACCCACTGATTGGTGCCACTGATTCATATCCAGGAGTTGTTCTGTCTTATAACTCAAGCATTGCTTTATTATATCCTAGAAAACTGCTTTTAGGTCATTGATTGAACTATAGACCATCCTCTTGCCCACATTAGGAAGTGACGTCTTCCAAGACACAGGTCCTGTGTGCTTGTATCTATGTATAAGTAAGAATTAAATATGCATATCATCCCCTCACATATTTAATTTGTGCCTTCCCAATTGAATGTGCACAGTAAAGGCTAACTTCCCATAACAAGAGAACTTTTAGGAAGAAAGAAGAAGGAATTAGCCACCAGGGAGAATACAGGACATCAAGCAGGAGTTTGGCATAAAATCATTTATTCTAAAGCTGCTCTGGCTCAATAAATAAGTGGAATTGATATTGTTGTATCATGCCAGAGCATCTGCTATTGAAGACCGATTTTAATTTACTTTGATATAAGTGGAAAATTGTGTTGGAACAGCATGGGAAATGAAGCACACTGCATCTATCTGTACTCCTGAAGTGTGTCTCAGAGCTGCTCAGTTTTGAGGGAAATTATCTTGTCTGGAGACAATAGAATTATTTTCATTGTTGGAACTTTTGTAGCTTCCAGAAGCACATCTGCAGGTGATTCTGTAAAAGTCTAGAGTTGACTTAAATAGCAGGAAATTTTACCCTATTGAAATCAGGAGAAGTGAAATATTTTTGCCTAGCACCACCACCACCACCAGGCAAGCACGTGTACACCCAGAGAGATTTCACATCAGAGGGAATGACAAAGCTGGTTCTATTACCGAGGCCAAACTTGTTCTGCGCACGGCACAACAGTGATAGATAAATAAATCAGGAGACAAGATTTTGGGGCAAGGAATAGTAACTTTATTCAGAAAGCTGGCAGACCAAGAAGTTGGGGACTAATGTCCTGGAGAATCATCTTGCCCAAGCCAGAATTCAGGCTCCTTTTAAACTAAAAAGGGGAGGGGGTGTGGTTGGCTGTGCAAACTTCTTGCTGCAGGCATTCTTTGTTCTTGCAGCCGTCCATGTGGGTCAGGCTATGGTGTCCCTGTAAACCTCCAACAAAACAAAGGTTATTCTCTATTTTGTAACTTGCCATCCCTGCATAAGTGCAGAAGTGCTAACATCCTTAAAGGTCAGAGCCCTGAGAATAGGCTTTCCTGTAGGTTTTAGGCTAAAGGCAACGTTGTTTTACAAAAGGTGCAGAGCCAGCAAGATTAAGCCTGGAAAACAGGGTACAGTGCTTCAAACTGAAGGAACAGATCCAATATGGCGTCAGATTTGTTCTCTATTACAGTTCTAGTTAGGGGAAATTTTGCAGTAGAAAATCCCCTCAGTTGTTTTTCTTGCTTTGCCTGAGATCTTGTTTGTTGGCTTGTGGTCTCATGGTGTCTAAACCGTATGTTCAGATGAATACTATTAAAATCATATGGTGCAGAAAACATATCTGTTCTGCTTCAAAAAATGACTGAAACATTTAACTTTGTTTATTCCCATAGAATTTGGATTGAATGTATTCTCGACTTTCTTCTACCTTCAAACCAGTATTTTACTGGAGGGTTTAAAGCCCAAATTAAAGAATTTTGGAGAAGACTCATGTAATACATAAGAGCTTTACATCCAAATTTAAGACTGACCCATATTTATACATTTAATCAAGGAACACAATAAACTTTGTTAGTTGATCATTTATGAAATTTTTAAATTTGTCCATGTAATCTTTTGGAAGTTGAGAGGCTTAGACACTTGATCTAACAAAACAGGTATCATTGATTGACTCTGTGAATGAAAGAATCCAAGTATAATTTCCTGCAAGTATATTTTATTAAAAATAATAAAGAATCCTTGCTCTCTAATAAAGCAACAGACAGAAGCACATACTGAGTGTTTAAAATAAATCAAACTATGGGTTAGCTTATCTAAACAAGTCAAGATCGTATAGGGAAAAAAGTATGAACTTGAAGGAAAATACATATTGTGAAATTAATATCCTATTTTTAACAAGCTAATGATAAAAAAACCCCAATTTTAAAATCATTTATCTACAAAGGAGTTATATAAAGCCAACCTATTTTCATAAGTGTTACATAAACAAAATGGCTATCTAAATCTACATTATTAAAGATGAAATTATACCAAATAGATCTCCAAGGTTGATTGATTTTCATGATATTTATAATTTTTGAAAATATAACTTACATATAACATATCCAAGCAGCTTTTCAGTTATCCACAGTACCTTAGTCTACAATTATTCTTACTGTAATTAAAAAATGTAATAGGCAAGGTCCAGGCCCTTGCTTTTGAACTGCCACTGGAATTCTGGATATTCCCTTAGGTTAAAGACCAAAAGCAAAGTAATTATTCTGCTTTAAAGCAGTTGCTCAAAGACTTTAAGACATTTATTATATATATCCAGTTATAGGAAACAATTAAGATTTCTGAACTTTAAAAAACAGAAATCTACTGCTGAAAACGAAATTCTGTCATGTCTGCTGACCATAACTATAAAGGCTCTAAATTAATGCTCCCTTTACTGTTTTCCTACCAGCATAGGCCATGATCACCGCTTTTACATTCCCTTTATGCTAGATGAAGGAACGCCTCTCCACATGCTCAATTCTGACAGTTGAATGTGTGTGAAACCGTCAATCACCTAGCTTGTTGGGAACACACAGTTTCTTTTCAGTGGAAAAATACACTACATACATATATATGGCGAGTTACTAGCTCCAAACGGTTTTACAGAGAAAACTGCATGAGTTTCATACCCGCACTAGGAAACAGACTGAGAAATCACAGTAAGTCTTTCCACTGCTAACCATACCCTGTATGCCAGATGAATGAACGCCTCTCTAGGGCTGAATGTGTGTGAAAGCCGTCAATCACCTAGCTTGTTGGGAACACACATTTCTTCTCAGTGGGAAACTACACTACATGCATATATATGCGGAGGTATTATTTCCAAGTCAATTTTACAGTGAAAACTGCATCAAATTCAAATCAGCACTAGGAAAGAAACTGAGAAACCAGAGTAAGTGTTTCTACTGCAACTCATTCCCTTTATGCTAGATGAATGAAAGCTTCTCCACATGCTCAGTTCTGAGAGCGCATGTGTGCAAAAGCCATATATCACTTAGCTTGTAGGGAACGCACAGTTTCTTTTGAGTGGGGAGATACACTACATATATATATATGGGGAGGTACAAGCTCCAACTAGGTTTTACACTGAAAACGTGATGAACTTAAAACTGGCACTAGGAAACATACGGAGAAACCAGATAAGTGTTTCAACTGCAACCCATTCCCTTCATACTAGATGAAATAACGCCTCACCCCATGCTCAGATCTGAGAGCTGAATGTGTGTGAAAGCCATCTATCACATAGCATGCAGGGAAAACATATTTTCTTTAGAGTGGGGAACTACACTACATACGTATATATGGGGAGGTACAAGTTCCAACTCGGTTTTACAATGAAAACGGAATGAACTTCATACCAGCCCTAGGAAACATAATGAGAAACCCGACTATGTGTTTCTACTGCTACCCATTCCCTATATGCTAGGTGAACGAACGTCTCTCTACATGCTCAATTCTGAGAGTAAAGTGTGTATGAAAGCCGTCAATCACTTACCTTGTTGGGAACACACAGTTTCTTTTCAGTGGGAAGATACAATACATACATATATATGGGGAGGTACTAGATCCAACTCGGTTTTAAAGTCAAAACTGCATGAACCTCAAACCCCTAATAGGAAACATACTGACATACCCGAGTAAGTGTTTCTACTGCAAAACATTCCATTTATGCTAGATGAACGAAAGCCTCCCCACATGCTCAGTTCTGCATGCAGAATGTGTGCAGAAGCCATCTATCACTTATCTTGTAGGGAAAACACATTTTCTTTAGAGTGCGGAACTACAATACATACATATATATGGGGAGGTAGAGTTCCATCTCAGTTTTACAGTGAAAATGGCATGAACTTCAAACTGGCATTAGGAAACATACTGAGAAATCAGCATATGTGTTTCTACTGCAAACCATTCCCTATATGTTAGATCAACGAACATCTCACCACATGTTCAATTCTGAGAATTAAGTGTGTATGAGAGCCATCAATCACCAGGCTTACTGGGAACACACAGTTTCCTTTGTGGAAACTACACTACACACATATTTATGGGGAAGACCTGGTTCGAACTCGGTTATACAGTGAAATCTGCATGAACTTCAAACCGTCACTAGGAAACATACTGAGAAATAAGAGTAATTCTTTTTACTGCTCCCCATTCCCTTTATGCTAGATGGAAGAACGCATCTACACATGCTCAATTCTAACAGTTGAATGTATGTGAAAGCCATCAATCACAGAGCTAGTTGGGAACATACAGTTTGTTCTGAGTTGGGAATTACCCTAGATACTTATATCTGTGGAGGTACTAGCTCAAACTCTGTTTTACAGTGAAAACTGCGTGAACTTCAAACCGGCACTAGGAAACATACTGAGAAATCAGAGTGTTTCTACTGTGATCAATTCACTTTATTTTAGATGAACGAACGTCTCTCCACGTGATTAATTCTGAGAGTTAAGTGTGTGTGAAAGCCTCAAATCACCTTGCTTGTTGGGAACACACAGTTTCTTTTCAGTGGGAAACTACACTACATAAACATCTATGGGGTGGAACAAGCTCCAACTCGGTTTTACAGTGAAAACTGCATGAAATTCAAACTGGCATTTTGAAACACTCTCAGAAACCACAGTATGTGTTTCTACTGCAAACAAATCCCTTTATGCTAAATGAAAGAACTTCTCTCCATATACTCAATCCATACAGTTAAGTGTGTGTGAAAGCCGTCAGTCAACAAACTTTTTGGGAACTCACAGATACTTTTCAGTTGGAAATTACACTACATACATATATATATTTAGGTAGTAGCTCCAACTCGTGTTTACAGAGAAAACTGCATGATATTCAAACCGGTACTACAAAATATAATGAGAAACCAGAGTAAGTGTATCTACCGCAACCCATTCCCTTTATGCTAGATGAATGAACGTCTCTCCACATGCACATTTCTGAGAGTTAAGTGTGTGTGGAAGCGGTCATTGTGGAAGCTTGTTGGGAACACACAATTTTTTTTTCAATGGTATACTACAGTACATACATATATATGCAGATGTTCTAGCTCCAACTAGGTTTTACAGTGAAATCTGCATGAACTTCTAACTGGCACAAGTAAACAAACTGAGAAAACAGAATAAGTGTTTGTAGTGCTAACTATTCTCTTCATGCTACATGAACGAACGTCTCTACACATGTTGAATTCTGAGAGTTGAGTGTGTGTGATTTCTGGCAATTACTTAGCTTGAAGGGAACACACAATTTCTTTACATTGGGAAAATACTCTACATAAATTTATATGGGAGGGACTATCTCCAAATCGGTTTTACCGTGAAAATGGCATGAACTTCAAATCAGCACTAGGAAATAAACTTAGAAAGCAGAGTCAGTGTTTCTACTGCAAACCACTCCCTTTATGCTAGAAAAACGAATGTCTCTCCACATGCTCAGTTCTGAGAGATGAATGTGTGTGAAAGCCAACCTTCACTTAGCTTATTTGGAACACAAAGTTGTTTTGAGAGGGGAACTAAACTACATACATATATATGGGGAAGTAAAATCTCCAAGGAGTTTTTACAGTGAACACTGCAAGAAATTCAAACCGGCATTATTAAACATACTGAGAAACCAGAGTAAGTGTTTCTAATGCTACATATTCAGTTTATGCTATATGAACAGACGTTCCTCCACATATTCATTTCTGAGAGGTAAGTGTGTGTGAAAGACATAAATCACCTAGCTTGCTGGGAACACACAATTTCTTATCAGTGGGAACAACACTACAAATATACATATGGGGAGGTACAAACTCCAACATGACTGAACAGAGAAAACTGCATGAACTTCAAACCAGCACCAAGAAAAATACTGAGAAAACAGAGTAAGTGTTTCTAATTCATCCCATTCCCTTTATGCTAGATGAATGAACGTCCCTCAACATTGTATGCTGTGAGTGTTAAATGTGTGCGAAAGCCAACTATGAGATAGATTGTAGGGAACACACAGTTTCTTTTGAGTGGGTAAATACACTACATACAAATATATGAGGTGGTAATAGTTCCAAATCTGTTTTACAGTGACAAATGCATGAACTTCAAACCAGCAAAAGGAAACATCCTGAGAACCCAGAGTCAGTGTTTCTACTGAAACCATTCCTATTATATTTGATGAACGAACGTCTCTCCACAAGCTCAATACTGAGAAGAAAGTGTGTTTGAAAGCCATCAATCACATAACCTGCTGGGAACACAGAGTTTCTTTTCAGTGTGAATCTAAACTACATAGATATATATGGGGAAGTACAAGCTCCAACTCGGTTTTGCAGTGAAAATTACATGAACTTTAAATCGGCACTAGGAAACATACTGAGAAACCAGAGTAAAATTTTCTCCTGCAAACCTTTCCCTTTGTGCTAGATGAACGAACGTCTCTACACATGCTCAGTTCTGAGAGATAAGTGTGTGTGAAAGCCGTCCTTCACCTAGCTTGTTGGGAACACAAAGTTTCTTTTCAGTTGCCAACTACACTCCATACAAATATATGGGGAGGTACTAACTCCAACTCGGTTTTACAGTGAAAACTGCAGGAACTTCAAACCGGCACTAGGAAACAGACTGAGAAATCAGAGTAAAATTTTCTCCTGCAAACCGTTCCCTTTCTGCTAGATGAACGAACGTCTCTCCACATGCTCAGTTCTGAAAAATAATTTTGTGTGAAAGCCGTACTTCACCTAGCTTGTTGGAAACACAAAGTTTCTTTTCAGTTGCAATCTACACTTCATACATATACATTGGTATGTACTAGCTCCAACTCGGTTTTACAGTGAAAACTGCAGGAACTTCAAACCGGCACTTGGAAACAGTCTGAGAAACCAGAGTAAGTGTTTCTCTTGCATTCCGTTCCCTTAGTGCTAGATGAATGAACGTATCTCCACATGCTAAGTTCTGATAGAAATGGGTGTGAGAAAGCCATCCTTCACTTAGCTTGTTGGGAACACAAAGTTTCTTTTCAGTTGCAAACTTCACTACATAAATATATATATGGAGTTATTTTCTCCAACTCTGTTTTTGGTAAAAACTGCAGGAATTTGAAACCGGCACTGAGAAACAGACTGCGAAAGCAGAGTCAAATTCTCCTGCAAACCATTCCCTTTGTGCTAGATGAACGAACATCTCTCCACATTCTCAGTACTGAGAGATAAGTGTGTTTGAAAGCCTTCCTTTAACTAGCTTGTGGGGAACAAAAATTTTCTTTTCATTTGCAAACTGCACTTCATAATTATATATGGGGAGGTACTAGATCAAACTCAACTTTACAGTGAAAACTGCAGGAACTTCAAACCGGCACTTTGAAACAGAATGAGACACCAGAGTAATTGTTTCTCCTGTAACCCGTTACCTTTTTACTAGATGAAGGAACGTCTCTCCACATGCTCAGTTCTCAGAGATATGTGTGTGTGAAAGCCGTCCTTCACCATTCTTGTTGGGAACACAAAGTTTCTTTTCAGTTGCAAATTACACTACTTACATATATATGGGGAGGTACCAGCTCCAAATAGGTTTTAAATTGAAAACTGCAGGAACTTAAAACCGGCAGTAGTAAATAGACTGGGAAACCAGAGTAAGTGTTTCAATTGCAACACGTTCCTTTTGTGCTAGATGAACGAACGTCTCTCCACATGCTCAGTTCTGAGATATAAGTGTATATGAAAGCCGTCCTTCATCTAGCTTGTTGGGAACACAAAGTTTCTTTTCAGTTGCAAACTATAATTCATACATATACATGGGGAGTTTCTAGCTCCAACATGGGTTTTCAATGAAAATTGCAAGAACTTCAAACCGCCACTTGGAAACAGACTGAGAAACCAGATTAAGTGCTTTTCCTGTATCCCGTTCCCGTTGTGCTAGATGAACGAACGTCTCTCCACATGCTCAGTTGCCAGGTATATGCGAGTGTGAAAGCTGTACTTTACATAGATTGTTGGGAATACAAAGTTTCTTTTCAGTTGCAAAACACAACATACATATATAAGGGGAGGTACTAGCTCCAACACGGTTTTACAGTGAAAATTGCAGGAACTTCAAACCGGCACTAGGAAATAGGCTGAGAAACCAGACTAAATTTTACCCCTGGTACCCGTTCCATTAGTGCTAGACGAACGAACGTCTCTGAACATGCTCAATTATGAGAAATAAGTTTGTGAGAAAGCCATCCTTCACCTAGTTTCTTGGGAACACAATGTTTCTTTTCAGTTGCAAACTACACTACATAATTATATACAGGGAGGTAGTAGCTTCAACACTATTTTACAGTGAAAATTGCAGGAAATACAAACCGGCACTAGGAAACATAATGAGAAACAAGAGTAAGTGTTTCTCTTGAAACCCATTCCCTTTGTGATAGATGAATGAACGTCTAACCTCATGCACAGTACTGAGAGATATGTGTGTGTAAAAGCCGTCCTTCACCAAGCTTTTTGGGAAACAAAGCTTTCTTTTCAGTTGCAAACTACACTACATAAATATATATTGGGAGGTACATTCTCCAAGTCAGATTTACTGTAAAAACTGCAGGAAATTGAAACCGGCACTGGGAAAAAGACTGAGAAAACAGAGTATGGGTTTTTCCTGTAACCCGTTCCTATTGTTCTACATGAAAAAATGTCTCTCAACATTCTCAGTTCTAAGAGATAATTGTGTGTGAAAGCTTTCCTTCATCTAGCTTTTTGGGAACACAAGGTTTCTTTTCAGTAGGAAATTACACTATATACATATATATTGGAAGGTCATAGCTCCAAGTCGAATTTATAGAAATTTTCAGGAACATCAAACCGGCACTTGGAAACATACAGAGAATCCACAGTAATTGTTTCTCCTGCAACACATTCCTTTGTGCTTCTTGAACGAACGACTCTCCCCATGCTTAGTTCTGAGAGATAACTGTGTGTGAAAGCCGTCCTTCAACTAGCTTTTTCGGAACACAAAGTTTATTTTCAGTTGGTAACTGCACTACATACATATATATGGAGAGGTACTAGCTCCAACTCGGTTTTACAGTGAAAATTGCAGGAACTTCAAACAGGCACTAGGAAACACACTGAGAAACCAGAGTAAAAGTTTCGCCTGCAACCCGTTCCCTTTGTGCTAGATGAACGAACGTCTCTCCACATGCTCTGTTCTGAGAGATATGTGCGTTTGAAAGCCGTCCTTCACCTAGCTTTTTGGGAATTCAAAGTTTCTTTTCACTTGGAAACGGCACTACATACATATATATGGGGAGGAACTAGCTCCAACCTGCTTTTACAGTGAGAACTGCAGGAACTTCAAACCGGCACTAAGAAAAAGACAGTGAATCCAGAATATGTGTTTCTCCTTCAAACAGATCCCTTTGTGCTTGTTGAATGAACCTGTCTCCACATGCTCAGTTCTGACAGATAAGTGTGTGTTAAAGCCGTCCTTCACCTTGCTTCTTGGGAACACAAGGATTCTTTTCAGTAGGTATCTGCACTACATACGTATATATTGGAAGGTCATAGCTCCAAGTCAAATTTATAGTGAAAATTTCAGGAACATCATACCGGCACTTGGAAACAGAGAGAGAATCCACAGTAATTGTTTCTCCTGCAACACGTTCCTTTGTGCTTGTTTAACGAACGACTCTCCCCATGCTTAGTTCTGAGAGATAACTGTGTTTGAAAGCCGTCCTTAAAGTACCTTTTTCAGAACACAAAGTTTATTTTCAGTTGGTAACTACAATACATACATATATATGGGGAGGTACTAGCTCCAAATCGGTTTTACAGTGAAAACTGCAGAAACTTCAAACCGGCACTAGGAATCACATAGAGATCCACAGTAAGTGTTTCTTCTGCAAAACTTTCCCTTTGTGCTAATTGAACGAACGTCTCTCCACATGATCTGGTATGAGAGAAAAGTGTGTGTGAAAGCCGCCCTTCACCTAGCTTGTTGGGAACACAAAGTTTATTTTCTGTTGGAAACTGCACTACATACATTTATATGGATAGGTACTAGGTCCAACTCGGTTTTACAGTGAAAACTGAAGGAAATTCAAACCGACCCTAGGAGAAATACTGTTAATGCACAGTAAGTTTTTCTCCTGCAACAAGTTCCCTTTGTGCTAGTTGAACAAACGTCTCTCCACATGCTGAGATATGAGGGATAAGTGTGTGTGAACACCGTTCTTGACCTAGAATGTTGGGAACAGAAAGTTTCTTTCAGTTGGAAACTGCACTACACACATACATAAGGGGAGGTATAACCTCAACTTGGTTTTACAGTGAGAACTGCAGGAACATCAAAACGGCACTAGGAAACAGAGTGAGAAACCACAGTAATTGTTTTTCCTGCATCCCTTTCACTTTATGCAAGTTGAACGAACTTCTCTACACATGCTCAGTTCTGAGAGATAAGTGTGTGTGAAAGCCGTCCTTCACTTAGCTTCTTGGGAACACAAAGTTTCTTTACTGATTTAAATGGCAGTACATACATATATATGGGTAGTTCCTAACTAAAACTCGGTTTTACAGTGAAAACTGCAGGAAATTCAAACCGGCCCTAGGAAAAATATTGATAATACACAGTAAGTTTTTCTCCTGCAACCCGTTCCCATTGTGTTAGTTGAACGAACGTCTCTCCACATGCTCAGTTCTGAGGGATAAGTGTGTGTGAATGCCGCCTTCACCTAGCTTGTTGGGAATACAAAGTTTCTTTACTTTTCGAAACTGCGCAACATACATATACATGGGTAGTTACTAGCTCCAACACGGTTTTTCAGTGAGAATTGCAGGAACTTCAAACGGGCACTAGGAAACACACTGAGAAACCACAGTAACTTTTCCTCCTGCAACCCGTTCCCTTTGTGCCGGTTGAATGAACGTCTCTCCTCATGCTCAGTTTTGAGAGATAAGTGTGTGTGAAAGCCGGGCTTCACCTAGCTTGTTGGGAACACAAAGCTTCTTTACTGCTAGAAACTGCACTACTTAAATTTATATGAGTACGTACTAGGTCTAATTCGGTTTTAGATTGAAAAGTGATGAACTTCAAACGGACACTTGTAAACAGACTGAGAAACAACAGTAAGTTTTTCTCATGCAAACCGTACCCTTTGTGCTAGTTGAATGAACGTCTCTCCACATGCTCAGTTCAGAGATATAAGTGTGTGTTAAAGCCATACTTCACTTAGCGTGTTGGGAACACAATCTTTTTTTCAGTTGGTAACTGCACTACATAAATATATTTGGGGTGGAACTAACCCCAAATCGGTTTTACAGTGAAAACTGCAGGAACTTCAAACCGGCACTAGGAAATCGACAGAGGAACCAGAGTAAATGTTTTCCCTGCAATCCGTTCCCTTTGTGCTAGTTGAATGAATGTCTCTCCACATGCTCAGTTCAGAGAGATAATTGTGTGTGAAAGCCGTCCTTCAACTAGCTTGTTGGGAACACAAAGTTTCTTTACTGTTGGAAACCGCACTACATACATTTATATGGGTAGGTACTATGTCCAACTCGGTTTTACAGTGAAAATTGAAGCAACTTCAAACGGGCACTTGGAAATAGACTGAGTAACCACAGTAAGTTTCTCTCCTTCAACCCGTTCCTTTTGTGCTAGTTGAACGAATGTCTCTCCACATGCTCAGTTCTAAGAGATAAGTGTGTGTGACAGACGAACTTCATATACCTTGTTGGGAACACAAAGTTTCTTTTCAGTTGGAATCTGCACTACATAAATATATTTGGGTAGGTACTAGCTCCAACTCGGTTTTACAATGAAAACTGCAGGAACTTCAAACCGGCACTAGGAAACACACTGATAAACCACAGTAACTGTTCCTCCTGCAACCCGTTCCCTAAGTGCTAGTTGAATGAACGTGTCTCCACATGCTGAGTTCTGAGAGATAATTGTGTTTGAAAGCCTTCCTTCACCTAGTTCTTGGGAACTCAATGTTTCTTTTCACTTGGAATCTGCACTACATACATATATATGGGGAGGAACTAGCTCCAACTCGCTTTTACAGTGAGAACTGCAAGAACTTTAAACCGGCAGTAGGAAAAACACTGGGAAAACACTGTATGTGTTTCTCCTGCAACCCGCTCCCTTTGTGCTAGTTGAACAAACATCTCTCCACATGCACACTTCTAAGAGATAAGTGTGTGTTACAGATGTCCTTCACCAAGCTTGTTGGGAACACAAATTTTCTTTCAGTTGGAGCCTGCAGAACATATATATATATGAGGAGGTATTGGCACCAACTCGGTTTTCCAGTGAGAACTGCAGGGACATCCAAACGGCACTAGGAAACAGACTGAGAAACCACAGTAATTGTTTTTCCTGCAACCCGTTCCCTTTGTGCTAGTTGAACGAACGTCTCTCCACATGCTCAGTTCTGAGAGATAAGTATGTGTTAAAGCCGTCTTTCACCTAGCTTGTTGGGAACACAAAGTTTCTTTACTGTTGGGAACTGCACTAAATACATATATATGGGTAAGTGCTAGGTCGAATTCGGTTTTAAAGTGAAAACTGAAGGAACTTCAAACGGGCACTTGGAAACAGACTGACCAACCACAGAAAGATTTTCTCCTGCAATCCGTTCCCTTTGTGCTAGTTGAACGAACGTCTCTCCACATGCTCAGTTCTAAGAGATAAGTGTGTGTGACAGACGCCCTTCATTTAGCTTGTTGGGAACACAAAGTTTCTTTTCATTTGGAAACTGCACTACATACATATATTTGGGGAGGTACTAGCTCCAACTCGGTTTTACGGAGAGAAATGCAGGAACTTCAAAACGGCACTAGGAGAAAATCTGTTGATTAACAGTAAGTTTTTCTCCTGAAACCCGTTACCTTTGAGCTAGTTGAACGAACGTCTCTCCACATGCTTAGATCTAAGTGAGAAGTGTGTGTGACAGACGTCCTTCACCAAGCTTGTTGGGAACAAATATTTTCTTTCAGTTGGAAACTGCAAAACATATATATATATATATATGGGGAGGTATTGGCACCAACTCGGTTTTCAAGTGAGAACTGTAGGAACATCAAAACGACACTAGGAAACAGTCGGAGAAACCACAGTAATTGTGTTTCCTGCAACACGTTCCGTTTGTGCTAGTTGAACTAACGTCTCTCAACATGATCAATTCTGAGAGATAAGTGTGTGTTAAAGCCGTCCTTCACCTAGCTTTTTGGGAATTCAAAATTTCTTTTCACTTGTAAACTGCACTACATACATATATATTGGGAGGGACTAGCTCCAACTCCGTTTTACACTGAAAATTGCAGGAACATCAAATGGCCGTTGGAAACAGTCTGAGAAACCACAGTAAATTTTCCTCCTGCAACCCGTTCCCTTTGTGCTAGTTCAGGGAACGTCTCTCCACATGCTCAGTTCTAAGGGATAACTGTGTGTGACTGACGCCCTTCATTTAGCTTGTTGGGAAACAAAGTTTCTTTTAGGTTGGAAATTTCACTACTTACATATATATGGGTAGGTACTAGCTCCAACTGGGTTTTACAGTGAAAACTGTAGGAAATTCACACCGGCCCTAAGAACCACACTGAGAAACCACAGTAAGTGTTTCACCTGCAACCCGTTTCTTATGTGCTAGATGAACGAACGTCTCTCCACATGCTTAGTTTTGAGAGATAAGTGTGTGTGACAGCCGTCCTTCACCTGTCTTTTTGGGAACTCAAAGTTTCTTTTTACCTGGAAACTGCACTACATACATATATATGGGGAGGTACCAGTTCCAACTCGATTTTACGGCGAATTCCGCAGGAACTTCAAACCAGTACTAGGAAACAGAGAGAAAACACAGTAAATATTTCTCCTGCAAGTCTCTCCCTTTTTGCTTGTAAAACTAACATCTCTCCACATGCTCATTTCTGAGATATAAGTGTGTGTGAAAGACGTCCTTCACCGAGCTTTTTGGCAACACAAAGCTTTCTTTTCAGGTGGAAAATGCACTGCATACATATATTAGGGGATGTACTAGCTGCAACTCGGTTGTAAAGTGAAAACTGCAGGAAATTCAAAGGGGCATTAGGAAAAACACTAAGAAACCTCAGTAAGTGTTTCTCCTGCAACAGTTTCCCTTTGTGCTAGTTGAACGAACTTCTCTCCACATGCTTAGTTCTGAGAGATAAGTGTGTGTGAAAGCCGCCCTTCACCTAGCTTGTTGGGAACACAAAGTTTCTTTACTGTTTGAAACGGCAGTACATACATATATATGGGTAGGTACTAGCTCCCACTCGGTTTTACAGTGAAAACTGAAGGAAATTCAAACCGACCCTAGGAAAAATACTGTTAATGCACAGTAAGTTTTTCTCCTGCAACAAGTTCCCTTTGTGCTAGTTGAACAAACGTCTCTCCACATGCTGAGATATGAGGGATAAGTGTGTGTGAACACCGTTCTTGACCTAGAATGTTGGGAACAGAAAGTTTCTTTCAGTTGGAAACTGCACTACACACATACATAAGGGGAGGTATAACCTCAACTTGGTTTTACAGTGAGAACTGCAGGAACATCAAAACGGCACTAGGAAACAGAGTGAGAAACCACAGTAATTGTTTTTCCTGCATCACTTTCACTTTATGCTAGTTGAACGAACGTGTCAACACATGCTGATTTCTGAGAGATAAGTGTGTGTGAAAGCCGTCCTTCACCTAGCTTTTTGGGAATTCAAAGTTTCTTTTCACTTGGAAACGGCACTACATACATATATATGGGGAGGAACTAGCTCCAACCTGCTTTTACAGTGAGAACTGCAGGAACTTCAAACCGGCACTAAGAAAAAGACAGTGAATCCAGAATATGTGTTTCTCCTTCAAACAGATCCCTTTGTGCTTGTTGAATGAACCTGTCTCCACATGCTCAGTTCTGACAGATAAGTGTGTGTTAAAGCCGTCCTTCACCTTGCTTCTTGGGAACACAAGGATTCTTTTCAGTAGGTATCTGCACTACATACGTATATATTGGAAGGTCATAGCTCCAAGTCAAATTTATAGTGAAAATTTCAGGAACATCATACCGGCACTTGGAAACAGAGAGAGAATCCACAGTAATTGTTTCTCCTGCAACACGTTCCTTTGTGCTTGTTTAACGAACGACTCTCCCCATGCTTAGTTCTGAGAGATAACTGTGTTTGAAAGCCGTCCTTAAAGTACCTTTTTCAGAACACAAAGTTTATTTTCAGTTGGTAACTACAATACATACATATATATGGGGAGGTACTAGCTCCAAATCGGTTTTACAGTGAAAACTGCAGAAACTTCAAACCGGCACTAGGAATCACATAGAGATCCACAGTAAGTGTTTCTTCTGCAAAACTTTCCCTTTGTGCTAATTGAACGAACGTCTCTCCACATGATCTGGTATGAGAGAAAAGTGTGTGTGAAAGCCGCCCTTCACCTAGCTTGTTGGGAACACAAAGTTTATTTTCTGTTGGAAACTGCACTACATAAATTTATATGGATAGGTACTAGGTCCAACTCGGTTTTACAGTGAAAACTGAAGGAAATTCAAACCGACCCTAGGAGAAATACTGTTAATGCACAGTAAGTTTTTCTCCTGCAACAAGTTCCCTTTGTGCTAGTTGAACAAACGTCTCTCCACATGCTGAGATATGAGGGATAAGTGTGTGTGAACACCGTTCTTGACCTAGAATGTTGGGAACAGAAAGTTTCTTTCAGTTGGAAACTGCACTACACACATACATAAGGGGAGGTATAACCTCAACTTGGTTTTACAGTGAGAACTGCAGGAACATCAAAACGGCACTAGGAAACAGAGTGAGGAACCACAGTAATTGTTTTTCCTGCATCCCTTTCACTTTATGCAAGTTGAACGAACTTCTCTACACATGCTCAGTTCTGAGAGATAAGTGTGTGTGAAAGCCGTCCTTCACTTAGCTTCTTGGGAACACAAAGTTTCTTTACTGATTTAAATGGCAGTACATACATATATATGGGTAGTTCCTAACTAAAACTCGGTTTTACAGTGAAAACTGCAGGAAATTCAAACCGGCCCTAGGAAAAATACTGATAATACACAGTAAGTTTTTCTCCTGCAACCCGTTCCCATTGTGTTAGTTGAACGAACGTCTCTCCACATGCTCAGTTCTGAGGGATAAGTGTGTGTGAATGCCGCCTTCACCTAGCTTGTTGGGAATACAAAGTTTCTTTACTTTTCGAAACTGCGCAACATACATATACATGGGTAGTTACTAGCTCCAACACGGTTTTTCAGTGAGAATTGCAGGAACTTCAAACGGGCACTAGGAAACACACTGAGAAACCACAGTAACTTTTCCTCCTGCAACCCGTTCCCTTTGTGCCGGTTGAATGAACGTCTCTCCTCATGCTCAGTTTTGAGAGATAAGTGTGTGTGAAAGCCGGGCTTCACCTAGCTTGTTGGGAACACAAAGCTTCTTTACTGCTAGAAACTGCACTACTTAAATTTATATGAGTACGTACTAGGTCTAATTCGGTGTTAGATTGAAAAGTGATGAACTTCAAACGGACACTTGTAAACAGACTGAGAAACAACAGTAAGTTTTTCTCATGCAAACCGTACCCTTTGTGCTAGTTGAATGAACGTCTCTCCACATGCTCAGTTCAGAGATATAAGTGTGTGTTAAAGCCATACTTCACTTAGCGTGTTGGGAACACAATCTTTTTTTCAGTTGGTAACTGCACTACATAAATATATTTGGGGTGGAACTAACCCCAAATCGGTTTTACAGGTAAAACTGCAGGAACTTCAAACCGGCACTAGGAAATCGACAGAGGAACCAGAGTAAATGTTTTCCCTGCAACCCGTTCCCTTTGTGCTAGTTGAATGAATGTCTCTCCACATGCTCAGTTCAGAGAGATAATTGTGTGTGAAAGCCGTCCTTCAACTAGCTTGTTGGGAACACAAAGTTTCTTTACTGTTGGAAACCGCACTACATACATTTATATGGGTAGGTACTATGTCCAACTCGGTTTTACAGTGAAAATTGAAGCAACTTCAAACGGGCACTTGGAAATAGACTGAGTAACCACAGTAAGTTTCTCTCCTTCAACCCGTTCCTTTTGTGCTAGTTGAACGAATGTCTCTCCACATGCTCAGTTCTAAGAGATAAGTGTGTGTGACAGACGAACTTCATATACCTTGTTGGGAACACAAAGTTTCTTTTCAGTTGGAATCTGCACTACATAAATATATTTGGGTAGGTACTAGCTCCAACTCGGTTTTACAATGAAAACTGCAGGAACTTCAAACCGGCACTAGGAAACACACTGATAAACCACAGTAACTGTTCCTCCTGCAACCCGTTCCCTAAGTGCTAGTTGAATGAACGTGTCTCCACATGCTGAGTTCTGAGAGATAATTGTGTTTGAAAGCCTTCCTTCACCTAGTTCTTGGGAACTCAATGTTTCTTTTCACTTGGAATCTGCACTACATACATATATATGGGGAGGAACTAGCTCCAACTCGCTTTTACAGTGAGAACTGCAAGAACTTTAAACCGGCAGTAGGAAAAACACTGGGAAAACACTGTATGTGTTTCTCCTGCAACACACTCCCTTTGTGCTAGTTGAACAAACATCTCTCCACATGCACAGTTCTAAGAGATAAGTGTGTGTTACAGATGTCCTTCACCAAGCTTGTTGGGAACACAAATTTTCTTTCAGTTGGAGCCTGCAGAACATATATATATATGAGGAGGTATTGGCACCAACTCGGTTTTCCAGTGAGAACTGCAGGGACATCCAAACGGCACTAGGGAACAGACTGAGAAACCACAGTAATTGTTTTTCCTGCAACCCGTTCCCTTTGTGCTAGTTGAACGAACGTCTCTCCACATGCTCAGTTCTGAGAGATAAGTATGTGTTAAAGCCGTCCTTCACCTAGCTTGTTGGGAACACAAAGTTTCTTTACTGTTGGGAACTGCACTAAATACATATATATGGGTAAGTGCTAGGTCGAATTCGGTTTTAAAGTGAAAACTGAAGGAACTTCAAACGGGCACTTGGAAACAGACTGACCAACCACAGAAAGATTTTCTCCTGCAATCCGTTCCCTTTGTGCTAGTTGAACGAATGTCTCTCCACATGCTCAGTTCTAAGAGATAAGTGTGTGTGACAGACGCCCTTCATTTAGCTTGTTGGGAACACAAAGTTTCTTTTCATTTGGAAACTGCACTACATACATATATTTGGGGAGGTACTAGCTCCAACTCGGTTTTACGGAGAGAAATGCAGGAACTTCAAAACGGCACTAGGAGAAAATCTGTTGATTAACAGTAAGTTTTTCTCCTGAAACCCGTTACCTTTGAGCTAGTTGAACGAACGTCTCTCCACATGCTTAGATCTAAGTGAGAAGTGTGTGTGACAGACGTCCTTCACCAAGCTTGTTGGGAACAAATATTTTCTTTCAGTTGGAAACTGCAAAACATATATATATATATATATGGGGAGGTATTGGCACCAACTCGGTTTTCAAGTGAGAACTGTAGGAACATCAAAACGACACTAGGAAACAGTCGGAGAAACCACAGTAATTGTGTTTCCTGCAACACGTTCCGTTTGTGCTAGTTGAACTAACGTCTCTCAACATGATCAATTCTGAGAGATAAGTGTGTGTTAAAGCCGTCCTTCACCTAGCTTTTTGGGAATTCAAAATTTCTTTTCACTTGTAAACTGCACTACATACATATATATTGGGAGGGACTAGCTCCAACTCCGTTTTACACTGAAAATTGCAGGAACTTCAAATGGCCGTTGGAAACAGTCTGAGAAACCACAGTAAATTTTCCTCCTGCAACCCGTTCCCTTTGTGCTAGTTCAGGGAACGTCTCTCCACATGCTCAGTTCTAAGGGATAACTGTGTGTGACTGATGCCCTTCATTTAGCTTGTTGGGAAACAAAGTTTCTTTTAGGTTGGAAATTTCACTACTTACATATATATGGGTAGGTACTAGCTCCAACTGGGTTTTACAGTGAAAACTGCAGGAAATTCACACCGGCCCTAAGAACCACACTGAGAAACCACAGTAAGTGTTTCACCTGCAACCCGTTTCTTATGTGCTAGATGAACGAACGTCTCTCCACATGCTTAGTTTTGAGAGATAAGTGTGTGTGACAGCCGTCCTTCACCTGTCTTTTTGGGAACTCAAAATTTCTTTTTACCTGGAAGCTGCACTGCATACTTATATATGGGGAGGTTGAGCTACATCATGGATTTACGGTAAGAAATGCAGGAAATTCAAAACGGCACTAGGAAACAGACAGAGAAACCACAGTAATTGTTCCTCCTTCAACCTGATCCCTTTGTGCTAGTTGAACTAACTTCTCTCCACATGCTCAGTTCTAAGAGAAAAATATGTATGAAAGCTGCCCTTCACTTAGCTTGTTGGGAACACAAAGTTTCTTTTCAGTTGGAAACTGCACTACATACATATATATGGGGAGGTATTAGCACCAACTTGGTTTTACAGTGAGAACTGCAGGAACATCAAAACGGCACTAGGAAATACACTGATAAAACACAGTCATATTTCTCCTGCAACCCATTCCTTTTGTGGTAGTTGAACGAACGTCTCTCCACATGCTCAGTTCTGAGGGAGAATTGTGTGTCAAAGCCGTACTTCAGCTAGCATGTTGGGGATACAAACTTTCTTTTCAGATGGAAAGTGCACTACATACATATATATGGGGAGGTACTAGATCCATCTCGCTTTTACAGTGACAACTGCTGGCACTTCAAACCGGCACTAGGAAAAATACCGAGAATCCTCCTTAAGTTTTTCTCCAGCAACACGTTCCTTTCTGCTAGTTGAACGAACGTCTCTCCACATGCTCAGTTCTGAGAGATAACTGTGTGTGAAAGCCGCCTTCACCTAGTTTGTTGGGAACACAAATTTTCTTTTCAGTTGGAAACTGCACTACATACATATATATGGGGAGGTACCAGTTCCAACTCGATTTTACGGCGAATTCCGCAGGAACGTCAAACCAGTACTAGGAAACAGAGAGAAAACACAGTAAATATTTCTCCTGCAAGTCTCTCCCTTTTTGCTTGTAAAACTAACGTCTCTCCACATGCTCAGTTCTGAGATATAAGTGTGTGTGAAAGACGTCCTTCACCGAGCTTTTTGGCAACACAAAGCTTTCTTTTCAGGTGGAAAATGCACTGCATACATATATTAGGGGATGTACTAGCTGCAACTCGGTTGTAAAGTGAAAACTGCAGGAAATTCAAAGGGGCATTAGGAAAAACACTGAGAAACCTCAGTAAGTGTTTCTCCTGCAACAGTTTCCCTTTGTGCTAGTTGAACGAACTTCTCTCCACATGCTTAGTTCTGAGAGATAAGTGTGTGTGAAAGCCGTCCTTCACTTAGCTTCTTGGGAACACAAAGTTTCTTTACTGTTTGAAACGGCAGTACATACATATATATGGGTAGGTACTAGCTCCCACTCGGTTTTACAGTGAAAACTGAAGGAAATTCAAACCGACCCTAGGAAAAATACTGTTAATGCACAGTAAGTTTTTCTCCTGCAACAAGTTCCCTTTGTGCTAGTTGAACAAACGTCTCTCCACATGCTGAGATATGAGGGATAAGTGTGTGTGAACACCGTTCTTGACCTAGAATGTTGGGAACAGAAAGTTTCTTTCAGTTGGAAACTGCACTACACACATACATAAGGGGAGGTATAACCTCAACTTGGTTTTACAGTGAGAACTGCAGGAACATCAAAACGGCACTAGGAAACAGAGTGAGAAACCACAGTAATTGTTTTTCCTGCATCCCTTTCACTTTATGCAAGTTGAACGAACTTCTCTACACATGCTCAGTTCTGAGAGATAAGTGTGTGTGAAAGCCGTCCTTCACTTAGCTTCTTGGGAACACAAAGTTTCTTTACTGATTTAAATGGCAGTACATACATATATATGGGTAGTTCCTAACTAAAACTCGGTTTTACAGTGAAAACTGCAGGAAATTCAAACCGGCCCTAGGAAAAATATTGATAATACACAGTAAGTTTTTCTCCTGCAACCCGTTCCCATTGTGTTAGTTGAACGAACGTCTCTCCACATGCTCAGTTCTGAGGGATAAGTGTGTGTGAATGCCGCCTTCACCTAGCTTGTTGGGAATACAAAGTTTCTTTACTTTTCGAAACTGCGCAACATACATATACATGGGTAGTTACTAGCTCCAACACGGTTTTTCAGTGAGAATTGCAGGAACTTCAAACGGGCACTAGGAAACACACTGAGAAACCACAGTAACTTTTCCTCCTGCAACCCGTTCCCTTTGTGCCGGTTGAATGAACGTCTCTCCTCATGCTCAGTTTTGAGAGATAAGTGTGTGTGAAAGCCGGGCTTCACCTAGCTTGTTGGGAACACAAAGCTTCTTTACTGCTAGAAACTGCACTACTTAAATTTATATGAGTACGTACTAGGTCTAATTCGGTTTTAGATTGAAAAGTGATGAACTTCAAACGGACACTTGTAAACAGACTGAGAAACAACAGTAAGTTTTTCTCATGCAAACCGTACCCTTTGTGCTAGTTGAATGAACGTCTCTCCACATGCTCAGTTCAGAGATATAAGTGTGTGTTAAAGCCATACTTCACTTAGCGTGTTGGGAACACAATCTTTTTTTCAGTTGGTAACTGCACTACATAAATATATTTGGGGTGGAACTAACCCCAAATCGGTTTTACAGGTAAAACTGCAGGAACTTCAAACCGGCACTAGGAAATCGACAGAGGAACCAGAGTAAATGTTTTCCCTGCAATCCGTTCCCTTTGTGCTAGTTGAATGAATGTCTCTCCACATGCTCAGTTCAGAGAGATAATTGTGTGTGAAAGCCGTTCTTCAACTAGCTTGTTGGGAACACAAAGTTTCTTTACTGTTGGAAACCGCACTACATACATTTATATGGGTAGGTACTATGTCCAACTCGGTTTTACAGTGAAAATTGAAGCAACTTCAAACGGGCACTTGGAAATAGACTGAGTAACCACAGTAAGTTTCTCTCCTTCAACCCGTTCCTTTTGTGCTAGTTGAACGAATGTCTCTCCACATGCTCAGTTCTAAGAGATAAGTGTGTGTGACAGACGAACTTCATATACCTTGTTGGGAACACAAAGTTTCTTTTCAGTTGGAATCTGCACTACATAAATATATTTGGGTAGGTACTAGCTCCAACTCGGTTTTACAATGAAAACTGCAGGAACTTCAAACCGGCACTAGGAAACACACTGATAAACCACAGTAACTGTTCCTCCTGCAACCCGTTCCCTAAGTGCTAGTTGAATGAACGTGTCTCCACATGCTGAGTTCTGAGAGATAATTGTGTTTGAAAGCCTTCCTTCACCTAGTTCTTGGGAACTCAATGTTTCTTTTCACTTGGAATCTGCACTACATACATATATATGGGGAGGAACTAGCTCCAACTCGCTTTTACAGTGAGAACTGCAAGAACTTTAAACCGGCAGTAGGAAAAACACTGGGAAAACACTGTATGTGTTTCTCCTGCAACCCGCTCCCTTTGTGCTAGTTGAACAAACATCTCTCCACATGCACACTTCTAAGAGATAAGTGTGTGTTACAGATGTCCTTCACCAAGCTTGTTGGGAACACAAATTTTCTTTCAGTTGGAGCCTGCAGAACATATATATATATGAGGAGGTATTGGCACCAACTCGGTTTTCCAGTGAGAACTGCAGGGACATCCAAACGGCACTAGGAAACAGACTGAGAAACCACAGTAATTGTTTTTCCTGCAACCCGTTCCCTTTGTGCTAGTTGAACGAACGTCTCTCCACATGCTCAGTTCTGAGAGATAAGTATGTGTTAAAGCCGTCTTTCACCTAGCTTGTTGGGAACACAAAGTTTCTTTACTGTTGGGAACTGCACTAAATACATATATATGGGTAAGTGCTAGGTCGAATTCGGTTTTAAAGTGAAAACTGAAGGAACTTCAAACGGGCACTTGGAAACAGACTGACCAACCACAGAAAGATTTTCTCCTGCAATCCGTTCCCTTTGTGCTAGTTGAACGAACGTCTCTCCACATGCTCAGTTCTAAGAGATAAGTGTGTGTGACAGACGCCCTTCATTTAGCTTGTTGGGAACACAAAGTTTCTTTTCATTTGGAAACTGCACTACATACATATATTTGGGGAGGTACTAGCTCCAACTCGGTTTTACGGAGAGAAATGCAGGAACTTCAAAACGGCACTAGGAGAAAATCTGTTGATTAACAGTAAGTTTTTCTCCTGAAACCCGTTACCTTTGAGCTAGTTGAACGAACGTCTCTCCACATGCTTAGATCTAAGTGAGAAGTGTGTGTGACAGACGTCCTTCACCAAGCTTGTTGGGAACAAATATTTTCTTTCAGTTGGAAACTGCAAAACATATATATATATATATATGGGGAGGTATTGGCACCAACTCGGTTTTCAAGTGAGAACTGTAGGAACATCAAAACGACACTAGGAAACAGTCGGAGAAACCACAGTAATTGTGTTTCCTGCAACACGTTCCGTTTGTGCTAGTTGAACTAACGTCTCTCAACATGATCAATTCTGAGAGATAAGTGTGTGTTAAAGCCGTCCTTCACCTAGCTTTTTGGGAATTCAAAATTTCTTTTCACTTGTAAACTGCACTACATACATATATATTGGGAGGGACTAGCTCCAACTCCGTTTTACACTGAAAATTGCAGGAACATCAAATGGCCGTTGGAAACAGTCTGAGAAACCACAGTAAATTTTCCTCCTGCAACCCGTTCCCTTTGTGCTAGTTCAGGGAACGTCTCTCCACATGCTCAGTTCTAAGGGATAACTGTGTGTGACTGACGCCCTTCATTTAGCTTGTTGGGAAACAAAGTTTCTTTTAGGTTGGAAATTTCACTACTTACATATATATGGGTAGGTACTAGCTCCAACTGGGTTTTACAGTGAAAACTGTAGGAAATTCACACCGGCCCTAAGAACCACACTGAGAAACCACAGTAAGTGTTTCACCTGCAACCCGTTTCTTATGTGCTAGATGAACGAACGTCTCTCCACATGCTTAGTTTTGAGAGATAAGTGTGTGTGACAGCCGTCCTTCACCTGTCTTTTTGGGAACTCAAAGTTTCTTTTTACCTGGAAACTGCACTACATACATATATATGGGGAGGTACCAGTTCCAACTCGATTTTACGGCGAATTCCGCAGGAACTTCAAACCAGTACTAGGAAACAGAGAGAAAACACAGTAAATATTTCTCCTGCAAGTCTCTCCCTTTTTGCTTGTAAAACTAACATCTCTCCACATGCTCATTTCTGAGATATAAGTGTGTGTGAAAGACGTCCTTCACCGAGCTTTTTGGCAACACAAAGCTTTCTTTTCAGGTGGAAAATGCACTGCATACATATATTAGGGGATGTACTAGCTGCAACTCGGTTGTAAAGTGAAAACTGCAGGAAATTCAAAGGGGCATTAGGAAAAACACTAAGAAACCTCAGTAAGTGTTTCTCCTGCAACAGTTTCCCTTTGTGCTAGTTGAACGAACTTCTCTCCACATGCTTAGTTCTGAGAGATAAGTGTGTGTGAAAGCCGCCCTTCACCTAGCTTGTTGGGAACACAAAGTTTCTTTACTGTTTGAAACGGCAGTACATACATATATATGGGTAGGTACTAGCTCCCACTCGGTTTTACAGTGAAAACTGAAGGAAATTCAAACCGACCCTAGGAAAAATACTGTTAATGCACAGTAAGTTTTTCTCCTGCAACAAGTTCCCTTTGTGCTAGTTGAACAAACGTCTCTCCACATGCTGAGATATGAGGGATAAGTGTGTGTGAACACCGTTCTTGACCTAGAATGTTGGGAACAGAAAGTTTCTTTCAGTTGGAAACTGCACTACACACATACATAAGGGGAGGTATAACCTCAACTTGGTTTTACAGTGAGAACTGCAGGAACATCAAAACGGCACTAGGAAACAGAGTGAGAAACCACAGTAATTGTTTTTCCTGCATCACTTTCACTTTATGCTAGTTGAACGAACGTGTCAACACATGCTGATTTCTGAGAGATAAGTGTGTGTGAAAGCCGTCCTTCACCTAGCTTTTTGGGAATTCAAAGTTTCTTTTCACTTGGAAACGGCACTACATACATATATATGGGGAGGAACTAGCTCCAACCTGCTTTTACAGTGAGAACTGCAGGAACTTCAAACCGGCACTAAGAAAAAGACAGTGAATCCAGAATATGTGTTTCTCCTTCAAACAGATCCCTTTGTGCTTGTTGAATGAACCTGTCTCCACATGCTCAGTTCTGACAGATAAGTGTGTGTTAAAGCCGTCCTTCACCTTGCTTCTTGGGAACACAAGGATTCTTTTCAGTAGGTATCTGCACTACATACGTATATATTGGAAGGTCATAGCTCCAAGTCAAATTTATAGTGAAAATTTCAGGAACATCATACCGGCACTTGGAAACAGAGAGAGAATCCACAGTAATTGTTTCTCCTGCAACACGTTCCTTTGTGCTTGTTTAACGAACGACTCTCCCCATGCTTAGTTCTGAGAGATAACTGTGTTTGAAAGCCGTCCTTAAAGTACCTTTTTCAGAACACAAAGTTTATTTTCAGTTGGTAACTACAATACATACATATATATGGGGAGGTACTAGCTCCAAATCGGTTTTACAGTGAAAACTGCAGAAACTTCAAACCGGCACTAGGAATCACATAGAGATCCACAGTAAGTGTTTCTTCTGCAAAACTTTCCCTTTGTGCTAATTGAACGAACGTCTCTCCACATGATCTGGTATGAGAGAAAAGTGTGTGTGAAAGCCGCCCTTCACCTAGCTTGTTGGGAACACAAAGTTTATTTTCTGTTGGAAACTGCACTACATACATTTATATGGATAGGTACTAGGTCCAACTCGGTTTTACAGTGAAAACTGAAGGAAATTCAAACCGACCCTAGGAGAAATACTGTTAATGCACAGTAAGTTTTTCTCCTGCAACAAGTTCCCTTTGTGCTAGTTGAACAAACGTCTCTCCACATGCTGAGATATGAGGGATAAGTGTGTGTGAACACCGTTCTTGACCTAGAATGTTGGGAACAGAAAGTTTCTTTCAGTTGGAAACTGCACTACACACATACATAAGGGGAGGTATAACCTCAACTTGGTTTTACAGTGAGAACTGCAGGAACATCAAAACGGCACTAGGAAACAGAGTGAGGAACCACAGTAATTGTTTTTCCTGCATCCCTTTCACTTTATGCAAGTTGAACGAACTTCTCTACACATGCTCAGTTCTGAGAGATAAGTGTGTGTGAAAGCCGTCCTTCACTTAGCTTCTTGGGAACACAAAGTTTCTTTACTGATTTAAATGGCAGTACATACATATATATGGGTAGTTCCTAACTAAAACTCGGTTTTACAGTGAAAACTGCAGGAAATTCAAACCGGCCCTAGGAAAAATACTGATAATACACAGTAAGTTTTTCTCCTGCAACCCGTTCCCATTGTGTTAGTTGAACGAACGTCTCTCCACATGCTCAGTTCTGAGGGATAAGTGTGTGTGAATGCCGCCTTCACCTAGCTTGTTGGGAATACAAAGTTTCTTTACTTTTCGAAACTGCGCAACATACATATACATGGGTAGTTACTAGCTCCAACACGGTTTTTCAGTGAGAATTGCAGGAACTTCAAACGGGCACTAGGAAACACACTGAGAAACCACAGTAACTTTTCCTCCTGCAACCCGTTCCCTTTGTGCCGGTTGAATGAACGTCTCTCCTCATGCTCAGTTTTGAGAGATAAGTGTGTGTGAAAGCCGGGCTTCACCTAGCTTGTTGGGAACACAAAGCTTCTTTACTGCTAGAAACTGCACTACTTAAATTTATATGAGTACGTACTAGGTCTAATTCGGTGTTAGATTGAAAAGTGATGAACTTCAAACGGACACTTGTAAACAGACTGAGAAACAACAGTAAGTTTTTCTCATGCAAACCGTACCCTTTGTGCTAGTTGAATGAACGTCTCTCCACATGCTCAGTTCAGAGATATAAGTGTGTGTTAAAGCCATACTTCACTTAGCGTGTTGGGAACACAATCTTTTTTTCAGTTGGTAACTGCACTACATAAATATATTTGGGGTGGAACTAACCCCAAATCGGTTTTACAGGTAAAACTGCAGGAACTTCAAACCGGCACTAGGAAATCGACAGAGGAACCAGAGTAAATGTTTTCCCTGCAACCCGTTCCCTTTGTGCTAGTTGAATGAATGTCTCTCCACATGCTCAGTTCAGAGAGATAATTGTGTGTGAAAGCCGTTCTTCAACTAGCTTGTTGGGAACACAAAGTTTCTTTACTGTTGGAAACCGCACTACATACATTTATATGGGTAGGTACTATGTCCAACTCGGTTTTACAGTGAAAATTGAAGCAACTTCAAACGGGCACTTGGAAATAGACTGAGTAACCACAGTAAGTTTCTCTCCTTCAACCCGTTCCTTTTGTGCTAGTTGAACGAATGTCTCTCCACATGCTCAGTTCTAAGAGATAAGTGTGTGTGACAGACGAACTTCATATACCTTGTTGGGAACACAAAGTTTCTTTTCAGTTGGAATCTGCACTACATAAATATATTTGGGTAGGTACTAGCTCCAACTCGGTTTTACAATGAAAACTGCAGGAACTTCAAACCGGCACTAGGAAACACACTGATAAACCACAGTAACTGTTCCTCCTGCAACCCGTTCCCTAAGTGCTAGTTGAATGAACGTGTCTCCACATGCTGAGTTCTGAGAGATAATTGTGTTTGAAAGCCTTCCTTCACCTAGTTCTTGGGAACTCAATGTTTCTTTTCACTTGGAATCTGCACTACATACATATATATGGGGAGGAACTAGCTCCAACTCGCTTTTACAGTGAGAACTGCAAGAACTTTAAACCGGCAGTAGGAAAAACACTGGGAAAACACTGTATGTGTTTCTCCTGCAACCCGCTCCCTTTGTGCTAGTTGAACAAACATCTCTCCACATGCACAGTTCTAAGAGATAAGTGTGTGTTACAGATGTCCTTCACCAAGCTTGTTGGGAACACAAATTTTCTTTCAGTTGGAGCCTGCAGAACATATATATATATGAGGAGGTATTGGCACCAACTCGGTTTTCCAGTGAGAACTGCAGGGACATCCAAACGGCACTAGGAAACAGACTGAGAAACCACAGTAATTGTTTTTCCTGCAACCCGTTCCCTTTGTGCTAGTTGAACGAACGTCTCTCCACATGCTCAGTTCTGAGAGATAATTATGTGTTAAAGCCGTCCTTCACCTAGCTTGTTGGGAACACAAAGTTTCTTTACTGTTGGGAACTGCACTAAATACATATATATGGGTAAGTGCTAGGTCGAATTCGGTTTTAAAGTGAAAACTGAAGGAACTTCAAACGGGCACTTGGAAACAGACTGACCAACCACAGAAAGATTTTCTCCTGCAATCCGTTCCCTTTGTGCTAGTTGAACGAACGTCTCTCCACATGCTCAGTTCTAAGAGATAAGTGTGTGTGACAGACGCCCTTCATTTAGCTTGTTGGGAACACAAAGTTTCTTTTCATTTGGAAACTGCACTACATACATATATTTGGGGAGGTACTAGCTCCAACTCGGTTTTACGGAGAGAAATGCAGGAACTTCAAAACGGCACTAGGAGAAAATCTGTTGATTAACAGTAAGTTTTTCTCCTGAAACCCGTTACCTTTGAGCTAGTTGAACGAACGTCTCTCCACATGCTTAGATCTAAGTGAGAAGTGTGTGTGACAGACGTCCTTCACCAAGCTTGTTGGGAACAAATATTTTCTTTCAGTTGGAAACTGCAAAACATATATATATATATATATGGGGAGGTATTGGCACCAACTCGGTTTTCAAGTGAGAACTGTAGGAACATCAAAACGACACTAGGAAACAGTCGGAGAAACCACAGTAATTGTGTTTCCTGCAACACGTTCCGTTTGTGCTAGTTGAACTAAAGTCTCTCAACATGATCAATTCTGAGAGATAAGTGTGTGTTAAAGCCGTCCTTCACCTAGCTTTTTGGGAATTCAAAATTTCTTTTCACTTGTAAACTGCACTACATACATATATATTGGGAGGGACTAGCTCCAACTCCGTTTTACACTGAAAATTGCAGGAACATCAAATGGCCGTTGGAAACAGTCTGAGAAACCACAGTAAATTTTCCTCCTGCAACCCGTTCCCTTTGTGCTAGTTCAGGGAACGTCTCTCCACATGCTCAGTTCTAAGGGATAACTGTGTGTGACTGACGCCCTTCATTTAGCTTGTTGGGAAACAAAGTTTCTTTTAGGTTGGAAATTTCACTACTTACATATATATGGGTAGGTACTAGCTCCAACTGGGTTTTACAGTGAAAACTGTAGGAAATTCACACCGGCCCTAAGAACCACACTGAGAAACCACAGTAAGTGTTTCACCTGCAACCCGTTTCTTATGTGCTAGATGAACGAACGTCTCTCCACATGCTTAGTTTTGAGAGATAAGTGTGTGTGACAGCCGTCCTTCACCTGACTTTTTGGGAACTCAAAGTTTCTTTTTACCTGGAAACTGCACTACATACATATATATGGGGAGGTACCAGTTCCAACTCGATTTTACGGCGAATTCCGCAGGAACTTCAAACCAGTACTAGGAAACAGAGAGAAAACACAGTAAATATTTCTCCTGCAAGTCTCTCCCTTTTTGCTTGTAAAACTAACGTCTCTCCACATGCTCATTTCTGAGATATAAGTGTGTGTGAAAGACGTCCTTCACCGAGCTTTTTGGCAACACAAAGCTTTCTTTTCAGGTGGAAAATGCACTGCATACATATATTAGGGGATGTACTAGCTGCAACTCTGTTGTAAAGTGAAAACTGCAGGAAATTCAAAGGGGCATTAGGAAAAACACTAAGAAACCTCAGTAAGTGTTTCTCCTGCAACAGTTTCCCTTTGTGCTAGTTGAACGAACTTCTCTCCACATGCTTAGTTCTGAGAGATAAGTGTGTGTGAAAGCCGCCCTTCACCTAGCTTGTTGGGAACACAAAGTTTCTTTACTGTTTGAAACGGCAGTACATACATATATATGGGTAGGTACTAGCTCCCACTCGGTTTTACAGTGAAAACTGAAGGAAATTCAAACCGACCCTAGGAAAAATACTGTTAATGCACAGTAAGTTTTTCTCCTGCAACAAGTTCCCTTTGTGCTAGTTGAACAAACGTCTCTCCACATGCTGAGATATGAGGGATAAGTGTGTGTGAACACCGTTCTTGACCTAGAATGTTGGGAACAGAAAGTTTCTTTCAGTTGGAAACTGCACTACACACATACATAAGGGGAGGTATAACCTCAACTTGGTTTTACAGTGAGAACTGCAGGAACATCAAAACGGCACTAGGAAACAGAGTGAGAAACCACAGTAATTGTTTTTCCTGCATCACTTTCACTTTATGCTAGTTGAACGAACGTGTCAACACATGCTGATTTCTGAGAGATAAGTGTGTGTGAAAGCCGTCCTTCACCTAGCTTTTTGGGAATTCAAAGTTTCTTTTCACTTGGAAACGGCACTACATACATATATATGGGGAGGAACTAGCTCCAACCTGCTTTTACAGTGAGAACTGCAGGAACTTCAAACCGGCACTAAGAAAAAGACAGTGAATCCAGAATATGTGTTTCTCCTTCAAACAGATCCCTTTGTGCTTGTTGAATGAACCTGTCTCCACATGCTCAGTTCCGACAGATAAATGTGTGTTAAAGCCGTCCTTCACCTTGCTTCTTGGGAACACAAGGATTCTTTTCAGTAGGTATCAGCACTACATACGTATATATTGGAAGGTCATAGCTCCAAGTCAAATTTATAGTGAAAATTTCAGGAACATCATACCGGCACTTGGAAACAGAGAGAGAATCCACAGTAATTGTTTCTCCTGCAACACGTTCCTTTGTGCTTGTTTAACGAACGACTCTCCCCATGCTTAGTTCTGAGAGATAACTGTGTTTGAAAGCCGTCCTTAAAGTACCTTTTTCAGAACACAAAGTTTATTTTCAGTTGGTAACTACAATACATACATATATATGGGGAGGTACTAGCTCCAAATCGGTTTTACAGTGAAAACTGCAGAAACTTCAAACCGGCACTAGGAATCACATAGAGATCCACAGTAAGTGTTTCTTCTGCAAAACTTTCCCTTTGTGCTAATTGAACGAACGTCTCTCCACATGATCTGGTATGAGAGAAAAGTGTGTGTGAAAGCCGCCCTTCACCTAGCTTGTTGGGAACACAAAGTTTATTTTCTGTTGGAAACTGCACTACATACATTTATATGGATAGGTACTAGGTCCAACTCGGTTTTACAGTGAAAACTGAAGGAAATTCAAACCGACCCTAGGAGAAATACTGTTAATGCACAGTAAGTTTTTCTCCTGCAACAAGTTCCCTTTGTGCTAGTTGAACAAACGTCTCTCCACATGCTGAGATATGAGGGATAAGTGTGTGTGAACACCGTTCTTGACCTAGAATGTTGGGAACAGAAAGTTTCTTTCAGTTGGAAACTGCACTACACACATACATAAGGGGAGGTATAACCTCAACTTGGTTTTACAGTGAGAACTGCAGGAACATCAAAACGGCACTAGGAAACAGAGTGAGAAACCACAGTAATTGTTTTTCCTGCATCCCTTTCACTTTATGCAAGTTGAACGAACTTCTCTACACATGCTCAGTTCTGAGAGATAAGTGTGTGTGAAAGCCGTCCTTCACTTAGCTTCTTGGGAACACAAAGTTTCTTTACTGATTTAAATGGCAGTACATACATATATATGGGTAGTTCCTAACTAAAACTCGGTTTTACAGTGAAAACTGCAGGAAATTCAAACCGGCCCTAGGAAAAATACTGATAATACACAGTAAGTTTTTCTCCTGCAACCCGTTCCCATTGTGTTAGTTGAACGAACGTCTCTCCACATGCTCAGTTCTGAGGGATAAGTGTGTGTGAATGCCGCCTTCACCTAGCTTGTTGGGAATACAAAGTTTCTTTACTTTTCGAAACTGCGCAACATACATATACATGGGTAGTTACTAGCTCCAACACGGTTTTTCAGTGAGAATTGCAGGAACTTCAAACGGGCACTAGGAAACACACTGAGAAACCACAGTAACTTTTCCTCCTGCAACCCGTTCCCTTTGTGCCGGTTGAATGAACGTCTCTCCTCATGCTCAGTTTTGAGAGATAAGTGTGTGTGAAAGCCGGGCTTCACCTAGCTTGTTGGGAACACAAAGCTTCTTTACTGCTAGAAACTGCACTACTTAAATTTATATGAGTACGTACTAGGTCTAATTCGGTTTTAGATTGAAAAGTGATGAACTTCAAACGGACACTTGTAAACAGACTGAGAAAGAACAGTAAGTTTTTCTCATGCAAACCGTACCCTTTGTGCTAGTTGAATGAACGTCTCTCCACATGCTCAGTTCAGAGATATAAGTGTGTGTTAAAGCCATACTTCACTTAGCGTGTTGGGAACACAATCTTTTTTTCAGTTGGTAACTGCACTACATAAATATATTTGGGGTGGAACTAACCCCAAATCGGTTTTACAGGTAAAACTGCAGGAACTTCAAACCGGCACTAGGAAATCGACAGAGGAACCAGAGTAAATGTTTTCCCTGCAACCCGTTCCCTTTGTGCTAGTTGAATGAATGTCTCTCCACATGCTCAGTTCAGAGAGATAATTGTGTGTGAAAGCCGTTCTTCAACTAGCTTGTTGGGAACACAAAGTTTCTTTACTGTTGGAAACCGCACTACATACATTTATATGGGTAGGTACTATGTCCAACTCGGTTTTACAGTGAAAATTGAAGCAACTTCAAACGGGCACTTGGAAATAGACTGAGTAACCACAGTAAGTTTCTCTCCTTCAACCCGTTCCTTTTGTGCTAGTTGAACGAATGTCTCTCCACATGCTCAGTTCTAAGAGATAAGTGTGTGTGACAGACGAACTTCATATACCTTGTTGGGAACACAAAGTTTCTTTTCAGTTGGAATCTGCACTACATAAATATATTTGGGTAGGTACTAGCTCCAACTCGGTTTTACAATGAAAACTGCAGGAACTTCAAACCGGCACTAGGAAACACACTGATAAACCACAGTAACTGTTCCTCCTGCAACCCGTTCCCTAAGTGCTAGTTGAATGAACGTGTCTCCACATGCTGAGTTCTGAGAGATAATTGTGTTTGAAAGCCTTCCTTCACCTAGTTCTTGGGAACTCAATGTTTCTTTTCACTTGGAATCTGCACTACATACATATATATGGGGAGGAACTAGCTCCAACTCGCTTTTACAGTGAGAACTGCAAGAACTTTAAACCGGCAGTAGGAAAAACACTGGGAAAACACTGTATGTGTTTCTCCTGCAACACGCTCCCTTTGTGCTAGTTGAACAAACATCTCTCCACATGCACAGTTCTAAGAGATAAGTGTGTGTTACAGATGTCCTTCACCAAGCTTGTTGGGAACACAAATTTTCTTTCAGTTGGAGCCTGCAGAACATATATATATATGAGGAGGTATTGGCACCAACTCGGTTTTCCAGTGAGAACTGCAGGGACATCCAAACGGCAGTAGGAAACAGACTGAGAAACCACAGTAATTGTTTTTCCTGCAACCCGTTCCCTTTGTGCTAGTTGAACGAACGTCTCTCCACATGCTCAGTTCTGAGAGATAAGTATGTGTTAAAGCCGTCCTTCACCTAGCTTGTTGGGAACACAAAGTTTCTTTACTGTTGGGAACTGCACTAAATACATATATATGGGTAAGTGCTAGGTCGAATTCGGTTTTAAAGTGAAAACTGAAGGAACTTCAAACGGGCACTTGGAAACAGACTGACCAACCACAGAAAGATTTTCTCCTGCAATCCGTTCCCTTTGTGCTAGTTGAACGAACGTCTCTCCACATGCTCAGTTCTAAGAGATAAGTGTGTGTGACAGACGCCCTTCATTTAGCTTGTTGGGAACACAAAGTTTCTTTTCATTTGGAAACTGCACTACATACATATATTTGGGGAGGTACTAGCTCCAACTCGGTTTTACGGAGAGAAATGCAGGAACTTCAAAACGGCACTAGGAGAAAATCTGTTGATTAACAGTAAGTTTTTCTCCTGAAACCCGTTACCTTTGAGCTAGTTGAACGAACGTCTCTCCACATGCTTAGATCTAAGTGAGAAGTGTGTGTGACAGACGTCCTTCACCAAGCTTGTTGGGAACAAATATTTTCTTTCAGTTGGAAACTGCAAAACATATATATATATATATATGGGGAGGTATTGGCACCAACTCGGTTTTCAAGTGAGAACTGTAGGAACATCAAAACGACACTAGGAAACAGTCGGAGAAACCACAGTAATTGTGTTTCCTGCAACACGTTCCGTTTGTGCTAGTTGAACTAACGTCTCTCAACATGATCAATTCTGAGAGATAAGTGTGTGTTAAAGCCGTCCTTCACCTAGCTTTTTGGGAATTCAAAATTTCTTTTCACTTGTAAACTGCACTACATACATATATATTGGGAGGGACTAGCTCCAACTCCGTTTTACACTGAAAATTGCAGGAACTTCAAATGGCCGTTGGAAACAGTCTGAGAAACCACAGTAAATTTTCCTCCTGCAACCCGTTCCCTTTGTGCTAGTTCAGGGAACGTCTCTCCACATGCTCAGTTCTAAGGGATAACTGTGTGTGACTGACGCCCTTCATTTAGCTTGTTGGGAAACAAAGTTTCTTTTAGGTTGGAAATTTCACTACTTACATATATATGGGTAGGTACTAGCTCCAACTGGGTTTTACAGTGAAAACTGCAGGAAATTCACACCGGCCCTAAGAACCACACTGAGAAACCACAGTAAGTGTTTCACCTGCAACCCGTTTCTTATGTGCTAGATGAACGAACGTCTCTCCACATGCTTAGTTTTGAGAGATAAGTGTGTGTGACAGCCGTCCTTCACCTGTCTTTTTGGGAACTCAAAGTTTCTTTTTACCTGGAAACTGCACTACATACATATATATGGGGAGGTACCAGTTCCAACTCGATTTTACGGCGAATTCCGCAGGAACTTCAAACCAGTACTAGGAAACAGAGAGAAAACACAGTAAATATTTCTCCTGCAAGTCTCTCCCTTTTTGCTTGTAAAACTAACGTCTCTCCACATGCTCATTTCTGAGATATAAGTGTGTGTGAAAGACGTCCTTCACCGAGCTTTTTGGCAACACAAAGCTTTCTTTTCAGGTGGAACATGCACTGCATACATATATTAGGGGATGTACTAGCTGCAACTCGGTTGTAAAGTGAAAACTGCAGGAAATTCAAAGGGGCATTAGGAAAAACACTGAGAAACCTCAGTAAGTGTTTCTCCTGCAACAGTTTCCCTTTGTGCTAGTTGAACGAACTTCTCTCCACATGCTTAGTTCTGAGAGATAAGTGTGTGTGAAAGCCGTCCTTCACTTAGCTTCTTGGGAACACAAAGTTTCTTTACTGTTTGAAACGGCAGTACATACATATATTTGGGTAGGTACTAGCTCCCACTCGGTTTTACAGTGAAAACTGAAGGAAATTCAAACCGACCCTAGGAAAAATACTGTTAATGCACAGTAAGTTTTTCTCCTGCAACAAGTTCCCTTTGTGCTAGTTGAACAAACGTCTCTCCACATGCTGAGATATGAGGGATAAGTGTGTGTGAACACCGTTCTTGACCTAGAATGTTGGGAACAGAAAGTTTCTTTCAGTTGGAAACTGCACTACACACATACATAAGGGGAGGTATAACCTCAACTTGGTTTTACAGTGAGAACTGCAGGAACATCAAAACGGCACTAGGAAACAGAGTGAGAAACCACAGTAATTGTTTTTCCTGCATCACTTTCACTTTATGCTAGTTGAACGAACGTGTCAACACATGCTGATTTCTGAGAGATAAGTGTGTGTGAAAGCCGTCCTTCACCTAGCTTTTTGGGAATTCAAAGTTTCTTTTCACTTGGAAACGGCACTACATACATATATATGGGGAGGAACTAGCTCCAACCTGCTTTTACAGTGAGAACTGCAGGAACTTCAAACCGGCACTAAGAAAAAGACAGTGAATCCAGAATATGTGTTTCTCCTTCAAACAGATCCCTTTGTGCTTGTTGAATGAACCTGTCTCCACATGCTCAGTTCTGACAGATAAGTGTGTGTTAAAGCCGTCCTTCACCTTGCTTCTTGGGAACACAAGGATTCTTTTCAGTAGGTATCTGCACTACATACGTATATATTGGAAGGTCATAGCTCCAAGTCAAATTTATAGTGAAAATTTCAGGAACATCATACCGGCACTTGGAAACAGAGAGAGAATCCACAGTAATTGTTTCTCCTGCAACACGTTCCTTTGTGCTTGTTTAACGAACGACTCTCCCCATGCTTAGTTCTGAGAGATAACTGTGTTTGAAAGCCGTCCTTAAAGTACCTTTTTCAGAACACAAAGTTTATTTTCAGTTGGTAACTACAATACATACATATATATGGGGAGGTACTAGCTCCAAATCGGTTTTACAGTGAAAACTGCAGAAACTTCAAACCGGCACTAGGAATCACATAGAGATCCACAGTAAGTGTTTCTTCTGCAAAACTTTCCCTTTGTGCTAATTGAACGAACGTCTCTCCACATGATCTGGTATGAGAGAAAAGTGTGTGTGAAAGCCGCCCTTCACCTAGCTTGTTGGGAACACAAAGTTTATTTTCTGTTGGAAACTGCACTACATACATTTATATGGATAGGTACTAGGTCCAACTCGGTTTTACAGTGAAAACTGAAGGAAATTCAAACCGACCCTAGGAGAAATACTGTTAATGCACAGTAAGTTTTTCTCCTGCAACAAGTTCCCTTTGTGCTAGTTGAACAAACGTCTCTCCACATGCTGAGATATGAGGGATAAGTGTGTGTGAACACCGTTCTTGACCTAGAATGTTGGGAACAGAAAGTTTCTTTCAGTTGGAAACTGCACTACACACATACATAAGGGGAGGTATAACCTCAACTTGGTTTTACAGTGAGAACTGCAGGAACATCAAAACGGCACTAGGAAACAGAGTGAGAAACCACAGTAATTGTTTTTCCTGCATCCCTTTCACTTTATGCAAGTTGAACGAACTTCTCTACACATGCTCAGTTCTGAGAGATAAGTGTGTGTGAAAGCCGTCCTTCACTTAGCTTCTTGGGAACACAAAGTTTCTTTACTGATTTAAATGGCAGTACATACATATATATGGGTAGTTCCTAACTAAAACTCGGTTTTACAGTGAAAACTGCAGGAAATTCAAACCGGCCCTAGGAAAAATACTGATAATACACAGTAAGTTTTTCTCCTGCAACCCGTTCCCATTGTGTTAGTTGAACGAACGTCTCTCCACATGCTCAGTTCTGAGGGATAAGTGTGTGTGAATGCCGCCTTCACCTAGCTTGTTGGGAATACAAAGTTTCTTTACTTTTTGAAACTGCACAACATACATATACATGGGTAGTTACTAGCTGCAACACGGTTTTTCAGTGAGAATTGCAGGAACTTCAAACGGGCACTAGGAAACACACTGAGAAACCACAGTAACTTTTTCTCCTGCAACCCGTTCCCTTTGTGCCGGTTGAATGAATGTCTCTCCTCATGCTCAGTTTTGAGAGATAAGTGTGTGTGAAAGCCGGGCTTCACCTAGCTTGTTGGGAACACAAAGCTTCTTTACTGCTAGAAACTGCACTACTTAAATTTATATGAGTACGTAGTAGGTCTAATTCGGTTTTAGATTGAAAAGTGATGAACTTCAAACGGACACTTGTAAACAGACTGAGAAAGAACAGTAAGTTTTTCTCATGCAAACCGTACCCTTTGTGCTAGTTGAATGAACGTCTCTCCACATGCTCAGTTCAGAGATATAAGTGTGTGTTAAAGCCATACTTCACTTAGCGTGTTGGGAACACAATCTTTTTTTCAGTTGGTAACTGCACTACATAAATATATTTGGGGTGGAACTAACCCCAAATCGGTTTTACAGGTAAAACTGCAGGAACTTCAAACCGGCACTAGGAAATCGACAGAGGAACCAGAGTAAATGTTTTCCCTGCAACCCGTTCCCTTTGTGCTAGTTGAATGAATGTCTCTCCACATGCTCAGTTCAGAGAGATAATTGTGTGTGAAAGCCGTTCTTCAACTAGCTTGTTGGGAACACAAAGTTTCTTTACTGTTGGAAACCGCACTACATACATTTATATGGGTAGGTACTATGTCCAACTCGGTTTTACAGTGAAAATTGAAGCAACTTCAAACGGGCACTTGGAAATAGACTGAGTAACCACAGTAAGTTTCTCTCCTTCAACCCGTTCCTTTTGTGCTAGTTGAACGAATGTCTCTCCACATGCTCAGTTCTAAGAGATAAGTGTGTGTGACAGACGAACTTCATATACCTTGTTGGGAACACAAAGTTTCTTTTCAGTTGGAATCTGCACTACATAAATATATTTGGGTAGGTACTAGCTCCAACTCGGTTTTACAATGAAAACTGCAGGAACTTCAAACCGGCACTAGGAAACACACTGATAAACCACAGTAACTGTTCCTCCTGCAACCCGTTCCCTAAGTGCTAGTTGAACGAATGTGTCTCCACATGCTGAGTTCTGAGAGATAATTGTGTTTGAAAGCCTTCCTTCACCTAGTTCTTGGGAACTCAATGTTTCTTTTCACTTGGAATCTGCACTACATACATATATATGGGGAGGAACAAGCTCCAACTCGCTTTACAGTGAGAACTGCAAGAACTTTAAACCGGCAGTAGGAAAAACACTGGGAAAACACTGTATGTGTTTCTCCTGCAACACGCTCCCTTTGTGCTAGTTGAACAAACATCTCTCCACATGCACAGTTCTAAGAGATAAGTGTGTGTTACAGATGTCCTTCACCAAGCTTGTTGGGAACACAAATTTTCTTTCAGTTGGAGCCTGCAGAACATATATATATATGAGGAGGTATTGGCACCAACTCGGTTTTCCAGTGAGAACTGCAGGGACATCCAAACGGCACTAGGAAACAGACTGAGAAACCACAGTAATTGTTTTTCCTGCAACCCGTTCCCTTTGTGCTAGTTGAACGAACGTCTCTCCACATGCTCAGTTCTGAGAGATAAGTATGTGTTAAAGCCGTCCTTCACCTAGCTTGTTGGGAACACAAAGTTTCTTTACTGTTGGGAACTGCACTACATACATATATATGGGGAGGTATTAGCACCAACTTGGTTTTACAGTGAGAACTGCAGGAACATCAAAACGGCACTAGGAAATACACTGATAAAACACAGTCATATTTCTCCTGCAACCCATTCCTTTTGTGGTAGTTGAACGAACGTCTCTCCACATGCTCAGTTCTGAGGGAGAATTGTGTGTCAAAGCCGTACTTCAGCTAGCATGTTGGGGATACAAACTTTCTTTTCAGATGGAAAGTGCACTACATACATATATATGGGGAGGTACTAGATCCATCTCGCTTTTACAGTGACAACTGCTGGCACTTCAAACCGGCACTAGGAAAAATACCGAGAATCCTCCTTAAGTTTTTCTCCAGCAACACGTTCCTTTCTGCTAGTTGAACGAACGTCTCTCCACATGCTCAGTTCTGAGAGATAACTGTGTGTGAAAGCCGCCTTCACCTAGTTTGTTGGGAACACAAATTTTCTTTTCAGTTGGAAACTGCACTACATACATATATATGGGGAGGTACCAGTTCCAACTCGATTTTACGGCGAATTCCGCAGGAACGTCAAACCAGTACTAGGAAACAGAGAGAAAACACAGTAAATATTTCTCCTGCAAGTCTCTCCCTTTTTGCTTGTAAAACTAACGTCTCTCCACATGCTCAGTTCTGAGATATAAGTGTGTGTGAAAGACGTCCTTCACCGAGCTTTTTGGCAACACAAAGCTTTCTTTTCAGGTGGAAAATGCACTGCATACATATATTAGGGGATGTACTAGCTGCAACTCGGTTGTAAAGTGAAAACTGCAGGAAATTCAAAGGGGCATTAGGAAAAACACTGAGAAACCTCAGTAAGTGTTTCTCCTGCAACAGTTTCCCTTTGTGCTAGTTGAACGAACTTCTCTCCACATGCTTAGTTCTGAGAGATAAGTGTGTGTGAAAGCCGTCCTTCACTTAGCTTCTTGGGAACACAAAGTTTCTTTACTGTTTGAAACGGCAGTACATACATATATATGGGTAGGTACTAGCTCCCACTCGGTTTTACAGTGAAAACTGAAGGAAATTCAAACCGACCCTAGGAAAAATACTGTTAATGCACAGTAAGTTTTTCTCCTGCAACAAGTTCCCTTTGTGCTAGTTGAACAAACGTCTCTCCACATGCTGAGATATGAGGGATAAGTGTGTGTGAACACCGTTCTTGACCTAGAATGTTGGGAACAGAAAGTTTCTTTCAGTTGGAAACTGCACTACACACATACATAAGGGGAGGTATAACCTCAACTTGGTTTTACAGTGAGAACTGCAGGAACATCAAAACGGCACTAGGAAACAGAGTGAGAAACCACAGTAATTGTTTTTCCTGCATCACTTTCACTTTATGCTAGTTGAACGAACGTGTCAACACATGCTGATTTCTGAGAGATAAGTGTGTGTGAAAGCCGTCCTTCACCTAGCTTTTTGGGAATTCAAAGTTTCTTTTCACTTGGAAACGGCACTACATACATATATATGGGGAGGAACTAGCTCCAACCTGCTTTTACAGTGAGAACTGCAGGAACTTCAAACCGGCACTAAGAAAAAGACAGTGAATCCAGAATATGTGTTTCTCCTTCAAACAGATCCCTTTGTGCTTGTTGAATGAACCTGTCTCCACATGCTCAGTTCTGACAGATAAGTGTGTGTTAAAGCCGTCCTTCACCTTGCTTCTTGGGAACACAAGGATTCTTTTCAGTAGGTATCTGCACTACATACGTATATATTGGAAGGTCATAGCTCCAAGTCAAATTTATAGTGAAAATTTCAGGAACATCATACCGGCACTTGGAAACAGAGAGAGAATCCACAGTAATTGTTTCTCCTGCAACACGTTCCTTTGTGCTTGTTTAACGAACGACTCTCCCCATGCTTAGTTCTGAGAGATAACTGTGTTTGAAAGCCGTCCTTAAAGTACCTTTTTCAGAACACAAAGTTTATTTTCAGTTGGTAACTACAATACATACATATATATGGGGAGGTACTAGCTCCAAATCGGTTTTACAGTGAAAACTGCAGAAACTTCAAACCGGCACTAGGAATCACATAGAGATCCACAGTAAGTGTTTCTTCTGCAAAACTTTCCCTTTGTGCTAATTGAACGAACGTCTCTCCACATGATCTGGTATGAGAGAAAAGTGTGTGTGAAAGCCGCCCTTCACCTAGCTTGTTGGGAACACAAAGTTTATTTTCTGTTGGAAACTGCACTACATACATTTATATGGATAGGTACTAGGTCCAACTCGGTTTTACAGTGAAAACTGAAGGAAATTCAAACCGACCCTAGGAGAAATACTGTTAATGCACAGTAAGTTTTTCTCCTGCAACAAGTTCCCTTTGTGCTAGTTGAACAAACGTCTCTCCACATGCTGAGATATGAGGGATAAGTGTGTGTGAACACCGTTCTTGACCTAGAATGTTGGGAACAGAAAGTTTCTTTCAGTTGGAAACTGCACTACACACATACATAAGGGGAGGTATAACCTCAACTTGGTTTTACAGTGAGAACTGCAGGAACATCAAAACGGCACTAGGAAACAGAGTGAGAAACCACAGTAATTGTTTTTCCTGCATCCCTTTCACTTTATGCAAGTTGAAAGAACTTCTCTACACATGCTCAGTTCTGAGAGATAAGTGTGTGTGAAAGCCGTCCTTCACTTAGCTTCTTGGGAACACAAAGTTTCTTTACTGATTTAAATGGCAGTACATACATATGTATGGGTAGTTCCTAACTAAAACTCGGTTTTACAGTGAAAACTGCAGGAAATTCAAACCGGCCCTAGGAAAAATACTGATAATACACAGTAAGTTTTTCTCCTGCAACCCGTTCCCATTGTGTTAGTTGAACGAACGTCTCTCCACATGCTCAGTTCTGAGGGATAAGTGTGTGTGAATGCCGCCTTCACCTAGCTTGTTGGGAATACAAAGTTTCTTTACTTTTCGAAACTGCGCAACATACATATACATGGGTAGTTACTAGCTCCAACACGGTTTTTCAGTGAGAATTGCAGGAACTTCAAACGGGCACTAGGAAACACACTGAGAAACCACAGTAACTTTTCCTCCTGCAACCCGTTCCCTTTGTGCCGGTTGAATGAACATCTCTCCTCATGCTCAGTTTTGAGAGATAAGTGTGTGTGAAAGCCGGGCTTCACCTAGCTTGTTGGGAACACAAAGCTTCTTTACTGCTAGAAACTGCACTACTTAAATTTATATGAGTACGTACTAGGTCTAATTCGGTTTTAGATTGAAAAGTGATGAACTTCAAACGGACACTTGTAAACAGACTGAGAAAGAACAGTAAGTTTTTCTCATGCAAACCGTACCCTTTGTGCTAGTTGAATGAACGTCTCTCCACATGCTCAGTTCAGAGATATAAGTGTGTGTTAAAGCCATACTTCACTTAGCGTGTTGGGAACACAATCTTTTTTTCAGTTGGTAACTGCACTACATAAATATATTTGGGGTGGAACTAACCCCAAATCGGTTTTACAGGTAAAACTGCAGGAACTTCAAACCGGCACTAGGAAATCGACAGAGGAACCAGAGTAAATGTTTTCCCTGCAACCCGTTCCCTTTGTGCTAGTTGAATGAATGTCTCTCCACATGCTCAGTTCAGAGAGATAATTGTGTGTGAAAGCCGTTCTTCAACTAGCTTGTTGGGAACACAAAGTTTCTTTACTGTTGGAAACCGCACTACATACATTTATATGGGTAGGTACTATGTCCAACTCGGTTTTACAGTGAAAATTGAAGCAACTTCAAACGGGCACTTGGAAATAGACTGAGTAACCACAGTAAGTTTCTCTCCTTCAACCCGTTCCTTTTGTGCTAGTTGAACGAATGTCTCTCCACATGCTCAGTTCTAAGAGATAAGTGTGTGTGACAGACGAACTTCATATACCTTGTTGGGAACACAAAGTTTCTTTTCAGTTGGAATCTGCACTACATAAATATATTTGGGTAGGTACTAGCTCCAACTCGGTTTTACAATGAAAACTGCAGGAACTTCAAACCGGCACTAGGAAACACACTGATAAACCACAGTAACTGTTCCTCCTGCAACCCGTTCCCTAAGTGCTAGTTGAATGAACGTGTCTCCACATGCTGAGTTCTGAGAGATAATTGTGTTTGAAAGCCTTCCTTCACCTAGTTCTTGGGAACTCAATGTTTCTTTTCACTTGGAATCTGCACTACATACATATATATGGGGAGGAACTAGCTCCAACTCGCTTTTACAGTGAGAACTGCAAGAACTTTAAACCGGCAGTAGGAAAAACACTGGGAAAACACTGTATGTGTTTCTCCTGCAACACGCTCCCTTTGTGCTAGTTGAACAAACATCTCTCCACATGCACAGTTCTAAGAGATAAGTGTGTGTTACAGATGTCCTTCACCAAGCTTGTTGGGAACACAAATTTTCTTTCAGTTGGAGCCTGCAGAACATATATATATATGAGGAGGTATTGGCACCAACTCGGTTTTCCAGTGAGAACTGCAGGGACATCCAAACGGCACTAGGAAACAGACTGAGAAACCACAGTAATTGTTTTTCCTGCAACCCGTTCCCTTTGTGCTAGTTGAACGAACGTCTCTCCACATGCTCAGTTCTGAGAGATAAGTATGTGTTAAAGCCGTCCTTCACCTAGCTTGTTGGGAACACAAAGTTTCTTTACTGTTGGGAACTGCACTAAATACATATATATGGGTAAGTGCTAGGTCGAATTCGGTTTTAAAGTGAAAACTGAAGGAACTTCAAACGGGCACTTGGAAACAGACTGACCAACCACAGAAAGATTTTCTCCTGCAATCCGTTCCCTTTGTGCTAGTTGAACGAACGTCTCTCCACATGCTCAGTTCTAAGAGATAAGTGTGTGTGACAGACGCCCTTCATTTAGCTTGTTGGGAACACAAAGTTTCTTTTCATTTGGAAACTGCACTACATACATATATTTGGGGAGGTACTAGCTCCAACTCGGTTTTACGGAGAGAAATGCAGGAACTTCAAAACGGCACTAGGAGAAAATCTGTTGATTAACAGTAAGTTTTTCTCCTGAAACCCGTTACCTTTGAGCTAGTTGAACGAACGTCTCTCCACATGCTTAGATCTAAGTGAGAAGTGTGTGTGACAGACGTCCTTCACCAAGCTTGTTGGGAACAAATATTTTCTTTCAGTTGGAAACTGCAAAACATATATATATATATATATGGGGAGGTATTGGCACCAACTCGGTTTTCAAGTGAGAACTGTAGGAACATCAAAACGACACTAGGAAACAGTCGGAGAAACCACAGTAATTGTGTTTCCTGCAACACGTTCCGTTTGTGCTAGTTGAACTAACGTCTCTCAACATGATCAATTCTGAGAGATAAGTGTGTGTTAAAGCCGTCCTTCACCTAGCTTTTTGGGAATTCAAAATTTCTTTTCACTTGTAAACTGCACTACATACATATATATTGGGAGGGAATAGCTCCAACTCCGTTTTACACTGAAAATTGCAGGAACATCAAATGGCCGTTGGAAACAGTCTGAGAAACCACAGTAAATTTTCCTCCTGCAACCCGTTCCCTTTGTGCTAGTTCAGGGAACGTCTCTCCACATGCTCAGTTCTAAGGGATAACTGTGTGTGACTGACGCCCTTCATTTAGCTTGTTGGGAAACAAAGTTTCTTTTAGGTTGGAAATTTCACTACTTACATATATATGGGTAGGTACTAGCTCCAACTGGGTTTTACAGTGAAAACTGCAGGAAATTCACACCGGCCCTAAGAACCACACTGAGAAACCACAGTAAGTGTTTCACCTGCAACCCGTTTCTTATGTGCTAGATGAACGAACGTCTCTCCACATGCTTAGTTTTGAGAGATAAGTGTGTGTGACAGCCGTCCTTCACCTGTCTTTTTGGGAACTCAAAGTTTCTTTTTACCTGGAAACTGCACTACATACATATATATGGGGAGGTACCAGTTCCAACTCGATTTTACGGCGAATTCCGCAGGAACTTCAAACCAGTACTAGGAAACAGAGAGAAAACACAGTAAATATTTCTCCTGCAAGTCTCTCCCTTTTTGCTTGTAAAACTAACGTCTCTCCACATGCTCATTTCTGAGATATAAGTGTGTGTGAAAGACGTCCTTCACCGAGCTTTTTGGCAACACAAAGCTTTCTTTTCAGGTGGAAAATGCACTGCATACATATATTAGGGGATGTACTAGCTGCAACTCGGTTGTAAAGTGAAAACTGCAGGAAATTCAAAGGGGCATTAGGAAAAACACTGAGAAACCTCAGTAAGTGTTTCTCCTGCAACAGTTTCCCTTTGTGCTAGTTGAACGAACTTCTCTCCACATGCTTAGTTCTGAGAGATAAGTGTGTGTGAAAGCCGTCCTTCACTTAGCTTCTTGGGAACACAAAGTTTCTTTACTGTTTGAAACGGCAGTACATACATATATTTGGGTAGGTACTAGCTCCCACTCGGTTTTACAGTGAAAACTGAAGGAAATTCAAACCGACCCTAGGAAAAATACTGTTAATGCACAGTAAGTTTTTCTCCTGCAACAAGTTCCCTTTGTGCTAGTTGAACAAACGTCTCTCCACATGCTGAGATATGAGGGATAAGTGTGTGTGAACACCGTTCTTGACCTAGAATGTTGGGAACAGAAAGTTTCTTTCAGTTGGAAACTGCACTACACACATACATAAGGGGAGGTATAACCTCAACTTGGTTTTACAGTGAGAACTGCAGGAACATCAAAACGGCACTAGGAAACAGAGTGAGAAACCACAGTAATTGTTTTTCCTGCATCACTTTCACTTTATGCTAGTTGAACGAACGTGTCAACACATGCTGATTTCTGAGAGATAAGTGTGTGTGAAAGCCGTCCTTCACCTAGCTTTTTGGGAATTCAAAGTTTCTTTTCACTTGGAAACGGCACTACATACATATATATGGGGAGGAACTAGCTCCAACCTGCTTTTACAGTGAGAACTGCAGGAACTTCAAACCGGCACTAAGAAAAAGACAGTGAATCCAGAATATGTGTTTCTCCTTCAAACAGATCCCTTTGTGCTTGTTGAATGAACCTGTCTCCACATGCTCAGTTCTGACAGATAAGTGTGTGTTAAAGCCGTCCTTCACCTTGCTTCTTGGGAACACAAGGATTCTTTTCAGTAGGTATCTGCACTACATACGTATATATTGGAAGGTCATAGCTCCAAGTCAAATTTATAGTGAAAATTTCAGGAACATCATACCGGCACTTGGAAACAGAGAGAGAATCCACAGTAATTGTTTCTCCTGCAACACGTTCCTTTGTGCTTGTTTAACGAACGACTCTCCCCATGCTTAGTTCTGAGAGATAACTGTGTTTGAAAGCCGTCCTTAAAGTACCTTTTCCAGAACACAAAGTTTATTTTCAGTTGGTAACTACAATACATACATATATATGGGGAGGTACTAGCTCCAAATCGGTTTTACAGTGAAAACTGCAGAAACTTCAAACCGGCACTAGGAATCACATAGAGATCCACAGTAAGTGTTTCTTCTGCAAAACTTTCCCTTTGTGCTAATTGAACGAACGTCTCTCCACATGATCTGGTATGAGAGAAAAGTGTGTGTGAAAGCCGCCCTTCACCTAGCTTGTTGGGAACACAAAGTTTATTTTCTGTTGGAAACTGCACTACATAAATTTATATGGATAGGTACTAGGTCCAACTCGGTTTTACAGTGAAAACTGAAGGAAATTCAAACCGACCCTAGGAGAAATACTGTTAATGCACAGTAAGTTTTTCTCCTGCAACAAGTTCCCTTTGTGCTAGTTGAACAAACGTCTCTCCACATGCTGAGATATGAGGGATAAGTGTGTGTGAACACCGTTCTTGACCTAGAATGTTGGGAACAGAAAGTTTCTTTCAGTTGGAAACTGCACTACACACATACATAAGGGGAGGTATAACCTCAACTTGGTTTTACAGTGAGAACTGCAGGAACATCAAAACGGCACTAGGAAACAGAGTGAGAAACCACAGTAATTGTTTTTCCTGCATCCCTTTCACTTTATGCAAGTTGAACGAACTTCTCTACACATGCTCAGTTCTGAGAGATAAGTGTGTGTGAAAGCCGTCCTTCACTTAGCTTCTTGGGAACACAAAGTTTCTTTACTGATTTAAATGGCAGTACATACATATATATGGGTAGTTCCTAACTAAAACTCGGTTTTACAGTGAAAACTGCAGGAAATTCAAACCGGCCCTAGGAAAAATACTGATAATACACAGTAAGTTTTTCTCCTGCAACCCGTTCCCATTGTGTTAGTTGAACGAACGTCTCTCCACATGCTCAGTTCTGAGGGATAAGTGTGTGTGAATGCCGCCTTCACCTAGCTTGTTGGGAATACAAAGTTTCTTTACTTTTCGAAACTGCACAACATACATATACATGGGTAGTTACTAGCTGCAACACGGTTTTTCAGTGAGAATTGCAGGAACTTCAAACGGGCACTAGGAAACACACTGAGAAACCACAGTAACTTTTTCTCCTGCAACCCGTTCCCTTTGTGCCGGTTGAATGAATGTCTCTCCTCATGCTCAGTTTTGAGAGATAAGTGTGTGTGAAAGCCGGGCTTCACCTAGCTTGTTGGGAACACAAAGCTTCTTTACTGCTAGAAACTGCACTACTTAAATTTATATGAGTACGTAGTAGGTCTAATTCGGTTTTAGATTGAAAAGTGATGAACTTCAAACGGACACTTGTAAACAGACTGAGAAAGAACAGTAAGTTTTTCTCATGCAAACCGTACCCTTTGTGCTAGTTGAATGAACGTCTCTCCACATGCTCAGTTCAGAGATATAAGTGTGTGTTAAAGCCATACTTCACTTAGCGTGTTGGGAACACAATCTTTTTTTCAGTTGGTAACTGCACTACATAAATATATTTGGGGTGGAACTAACCCCAAATCGGTTTTACAGGTAAAACTGCAGGAACTTCAAACCGGCACTAGGAAATCGACAGAGGAACCAGAGTAAATGTTTTCCCTGCAACCCGTTCCCTTTGTGCTAGTTGAATGAATGTCTCTCCACATGCTCAGTTCAGAGAGATAATTGTGTGTGAAAGCCGTCCTTCAACTAGCTTGTTGGGAACACAAAGTTTCTTTACTGTTGGAAACCGCACTACATACATTTATATGGGTAGGTACTATGTCCAACTCGGTTTTACAGTGAAAATTGAAGCAACTTCAAACGGGCACTTGGAAATAGACTGAGTAACCACAGTAAGTTTCTCTCCTTCAACCCGTTCCTTTTGTGCTAGTTGAACGAATGTCTCTCCACATGCTCAGTTCTAAGAGATAATTGTGTGTGACAGACGAACTTCATATACCTTGTTGGGAACACAAAGTTTCTTTTCAGTTGGAATCTGCACTACATAAATATATTTGGGTAGGTACTAGCTCCAACTCGGTTTTACAATGAAAACTGCAGGAACTTCAAACCGGCACTAGGAAACACACTGATAAACCACAGTAACTGTTCCTCCTGCAACCCGTTCCCTAAGTGCTAGTTGAACGAATGTGTCTCCACATGCTGAGTTCTGAGAGATAATTGTGTTTGAAAGCCTTCCTTCACCTAGTTCTTGGGAACTCAATGTTTCTTTTCACTTGGAATCTGCACTACATACATATATATGGGGAGGAACAAGCTCCAACTCGCTTTACAGTGAGAACTGCAAGAACTTTAAACCGGCAGTAGGAAAAACACTGGGAAAACACTGTATGTGTTTCTCCTGCAACCCGCTCCCTTTGTGCTAGTTGAACAAACATCTCTCCACATGCACAGTTCTAAGAGATAAGTGTGTGTTACAGATGTCCTTCACCAAGCTTGTTGGGAACACAAATTTTCTTTCAGTTGGAGCCTGCAGAACATATATATATATGAGGAGGTATTGGCACCAACTCGGTTTTCCAGTGAGAACTGCAGGGACATCCAAACGGCACTAGGAAACAGACTGAGAAACCACAGTAATTGTTTTTCCTGCAACCCGTTCCCTTTGTGCTAGTTGAACGAACGTCTCTCCACATGCTCAGTTCTGAGAGATAAGTATGTGTTAAAGCCGTCCTTCACCTAGCTTGTTGGGAACACAAAGTTTCTTTACTGTTGGGAACTGCACTAAATACATATATATGGGTAAGTGCTAGGTCGAATTCGGTTTTAAAGTGAAAACTGAAGGAACTTCAAACGGGCACTTGGAAACAGACTGACCAACCACAGAAAGATTTTCTCCTGCAATCCGTTCCCTTTGTGCTAGTTGAACGAATGTCTCTCCACATGCTCAGTTCTAAGAGATAAGTGTGTGTGACAGACGCCCTTCATTTAGCTTGTTGGGAACACAAAGTTTCTTTTCATTTGGAAACTGCACTACATACATATATTTGGGGAGGTACTAGCTCCAACTCGGTTTTACGGAGAGAAATGCAGGAACTTCAAAACGGCACTAGGAGAAAATCTGTTGATTAACAGTAAGTTTTTCTCCTGAAACCCGTTACCTTTGAGCTAGTTGAACGAACGTCTCTCCACATGCTTAGATCTAAGTGAGAAGTGTGTGTGACAGACGTCCTTCACCAAGCTTGTTGGGAACAAATATTTTCTTTCAGTTGGAAACTGCAAAACATATATATATATATATATGGGGAGGTATTGGCACCAACTCGGTTTTCAAGTGAGAACTGTAGGAACATCAAAACGACACTAGGAAACAGTCGGAGAAACCACAGTAATTGTGTTTCCTGCAACACGTTCCGTTTGTGCTAGTTGAACTAACGTCTCTCAACATGATCAATTCTGAGAGATAAGTGTGTGTTAAAGCCGTCCTTCACCTAGCTTTTTGGGAATTCAAAATTTCTTTTCACTTGTAAACTGCACTACATACATATATATTGGGAGGGACTAGCTCCAACTCCGTTTTACACTGAAAATTGCAGGAACTTCAAATGGCCGTTGGAAACAGTCTGAGAAACCACAGTAAATTTTCCTCCTGCAACCCGTTCCCTTTGTGCTAGTTCAGGGAACGTCTCTCCACATGCTCAGTTCTAAGGGATAACTGTGTGTGACTGATGCCCTTCATTTAGCTTGTTGGGAAACAAAGTTTCTTTTAGGTTGGAAATTTCACTACTTACATATATATGGGTAGGTACTAGCTCCAACTGGGTTTTACAGTGAAAACTGCAGGAAATTCACACCGGCCCTAAGAACCACACTGAGAAACCACAGTAAGTGTTTCACCTGCAACCCGTTTCTTATGTGCTAGATGAACGAACGTCTCTCCACATGCTTAGTTTTGAGAGATAAGTGTGTGTGACAGCCGTCCTTCACCTGTCTTTTTGGGAACTCAAAGTTTCTTTTTACCTGGAAGCTGCACTGCATACTTATATATGGGGAGGTTGAGCTACATCGTGGATTTACGGTAAGAAATGCAGGAAATTCAAAATGGCACTAGGAAACAGACAGAGAAACCACAGTAATTGTTCCTCCTTCAACCTGATCCCTTTGTGCTAGTTGAACTAACTTCTCTCCACATGCTCAGTTCTAAGAGAAAAATATGTATGAAAGCTGCCCTTCACTTAGCTTGTTGGGAACACAAAGTTTCTTTTCAGTTGGAAACTGCACTACATACATATATATGGGGAGGTATTAGCACCAACTTGGTTTTACAGTGAGAACTGCAGGAACATCAAAACGGCACTAGGAAATACACTGATAAAACACAGTCATATTTCTCCTGCAACCCATTCCTTTTGTGGTAGTTGAACGAACGTCTCTCCACATGCTCAGTTCTGAGGGAGAATTGTGTGTCAAAGCCGTACTTCAGCTAGCATGTTGGGGATACAAACTTTCTTTTCAGATGGAAAGTGCACTACATACATATATATGGGGAGGTACTAGATCCATCTCGCTTTTACAGTGACAACTGCTGGCACTTCAAACCGGCACTAGGAAAAATACCGAGAATCCTCCTTAAGTTTTTCTCCAGCAACACGTTCCTTTCTGCTAGTTGAACGAACGTCTCTCCACATGCTCAGTTCTGAGAGATAAGTGTGTGTGACAGACGCCCTTCATTTAGCTTCTTGGGAACACAAAGTTTCTTTTCATTTGGAAACTGCACTACATACATTTATTTGGGGAGGTTCTAGCTCCAACTCGGTTTTACGGAGAGAAATGCAGGAACTTCAAAACGGCACTAGGAGAAAATCTGTTGATTAACAGTAAGATTTTCTCCTGAAACCCGTTACCTTTGAGCTAGTTGAACGAACGTCTCTCCACATGCTTAGATCTAAGTGAGAAGTTTGTGTGACAGACGTCCTTCACCAAGCTTGTTGGGAACAAATATTTTCTTTCAGTTGGAAACTGCAAAACATATATATATATATATATGGGGAGGTATTGGCACCAACTCGGTTTTCAAGTGAGAACTGTAGGAACATCAAAACGACACTAGGAAACAGTCGGAGAAACCACAGTAATTGTGTTTCCTGCAACACGTTCCGTTTGTGCTAGTTGAACTAACGTCTCTCAACATGATCAATTCTGAGAGATAAGTGTGTGTTAAAGCCGTCCTTCACCTAGCTTTTTGGGAATTCAAAATTTCTTTTCACTTGTAAACTGCACTACATACATATATATTGGGAGGGACTAGCTCCAACTCCGTTTTACACTGAAAATTGCAGGAACTTCAAATGGCCGTTGGAAACAGTCTGAGAAACCACAGTAAATTTTCCTCCTGCAACCCGTTCCCTTTGTGCTAGTTCAGGGAACGTCTCTCCACATGCTCAGTTCTAAGGGATAACTGTGTGTGACTGACGCCCTTCATTTAGCTTGTTGGGAAACAAAGTTTCTTTTAGGTTGGAAATTTCACTACTTACATATATATGGGTAGGTACTAGCTCCAACTGGGTTTTACAGTGAAAACTGCAGGAAATTCACACCGGCCCTAAGAACCACACTGAGAAACCACAGTAAGTGTTTCACCTGCAACCCGTTTCTTATGTGCTAGATGAACGAACGTCTCTCCACATGATTAGTTTTGAGAGATAAGTGTGTGTGACAGCCGTCCTTCACCTGTCTTTTTGGGAACTCAAAGTTTCTTTTTACCTGGAAGCTGCACTGCATACTTATATATGGGGAGGTTGAGCTACATCGTGGATTTACGGTAAGAAATGCAGGAAATTCAAAACGGCACTAGGAAACAGACAGAGAAACCACAGTAATTGTTCCTCCTTCAACCTGATCCCTTTGTGCTAGTTGAACTAACTTCTCTCCACATGCTCAGTTCTAAGAGAAAAATATGTATGAAAGCTGCCCTTCACTTAGCTTGTTGGGAACACAAAGTTTCTTTTCAGTTGGAAACTGCACTACATACATATATATGGGGAGGTATTAGCACCAACTTGGTTTTACAGTGAGAACTGCAGGAACATCAAAACGGCACTAGGAAATACACTGATAAAACACAGTCATATTTCTCCTGCAACCCATTCCTTTTGTGGTAGTTGAACGAACGTCTCTCCACATGCTCAGTTCTGAGGGAGAATTGTGTGTCAAAGCCGTACTTCAGCTAGCATGTTGGGGATACAAACTTTCTTTTCAGATGGAAAGTGCACTACATACATATATATGGGGAGGTACTAGATCCATCTCGCTTTTACAGTGACAACTGCTGGCACTTCAAACCGGCACTAGGAAAAATACCGAGAATCCTCCTTAAGTTTTTCTCCAGCAACACGTTCCTTTCTGCTAGTTGAACGAACGTCTCTCCACATGCTCAGTTCTGAGAGATAACTGTGTGTGACAGCCGCCTTCACCTAGTTTGTTGGGAACACAAATTTTCTTTTCAGTTGGAAACTGCACTACATACATATATATGGGGAGGTACCAGTTCCAACTCGATTTTACGGCGAATTCCGCAGGAACGTCAAACCAGTACTAGGAAACAGAGAGAAAACACAGTAAATATTTCTCCTGCAAGTCTCTCCCTTTTTGCTTGTAAAACTAACGTCTCTCCACATGCTCAGTTCTGAGATATAAGTGTGTGTGAAAGACGTCCTTCACCGAGCTTTTTGGCAACACAAAGCTTTCTTTTCAGGTGGAAAATGCACTGCATACATATATTAGGGGATGTACTAGCTGCAACTCGGTTGTAAAGTGAAAACTGCAGGAAATTCAAAGGGGCATTAGGAAAAACACTGAGAAACCTCAGTAAGTATTTCTCCTGCAACAGTTTCCCTTTGTGCTAGTTGAACGAACTTCTCTCCACATGCTTAGTTCTGAGAGATAAGTGTGTGTGAAAGCCGTCCTTCACTTAGCTTCTTGGGAACACAAAGTTTCTTTACTGTTTGAAACGGCAGTACATACATATATATGGGTAGGTACTAGCTCCCACTCGGTTTTACAGTGAAAACTGAAGGAAATTCAAACCGACCCTAGGAAAAATACTGTTAATGCACAGTAAGTTTTTCTCCTGCAACAAGTTCCCTTTGTGCTAGTTGAACAAACGTCTCTCCACATGCTGAGATATGAGGGATAAGTGTGTGTGAACACCGTTCTTGACCTAGAATGTTGGGAACAGAAAGTTTCTTTCAGTTGGAAACTGCACTACACACATACATAAGGGGAGGTATAACCTCAACTTGGTTTTACAGTGAGAACTGCAGGAACATCAAAACGGCACTAGGAAACAGAGTGAGAAACCACAGTAATTGTTTTTCCTGCATCACTTTCACTTTATGCTAGTTGAACGAACGTGTCAACACATGCTGATTTCTGAGAGATAAGTGTGTGTGAAAGCCGTCCTTCACCTAGCTTTTTGGGAATTCAAAGTTTCTTTTCACTTGGAAACGGCACTACATACATATATATGGGGAGGAACTACCTCCAACCTGCTTTTACAGTGAGAACTGCAGGAACTTCAAACCGGCACTAAGAAAAAGACAGTGAATCCAGAATATGTGTTTCTCCTTCAAACAGATCCCTTTGTGCTTGTTGAATGAACCTGTCTCCACATGCTCAGTTCTGACAGATAAGTGTGTGTTAAAGCCATCCTTCACCTTGCTTCTTGGGAACACAAGGATTCTTTTCAGTAGGTATCTGCACTACATACGTATATATTGGAAGGTCATAGCTCCAAGTCAAATTTATAGTGAAAATTTCAGGAACATCATACTGGCACTTGGAAACAGAGAGAGAATCCACAGTAATTGTTTCTCCTGCAACACGTTCCTTTGTGCTTGTTTAACGAACGACTCTCCCCATGCTTTGTTCTGAGAGATAACTGTGTTTGAAAGCCGTCCTTAAAGAACCTTTTTCAGAACACAAAGTTTATTTTCAGTTGGTAACTACAATACATACATATATATGGGGAGGTACTAGCTCCAAATCGGTTTTACAGTGAAAACTGCAGAAACTTCAAACCGGCACTAGGAATCACATAGAGATCCACAGTAAGTGTTTCTTCAGCAAAACTTTCCCTTTGTGCTAATTGAACGAACGTCTCTCCACATGATCTGGTATGAGAGAAAAGTGTGTGTGAAAGCCGCCCTTCACCTAGCTTGTTGGGAACACAAAGTTTATTTTCTGTTGGAAACTGCACTACATACATTTATATGGATAGGTACTAGGTCCAACTCGGTTTTACAGTGAAAACTGAAGGAAATTCAAACCGACCCTAGGAGAAATACTGTTAATGCACAGTAAGTTTTTCTCCTGCAACAAGTTCCCTTTGTGCTAGTTGAACAAACGTCTCTCCACATGCTGAGATATGAGGGATAAGTGTGTGTGAACACCGTTCTTGACCTAGAATGTTGGGAACAGAAAGTTTCTTTCAGTTGGAAACTGCACTACACACATACATAAGGGGAGGTATAACCTCAACTTGGTTTTACAGTGAGAACTGCAGGAACATCAAAACGGCACTAGGAAACAGAGTGAGAAACCACAGTAATTGTTTTTCCTGCATCCCTTTCACTTTATGCAAGTTGAACGAACTTCTCTACACATGCTCAGTTCTGAGAGATAAGTGTGTGTGAAAGCCGTCCTTCACTTAGCTTCTTGGGAACACAAAGTTTCTTTACTGATTTAAATGGCAGTACATACATATATATGGGTAGTTCCTAACTAAAACTCGGTTTTACAGTGAAAACTGCAGGAAATTCAAACCGGCCCTAGGAAAAATACTGATAATACACAGTAAGTTTTTCTCCTGCAACCCGTTCCCATTGTGTTAGTTGAACGAACGTCTCTCCACATGCTCAGTTCTGAGGGATAAGTGTGTGTGAATGCCGCCTTCACCTAGCTTGCTGGGAATACAAAGTTTCTTTACTTTTCGAAACTGCGCAACATACATATACATGGGTAGTTACTAGCTCCAACACGGTTTTTCAGTGAGAATTGCAGGAACTTCAAACGGGCACTAGGAAACACACTGAGAAACCACAGTAACTTTTTCTCCTGCAACCCGTTCCCTTTGTGCCGGTTGAATGAACGTCTCTCCACATGCTCAGTTCAGAGATATAAGTGTGTGTTAAAGCCATACTTCACTTAGCGTGTTGGGAACACAATCTTTTTTTCAGTTGGTAACTGCACTACATAAATATATTTGGGGTGGAACTAACCCCAAATCGGTTTTACAGTGAAAACTGCAGGAACTTCAAACCGGCACTAGGAAACAGACTGAGAAACCAGAGTAAAATTTTCTCCTGCAACCCGTTCCCTAAGTGCTAGTTGAACGTACGTGTCACCACATGCTGAGTTCTGAGAGATAAGTGTGTGTGAAAGCCGTCCTTCACCTAGCTTTTTGGAATTCAAAGTTTCTTTTCACTTGGAAACCGCACTACATACATATATATGGGGAGGAACTAGCTCCAACCCGCTTTTACATTGAGAACTTCAGGAACTTCAAACCGGCTCTAAGAAACAGACAGTGAATCCAGAATATGTGTTTCTCCTTCAAACAGATCCCTTTGTGCTTGTTGTATGAACCTGTCTCCACATGCTCAGTTCTGACAGATAAGTGTGTGTTAAAGCCGTCCTTCACATTGCTTCTTTGGAACACAAGGATCCTTTTCAGTAGGAATCTGCACTACATACGTATGTATCAGAAGGTCATAGCTCCAAGTCAAATTTATAGTGAAAATTTCAGGAACATCATACCGACATTTGGAAACAGAGAGAAAATCCATAGTAATTGTTTCTCCTGCAACACGTTCCTTTGTGCTTGTTGAACGAACGGCTTTCCCCATGCTTAGTTCTGAGAGATAACTGTGTTTGAAAGCCGTCCTTAAAGTAGCTTTTTGAGAACACAAAGTTTATTTTCAGTTGGTAAATACACTACATACATATATACGGGGAGGTTCTAGCTCCAAATCGGTTTTACAGTGAAAACTGCAGAAACTTCAAACCGGCCCTAGGAAACACATAGAGATCCACAGTAAGTGTTTCTTATGCAAAACTTTCCCTTTGTGCTAATTGAACGAACGTCTCTCTACATGAACTGCTTTGAGAGAAAAGTGTGTATGAAAGCTGCCCTTCACCTAGCTTGTTGGGAACACAAAGTTTATTTTCTGTTGGAAACAGCACTACATACATTTATATGGATATGTACTAGGTCCAACTCGGTTTTACAGTGAAAACTGAAGGAAATTCAAACCGACCCTGGGAGAAATACTGTTAATGCACAGTAAGTTTTTCTCCCACAATACGTTCCTTTCTGCTAGTTTAACGAAATTCTCTCCACATGCTCAGTTCTGAGAAATAAGTGTGTGTTATATCCATCCTTAACCAAGCTTGTTGGGAACACAAAGCTTTCTTTTCAGTTGGAAACTGCACTGCATACATATATAAGTGGATGTACTAGCTCCAACTCGGTTGAAAATAGAAAACTGCAGGAAATTCAAAGGGGCATTAGGAAACACACTGAGAAACCACAGTAAGTGTTTCTCCTGCAACAGTTTCCCTTTTTGCTAGTTGAAAGAACTTCTCTCCACATGCTCAGTTCTGAAAGATAAGTGTGTGTGAAAGCCGTCCTTCACTTAGCTTCTTGGGAACACAAAGTTTCTTTACTGATTTAAATGGCAGCACATACATATATATGGGTAGGTACTAACTCCAACTCGGTTTTACAGTGAAAACTGCAGGAAACTCAAACCGGCACTAGGAAAAATACTGATAATGCAGAGTAAGATTTTCTCCTGCAACCCGTTCCCATTGTGCTAGTTGAACGAACGTCTCTCCACATGCTCAGTTCTGAGAGATAAGTGTGTGTGAAAGCCGGCATTCACTTAGCTTGTTGGGAACACAAAGATTCTTTACTGCTAGAAACTGCACTTCTGAAATTTATATGAGTAGGTAATATGTCTAATTTGGTTTTAGAGTGAAAACTGATGAACTTCAAACGGGCACTTGTAAACAGACTGAGAAACCACAGTAAGTTTTTCTCATGCAAAACGTTCCCTTTGTGCTAGTTGAACGAACGTCTCTCCACATGCTCAGTTCTAAGAGATAAGTGTGTTTGACAGACACACTTCATTTAGCTTGTTGGGAAAACAAAGTTTCTTTTCAGTTGGGAATTTCACTACATACATATATATGGGTAGGTACTAGCTCAAACTCGGTTTTACAGTGAAAAATGCAGGAAATTCAAACCGGCCCTTACAACCACACTGAGAAACCACAGTAAGTGTGTCTCCTGCAACCCGTTTCTTATATGGTAGTTGAACGAATGTCTCTCCACATGCTCAGTTCTGAGAGATAAATATGTGTGAAAGCTGTCCTTCACCCAGCTTTTTGGGAACTCAAAGTTTCTTTTCATTTGGAAAGTGCACTACATACATTTATATTGGGAGGTACTAGATCTAACTCGGTTTTACAGTGAAAACTGCAGGAACTTCAAACCAGATCTAGGAAAAATTCTGAGAATCCACAGTAAATTTTTGTCCTGCAAAGCATTCCCTTTGTGCTAGTTGAAAGAACGTCTCTCCATATGCTCAGTTCTGAGAGATATGTGTTTTTGAATGTCGTCCTTCACTTAGCTTGTTGGGAACACAAAGATTCTTTTCAGTATGAAACTGCACTACATACATATACATGGGTAGGTATTAGCACCAACTCGGTTGTACAGTGAGAACTGCAGGAACATCAAAACGGCATTAGGAAATACACTGATAAGCCACTGTAAGTGTTTCTCCAGCAACCCGTTCCCTTTGTGGTAGTTGAACAAACTTCTCTCCACATGCTCAGTTCTGAGGGAGAATTGTGTGTCAAAGCCGTACTTCACCTAGCTTGTTGGGAACACAAAGTTTCTTTTCAGTGGGAAACTGCACTACATAAATATATATGGCTAGTTATTGGCTCCAAATTTATTTTACATTGAAAACTTCAGGAAATTCAAACCAGAACTAGGAAAAAGACTGAGAATCCACAGTATGTTTTCCTCCTTCAACCCGTTCTCTTAGTGCTAGTTGAATGAACGTCTCTCCACATGTTCAGCTTTGAGAGATAAGTGTGTGTGAATGCCGTCTTTCACCTAGCTTGTTGGGAAGACAAAGTTTCTTTCAGTTGCAAACTGCACTACATACATATATATGGGGTGTTACTAGCTCTAACTCGGTTTAACAGTGAAAACTGCAGGAAATTCAATCCAGCACTAGAAAAGAGTCTGACAAACCACAGTAATTGTTTCCTGTGCAACCTATTCCCTTTGTGCTGGTTGAATGAACTTCTTTCCACATGATCAGTTCTGAGAGATAAGTGTGTGTGAATACCGTCCTTCAACTAGCTTGTTGGGAACACAAGTTTTATTTTCAGTTGGAAACTGCACTACAGACATATATAATGGGAGGTAAGAGCACCAACTCGGTTTTATAGTGAATACTGATGGAAGTTAAAACCAGCTCTTGGAAACAGAGAATCCACAATATGTATTTCCTTGCAACAAGCTCCCTTTGTGCTGGCGAATGAAAGATTCTCCACATGCTCATTTCTGAGAGATAAGTGTGTGTGAAAGCCGTCCTTCAACTAGCTTGTTGGGAACACATGGTTCCTTTACTTTTGGAAACTGAACTACATACATATATATGGGGAGGAACATTCTCCAACTCGATTTTACAGTGAAAACTGAAGGAAGTTCAAGCCGGCTCTTGGAAACAGTCAGAGAATATACAGTAAGAATTTCACTGCAAATATTTCAATTTGTTCTAGTCGTACAAACGTCTCTCCATATGCTCATGTCTGAGAGATAAGTGTGTGTGAATGTCTTCACATAGCTTGTTGGGAACACAAAGTTTCTTTACAGTTGGAAACTGAACTACAAATATATATATGGGGAGGTACTTGCTCCAACTCGTTTTTACTGTGAAAACTGCAGGAACTTTAAACCGGCCCTAGGAATAATTCTGAGATACCACAGTAAGATTTTCTCCTGCACCCGTTTCTTTTGTGCTAGTTGAGAGAACGTCTCTTCACATGCTCAGTTCTGAGAGATAAGAGTGTGTGAAAGCCGTCCTTCTCCTAGCTTGTTGGGAACACAAATTTTCTTTTCAGTTGGGAACTACACTTCATATATATATATTGGGAGGTACTAGCTCCAAGTCGGTTTTACAGTGAAAACTGCAGGAACTTCAAACTGGCACTAGGAAATAGACAGAGAAACCAGAGTAAATGATTTTCCTGTAAAGCATTCCCTTTGTACTAGTTGAGCGAACGTCTGTACACATGCCCAGTTCTGAGAGATAAGTGTGTGTGAAAGCCTTCCTTCACCTAACTTGTTCGGAACACAAAGTCTCTTTTAAATGGAAACTGCACTACATCCATATATTTGGGGAGGTAATAGCTCCAAATCGGTTTTACAGTGAGAACTGCAGGAACTTGAATACGGCACTAAGAAACAGACTGATAAACCACAGTACTTGTTCCTCCTGCAAACCGTTCATTTGAGCTAGTTGAGCGAACGTCTTTCCACATGCTCAGTTCTGAGAGATAAGTGTGTGTGAAAACCGTCCTTCACCTAGGTTGTTGTGAACACAATGTTTCTTTAATTTGGAAACTGCACTACATACAGACATATGGTGAGGTATTAGCTCCAACTCGGTTTTAAAGTGACAACTGCAGGAACATCAAAACGGCCATAGAAAACAGACTGAGAAACCACAGTAATTGTTTTTCGTGCAACACTTTCCCTTTGTGCTAGTTGAACGAAAGTCTCTCCACATGCTCAGTTCTGAGAGATAAGTGTGTGTGAAAACCGTCCTTCACCTAGGTTGTTGGGAACGCAAAGTTTCATTTCAGATGAAATCTGGACTACATGCGTATATATATGGAGGTACAAGCCCCAACTCGGTTTTAGAGTGAAAATTGTAGGAACTTGAATCCAGCACTTGGAAAGAGACAGAGAATCCAAAGTAAGTGTTTCCCCTGCAAACCTTTCCCTTTTTGCTTGTTGAATGAACGTCTCTCCACATGCTCATTTCTGAAAGATAATTGTGTGTGAAAGACTTCCTACAAATAGCTTTTTGGGAACACAAATTTTCTTTTCAATTGGAAACTGCACTATATAAATATATATAGGTAGGTTCTAGCTCCAACTCGGTTTTACATTGAGAACAGCTGCAACGTAAAAACCGGCACTTGGAAACAGACTGAGAATCCAGAATAAGTGTTTCCCCTGCAAACAGTTCCCTTTGTGCTTGTTGAAAGAACGTCTCTCCACATGCTCACTTCTGAGAGATAATTGTGTGTGAAAGTCGTCCTTCACCAAGCTTGTTGGGAACACAATTTTTATTTACTGTTGGAAACCGAACTACAAAATCATATATGGGGGGGTCCTTGCTCCAACTCGGTTTTACAGTGAGAGCTGCAGGAAATTAAATCCAGCACTAGAAAACAGTGTGACAAACCACAGTAATTGTTTCCTATGCAACCCGTTCCCTTTGTGCTAGTTGAAGAACGTCTCTCCACATGCTCAGTTCTGAGGGGTAAGTGAGTGTTAAAGCCGTTCTTCACTTAGCTTGTTGGGACACACAGTTTCTTTACTGTTGGTAACTGCACTACATACTTAAATAAGGGTAGGTAGTAGCTCCAAATCTGTTTTACAATGTAAAATGCAGGAACTTCAAATTGAACCTAGGAAAAAGACAGAGAATCCTTAGAAAGAGTTTCCCCTGCAAACCGTTCTCTTTGTGCTAGTTGAACAAACGTCTCTCCAAATGCTCAGTACTGTGAGATAATTTTGTGTTAAAGCCGTCCTTCTCTAGCTTGTTGGGAACACAAAGTTTCTTTTCAGATGAAAACTGGACTACATGCGTATATATACGGAGGTACAAGCTCCAACTCGTTTTTACAGTGAAAATTGAAGGAACTTGAAACCGGCACTAGGAATCAGACAGAGAATCCAAAGTAAGTGTTTCTCCTGCAAACCTTTCACTTTGTGCTTGTTGAACAATCGTCTCTCCACATGCTCAGTTCTGTGAGATAAATGTGTGTGAAAGCCTTCCTTCCACTAGGTTTTTGGGAACACAAATATTCTTTTCAGTTGGAAACTGCACTACATAAATATATATAGGGAGGTACTAGCTCTAACTCGGTTTTACAGTGAGAACTGCTGGAATGTAAAAACCGGCACTAGGAAACAGTCTGATAATCCAGAATAAGTGTTTCCCCTGCAAACAGTTCCCTCTGTGCTTGTTGAATGAACGTCTCCCCACATGCTCACTTCTGAGAGATAACTATGTGTGAAAACTGTACTTCACCTAGATTGTTGGGAACACAAAGTTCCTTTTCAGTGGGAAACTGCACTACATACATATATATGGCTAGTTATTGGCTCCAAATTTGTTTTACATTGAAAACTGCAGGAAATTCAAACCAAACTAGGAAAAAGACTGAGAATCCACAGTATGTTTTCCTCCTTCAACCCGTTCTCTTAGTGCTAGTTGAATGAACGTCTCTCCACATGTTCAGCTTTGAGAGATAAGTGTGTGTGAATGCCGTCTTTCACCTAGCTTGTTGGGAAGACAAAGTTTCTTTCAGTTGCAAACTGCACTACATACATATATATGGGGTGTTACTAGCTCTAACTCGGTTTAACAGTGAAAACTGCAGGAAATTCAATCCAGCACTAGAAAAGAGTCTGACAAACCACAGTAATTGTTTCCCGTGCAACCTGTTCCCTTTGTGCTGGTTGAATGAACTTCTTTCCACATGATCAGTTCTGAGAGATAAGTGTGTGTGAATACCGTCCTTCAACTAGCTTGTTGGGAACACAAGTTTTATTTTCAGTTGGAAACTGCACTACAGACATATATAATGGGAGGTAAGAGCACCAACTCGGTTTTACAGTGAATACTGATGGAAGTTAAAACCAGCTCTTGGAAACAGTCAGAGAATCCACAATATGTATTTCCTTGCAACAAGCTCCCTTTGTGCTGGCGAATGAAAGATTCTCCACATGCTCATTTCTGAGAGATAAGTGTGTGTGAAAGCCGTCCTTCAACTAGCTTGTTGGGAACACATGGTTCCTTTACTGTTGGAAACTGAACTACATACATATATATGGGGAGGAACATTCTCCAACTCCGTTTTACAGTGAAAACTGAAGGAAGTTCAAGCCGGCTCTTGGAAACAGTCAGAGAATATACAGTAAGAATTTCACTGCAAATATTTCAATTTGTTCTAGTCGTACAAACGTCTCTCCATATGCTCATGTCTGAGAGATAAGTGTGTGTGAATGTCTTCACATAGCTTGTTGGGAACACAAAGTTTCTTTACAGTTGGAAACTGAACTACAAATATATATATGGGGAGGTACTTGCTCCAACTCGTTTTTACTGTGAAAACTGCAGGAACTTTAAACCGGCCCTAGGAATAATTCTGAGATACCACAGTAAGATTTTCTCCTGCACCCGTTTCTTTTGGGCTAGTTGAGAGAACGTCTCTTCACATGCTCAGTTCTGAGAGATAAGAGTGTGTGAAAGCCGTCCTTCTCCTAGCTTGTTGGGAACACAAATTTTCTTTTCAGTTGGGAACTACACTTCATATATATATATTGGGAGGTACTAGCTCCAAGTCGGTTTTACAGTGAAAACTGCAGGAACTTCAAACTGGCACTAGGAAATAGACAGAGAAACCAGAGTAAATGATTTTCCTGTAAAGCATTCCCTTTGTACTAGTTGAGCGAACGTCTGTACACATGCCCAGTTCTGAGAGATAAGTGTGTGTGAAAGCCTTCCTTCACCTAACTTGTTCGGAACACAAAGTCTCTTTTAAATGGAAACTGCACTACATCCATATATTTGGGGAGGTAATAGCTCCAAATCGGTTTTACAGTGAGAACTGCAGGAACTTGAATACGGCACTAAGAAACAGACTGATAAACCACAGTACTTGTTCCTCCTGCAAACCGTTCATTTGAGCTAGTTGAGCGAACGTCTTTCCACATGCTCAGTTCTGAGAGATAAGTGTGTGTGAAAGCCGTCCTTCACCTAGGTTGTTGTGAACACAATGTTTCTTTAATTTGGAAACTGCACTACATACAGACATATGGTGAGGTATTAGCTCCAACTCGGTTTTAAAGTGACAACTGCAGGAACATCAAAACGGCCATAGAAAACAGACTGAGAAACCACAGTAATTGTTTTTCGTGCAACACTTTCCCTTTGTGCTAGTTGAACGAAAGTCTCTCCACATGCTCAGTTCTGAGAGATAAGTGTGTGTGAAAACCGTCCTTCACCTAGGTTGTTGGGAACGCAAAGTTTCATTTCAGATGAAATCTGGACTACATGCGTATATATATGGAGGTACAAGCCCCAACTCGGTTTTAGAGTGAAAATTGTAGGAACTTGAATCCAGCACTTGGAAAGAGACAGAGAATCCAAAGTAAGTGTTTCCCCTGCAAACCTTTCCCTTTTTGCTTGTTGAATGAACGTCTCTCCACATGCTCATTTCTGAAAGATAATTGTGTGTGAAAGACTTCCTACAAATAGCTTTTTGGGAGCACAAGTTTTCTTTTCAATTGGAAACTGCACTATATAAATATATATAGGTAGGTTCTAGCTCCAACTCGGTTTTACATTGAGAACAGCTGCAACGTAAAAACCGGCACTTGGAAACAGACTGAGAATCCAGAATAAGTGTTTCCCCTGCAAACAGTTCCCTTTGTGCTTGTTGAAAGAACGTCTCTCCACATGCTCACTTCTGAGAGATAATTGTGTGTGAAAGTCGTCCTTCACCAAGCTTGTTGGGAACACAATTTTTATTTACTGTTGGAAACCGAACTACAAAATCATATATGGGGAGGTCCTTGCTCCAACTCGATTTTACAGGGAGAACTGCAGGAAATGAAATCCAGCACTAGAAAACAGTCTGACAATCCACAGTAATTGTTTCCTATGCAACCCGTTCCCTTTGTGCTAGTTGAATGAACGTCTCTCCACATGCTCAGTTCTGAGGGGTAAGTGAGTGTTAAAGCCGTTCTTCACTTAGCTTGTTGGGACACACAGTTTCTTTACTGTTGGTAACTGCACTACATACTTACATAAGGGTAGGTAGTAGCTCCAAATCTGTTTTACAATGTAAAATGCAGGAACTTCAAATTGAACCTAGGAAAAAGACAGAGAATCCTTAGAAAGAGTTTCCCCTGCAAACCGTTCTCTTTGTGCTAGTTGAACAAACGTCTCTCCAAATGCTCAGTACTGTGAGATAATTTTGTGTTAAAGCCGTCCTTCTCTAGCTTGTTGGGAACACAAAGTTTCTTTTCAGATGAAAACTGGACTACATGCGTATATATACGGAGGTACAAGCTCCAACTCGTTTTTACAGTGAAAATTGAAGGAACTTGAAACCGGCACTAGGAATCAGACAGAGAATCCAAAGTAAGTGTTTCTCCTGCAAACCTTTCACTTTGTGCTTGTTGAACAATCGTCTCTCCACATGCTCAGTTCTGTGAGATAAATGTGTGTGAAAGCCTTCCTTCCACTAGGTTTTTGGGAACACAAATATTCTTTTCAGTTGGAAACTGCACTACATAAATATATATAGGGAGGTACTAGCTCTAACTCGGTTTTACAGTGAGAACTGCTGGAATGTAAAAACCGGCACTAGGAAACAGTCTGATAATCCAGAATAAGTGTTTCCCCTGCAAACAGTTCCCTCTGTGCTTGTTGAATGAACGTCTCCCCACATGCTCACTTCTGAGAGATAACTATGTGTGAAAACTGTACTTCACCTAGATTGTTGGGAACACAAAGTTCCTTTTCAGTGGGAAACTGCACTACATACATATATATGGCTAGTTATTGGCTCCAAATTTGTTTTACATTGAAAACTGCAGGAAATTCAAACCAAACTAGGAAAAAGACTGAGAATCCACAGTATGTTTTCCTCCTTCAACCCGTTCTCTTAGTGCTAGTTGAATGAACGTCTCTCCACATGTTCAGCTTTGAGAGATAAGTGTGTGTGAATGCCGTCTTTCACCTAGCTTGTTGGGAAGACAAAGTTTCTTTCAGTTGCAAACTGCACTACATACATATATATGGGGTGTTACTAGCTCTAACTCGGTTTAACAGTGAAAACTGCAGGAAATTCAATCCAGCACTAGAAAAGAGTCTGACAAACCACAGTAATTGTTTCCCGTGCAACCTGTTCCCTTTGTGCTGGTTGAATGAACTTCTTTCCACATGATCAGTTCTGAGAGATAAGTGTGTGTGAATACCGTCCTTCAACTAGCTTGTTGGGAACACAAGTTTTATTTTCAGTTGGAAACTGCACTACAGACATATATAATGGGAGGTAAGAGCACCAACTCGGTTTTACAGTGAATACTGATGGAAGTTAAAACCAGCTCTTGGAAACAGTCAGAGAATCCACAATATGTATTTCCTTGCAACAAGCTCCCTTTGTGCTGGCGAATGAAAGATTCTCCACATGCTCATTTCTGAGAGATAAGTGTGTGTGAAAGCCGTCCTTCAACTAGCTTGTTGGGAACACATGGTTCCTTTACTGTTGGAAACTGAACTACATACATATATATGGGGAGGAACATTCTCCAACTCCGTTTTACAGTGAAAACTGAAGGAAGTTCAAGCCGGCTCTTGGAAACAGTCAGAGAATATACAGTAAGAATTTCACTGCAAATATTTCAATTTGTTCTAGTCGTACAAACGTCTCTCCATATGCTCATGTCTGAGAGATAAGTGTGTGTGAATGTCTTCACATAGCTTGTTGGGAACACAAAGTTTCTTTACAGTTGGAAACTGAACTACAAATATATATATGGGGAGGTACTTGCTCCAACTCGTTTTTACTGTGAAAACTGCAGGAACTTTAAACCGGCCCTAGGAATAATTCTGAGATACCACAGTAAGATTTTCTCCTGCACCCGTTTCTTTTGGGCTAGTTGAGAGAACGTCTCTTCACATGCTCAGTTCTGAGAGATAAGAGTGTGTGAAAGCCGTCCTTCTCCTAGCTTGTTGGGAACACAAATTTTCTTTTCAGTTGGGAACTACACTTCATATATATATATTGGGAGGTACTAGCTCCAAGTCGGTTTTACAGTGAAAACTGCAGGAACTTCAAACTGGCACTAGGAAATAGACAGAGAAACCAGAGTAAATGATTTTCCTGTAAAGCATTCCCTTTGTACTAGTTGAGCGAACGTCTGTACACATGCCCAGTTCTGAGAGATAAGTGTGTGTGAAAGCCTTCCTTCACCTAACTTGTTCGGAACACAAAGTCTCTTTTAAATGGAAACTGCACTACATCCATATATTTGGGGAGGTAATAGCTCCAAATCGGTTTTACAGTGAGAACTGCAGGAACTTGAATACGGCACTAAGAAACAGACTGATAAACCACAGTACTTGTTCCTCCTGCAAACCGTTCATTTGAGCTAGTTGAGCGAACGTCTTTCCACATGCTCAGTTCTGAGAGATAAGTGTGTGTGAAAGCCGTCCTTCACCTAGGTTGTTGTGAACACAATGTTTCTTTAATTTGGAAACTGCACTACATACAGACATATGGTGAGGTATTAGCTCCAACTCGGTTTTAAAGTGACAACTGCAGGAACATCAAAACGGCCATAGAAAACAGACTGAGAAACCACAGTAATTGTTTTTCGTGCAACACTTTCCCTTTGTGCTAGTTGAACGAAAGTCTCTCCACATGCTCAGTTCTGAGAGATAAGTGTGTGTGAAAACCGTCCTTCACCTAGGTTGTTGGGAACGCAAAGTTTCATTTCAGATGAAATCTGGACTACATGCGTATATATATGGAGGTACAAGCCCCAACTCGGTTTTAGAGTGAAAATTGTAGGAACTTGAATCCAGCACTTGGAAAGAGACAGAGAATCCAAAGTAAGTGTTTCCCCTGCAAACCTTTCCCTTTTTGCTTGTTGAATGAACGTCTCTCCACATGCTCATTTCTGAAAGATAATTGTGTGTGAAAGACTTCCTACAAATAGCTTTTTGGGAACACAAATTTTCTTTTCAATTGGAAACTGCACTATATAAATATATATAGGTAGGTTCTAGCTCCAACTCGGTTTTACATTGAGAACAGCTGCAACGTAAAAACCGGCACTTGGAAACAGACTGAGAATCCAGAATAAGTGTTTCCCCTGCAAACAGTTCCCTTTGTGCTTGTTGAAAGAACGTCTCTCCACATGCTCACTTCTGAGAGATAATTGTGTGTGAAAGTCGTCCTTCACCAAGCTTGTTGGGAACACAATTTTTATTTACTGTTGGAAACCGAACTACAAAATCATATATGGGGAGGTCCTTGCTCCAACTCGGTTTTACAGTGAGAACTGCAGGAAATGAAATCCAGCACTAGAAAACAGTCTGACAAACCACAGTAATTGTTTCCTATGCAACCCGTTCCCTTTGTGCTAGTTGAATGAACGTCTCTCCACATGCTCAGTTCTGAGGGGTAAGTGAGTGTTAAAGCCGTTCTTCACTTAGCTTGTTGGGACACACAGTTTCTTTACTGTTGGTAACTGCACTACATACTTACATAAGGGTAGGTAGTAGCTCCAAATCTGTTTTACAATGTAAAATGCAGGAACTTCAAATTGAACCTAGGAAAAAGACAGAGAATCCTTAGAAAGAGTTTCCCCTGCAAACCGTTCTCTTTGTGCTAGTTGAACAAACGTCTCTCCAAATGCTCAGTACTGTGAGATAATTTTGTGTTAAAGCCGTCCTTCTCTAGCTTGTTGGGAACACAAAGTTTCTTTTCAGATGAAAACTGGACTACATGCGTATATATACGGAGGTACAAGCTCCAACTCGTTTTTACAGTGAAAATTGAAGGAACTTGAAACCGGCACTAGGAATCAGACAGAGAATCCAAAGTAAGTGTTTCTCCTGCAAACCTTTCACTTTGTGCTTGTTGAACAATCGTCTCTCCACATGCTCAGTTCTGTGAGATAAATGTGTGTGAAAGCCTTCCTTCCACTAGGTTTTTGGGAACACAAATATTCTTTTCAGTTGGAAACTGCACTACATAAATATATATAGGGAGGTACTAGCTCTAACTCGGTTTTACAGTGAGAACTGCTGGAATGTAAAAACCGGCACTAGGAAACAGTCTGATAATCCAGAATAAGTGTTTCCCCTGCAAACAGTTCCCTCTGTGCTTGTTGAATGAACGTCTCCCCACATGCTCACTTCTGAGAGATAACTATGTGTGAAAACTGTACTTCACCTAGATTGTTGGGAACACAAAGTTCCTTTTCAGTGGGAAACTGCACTACATACATATATATGGCTAGTTATTGGCTTCAAATTTGTTTTACATTGAAAACTGCAGGAAATTCAAACCAAACAAGGAAAAAGACTGAGAATCCACAGTATGTTTTCCTCCTTCAACCCGTTCTCTTAGTGCTAGTTGAATGAACGACTCTCCACATGTTCAGCTTTGAGAGATAAGTGTGTGTGAATGCCGTCTTTCACCTAGCTTGTTGGGAAGACAAAGTTTCTTTCAGTTGCAAACTGCATTACATACATATATATGGGGTGTTACTATCTCTAACTCGGTTTAACAGTGAAAACTGCAGGAAATTCAATCCAGCACTAGAAAAGAGTCTGACAAACCACAGTAATTTTTTCCCGTGCAACCTGTTCCATTTGTGCTGGTTGAATGAACTTCTTTCCACATGATCAGTTCTGAGAGATAAGTGTGTGTGAATACTGTCCTTCAACTAGCTTGTTGGGAACACAAGTTTTATTTTCAGTTGGAAACTGCACTACAGACATATATAATGGGAGGTAAGAGCACCAACTCGGTTTTACAGTGAATACTGATGGAAGTTAAAACCAGCTCTTGGAAACAGAGAATCCACAATATGTATTTCCTTGCAACAAGCTCCCTTTGTGCTGGCGAATGAAAGATTCTCCACATGCTCATTTCTGAGAGATAAGTGTGTGTGAAAGCCGTCCTTCAACTAGCTTGTTGGGAACACATGGTTCCTTTACTGTTGGAAACTGAACTACATACATATATATGGGGAGGAACATTCTCCAACTCGGTTTTACAGTGAAAACTGAAGGAAGTTCAAGCCGGCTCTTGGAAACAGTCAGAGAATATACAGTAAGAATTTCACTGCAAATATTTCAATTTGTTCTAGTCGTACAAACGTCTCTCCATATGCTCATGTCTGAGAGATAAGTGTGTGTGAATGTCTTCACATAGGTTGTTGGAACACAAAGTTTCTTTACAGTTGGAAACTGAACTACAAATATATATATGGGGAGGTACTTGCTCCAACTCGTTTTTACTGTGAAAACTGCAGGAACTTTAAACCGGCCCTAGGAATAATTCTGAGATACCACAGTAAGATTTTCTCCTGCACCCGTTTCTTTTGGGCTAGTTGAGAGAACGTCTCTTCACATGCTCAGTTCTGAGAGATAAGAGTGTGTGAAAGCCGTCCTTCTCCTAGCTTGTTGGGAACACAAATTTTCTTTTCAGTTGGGAACTACACTTCATATATATATATTGGGAGGTACTAGCTCCAAGTCGGTTTTACAGTGAAAACTGCAGGAACTTCAAACTGGCACTAGGAAATAGACAGAGAAACCAGAGTAAATGATTTTCCTGTAAAGCATTCCCTTTGTACTAGTTGAGCGAACGTCTGTACACATGCCCAGTTCTGAGAGATAAGTGTGTGTGAAAGCCTTCCTTCACCTAACTTGTTCGGAACACAAAGTCTCTTTTAAATGGAAACTGCACTACATCCATATATTTGGGGAGGTAATAGCTCCAAATCGGTTTTACAGTGAGAACTGCAGGAACTTGAATACGGCACTAAGAAACAGACTGATAAACCACAGTACTTGTTCCTCCTGCAAACCGTTCATTTGAGCTAGTTGAGCGAACGTCTTTCCACATGCTCAGTTCTGAGAGATAAGTGTGTGTGAAAGCCGTCCTTCACCTAGGTTGTTGTGAACACAATGTTTCTTTAATTTGGAAACTGCACTACATACAGACATATGGTGAGGTATTAGCTCCAACTCGGTTTTAAAGTGACAACTGCAGGAACATCAAAACGGCCATAGAAAACAGACTGAGAAACCACAGTAATTGTTTTTCGTGCAACACTTTCCCTTTGTGCTAGTTGAACGAAAGTCTCTCCACATGCTCAGTTCTGAGAGATAAGTGTGTGTGAAAACCGTCCTTCACCTAGGTTGTTGGGAACGCAAAGTTTCATTTCAGATGAAATCTGGACTACATGCGTATATATATGGAGGTACAAGCCCCAACTCGGTTTTAGAGTGAAAATTGTAGGAACTTGAATCCAGCACTTGGAAAGAGACAGAGAATCCAAAGTAAGTGTTTCCCCTGCAAACCTTTCCCTTTTTGCTTGTTGAATGAACGTCTCTCCACATGCTCATTTCTGAAAGATAATTGTGTGTGAAAGACTTCCTACAAATAGCTTTTTGGGAACACAAATTTTCTTTTCAATTGGAAACTGCACTATATAAATATATATAGGTAGGTTCTAGCTCCAACTCGGTTTTACATTGAGAACAGCTGCAACGTAAAAACCGGCACTTGGAAACAGACTGAGAATCCAGAATAAGTGTTTCCCCTGCAAACAGTTCCCTTTGTGCTTGTTGAAAGAACGTCTCTCCACATGCTCACTTCTGAGAGATAATTGTGTGTGAAAGTCGTCCTTCACCAAGCTTGTTGGGAACACAATTTTTATTTACTGTTGGAAACCGAACTACAAAATCATATATGGGGAGGTCCTTGCTCCAACTCGGTTTTACAGTGAGAACTGCAGGAAATGAAATCCAGCACTAGAAAACAGTCTGACAAACCACAGTAATTGTTTCCTATGCAACCCGTTCCCTTTGTGCTAGTTGAATGAACGTCTCTCCACATGCTCAGTTCTGAGGGGTAAGTGAGTGTTAAAGCCGTTCTTCACTTAGCTTGTTGGGACACACAGTTTCTTTACTGTTGGTAACTGCACTACATACTTACATAAGGGTAGGTAGTAGCTCCAAATCTGTTTTACAATGTAAAATGCAGGAACTTCAAATTGAACCTAGGAAAAAGACAGAGAATCCTTAGAAAGAGTTTCCCCTGCAAACCGTTCTCTTTGTGCTAGTTGAACAAACGTCTCTCCAAATGCTCAGTACTGTGAGATAATTTTGTGTTAAAGCCGTCCTTCTCTAGCTTGTTGGGAACACAAAGTTTCTTTTCAGATGAAAACTGGACTACATGCGTATATATACGGAGGTACAAGCTCCAACTCGTTTTTACAGTGAAAATTGAAGGAACTTGAAACCGGCACTAGGAATCAGACAGAGAATCCAAAGTAAGTGTTTCTCCTGCAAACCTTTCACTTTGTGCTTGTTGAACAATCGTCTCTCCACATGCTCAGTTCTGTGAGATAAATGTGTGTGAAAGCCTTCCTTCCACTAGGTTTTTGGGAACACAAATATTCTTTTCAGTTGGAAACTGCACTACATAAATATATATAGGGAGGTACTAGCTCTAACTCGGTTTTACAGTGAGAACTGCTGGAATGTAAAAACCGGCACTAGGAAACAGTCTGATAATCCAGAATAAGTGTTTCCCCTGCAAACAGTTCCCTCTGTGCTTGTTGAATGAACGTCTCCCCACATGCTCACTTCTGAGAGATAACTATGTGTGAAAACTGTACTTCACCTAGATTGTTGGGAACACAAAGTTCCTTTTCAGTGGGAAACTGCACTACATACATATATATGGCTAGTTATTGGCTTCAAATTTGTTTTACATTGAAAACTGCAGGAAATTCAAACCAAACAAGGAAAAAGACTGAGAATCCACAGTATGTTTTCCTCCTTCAACCCGTTCTCTTAGTGCTAGTTGAATGAACGACTCTCCACATGTTCAGCTTTGAGAGATAAGTGTGTGTGAATGCCGTCTTTCACCTAGCTTGTTGGGAAGACAAAGTTTCTTTCAGTTGCAAACTGCATTACATACATATATATGGGGTGTTACTATCTCTAACTCGGTTTAACAGTGAAAACTGCAGGAAATTCAATCCAGCACTAGAAAAGAGTCTGACAAACCACAGTAATTTTTTCCCGTGCAACCTGTTCCATTTGTGCTGGTTGAATGAACTTCTTTCCACATGATCAGTTCTGAGAGATAAGTGTGTGTGAATACTGTCCTTCAACTAGCTTGTTGGGAACACAAGTTTTATTTTCAGTTGGAAACTGCACTACAGACATATATAATGGGAGGTAAGAGCACCAACTCGGTTTTACAGTGAATACTGATGGAAGTTAAAACCAGCTCTTGGAAACAGAGAATCCACAATATGTATTTCCTTGCAACAAGCTCCCTTTGTGCTGGCGAATGAAAGATTCTCCACATGCTCATTTCTGAGAGATAAGTGTGTGTGAAAGCCGTCCTTCAACTAGCTTGTTGGGAACACATGGTTCCTTTACTGTTGGAAACTGAACTACATACATATATATGGGGAGGAACATTCTCCAACTCGGTTTTACAGTGAAAACTGAAGGAAGTTCAAGCCGGCTCTTGGAAACAGTCAGAGAATATACAGTAAGAATTTCACTGCAAATATTTCAATTTGTTCTAGTCGTACAAACGTCTCTCCATATGCTCATGTCTGAGAGATAAGTGTGTGTGAATGTCTTCACATAGGTTGTTGGAACACAAAGTTTCTTTACAGTTGGAAACTGAACTACAAATATATATATGGGGAGGTACTTGCTCCAACTCGTTTTTACTGTGAAAACTGCAGGAACTTTAAACCGGCCCTAGGAATAATTCTGAGATACCACAGTAAGATTTTCTCCTGCACCCGTTTCTTTTGGGCTAGTTGAGAGAACGTCTCTTCACATGCTCAGTTCTGAGAGATAAGAGTGTGTGAAAGCCGTCCTTCTCCTAGCTTGTTGGGAACACAAATTTTCTTTTCAGTTGGGAACTACACTTCATATATATATATTGGGAGGTACTAGCTCCAAGTCGGTTTTACAGTGAAAACTGCAGGAACTTCAAACTGGCACTAGGAAATAGACAGAGAAACCAGAGTAAATGATTTTCCTGTAAAGCATTCCCTTTGTACTAGTTGAGCGAACGTCTGTACACATGCCCAGTTCTGAGAGATAAGTGTGTGTGAAAGCCTTCCTTCACCTAACTTGTTCGGAACACAAAGTCTCTTTTAAATGGAAACTGCACTACATCCATATATTTGGGGAGGTAATAGCTCCAAATCGGTTTTACAGTGAGAACTGCAGGAACTTGAATACGGCACTAAGAAACAGACTGATAAACCACAGTACTTGTTCCTCCTGCAAACCGTTCATTTGAGCTAGTTGAGCGAACGTCTTTCCACATGCTCAGTTCTGAGAGATAAGTGTGTGTGAAAACCGTCCTTCACCTAGGTTGTTGTGAACACAATGTTTCTTTAATTTGGAAACTGCACTACATACATACATATGGTGAGGTATTAGCTCCAACTCGGTTTTAAAGTGACAACTGCAGGAACATCAAAACGGCCATAGAAAACAGACTGAGAAACCACAGTAATTGTTTTTCGTGCAACACTTTCCCTTTGTGCTAGTTGAACGAAAGTCTCTCCACATGCTCAGTTCTGAGAGATAAGTGTGTGTGAAAACCGTCCTTCACCTAGGTTGTTGGGAACGCAAAGTTTCATTTCAGATGAAATCTGGACTACATGCGTATATATATGGAGGTACAAGCCCCAACTCGGTTTTAGAGTGAAAATTGTAGGAACTTGAATCCAGCACTTGGAAAGAGACAGAGAATCCAAAGTAAGTGTTTCCCCTTCAAACCTTTCCCTTTTTGCTTGTTGAATGAACGTGTCTCCACATGCTCATTTCTGAAAGATAATTGTGTGTGAAAGACTTCCTACAAATAGCTTTTTGGGAACACAAATTTTCTTTTCAATTGGAAACTGCACTATATAAATATATATAGGTAGGTTCTAGCTCCAACTCGGTTTTACATTGAGAACAGCTGCAACGTAAAAACCGGCACTTGGAAACAGACTGAGAATCCAGAATAAGTGTTTCCCCTGCAAACAGTTCCCTTTGTGCTTGTTGAAAGAACGTCTCTCCACATGCTCACTTCTGAGAGATAATTGTGTGTGAAAGTCGTCCTTCACCAAGCTTGTTGGGAACACAATTTTTATTTACTGTTGGAAACCGAACTACAAAATCATATATGGGGAGGTCCTTGCTCCAACTCGGTTTTACAGTGAGAACTGCAGGAAATGAAATCCAGCACTAGAAAACAGTCTGACAAACCACAGTAATTGTTTCCTATGCAACCCGTTCCCTTTGTGCTAGTTGAATGAACGTCTCTCCACATGCTCAGTTCTGAGGGGTAAGTGAGTGTTAAAGCCGTTCTTCACTTAGCTTGTTGGGACACACAGTTTCTTTACTGTTGGTAACTGCACTACATACTTACATAAGGGTAGGTAGTAGCTCCAAATCTGTTTTACAATGTAAAATGCAGGAACTTCAAATTGAACCTAGGAAAAAGACAGAGAATCCTTAGAAAGAGTTTCCCCTGCAAACCGTTCTCTTTGTGCTAGTTGAACAAACGTCTCTCCAAATGCTCAGTACTGTGAGATAATTTTGTGTTAAAGCCGTCCTTCTCTAGCTTGTTGGGAACACAAAGTTTCTTTTCAGATGAAAACTGGACTACATGCGTATATATACGGAGGTACAAGCTCCAACTCGTTTTTACAGTGAAAATTGAAGGAACTTGAAACCGGCACTAGGAATCAGACAGAGAATCCAAAGTAAGTGTTTCTCCTGCAAACCTTTCACTTTGTGCTTGTTGAACAATCGTCTCTCCACATGCTCAGTTCTGTGAGATAAATGTGTGTGAAAGCCTTCCTTCCACTAGGTTTTTGGGAACACAAATATTCTTTTCAGTTGGAAACTGCACTACATAAATATATATAGGGAGGTACTAGCTCTAACTCGGTTTTACAGTGAGAACTGCTGGAATGTAAAAACCGGCACTAGGAAACAGTCTGATAATCCAGAATAAGTGTTTCCCCTGCAAACAGTTCCCTCTGTGCTTGTTGAATGAACGTCTCCCCACATGCTCACTTCTGAGAGATAACTATGTGTGAAAACTGTACTTCACCTAGATTGTTGGGAACACAAAGTTCCTTTTCAGTGGGAAACTGCACTACATACATATATATGGCTAGTTATTGGCTTCAAATTTGTTTTACATTGAAAACTGCAGGAAATTCAAACCAAACAAGGAAAAAGACTGAGAATCCACAGTATGTTTTCCTCCTTCAACCCGTTCTTAGTGCTAGTTGAATGAACGACTCTCCACATGTTCAGCTTTGAGAGATAAGTGTGTGTGAATGCCGTCTTTCACCTAGCTTGTTGGGAAGACAAAGTTTCTTTCAGTTGCAAACTGCATTACATACATATATATGGGGTGTTACTATCTCTAACTCGGTTTAACAGTGAAAACTGCAGGAAATTCAATCCAGCACTAGAAAAGAGTCTGACAAACCACAGTAATTTTTTCCCGTGCAACCTGTTCCATTTGTGCTGGTTGAATGAACTTCTTTCCACATGATCAGTTCTGAGAGATAAGTGTGTGTGAATACTGTCCTTCAACTAGCTTGTTGGGAACACAAGTTTTATTTTCAGTTGGAAACTGCACTACAGACATATATAATGGGAGGTAAGAGCACCAACTCGGTTTTACAGTGAATACTGATGGAAGTTAAAACCAGCTCTTGGAAACAGAGAATCCACAATATGTATTTCCTTGCAACAAGCTCCCTTTGTGCTGGCGAATGAAAGATTCTCCACATGCTCATTTCTGAGAGATAAGTGTGTGTGAAAGCCGTCCTTCAACTAGCTTGTTGGGAACACATGGTTCCTTTACTGTTGGAAACTGAACTACATACATATATATGGGGAGGAACATTCTCCAACTCGGTTTTACAGTGAAAACTGAAGGAAGTTCAAGCCGGCTCTTGGAAACAGTCAGAGAATATACAGTAAGAATTTCACTGCAAATATTTCAATTTGTTCTAGTCGTACAAACGTCTCTCCATATGCTCATGTCTGAGAGATAAGTGTGTGTGAATGTCTTCACATAGGTTGTTGGAACACAAAGTTTCTTTACAGTTGGAAACTGAACTACAAATATATATATGGGGAGGTACTTGCTCCAACTCGTTTTTACTGTGAAAACTGCAGGAACTTTAAACCGGCCCTAGGAATAATTCTGAGATACCACAGTAAGATTTTCTCCTGCACCCGTTTCTTTTGGGCTAGTTGAGAGAACGTCTCTTCACATGCTCAGTTCTGAGAGATAAGAGTGTGTGAAAGCCGTCCTTCTCCTAGCTTGTTGGGAACACAAATTTTCTTTTCAGTTGGGAACTACACTTCATATATATATATTGGGAGGTACTAGCTCCAAGTCGGTTTTACAGTGAAAACTGCAGGAACTTCAAACTGGCACTAGGAAATAGACAGAGAAACCAGAGTAAATGATTTTCCTGTAAAGCATTCCCTTTGTACTAGTTGAGCGAACGTCTGTACACATGCCCAGTTCTGAGAGATAAGTGTGTGTGAAAGCCTTCCTTCACCTAACTTGTTCGGAACACAAAGTCTCTTTTAAATGGAAACTGCACTACATCCATATATTTGGGGAGGTAATAGCTCCAAATCGGTTTTACAGTGAGAACTGCAGGAACTTGAATACGGCACTAAGAAACAGACTGATAAACCACAGTACTTGTTCCTCCTGCAAACCGTTCATTTGAGCTAGTTGAGCGAACGTCTTTCCACATGCTCAGTTCTGAGAGATAAGTGTGTGTGAAAACCGTCCTTCACCTAGGTTGTTGTGAACACAATGTTTCTTTAATTTGGAAACTGCACTACATACATACATATGGTGAGGTATTAGCTCCAACTCGGTTTTAAAGTGACAACTGCAGGAACATCAAAACGGCCATAGAAAACAGACTGAGAAACCACAGTAATTGTTTTTCGTGCAACACTTTCCCTTTGTGCTAGTTGAACGAAAGTCTCTCCACATGCTCAGTTCTGAGAGATAAGTGTGTGTGAAAACCGTCCTTCACCTAGGTTGTTGGGAACGCAAAGTTTCATTTCAGATGAAATCTGGACTACATGCGTATATATATGGAGGTACAAGCCCCAACTCGGTTTTAGAGTGAAAATTGTAGGAACTTGAATCCAGCACTTGGAAAGAGACAGAGAATCCAAAGTAAGTGTTTCCCCTTCAAACCTTTCCCTTTTTGCTTGTTGAATGAACGTGTCTCCACATGCTCATTTCTGAAAGATAATTGTGTGTGAAAGACTTCCTACAAATAGCTTTTTGGGAACACAAATTTTCTTTTCAATTGGAAACTGCACTATATAAATATATATAGGTAGGTTCTAGCTCCAACTCGGTTTTACATTGAGAACAGCTGCAACGTAAAAACCGGCACTTGGAAACAGACTGAGAATCCAGAATAAGTGTTTCCCCTGCAAACAGTTCCCTTTGTGCTTGTTGAAAGAACGTCTCTCCACATGCTCACTTCTGAGAGATAAGTGTGCGTTAAAGCCATCCTTCAACTAGCTTGTTGGGAACACATGTTTTATTTTCAGATGGAAGCTGCACTACATACATATATATCGGGAGGTCCTTGCTCCAACTCGGTTTCACAGTGAAAACTGATGGAAGTTCAAACCAGCTCTTGGAAACAATCAGAGAATCCACAATATGTATTTCCCTGCAACAAGCTCCGTTTGTGCTAGTCGAACGAACGATTTTCCACAAGCTCATTTCTGAGAGAACAGTGAGTGTGAAAGCCGACCTTCACCTAGCTTGTTGGGAGCACAAGGTTTCTTTACTGTTGGAAAATGAACTATATACATATATATGGGGAGGAACATTCTCCAAATCGGTTTTACAGTGAAAACTGCAGGAAATTCTAAGCAGCCCTAGGAAAAATTCTGAGAAACTACAGTATGATTTTCCCCTGCAAACCTTCCTTTTGAGCTAGTTTAGCGAACGTCTTTCCACATGCTCAGTTCTGAGAGATAAGTGTGTGTGAAAACCGTCCTTCACCTAGCTTGTTGGGAACACAATGTTTCTTTAATTTGGAAACTGCACTACATACATAAATATGGTGAGGTATAAGCTCCAACTCGGTTTTACAGTGAGAACTACAGGAACATCAAAACGCCTATAGAAAACAGACTGAGAAACCACATCAATTGTTTTTCGTGCAACAATTTCCCTTTTTGCTAGTTGAACGAAATTTTCTCCACATGCTCAGTTCTGAGAGACAATTGTGTGTGAAAGCCATCCTTCACCTAGCTTGTTGGGAACGCAAAGTTTCTTTTCAGATGAAAAGTGGACTACATACATATGTATACGGAGGTACAAGCTCCAACTCGGTTTTACAGTGAAAACTGCAGGAACTTGAAACTGGCAGTAGGAAACAGAGAATCCAAAGTAAGTGTTTCTCCTGCAAAGCGTTCCCTTTGTCCTTGTTGAATGAACGTCTCTCCGCATGCTCAGTTCTAGGAGATAAGTGTGTGTGAAAGCCGTCCGTCACCTAGATTGTTGGGAACACAAAGTTTCCTTACTTTTGTTAACTGCACTACATACTTATATATTGGTTGGTAGTAGTTCCAAATCTGTTTTACATTGGAAATTGCAGGAACTTCAAACCGGAACTAGGAAAAATACAGAGAATCCATATTAAATGTTTCCCCTGCAAACCGTTCTCTTTGTGCTAGTTGAACAAAATTCTCTCCACATGCTCAGATTTGAGTGATAAGTGTGTGTGAACACCGTCCTTCAACTAGATTGTTGGGAACACAAAGATTCTTTATTTTTGTAACTGCCCTACGTACATATATATTGGTAGGTAGTAGCTCCAAATTTGTTTTACTTTGGAAACTGCAGGAACTTCAAACCAGAACAAGGAAAAAGACAGAGATTCTATAATAAGTGTTTCTCCTGGAAAATGATCTCTTTGTGATTGTTGAATGAACGTCTCTCCACATGCTCAGTTCTGAGATATAAGTGTGTGTTAAAGCCGTCCTTCTCCTAGCTTGTTGGGAACACAAAGTTTCTTTTCAGTTTGAAACTGCACTAGATACATATATATCGGGAGGTAAAAGCTCCAACTATTTTTTACAGTGAAAACTGAAGGAAGTTCTAGCCGGATTTTGGAAACTGTCAGAGAATCCACAGTAAGAGTTTCCTTGCAAAAATTTCCCTTTGTTCCAGTCAAACGAACGTCTCTCCACATGCTCATATCTGAGAGATAAGTGTGTGTGAAAGCCGTCCTTTTCCTAGCTTGTTGTGAACACAAAGTTTCTTTACTGTTGGTAACTGAACTACAAAAATATATATGGGGAGGTACTTGCTCCAACTAGGTTTTACAGTGAAAACTGCAGGAACTTCAAACTGGCACTAGGAAATAGACAGAGAAACCAGAGTAAATGATTTTCCTGCAAAGCGTTCCCATTGTGCTAGTTGAACGAAATTCTCCCCAAATGCTCAGTTCTGAGAGATAAGTGTGTGTCAAAGCCTTCCTTCACCTAACTTGTTCAGAACACAAAGATTCTTTTACATGGAAACTGCACTACATACATATATATGCGTAGGTTCTAGCGCCAAATCGGTTTTACAGTGAAAACTGCAGGAACTTGAATCCAGCACTAGGAAACAGAGAAACCAAAGTAAGTGTTTCCCCTTCAAACCGTTCCCTATGTGCTTGTTGAACAAACGTCTCTCCACATGCTCAGTTCTAGGAGATAAGTGTGTGTGAAGCTGTCCTTCACGTACCTCTTTGGGAACACAAAATTACTTTACTTTTGCTAACAGCACTACATACATATATATGGGTATGTAGTAGCACCAAATCTGGTTTACATTGGAAACTGCAGGAACTTCAAACCGGAATTAGGAAAAAGACAGAGAATCCAAAGTAATTGTTTCTCCTGCAAACCGTTCCTTTTGTGCTAGTTGAACGAAAGTCTCTCCAAATGCTCAGATTTGAGAGATAAGAGTGTGTGAAAGCCGTCCTTCACCTAGCTTGTTGGGAACACAAAGTTTCTTTCAGTTGGAAACTGCAATAGATAAATACATATGGTGAGGTATTAGCTCCAACTCGGTTTTACAGTGAGAACTGCAGGAATATCAAAACGGCCATAGAAACAGACTGAGAAACCACAGTAATTCTTTTTCGTGCAACAATTTTCCTTTGTGCTAGTTGAACGAAAGTCTCTACACATGGTCAGATTTGAGTGATAATTGTGTTTGAACGCCGTCCTTCACCTAGATTGTTGGGAACACAAAGTTTCTTTACTTTTGGTAACTGCAGTACATACATATTTATGGGTAGGTAGTAGCTCCAAATCTGTTTTACATTGGAAAATGCAGGAACTTCAAACTGGAACTTGGAAAAATACAGAGAATTCATAGTAAGTGTTTCTCCTGGATAACGATCTCTTTATTTTTATTGAATGAACGTCTCTCCACATGCTCAGTTCTGAGAGATAAGTGTTTGTTAAAGCCATCCTTCTCCTAGCATGTTGGGAACACAAAGTTTCTTTTCAGATGAAAACTGGACTACATGCGTATATATACGGAGGTACAAGCTCCAACTCGTTTTTACAGTGAAAATTGAAGTAACTTGAAACCGGCACTAGGAATCAGACAGAGAATCCAAAGTAAGTGTTTCTCCTGCAAACCTTTCACTTTGTGCTTGTTGAACGATCGTCTCTCCACATGCTCAGTTCTGTGAGATAAATGTGTGTGAAAGCCTTCCTTCCACTAGGTTTTTGGGAACACAAATATTCTTTTCAGTTGGAAACTGCACTACATATATATATATAGGGAGGTACTAGCTCTAACTCGGTTTTACAGTGAGAACTGCTGGAACGTAAAAACCGGCACTAGGAAACAGCCTGATAATCCAGAATAAGTGTTTCCCCTGCAAACAGTTCCCTCTGTGCTTGTTGAACGAACGTCTCCCCACATGCTCACTTCTGAGAGATAACTATGTGTGAAAACCGTACTTCACCTAGATTGTTGGGAACACAAAGTTCCTTTTCAGTGGGAAACTGCACTACATACATATATATGGCTAGTTATTGGCTCCAAATTTGTTTTAAATTGAAAACTGCAGGAAATTCAAACCAAACTAGGAAAAAGACTGAGAATCCACAGTATGTTTTTCTCCTTCAACCCGTTCTCTTAGTGCTAGTTGAATGAACGTCTCTCCACATGTTCAGCTTTGAGAGATAAGTGTGTGTGAACACCGTCTTTCACCTAGCTTGTTGGGAAGACAAAGTTTCTTTCAGTAGGGAACTAAACTTCATATATATATATTGGGAGGTACTAGCTCCAAGTCGGTTTTACAGTGAAAACTGCAGGAACATCAAACTGGCACTAGGAAATAGACAGAGAAACCAGAGTAAATGATTTTCCTGTAAAGCATTCCCTTTGTACTAGTTGAGCCAACGTCTGTACACATGCCCAGTTCTGAGAGATAAGTGTGTGTGAAAGCCTTCCTTCACCTAACTTGTTCGGAACACAAAGTCTCTTTTAAATGGAAACTGCACTACATCCATATATTTGGGGAGGTAATAGCTCCAAATCGGTTTTACAGTGAGAACTGCAGGAACTTGAATACGGCACTAAGAAACAGACTGATAAACCACAGTACTTGTTCCTCCTGCAAACCGTTCATTTGAGCTAGTTGAGCGAACGTCTTTCCACATGCTCAGTTCTGAGAGATAAGTGTGTGTGAAAACCGTCCTTCACCTAGGTTGTTGTGAACACAATGTTTCTTTAATTTGGAAACTGCACTACATACATACATATGGTGAGGTATTAGCTCCAACTCGGTTTTAAAGTGACAACTGCAGGAACATCAAAACGGCCATAGAAAACAGACTGAGAAACCACAGTAATTGTTTTTCGTGCAACACTTTCCCTTTGTGCTAGTTGAACGAAAGTCTCTCCACATGCTCAGTTCTGAGAGATAAGTGTGTGAAAACCGTCCTTCACCTAGGTTGTTGGGAACGCAAAGTTTCATTTCAGATGAAATCTGGACTACATGCGTATATATATGGAGGTACAAGCCCCAACTCGGTTTTAGAGTGAAAATTGTAGGAACTTGAATCCAGCACTTGGAAAGAGACAGAGAATCGAAAGTAAGTGTTTCCCCTGCAAACCTTTCCCTTTTTGCTTGTTGAATGAGCGTCTCTCCACATGCTCATTTCTGAAAGATAATTGTGTGTGAAAGACTTCCTACAAATAGCTTTTTGGGAACACAAATTTTCTTTTCAATTGGAAACTGCACTATATAAATATATATAGGGAGGTACTAGCTCCAACTCGGTTTTACATTGAGAACAGCTGCAACGTAAAAACCGGCACTTGGAAACAGACTGAGAATCCAGAATTAGTGTTTCCCCTGCAAACAGTTCCCTTTGTGCTTGTTGAAAGAACGTCTCTCCACATGCTCACTTCTGAGAGAGAAGTGTGCGTTAAAGCCATCCTTCAACTAGCTTGTTGGGAACACAAGTTTTATTTTCAGATGGAAGCTGCACTACATACATATATATCGGGGGGTAATAGCTCCAACTCGGTTTCACAGTGAAAACTGATGGAAGTTCAAACCAGCTCTTGGAAACAATCAGAGAATCCACAATATGTATTTCCCTGCAACAAGCTCCGTTTGTGCTAGTCGAACGAACGATTTTCCACAAGCTCATTTCTGAGAGAACAGTGTGTGTGAAAGCCGACCTTCACCTAGCTTGTTGGGAGCACAAGGTTTCTTTACTGTTGGAAAATGAACTATATACATATATATGGGGAGGAACATTCTCCAACTCGGTTTTACAGTGAAAACTGCAGGAAATTCTAAGCAGCCCTAGGAAAAAGTCTGAGAAACTACAGTAAGATTTTCCCCTGCAAACCTTCCCTTTGAGCTAGTTTAGCGAACGTCTTTCCACATGCTCAGTTCTGAGAGATAAGTGTGTGTGAAAACCGTCCTTCACCTAGCTTGTTGGGAACACAATATTTCTTTAATTTGGAAACTGCACTTCATACAAAAATATGGTGAGGTATAAGCTCCAACTCGGTTTTACAGTGAGAACTGCAGGAACATCAAAACGCCTATAGAAAACAGACTGGGAAACCACATCAATTGTTTTTCGTGCAACAATTTCCCTTTTTGCTAGTTGAACGAAAGTTTCTCCACATGCTCAGTTCTGAGAGACAATTGTGTGTGAAAGCCATCCTTCACCTAGCTTGTTGGGAACGCAAAGTTTCTTTTCAGATGAAAAGTGGACTACATACATATGTATACGGAGGTACAAGCTCCAACTCGGTTTTACAGTGAAAACTGCAGGAATTTGAAACTGGCACTAGGAAACAGAGAATCCAAAGTAAGTGTTTGTCCTGCAAAGCGTTCCCTTTGTCCTTGTTGAATGAACGTCTCTCCGCATGCTCAGTTCTAGGAGATAAGTGTGTGTGAAAGCCGTCCGTCACCTAGATTGTTGGGAACACAAAGTTTCTTTACGTTTGTTAACTGCAATACATACTTATATATTGGTTGGTAGTAGCTCCAAATCTGTTTTACATTGGAAATTGCAGGAACTTCAAACCGGAACTAGGAAAAATACAGAGAATCCATATTAAATGTTTCCCCTGCAAACCGTTCTCTTTGTGCTAGTTGAACGAAATTCTCTCCACATGCTCAGATTTGAGTGATAAGTGTGTGTGAACACCGTCCTTCACCTAGATTGTTGGGAACACAAAGATTCTTTATTTTTGTAACTGCCCTACGTACATATATATTGGTAGGTAGTAGCTCCAAATTTGTTTTACTTTGGAAACTGCAGGAACTTCAAACCAGAACAAGGAAAAAGACAGAGATTCTATAATAAGTGTTTCTCCTGGAAAATGATCTCTTTGTGATTGTTGAATGAACGTCTCTCCACATGCTCAGTTCTGAGATATAAGTGTGTGTTAAAGCCGTCCTTCTCCTAGCTTGTTGGGAACACAAAGTTTCTTTTCAGTTTGAAACTGCACTAGATACATATATATCGGGAGGTAAAAGCTCCAACTATTTTTTACAGTGAAAACTGAAGGAAGTTCTAGCCGGATTTTGGAAACTGTCAGAGAATCCACAGTAAGAGTTTCCTTGCAAAAATTTCCCTTTGTTCCAGTCAAACGAACGTCTCTCCACATGCTCATATCTGAGAGATAAGTGTGTGTGAAAGCCGTCCTTTTCCTAGCTTGTTGTGAACACAAAGTTTCTTTACTGTTGGTAACTGAACTACAAAAATATATATGGGGAGGTACTTGCTCCAACTAGGTTTTACAGTGAAAACTGCAGGAACTTCAAACTGGCACTAGGAAATAGACAGAGAAACCAGAGTAAATGATTTTCCTGCAAAGCGTTCCCATTGTGCTAGTTGAACGAAATTCTCCCCAAATGCTCAGTTCTGAGAGATAAGTGTGTGTCAAAGCCTTCCTTCACCTAACTTGTTCAGAACACAAAGATTCTTTTACATGGAAACTGCACTACATACATATATATGCGTAGGTTCTAGCGCCAAATCGGTTTTACAGTGAAAACTGCAGGAACTTGAATCCAGCACTAGGAAACAGAGAAACCAAAGTAAGTGTTTCCCCTTCAAACCGTTCCCTATGTGCTTGTTGAACAAACGTCTCTCCACATGCTCAGTTCTAGGAGATAAGTGTGTGTGAAGCTGTCCTTCACGTACCTCTTTGGGAACACAAAATTACTTTACTTTTGCTAACAGCACTACATACATATATATGGGTATGTAGTAGCACCAAATCTGGTTTACATTGGAAACTGCAGGAACTTCAAACCGGAATTAGGAAAAAGACAGAGAATCCAAAGTAATTGTTTCTCCTGCAAACCGTTCCTTTTGTGCTAGTTGAACGAAAGTCTCTCCAAATGCTCAGATTTGAGAGATAAGAGTGTGTGAAAGCCGTCCTTCACCTAGCTTGTTGGGAACACAAAGTTTCTTTCAGTTGGAAACTGCAATAGATAAATACATATGGTGAGGTATTAGCTCCAACTCGGTTTTACAGTGAGAACTGCAGGAATATCAAAACGGCCATAGAAACAGACTGAGAAACCACAGTAATTCTTTTTCGTGCAACAATTTTCCTTTGTGCTAGTTGAACGAAAGTCTCTACACATGGTCAGATTTGAGTGATAATTGTGTTTGAACGCCGTCCTTCACCTAGATTGTTGGGAACACAAAGTTTCTTTACTTTTGGTAACTGCAGTACATACATATTTATGGGTAGGTAGTAGCTCCAAATCTGTTTTACATTGGAAAATGCAGGAACTTCAAACTGGAACTTGGAAAAATACAGAGAATTCATAGTAAGTGTTTCTCCTGGATAACGATCTCTTTATTTTTATTGAATGAACGTCTCTCCACATGCTCAGTTCTGAGAGATAAGTGTTAAAGCCATCCTTCTCCTAGCATGTTGGGAACACAAAGTTTCTTTTCAGATGAAAACTGGACTACATGCGTATATATACGGAGGTACAAGCTCCAACTCGTTTTTACAGTGAAAATTGAAGTAACTTGAAACCGGCACTAGGAATCAGACAGAGAATCCAAAGTAAGTGTTTCTCCTGCAAACCTTTCACTTTGTGCTTGTTGAACGATCGTCTCTCCACATGCTCAGTTCTGTGAGATAAATGTGTGTGAAAGCCTTCCTTCCACTAGGTTTTTGGGAACACAAATATTCTTTTCAGTTGGAAACTGCACTACATATATATATATAGGGAGGTACTAGCTCTAACTCGGTTTTACAGTGAGAACTGCTGGAACGTAAAAACCGGCACTAGGAAACAGCCTGATAATCCAGAATAAGTGTTTCCCCTGCAAAGAGTTCCCTCTGTGCTTGTTGAACGAACGTCTCCCCACATGCTCACTTCTGAGAGATAACTATGTGTGAAAACCGTACTTCACCTAGATTGTTGGGAACACAAAGTTCCTTTTCAGTGGGAAACTGCACTACATACATATATATGGCTAGTTATTGGCTCCAAATTTGTTTTAAATTGAAAACTGCAGGAAATTCAAACCAAACTAGGAAAAAGACTGAGAATCCACAGTATGTTTTTATCCTTCAACCCGTTCTCTTAGTGCTAGTTGAATGAACGTCTCTCCACATGTTCAGCTTTGAGAGATAAGTGTGTGTGAACACCGTCTTTCACCTAGCTTGTTGGGAAGACAAAGTTTCTTTCAGTAGGGAACTAAACTTCATATATATATATTGGGAGGTACTAGCTCCAAGTCGGTTTTACAGTGAAAACTGCAGGAACATCAAACTGGCACTAGGAAATAGACAGAGAAACCAGAGTAAATGATTTTCCTGTAAAGCATTCCCTTTGTACTAGTTGAGCCAACGTCTGTACACATGCCCAGTTCTGAGAGATAAGTGTGTGTGAAAGCCTTCCTTCACCTAACTTGTTCGGAACACAAAGTCTCTTTTAAATGGAAACTGCACTACATCCATATATTTGGGGAGGTAATAGCTCCAAATCGGTTTTACAGTGAGAACTGCAGGAACTTGAATACGGCACTAAGAAACAGACTGATAAACCACAGTACTTGTTCCTCCTGCAAACCGTTCATTTGAGCTAGTTGAGCGAACGTCTTTCCACATGCTCAGTTCTGAGAGATAAGTGTGTGTGAAAACCGTCCTTCACCTAGGTTGTTGTGAACACAATGTTTCTTTAATTTGGAAACTGCACTACATACATACATATGGTGAGGTATTAGCTCCAACTCGGTTTTAAAGTGACAACTGCAGGAACATCAAAACGGCCATAGAAAACAGACTGAGAAACCACAGTAATTGTTTTTCGTGCAACACTTTCCCTTTGTGCTAGTTGAACGAAAGTCTCTCCACATGCTCAGTTCTGAGAGATAAGTGTGTGAAAACCGTCCTTCACCTAGGTTGTTGGGAACGCAAAGTTTCATTTCAGATGAAATCTGGACTACATGCGTATATATATGGAGGTACAAGCCCCAACTCGGTTTTAGAGTGAAAATTGTAGGAACTTGAATCCAGCACTTGGAAAGAGACAGAGAATCGAAAGTAAGTGTTTCCCCTGCAAACCTTTCCCTTTTTGCTTGTTGAATGAGCGTCTCTCCACATGCTCATTTCTGAAAGATAATTGTGTGTGAAAGACTTCCTACAAATAGCTTTTTGGGAACACAAATTTTCTTTTCAATTGGAAACTGCACTATATAAATATATATAGGGAGGTACTAGCTCCAACTCGGTTTTACATTGAGAACAGCTGCAACGTAAAAACCGGCACTTGGAAACAGACTGAGAATCCAGAATTAGTGTTTCCCCTGCAAACAGTTCCCTTTGTGCTTGTTGAAAGAACGTCTCTCCACATGCTCACTTCTGAGAGAGAAGTGTGCGTTAAAGCCATCCTTCAACTAGCTTGTTGGGAACACAAGTTTTATTTTCAGATGGAAGCTGCACTACATACATATATATCGGGGGGTAATAGCTCCAACTCGGTTTCACAGTGAAAACTGATGGAAGTTCAAACCAGCTCTTGGAAACAATCAGAGAATCCACAATATGTATTTCCCTGCAACAAGCTCCGTTTGTGCTAGTCGAACGAACGATTTTCCACAAGCTCATTTCTGAGAGAACAGTGTGTGTGAAAACCGTCCTTCACCTAGCTTGTTGGGAACACAATGTTTCTTTAATTTGGAAACTGCACTTCATACAAAAATATGGTGAGGTATTAGCTCCAACTCGGTTTTACAGTGAGAACTGCAGGAACATCAAAACGCCTATAGAAAACAGACTGGGAAACCACATCAATTGTTTTTCGTGCAACAATTTCCCTTTTTGCTAGTTGAACGAAAGTTTCTCCACATGCTCAGTTCTGAGAGACAATTGTGTGTGAAAGCCATCCTTCACCTAGCTTGTTGGGAACGCAAAGTTTCTTTTCAGATGAAAAGTGGACTACATACATATGTATACGGAGGTACAAGCTCCAACTCGGTTTTACAGTGAAAACTGCAGGAATTTGAAACTGGCACTAGGAAACAGAGAATCCAAAGTAAGTGTTTGTCCTGCAAAGCGTTCCCTTTGTCCTTGTTGAATGAACGTCTCTCCGCATGCTCAGTTCTAGGAGATAAGTGTGTGTGAAAGCCGTCCGTCACCTAGATTGTTGGGAACACAAAGTTTCTTTACGTTTGTTAACTGCAATACATACTTATATATTGGTTGGTAGTAGCTCCAAATCTGTTTTACATTGGAAATTGCAGGAACTTCAAACCGGAACTAGGAAAAATACAGAGAATCCATATTAAATGTTTCCCCTGCAAACCGTTCTCTTTGTGCTAGTTGAACGAAATTCTCTCCACATGCTCAGATTTGAGTGATAAGTGTGTGTGAACACCGTCCTTCACCTAGATTGTTGGGAACACAAAGATTCTTTATTTTTGTAACTGCCCTACGTACATATATATTGGTAGGTAGTAGCTCCAAATTTGTTTTACTTTGGAAACTGCAGGAACTTCAAACCAGAACAAGGAAAAAGACAGAGATTCTATAATAAGTGTTTCTCCTGGAAAATGATCTCTTTGTGATTGTTGAATGAACGTCTCTCCACATGCTCAGTTCTGAGATATAAGTGTGTGTTAAAGCCGTCCTTCTCCTAGCTTGTTGGGAACACAAAGTTTCTTTTCAGTTTGAAACTGCACTAGATACATATATATCGGGAGGTAAAAGCTCCAACTATTTTTTACAGTGAAAACTGAAGGAAGTTCTAGCCGGATTTTGGAAACTGTCGGAGAATCCACAGTAAGAGTTTCCTTGCAAAAATTTCCCTTTGTTCCAGTCAAACGAACGTCTCTCCACATGCTCATATCTGAGAGATAAGTGTGTGTGAAAGCCGTCCTTTTCCTAGCTTGTTGTGAACACAAAGTTTCTTTACTGTTGGTAACTGAACTACAAAAATATATATGGGGAGGTACTTGCTCCAACTAGGTTTTACAGTGAAAACTGCAGGAACTTCAAACTGGCACTAGGAAATAGACAGAGAAACCAGAGTAAATGATTTTCCTGCAAAGCGTTCCCATTGTGCTAGTTGAACGAAATTCTCCCCAAATGCTCAGTTCTGAGAGATAAGTGTGTGTCAAAGCCTTCCTTCACCTAACTTGTTCAGAACACAAAGATTCTTTTACATGGAAACTGCACTACATACATATATATGCGTAGGTTCTAGCTCCAAATCGGTTTTACAGTGAAAACTGCAGGAACTTGAATCCAGCACTAGGAAACAGAGAAACCAAAGTAAGTGTTTCCCCTTCAAACCGTTCCCTATGTGCTTGTTGAACAAACGTCTCTCCACATGCTCAGTTCTAGGAGATAAGTGTGTGTGAAGCTGTCCTTCACGTACCTCTTTGGGAACACAAAATTACTTTACTTTTGCTAACAGCACTACATACATATATATGGGTATGTAGTAGCACCAAATCTGGTTTACATTGGAAACTGCAGGAACTTTAAACCGGAATTAGGAAAAAGACAGAGAATCCAAAGTAATTGTTTCTCCTGCAAACCGTTCCTTTTGTGCTAGTTGAACGAAAGTCTCTCCAAATGCTCAGATTTGAGAGATAAGAGTGTGTGAAAGCCGTCCTTCACCTAGCTTGTTGGGAACACAAAGTTTCTTTCAGTTGGAAACTGCAATAGATAAATACATATGGTGAGGTATTAGCTCCAACTCGGTTTTACAGTGAGAACTGCAGGAATATCAAAACGGCCATAGAAACAGACTGAGAAACCACAGTAATTCTTTTTCGTGCAACAATTTTCCTTTGTGCTAGTTGAACGAAAGTCTCTACACATGGTCAGATTTGAGTGATAATTGTGTTTGAACGCCGTCCTTCACCTAGATTGTTGGGAACACAAAGTTTCTTTACTTTTGGTAACTGCAGTACATACATATTTATGGGTAGGTAGTAGCTCCAAATCTGTTTTACATTGGAAAATGCAGGAACTTCAAACTGGAACTTGGAAAAATACAGAGAATTCATAGTAAGTGTTTCTCCTGGATAACGATCTCTTTATTTTTATTGAATGAACGTCTCTCCACATGCTCAGTTCTGAGAGATAAGTGTTTGTTAAAGCCATCCTTCTCCTAGCATGTTGGGAACACAAAGTTTCTTTTCAGATGAAAACTGGACTACATGCGTATATATACGGAGGTACAAGCTCCAACTCGTTTTTACAGTGAAAATTGAAGTAACTTGAAACCGGCACTAGGAATCAGACAGAGAATCCAAAGTAAGTGTTTCTCCTGCAAACCTTTCACTTTGTGCTTGTTGAACGATCGTCTCTCCACATGCTCAGTTCTGTGAGATAAATGTGTGTGAAAGCCTTCCTTCCACTAGGTTTTTGGGAACACAAATATTCTTTTCAGTTGGAAACTGCACTACATATATATATATAGGGAGGTACTAGCTCTAACTCGGTTTTACAGTGAGAACTGCTGGAACGTAAAAACCGGCACTAGGAAACAGCCTGATAATCCAGAATAAGTGTTTCCCCTGCAAACAGTTCCCTCTGTGCTTGTTGAACGAACGTCTCCCCACATGCTCACTTCTGAGAGATAACTATGTGTGAAAACCGTACTTCACCTAGATTGTTGGGAACACAAAGTTCCTTTTCAGTGGGAAACTGCACTACATACATATATATGGCTAGTTATTGGCTCCAAATTTGTTTTAAATTGAAAACTGCAGGAAATTCAAACCAAACTAGGAAAAAGACTGAGAATCCACAGTATGTTTTTATCCTTCAACCCGTTCTCTTAGTGCTAGTTGAATGAACGTCTCTCCACATGTTCAGCTTTGAGAGATAAGTGTGTGTGAACACCGTCTTTCACCTAGCTTGTTGGGAAGACAAAGTTTCTTTCAGTAGGGAACTAAACTTCATATATATATATTGGGAGGTACTAGCTCCAAGTCGGTTTTACAGTGAAAACTGCAGGAACATCAAACTGGCACTAGGAAATAGACAGAGAAACCAGAGTAAATGATTTTCCTGTAAAGCATTCCCTTTGTACTAGTTGAGCCAACGTCTGTACACATGCCCAGTTCTGAGAGATAAGTGTGTGTGAAAGCCTTCCTTCACCTAACTTGTTCGGAACACAAAGTCTCTTTTAAATGGAAACTGCACTACATCCATATATTTGGGGAGGTAATAGCTCCAAATCGGTTTTACAGTGAGAACTGCAGGAACTTGAATACGGCACTAAGAAACAGACTGATAAACCACAGTACTTGTTCCTCCTGCAAACCGTTCATTTGAGCTAGTTGAGCGAACGTCTTTCCACATGCTCAGTTCTGAGAGATAAGTGTGTGTGAAAACCGTCCTTCACCTAGGTTGTTGTGAACACAATGTTTCTTTAATTTGGAAACTGCACTACATACATACATATGGTGAGGTATTAGCTCCAACTCGGTTTTAAAGTGACAACTGCAGGAACATCAAAACGGCCATAGAAAACAGACTGAGAAACCACAGTAATTGTTTTTCGTGCAACACTTTCCCTTTGTGCTAGTTGAACGAAAGTCTCTCCACATGCTCAGTTCTGAGAGATAAGTGTGTGAAAACCGTCCTTCACCTAGGTTGTTGGGAACGCAAAGTTTCATTTCAGATGAAATCTGGACTACATGCGTATATATATGGAGGTACAAGCCCCAACTCGGTTTTAGAGTGAAAATTGTAGGAACTTGAATCCAGCACTTGGAAAGAGACAGAGAATCGAAAGTAAGTGTTTCCCCTGCAAACCTTTCCCTTTTTGCTTGTTGAATGAGCGTCTCTCCACATGCTCATTTCTGAAAGATAATTGTGTGTGAAAGACTTCCTACAAATAGCTTTTTGGGAACACAAATTTTCTTTTCAATTGGAAACTGCACTATATAAATATATATAGGGAGGTACTAGCTCCAACTCGGTTTTACATTGAGAACAGCTGCAACGTAAAAACCGGCACTTGGAAACAGACTGAGAATCCAGAATTAGTGTTTCCCCTGCAAACAGTTCCCTTTGTGCTTGTTGAAAGAACGTCTCTCCACATGCTCACTTCTGAGAGAGAAGTGTGCGTTAAAGCCATCCTTCAACTAGCTTGTTGGGAACACAAGTTTTATTTTCAGATGGAAGCTGCACTACATACATATATATCGGGGGGTAATAGCTCCAACTCGGTTTCACAGTGAAAACTGATGGAAGTTCAAACCAGCTCTTGGAAACAATCAGAGAATCCACAATATGTATTTCCCTGCAACAAGCTCCGTTTGTGCTAGTCGAACGAACGATTTTCCACAAGCTCATTTCTGAGAGAACAGTGTGTGTGAAAGCCGACCTTCACCTAGCTTGTTGGGAGCACAAGGTTTCTTTACTGTTGGAAAATGAACTATATACATATATATGGGGAGGAACATTCTCCAACTCGGTTTTACAGTGAAAACTGCAGGAAATTCTAAGCAGCCCTAGGAAAAAGTCTGAGAAACTACAGTAAGATTTTCCCCTGCAAACCTTCCCTTTGAGCTAGTTTAGCGAACGTCTTTCCACATGCTCAGTTCTGAGAGATAAGTGTGTGTGAAAACCGTCCTTCACCTAGCTTGTTGGGAACACAATGTTTCTTTAATTTGGAAACTGCACTTCATACAAAAATATGGTGAGGTATTAGCTCCAACTCGGTTTTACAGTGAGAACTGCAGGAACATCAAAACGCCTATAGAAAACAGACTGGGAAACCACATCAATTGTTTTTCGTGCAACAATTTCCCTTTTTGCTAGTTGAACGAAAGTTTCTCCACATGCTCAGTTCTGAGAGACAATTGTGTGTGAAAGCCATCCTTCACCTAGCTTGTTGGGAACGCAAAGTTTCTTTTCAGATGAAAAGTGGACTACATACATATGTATACGGAGGTACAAGCTCCAACTCGGTTTTACAGTGAAAACTGCAGGAATTTGAAACTGGCACTAGGAAACAGAGAATCCAAAGTAAGTGTTTGTCCTGCAAAGCGTTCCCTTTGTCCTTGTTGAATGAACGTCTCTCCGCATGCTCAGTTCTAGGAGATAAGTGTGTGTGAAAGCCGTCCGTCACCTAGATTGTTGGGAACACAAAGTTTCTTTACGTTTGTTAACTGCAATACATACTTATATATTGGTTGGTAGTAGCTCCAAATCTGTTTTACATTGGAAATTGCAGGAACTTCAAACCGGAACTAGGAAAAATACAGAGAATCCATATTAAATGTTTCCCCTGCAAACCGTTCTCTTTGTGCTAGTTGAACGAAATTCTCTCCACATGCTCAGATTTGAGTGATAAGTGTGTGTGAACACCGTCCTTCACCTAGATTGTTGGGAACACAAAGATTCTTTATTTTTGTAACTGCCCTACGTACATATATATTGGTAGGTAGTAGCTCCAAATTTGTTTTACTTTGGAAACTGCAGGAACTTCAAACCAGAACAAGGAAAAAGACAGAGATTCTATAATAAGTGTTTCTCCTGGAAAATGATCTCTTTGTGATTGTTGAATGAACGTCTCTCCACATGCTCAGTTCTGAGATATAAGTGTGTGTTAAAGCCGTCCTTCTCCTAGCTTGTTGGGAACACAAAGTTTCTTTTCAGTTTGAAACTGCACTAGATACATATATATCGGGAGGTAAAAGCTCCAACTATTTTTTACAGTGAAAACTGAAGGAAGTTCTAGCCGGATTTTGGAAACTGTCAGAGAATCCACAGTAAGAGTTTCCTTGCAAAAATTTCCCTTTGTTCCAGTCAAACGAACGTCTCTCCACATGCTCATATCTGAGAGATAAGTGTGTGTGAAAGCCGTCCTTTTCCTAGCTTGTTGTGAACACAAAGTTTCTTTACTGTTGGTAACTGAACTACAAAAATATATATGGGGAGGTACTTGCTCCAACTAGGTTTTACAGTGAAAACTGCAGGAACTTCAAACTGGCACTAGGAAATAGACAGAGAAACCAGAGTAAATGATTTTCCTGCAAAGCGTTCCCATTGTGCTAGTTGAACGAAATTCTCCCCAAATGCTCAGTTCTGAGAGATAAGTGTGTGTCAAAGCCTTCCTTCACCTAACTTGTTCAGAACACAAAGATTCTTTTACATGGAAACTGCACTACATACATATATATGCGTAGGTTCTAGCTCCAAATCGGTTTTACAGTGAAAACTGCAGGAACTTGAATCCAGCACTAGGAAACAGAGAAACCAAAGTAAGTGTTTCCCCTTCAAACCGTTCCCTATGTGCTTGTTGAACAAACGTCTCTCCACATGCTCAGTTCTAGGAGATAAGTGTGTGTGAAGCTGTCCTTCACGTACCTCTTTGGGAACACAAAATTACTTTACTTTTGCTAACAGCACTACATACATATATATGGGTATGTAGTAGCACCAAATCTGGTTTACATTGGAAACTGCAGGAACTTCAAACCGGAATTAGGAAAAAGACAGAGAATCCAAAGTAATTGTTTCTCCTGCAAACCGTTCCTTTTGTGCTAGTTGAACGAAAGTCTCTCCAAATGCTCAGATTTGAGAGATAAGAGTGTGTGAAAGCCGTCCTTCACCTAGCTTGTTGGGAACACAAAGTTTCTTTCAGTTGGAAACTGCAATAGATAAATACATATGGTGAGGTATTAGCTCCAACTCGGTTTTACAGTGAGAACTGCAGGAATATCAAAACGGCCATAGAAACAGACTGAGAAACCACAGTAATTCTTTTTCGTGCAACAATTTTCCTTTGTGCTAGTTGAACGAAAGTCTCTACACATGGTCAGATTTGAGTGATAATTGTGTTTGAACGCCGTCCTTCACCTAGATTGTTGGGAACACAAAGTTTCTTTACTTTTGGTAACTGCAGTACATACATATTTATGGGTAGGTAGTAGCTCCAAATCTGTTTTACATTGGAAAATGCAGGAACTTCAAACTGGAACTTGGAAAAATACAGAGAATTCATAGTAAGTGTTTCTCCTGGATAACGATCTCTTTATTTTTATTGAATGAACGTCTCTCCACATGCTCAGTTCTGAGAGATAAGTGTTTGTTAAAGCCATCCTTCTCCTAGCATGTTGGGAACACAAAGTTTCTTTTCAGATGAAAACTGGACTACATGCGTATATATACGGAGGTACAAGCTCCAACTCGTTTTTACAGTGAAAATTGAAGTAACTTGAAACCGGCACTAGGAATCAGACAGAGAATCCAAAGTAAGTGTTTCTCCTGCAAACCTTTCACTTTGTGCTTGTTGAACGATCGTCTCTCCACATGCTCAGTTCTGTGAGATAAATGTGTGTGAAAGCCTTCCTTCCACTAGGTTTTTGGGAACACAAATATTCTTTTCAGTTGGAAACTGCACTACATATATATATATAGGGAGGTACTAGCTCTAACTCGGTTTTACAGTGAGAACTGCTGGAACGTAAAAACCGGCACTAGGAAACAGCCTGATAATCCAGAATAAGTGTTTCCCCTGCAAAGAGTTCCCTCTGTGCTTGTTGAACGAACGTCTCCCCACATGCTCACTTCTGAGAGATAACTATGTGTGAAAACCGTACTTCACCTAGATTGTTGGGAACACAAAGTTCCTTTTCAGTGGGAAACTGCACTACATACATATATATGGCTAGTTATTGGCTCCAAATTTGTTTTAAATTGAAAACTGCAGGAAATTCAAACCAAACTAGGAAAAAGACTGAGAATCCACAGTATGTTTTTATCCTTCAACCCGTTCTCTTAGTGCTAGTTGAATGAACGTCTCTCCACATGTTCAGCTTTGAGAGATAAGTGTGTGTGAACACCGTCTTTCACCTAGCTTGTTGGGAAGACAAAGTTTCTTTCAGTAGGGAACTAAACTTCATATATATATATTGGGAGGTACTAGCTCCAAGTCGGTTTTACAGTGAAAACTGCAGGAACATCAAACTGGCACTAGGAAATAGACAGAGAAACCAGAGTAAATGATTTTCCTGTAAAGCATTCCCTTTGTACTAGTTGAGCCAACGTCTGTACACATGCCCAGTTCTGAGAGATAAGTGTGTGTGAAAGCCTTCCTTCACCTAACTTGTTCGGAACACAAAGTCTCTTTTAAATGGAAACTGCACTACATCCATATATTTGGGGAGGTAATAGCTCCAAATCGGTTTTACAGTGAGAACTGCAGGAACTTGAATACGGCACTAAGAAACAGACTGATAAACCACAGTACTTGTTCCTCCTGCAAACCGTTCATTTGAGCTAGTTGAGCGAACGTCTTTCCACATGCTCAGTTCTGAGAGATAAGTGTGTGTGAAAACCGTCCTTCACCTAGGTTGTTGTGAACACAATGTTTCTTTAATTTGGAAACTGCACTACATACATACATATGGTGAGGTATTAGCTCCAACTCGGTTTTAAAGTGACAACTGCAGGAACATCAAAACGGCCATAGAAAACAGACTGAGAAACCACAGTAATTGTTTTTCGTGCAACACTTTCCCTTTGTGCTAGTTGAACGAAAGTCTCTCCACATGCTCAGTTCTGAGAGATAAGTGTGTGTGAAAACCGTCCTTCACCTAGGTTGTTGGGAACGCAAAGTTTCATTTCAGATGAAATCTGGACTACATGCGTATATATATGGAGGTACAAGCCCCAACTCGGTTTTAGAGTGAAAATTGTAGGAACTTGAATCCAGCACTTGGAAAGAGACAGAGAATCGAAAGTAAGTGTTTCCCCTGCAAACCTTTCCCTTTTTGCTTGTTGAATGAGCGTCTCTCCACATGCTCATTTCTGAAAGATAATTGTGTGTGAAAGACTTCCTACAAATAGCTTTTTGGGAACACAAATTTTCTTTTCAATTGGAAACTGCACTATATAAATATATATAGGGAGGTACTAGCTCCAACTCGGTTTTACATTGAGAACAGCTGCAACGTAAAAACCGGCACTTGGAAACAGACTGAGAATCCAGAATTAGTGTTTCCCCTGCAAACAGTTCCCTTTGTGCTTGTTGAAAGAACGTCTCTCCACATGCTCACTTCTGAGAGGGAAGTGTGCGTTAAAGCCATCCTTCAACTAGCTTGTTGGGAACACAAGTTTTATTTTCAGATGGAAGCTGCACTACATACATATATATCGGGGGGTAATAGCTCCAACTCGGTTTCACAGTGAAAACTGATGGAAGTTCAAACCAGCTCTTGGAAACAATCAGAGAATCCACAATATGTATTTCCCTGCAACAAGCTCCGTTTGTGCTAGTCGAACGAACGATTTTCCACAAGCTCATTTCTGAGAGAACAGTGTGTGTGAAAGCCGACCTTCACCTAGCTTGTTGGGAGCACAAGGTTTCTTTACTGTTGGAAAATGAACTATATACATATATATGGGGAGGAACATTCTCCAACTCGGTTTTACAGTGAAAACTGCAGGAAATTCTAAGCAGCCCTAGGAAAAAGTCTGAGAAACTACAGTAAGATTTTCCCCTGCAAACCTTCCCTTTGAGCTAGTTTAGCGAACGTCTTTCCACATGCTCAGTTCTGAGAGATAAGTGTGTGTGAAAACCGTCCTTCACCTAGCTTGTTGGGAACACAATGTTTCTTTAATTTGGAAACTGCACTTCATACAAAAATATGGTGAGGTATTAGCTCCAACTCGGTTTTACAGTGAGAACTGCAGGAACATCAAAACGCCTATAGAAAACAGACTGGGAAACCACATCAATTGTTTTTCGTGCAACAATTTCCCTTTTTGCTAGTTGAACGAAAGTTTCTCCACATGCTCAGTTCTGAGAGACAATTGTGTGTGAAAGCCATCCTTCACCTAGCTTGTTGGGAACGCAAAGTTTCTTTTCAGATGAAAAGTGGACTACATACATATGTATACGGAGGTACAAGCTCCAACTCGGTTTTACAGTGAAAACTGCAGGAATTTGAAACTGGCACTAGGAAACACAGAATCCAAAGTAAGTGTTTGTCCTGCAAAGCGTTCCCTTTGTCCTTGTTGAATGAACGTCTCTCCGCATGCTCAGTTCTAGGAGATAAGTGTGTGTGAAAGCCGTCCGTCACGTAGATTGTTGGGAATACAAAGTTTCTTTACGTTTGTTAACTGCAATACATACTTATATATTGGTTGGTAGTAGCTCCAAATCTGTTTTACATTGGAAATTGCAGGAACTTCAAACCGGAACTAGGAAAAATACAGAGAATCCATATTAAATGTTTCCCCTGCAAACCGTTCTCTTTGTGCTAGTTGAACGAAATTCTCTCCACATGCTCAGATTTGAGTGATAAGTGTGTGTGAACACCGTCCTTCACCTAGATTGTTGGGAACACAAAGATTCTTTATTTTTGTAACTGCCCTACGTACATATATATTGGTAGGTAGTAGCTCCAAATTTGTTTTACTTTGGAAACTGCAGGAACTTCAAACCAGAACAAGGAAAAAGACAGAGATTCTATAATAAGTGTTTCTCCTGGAAAATGATCTCTTTGTGATTGTTGAATGAACGTCTCTCCACATGCTCAGTTCTGAGATATAAGTGTGTGTTAAAGCCGTCCTTCTCCTAGCTTGTTGGGAACACAAAGTTTCTTTTCAGTTTGAAACTGCACTAGATACATATATATCGGGAGGTAAAAGCTCCAACTATTTTTTACGGTGAAAACTGAAGGAAGTTCTAGCCGGATTTTGGAAACAGTCAGAGAATCCACAGTAAGAGTTTCCTTGCAAAAATTTCCCTTTGTCCCAGTCAAACGAACGTCTCTCCACATGCTCATATCTGAGAGATAAGTGTGTGTGAAAGCCGTCCTTTTCCTAGCTTGTTGTGAACACAAAGTTTCTTTACTGTTGGTAACTGAACTACAAAAATATATATGGGGAGGTACTTGCTCCAACTAGGTTTTACAGTGAAAACTGCAGGAACTTCAAACTGGCACTAGGAAATAGACAGAGAAACCAGAGTAAATGATTTTCCTGCAAAGCGTTCCCATTGTGCTAGTTGAACGAAATTCTCCCCAAATGCTCAGTTCTGAGAGATAAGTGTGTGTCAAAGCCTTCCTTCACCTAACTTGTTCAGAACACAAAGATTCTTTTACATGGAAACTGCACTACATACATATATATGCGTAGGTTCTAGCTCCAAATCGGTTTTACAGTGAAAACTGCAGGAACTTGAATCCAGCACTAGGAAACAGAGAAACCAAAGTAAGTGTTTCCCCTTCAAACCGTTCCCTATGTGCTTGTTGAACAAACGTCTCTCCACATGCTCAGTTCTAGGAGATAAGTGTGTGTGAAGCTGTCCTTCACGTACCTCTTTGGGAACACAAAATTACTTTACTTTTGCTAACAGCACTACATACATATATATGGTTATGTAGTAGCACCAAATCTGGTTTACATTGGAAACTGCAGGAACTTCAAACCGGAATTAGGAAAAACACAGAGAATCCAAAGTAATTGTTTCCCCTGCAAACCGTTCCTTTTGTGCTAGTTGAACGAAAGTCTCTCCAAATGCTCAGATTTGAGAGATAAGAGTGTGTGAAAGCCGTCCTTCACCTAGCTTGTTGGGAACACAAAGTTTCTTTCAGTTGGAAACTGCAATAGATAAATACATATGGTGAGGTATTAGCTCCAACTCGGTTTTACAGTGAGAACTGCAGGAATATCAAAACGGCCATAGAAACAGACTGAGAAACCACAGTAATTCTTTTTCGTGCAACAATTTTCCTTTGTGCTAGTTGAACGAAAGTCTCTACACATGGTCAGATTTGAGTGATAACTGTGTTTGAACGCCGTCCTTCACCTAGATTGTTGGGAACACAAAGTTTCTTTACTTTTGGTAACTGCAGTACATACATATTTATGGGTAGGTAGTAGCTCCAAATCTGTTTTACATTGGAAAATGCAGGAACTTCAAACTGGAACTTGGAAAAATACAGAGAATTCATAGTAAGTGTTTCTCCTGGATAATGATCTCTTTATTTTTATTGAATGAACGTCTCTCCACATGCTCAGTTCTGAGAGATAAGTGTTTGTTAAAGCCATCCTTCTCCTAGCATGTTGGGAACACAAAGTTTCTTTTCAGATGAAAACTGGACTACATGCGTATATATACGGAGGTACAAGCTCCAACTCGTTTTTACAGTGAAAATTGAAGTAACTTGAAACCGGCACTAGGAATCAGACAGAGAATCCAAAGTAAGTGTTTCTCCTGCAAACCTTTCACTTTGTGCTTGTTGAACGATCGTCTCTCCACATGCTCAGTTCTGTGAGATAAATGTGTGTGAAAGCCTTCCTTCCACTAGGTTTTTGGGAACACAAATATTCTTTTCAGTTGGAAACTGCACTACATATATATATATAGGGAGGTACTAGCTCTAACTCGGTTTTACAGTGAGAACTGCTGGAACGTAAAAACCGGCACTAGGAAACAGCCTGATAATCCAGAATAAGTGTTTCCCCTGCAAAGAGTTCCCTCTGTGCTTGTTGAACGAACGTCTCCCCACATGCTCACTTCTGAGAGATAACTATGTGTGAAAACCGTACTTCACCTAGATTGTTGGGAACACAAAGTTCCTTTTCAGTGGGAAACTGCACTACATACATATATATGGCTAGTTATTGGCTCCAAATTTGTTTTAAATTGAAAACTGCAGGAAATTCAAACCAAACTAGGAAAAAGACTGAGAATCCACAGTATGTTTTTCTCCTTCAACCCGTTCTCTTAGTGCTAGTTGAATGAACGTCTCTCCACATGTTCAGCTTTGAGAGATAAGTGTGTGTGAACGCCGTCTTTCACCTAGATTGTTGGGAAGACAAAGTTCTTTCAGTTGAATACTGCAATACCTACATATATATGGGGTGGTATTGGCTCTAACTCGGTTTAACAGTGAAAACTGCAGGAAATTTAATCCAGCACTAGAAAACAGTCTGACAAACCACAGTAATTGTTTCCCGTGCAACCTGTTCCCTTTGTGCTGGTTGAATGAACTTCTTTCCACATGATCAGTTCTGAGAGATAAGTGTGTGTTAATACCATCCTTCAACTAGCTTGTTGGGAACACAAGTTTTATTTTCAGTTGGACACTGCACTACAGACATATATAATGGGAGGTAAGAGCACCAACTCGGTTTTACAGTGAATACTGATGGAAGTTAAAACCAGCTCTTGGAAACAGTCAGAGAATCCACAATATGTATTTCCTTGCAACAAGCTCCCTTTGTGCTGGCGAATGAAAGATACTCCACGTGCTCATTTCTGAGAGTTAAGTGTGTGTGAAAGCCGTCCTTCAACTAGCTTGTTGGGGACACATGGTTTCTTTATTGTTGGAACCTGAACTACATACATATATATGGGGAGGAACATACTCCAACTCGGTTTTACAGTGAAAACTGAAGGAAGTTCAAGCCGGCTCTTGGAAAAAGTCAGAGAATATACAGTAAGAATTTCACTGCAAATATTTCAATTTGTTCTAGTCGTACAAACGTCTCTCCATATGCTCATGTCTGAGAGATAAGTGTGTGTGAATGTCTTCACATAGCTTGCTGGGAACACAAAGTTTCTTTACAGTTGGAAACTGAACTACAAATATATATATGGGGAGGTACTTGTTCCAACTCATTTTTACAGTGAAAACTGCAGGAACTTTAAACCGGCCCTAGGAATAATTCTGAGATACCACAGTAAGTTTTTCTCCTGCACCCGTTTCTTTTGTGCTAGTTGAGAGAACGTCTCTTCACATGCTCAGTTCTGAGAGATAAGTGTGTGTGAAAGCCATCCTTCTCCTAGCTTGTTGGGAACACAAATATTCTTTTCAGTTGGGAACTGCACTTTATATATATATATTGGGAGGTACTAGCTCCAAGTCGGTTTTACAGTGAAAACTGCAGGAACTTCAAACTGGCACTAGGAAATAGACAGAGAAACCAGAGTAAATGATTTTCCTGTAAAGCATTCCGTTTGTACTAGTTGAGCGAACGTCTGTACTCATGCCCAGTTCTGAGAGATTAGTGTGTGTGAAAGCCTTCCTTCACCTAACTTGTTTCGAACACAAAGTCTCTTTTAAATGGAAACTGCACTACATCCATATATTTGGGGAGGTAATAGCTCCAAGTCGGGTTTACAGTGAGAACTGCAGGAACTTGAATACGGCACTAAGAAACAGACTGGTAAACCACAGTACTTGTTTCTCCTGCAAACCTTTCATTTGAGCTAGTTGAGCGAACGTCTTTCCACATGCTCAGTTCTGAGAGATAAGTGTGTGTGAAAACCGTCCTTCACCTAGGTTGTTGTGAACACAATGTTTCTTTAATTTGGAAACTGCACTACATACATACATATGGTGAGGTATTAGCTCCAACTATGTTTTACAGTGAGAACTGCAGGAACATCAAAACGGCCATAGAAAACAGACTGATAAACCACAGTAATTGTTCCTCCTTCAAACCGTTCATTTGAGCTAGTTGAGCGAACGTCTCTCCACATGCTCAGTTCTGAGAGATATGTGTGTGTGAAAACCGTCCTTCACCTAGGTTGTTGGGAACACAAAGTTTCATTTCAGATGAAATCTTGACTACATGCGTATATATATGTAGGTACAAGCCCCAACTCGGTTTTAGAGTGAAAATTGTAGGAACTTGAATCCAGCACTTGGAAAGAGACAGAGAATCCAAAGTAAGTGTTTCCCCTGCAAACCTTTCCCTTTTTGCTTGTTGAATGAGCGTCTCTCCACATGCTCACTTCTGAGAGATAAGTGCATTAAAGCCATCCTTCAACTAGCTTGTTGGGAACACAATTTTTATTTTCAGATGGAAGCTGCACTACATACATATATATCAGGAGGTAATAGCTCCAACTCGGTTTCACAGTGAAAACTGATGGAATTTCAAACCAGCTCTTGGAAACAATCAGAGAATCCACAATATGTATTTCCCTGCAACAAGCTCCCTTTGTGCTGGCGAATGAAAGATTCTCCACATGCTCATTTCTGAGAGATATGTGTGTGTGAAAGCTGTCCTTCATTTAACTCTTTGGGAACACAAAATTTCTTTACTTTTGGTAACACCATTACATACATATATTTGGGTAGGTAGTAGCTATAAATCTGGTTTACATTGGAAACTGCAGGAACTTCAACCCAGAACTAGGAAAAAGACAAATAATCCAAAGTAAGTGTTTCACCTGCAAGCAGTTCTTTTTGTGCTAGTTGAACGGAAGTCTCTCCAAATCCTGAGATTTGAGAGATAAGTGTGTGTGAAAGCCGTCCTTCATCTAGCTTGTTGGTAACACAAAGTTTCTTTCAGTTGGAAACTTCAATATATACATACATATGTTGAGGTAGTAGCTTCAACTCTGTTTTACAGTGAGAACTGCTGCAACGTAAAAACCGGCACTAGGAAACAGACTGAGAATCCAGAATAAGTGTTTCCCCTGCAAACAATTCCCATTGTGCTTGTTGAAATAACGACTCTCCACATGCTCAGTTCTGAGAGATAAATGTGTGTGAAAGCTGTCCTTCACCTAGCTTGTTTGGAACGCAAAGTTCCTTTTCAGATGAAAACTGGACTACAGGTGTATATATGCGGAGGTACTAGCTCCAACACGTTTTTACAGAGAAAATCGCAGGAACTTGAAACCGGCACTAGGAAACAGAGAATCCAGAGTAAGTGTTTCTCCTGCAAACCTTTCACTTTGTGCTTGTTGAACGATCGTCTCACCACATGCTCAGTTCTGTGACATACTTGTGTGTGAAATCCTTCCTTCATCTAGCTTTTTGGGAACACAAATTTTCTTTTCAATTGGAAACTTCACTACATAAATATACATACGGAGGTACTAGCTCCAACTCGGTTTTACAGTGAAAACTGCAGGAAAGTCAATCCGGCACTAGAAAACAGTCTGACAAACCACAGTAAGTGTTTCCGTGCAACCCGTTCCCTTTGTGCTTGTTGAACGAACGTTTCTCCACATGCTCAGTTCTGAGAGATAAGTGTGTGAGAAAGCCTTCCTTCACCTATCTTGTTGGGAATGCAAAGTTTCTTTTCAGATGAAAACTGGACTACATGTGTATATATATGTAGGTACAAGCTCCAACTCGGTTTTATAGTGAAAAATGCAAGAACTGGGAACCTGCAATAGGACTGACAGTGAATCCAAAGAAAAGTGTTTCTCCTCCAAAAATTTCACTTTGTGGTTGTTGAACGAACGTCTCTCCATATGCTCATTTCTGAGATATAATTGTGAGTTAAAGCCGTCCTTCTCCTAGCTTGTTGGGAATACAAAGTTTCTATTCAGTTGGAAACTGCACTAGATACATATATATCGGGAGGTACTACCTTCAGCTCGGTTTTAGAGTGAGAACTGTGGAACATAAAAACCGGCCCTAGGAAACACACTGTGAATCCAGAATTAGTGTTTCCCCTGCAAACATTTCCCTTGTGCTTGTTGAACGAACGTCTCTCCACAAGCTCTTTTCTGAGACATAATTGTGTGTGAAAGCCGTCTTCACCTAGCTGGTTTGGAACACAAGGTTTCTTTACTGTTGGAAACTGAACTACATACATATATATGGGGAGGTAATAGCTCCAATTCGGTTTTTCGGTGAGAACTGCAGGAACTTGAAAACGGCACTAGGAAACAGACTGAGAAACCACAGTAATTGTTCCTCCTGCAACCCGTTCCTTTTGTGCTTGTTGAACGAATGTCTCTCCACATGCTCAGTTCTGAGAGATAACTATGTGTTAAAGCCGTCCTTCTTGTAGCTTGTTGGGAACACAAAGTTTCTTTTCAGTTGAAAACTGCACTAGATACATATATAACGGGAGGTAATAGATCCAGCTCCGTTTTACAGTGAAAACTTAAAGAAGTTCAAGCCGGCTCTTGGAAACAGTCAGAGAATTGACAGTAAGAGATTCCCTGCAAAAATTTCCCATTGTGCTAGTCGAACGAACGTCTCTCCATATGCTCATATTTGAGAGATAAGTGTGTGTGAAAGTCATCAATTAGCTTGTTGGGAACACAAAGTTTCTTTACTGTTGGAAACTGAACTACAAAATATATATGGGGAGGTACTAGCTCCAACTCATTTTTACAGTGAAAACTGCAGGAACTTCAAACCGGCCCTAGGAAAATTTCTGAGATACCACAGTAAGTTTTTCTCCTGCAAATGTTCCTTTTGTGCTATTTGAGAGAACGTCTATCCACATGCTCAATTCTGAGAGATAATAGTGTGTGAAAGACTTCCTTCAACTTGCTTTTTGGGAACACAAATTTTCTTTTAAATTGGAAACTGCACTACATAAATATATATAGGGAGGTACTAGCTCCAACTCGGTTTTACAGTGAGAACAGCTGCAACGTAAAAACAGGCACTAGGAAACAGACTGAGAATCCAGAATAAGTGTTTCCCCTGCAAACAGTTCCCTTTGTGCTTGTTGAAAGAACGTCTCTCCACATGCTCACTTCTGAGAGAAAAGTGTGCGTTAAAGCCATCCTTCACTTAGCTTGTTTGGAACACATGTTTTATTTTCAGATGGAAGCTGCACTACATACACATATATCGGGAGGTAATAGCTCCAACTCGGTTTCACAGTGAAAACTGATGGAAATTCAAACCAGCTCTTGGAAAAAATCAGAGAATCCACAATATGTATTTCCCTGCAACAAGCTCCCTTTGTGCTAGTCGAACGAACGATTTTCCAGAAGCTGATTTCTGAGAGATAAGTATGTGTGAAAGCCGTCCTTCACCTAGCTTGTTGGGAACGCAAAGTTTCTTTTCAATAGAAAACTGGACTATATGCTTATATGTATGGAGGTATAAGCTCCAACTCGGTTTTACAGTGAAAATTGCAGGAACTTCAATCTGGCACTAGGAAACAGACTGAGAAACCAGAGTAAAAGTTTCTCCTGCAACCCGTTCCCTTTGTGCTAAATGAACGAACGTCTCTCCACATGCTCATTTCTGAGAGATAAGTGTGTGTGAAAGCCGTCCTTCTCCTAGCTTGTTTGGAACACAAATTTTCTTTTCATTTGGAACTGCACTTCATATACCGATATAGTGCGGTACTAGCTCCAAGTCGGTTTTACAGTGAAAACTTCAGGAACTTCAAACTGGCACTAGGAAATAGACAGAAAAACCAGGGTTAATGATTTTCCTGTAAAGCGTTCCCTTTGTGCTAGTTGAACGAAAGTCTCTCCACATGCCCAGTTCTGAGAGATAATTGTGGGTGAAAGCCTTCCTTCACCTAACTTGTTCGGAATACAAAGTCTCTTTTAAAAGGAAAATGCACTACATCCATATATTTGGGGAAGTACGAGCTCCAAATCGGTTTTACGGTAAGAACTGCAGGAACTTGAATAAGGCACTAGGAAACAGACTGATAAACCACAATATTTGTTTTTCGTGGAACACTTTCCTTTTTGTGCTAGTTGAATGAACGTCTATCCACATGCTCACTTCTGAGAGATAATTGTGTGTGAAAGACTTCTTTCAACTAGCTTTTTGGGAACACAAATTTTCTTTCAAATTGGAAACTTCACTACATAAATATACATACGGAGGTACTAGCTCCAACTCGGTTTTACAGTGAGGACTGCTGGAACGTAAAAACCGGCACTAGGAAGCAGACTGAGTATCCAGAATAATTGTTTCCCTGCAAACAGTTCCCTTTGTGCTTGTTGAACGAACGTCTCCCCACATGCTCACTTCATAGAGATAACTGTGTGTGAAAGCCGTACTTCACCTAGCTGGTTAGGAACACAAGTTTTCTTTACTGTTGGAACCTGAACTACATACATATATATTGGGAGGTAATAGCTCCAACTCTGTTTTACTGTGAGAACTGCAGGAACTTGAAAACGGAACTAGGAAACAGACAGAATCCACAGTAATTTTTCCTCCTGCAACCCTTTCCGTTTGTGCTAGTTGAACGAATATCTCTCCACATGCTCAGTTCTGAGAGATAACTATGTGTTAAAGCCGTCCTTCTTGTATCTTGTTGGGAACACAAAGTTTCTTTTCAGTTGGGATCTGCCCTAGATACATATATATTGGAAGATAATAGCTCCAACTCGGTTTTACAGTGAAAACTTTAAGAAGTTCAAGCCGGCTCTTGGAAACAGTCAGAGAATTCACAGTAAGAGATTCCCTGCAAAAATTTCCCTTTGTACTAGTCGAACGAACGTCTCTCCATATGCTCATATGTGAGAGATAAGTGTGTGTGAAAGTCATCACATAGCTTGCTGGGAACACAAAGTTTCTTTACTGTTGGAAACTGAACTACAAAATATATATGGGGAGATACTAGCTCCAACTCATTTTTACAGTGAAAACTGCAGGAACTTCAAACCGGCTCTAAGAAAAGTTCTGAGATACCACAGTAAGTATTTCTCCTGCAAAAGTTCCTTTTGTGCTAGTTGAGAGAACGTCTATCCACATGCTCAGTTCTGAGAGATAATAGTGTGTGAAAGACTTCCTTCAACTTGCTTTTTGGGAACACATATTTTCTTTAAATTGGAAACTGCACTACATAAATATATATAGGGAGGTACTAGCTCCAACTCGGTTTTACAGTGAGAACAGCTGCAACGTAAAAACAGGAACTAGGAAACAGACTGAGAATCCACAATAAGTTTTTCCCCTGCAAACATTTCCCTTTGTGCTTGTTGAAAGAACGTCTCTCCACATGCTCACTTCTGAGTGAGAAATGTGCGTTAAAGCCATCCTTCACTTAGCCTGTTTGGAACACATGTTTTATTTTCAGATGGAAGCTGCCCTACATACACATATAACGGGAGGTAATAGATCCAACTCGGTTTCACAGTGAAAACTGATGGAATTTCAAACCAGCTCTTGGAAACAATCAGAGAATCCACAATATATATTTCCCTCAACAAACTCCCTTTGTGCTAGTCGAACGAACGATTTTCCACAAGCTCATTTCTGAGAGATAAGTGTGTGTGAAAGCCGTCCTTCAACTAGCCTGTTGGGAATGCAAAGTTTCTTTTCAGATGAAAACTGGTCTATAAGCTTATATATATGGAGGTATAAGCTCCAACTCGGTTTTACAGTGAAAATTGCAGGAACTGGAAACCGGCACTAGGAAACTGACAGAGAATCCAATATAAGTGTTTCTCCTGCAAACCTTTCCCTTTGTGCTTTTTGAATGAACGTCTCTCCACATGCTCATTTCTGAGAGATAAGTGTGTGTGAAAGCCGTCCTTCACCTTGCTGGTTTGGAACACAAGGTTTCTTTACTGTTGGAAACTGAACTACATACATATATATGGGGAGGTAATAGCTCCAACTCGGTTTTACGTTGAGAACTGCAGGAACTTGAAACCGGCACTTGGAAACAGACTGAGAAACCACAGTAATTGTTCCTCCTGCAACCCGTTCCATTTTTGCTAGTGGAACGAATGTCTCTCCACATGCTCAGTTCTGAGAGATAACTATGTGTTAAAGCCGTCCTTCTTGTAGCTTGTTGGGAACACAAAGTTTCTTTTCAGTTGAAACTCACTAGATACATATATATTGGGACGTAATACCTCCAACTCGGTTTTACAGTGAAAACTTAAAGAAGTTCAAGCCGGCTCTTGGAAACAGTCAGAGAATCCACGGTAAGAGTTTCCCTGCAAAAATTTCCCTTTGTGCTAGTCAGAAGAACGTCTCTCCATATGCTCATATGTGAGAGATAAGTGTGTGTGAAAGTCATCACTTAGCTTGTTGGGAACACAAAGTTTCTTTACTGTTGGAAACTGAACTACAAAATATATAAGGGAAGGTACTAGCTCCAACTCATTTTTACAGTGAAAACTGCAGGAAATTCAAACCAGCCCTAGGAATATTTCTGAGATACAACAGTAAGTTTTTCTCCTGCAAATGTTCCTTTTTTGCTAGTTGAGAGAACGTCTCTTCACATGCTCAGTTCTGAGAGATAAGTGTGTGTGAAAGCCATCCTTCTCCTAGCTTGTTGGGAACACAAATTTTCTTTTCAGTTGGGAACTACACTTCATATATATATATTGGTAGGTACTAGCTTCAAGTCGGTGTTACAGTGAAAACTGAAGGAACTTCAAACTGGCACTAGGAAATAGACAGAGAAACCAGAGTAAATGATTTTCCTGTAAAGCATTCCCTTTGTACTTGTTGGGCGAACGTCTGTACACATGCCCAGTTCTGAGAGATAAGTGTGTGTTAAAGCCTTCCTTCACCTAACTTGTTCGGAATACAAAGTCTCTTTTAAAAGGAAAATGCACTACATCCATATATTTGGGGTGGTACTAGCTCCAAATTGGTTTTACTGTGAGAACTGCAGTAACTTTTATAAGGCACTAAGAAACAGACTGATAAACCACAATATTTGTTTTTCGTGCAACACTTTCCCTTTTGTGCTAGTTGAACGAATGTGTATCCACATGCTCACTCCTGAGAGATAATTGTGTGTGAAAGACTTCCTTCAAATAGCTTTTTGGGAACACAAATTTTCTTTTCAATTGGAAACTTCACTACATAAATATACATATGGAGGTACTAGCTCCAACTCGGTTTTACAGTGAGGACAGCTGGAACGTAAAAACCAGCACTAGGAACCAGACTGAGAATCCAGAATAATTGTTTCCCTGCAAACAGTTCCCTTTGTGCTTGTTGAACGAACATCTCCCCACATGCTCACTTCTGAGAGATAACTGTGTGTGAATACCGTCTTTCACCTAGCTTGTTGGGAAGACAAAGTTTCTTTCAGTTGCAAACTGCACTACATACATATATATGGGGTTGTATTAGCTCTAACTCGGTTTAACAGTGAAAACTGCAGGAAATTCAATCCGGCACTAGAAAACAGTCTGAAAAACCACAGTAGTTTTTTCCCGTGCAACCCGTTCCCTTTGTGCTGGTTGAATGTACTTCTTTCCACATGCTCATTTCTGAGAGGTAAGTGTGTCTGAATACCGTCCTTCAACTAGCTTGCTGGGAACACAAGTTTTATTTTCAGTTGGGAACTGCACTACATACCTATATATTGGGAGTTAATAGCACCAACACGATTTTACAGTGAATACTGATGGAAGTTAAAACCAGCTATTGGAAACAGTCAGAGAATCCACAATATGTATTTCCTTTCAACAAGCTCCCTTTGTGCTTGCGATTGAACGAATCTCCTCATGCTCATTTCTGAGAGATAAATGTTTGTGAAAGCCTTCCTTCAACTTGCTTTTTGGGAACACAAATTCTCTTTTAAATTGGTAACTGCACTACATAAATATATATAGGGAGGTACTAGCTCCAACTCGGTTTTACAGTGAGAACAGCTGCAACGTAAAAACAGGCACTAGGAAACAGACTGAGAATCCAGAATAAGTGTTTCCCCTGCAAACTGTTCCCTTTGTTCTTGTTGAAAGAACGTCTCCCCTCATGCTCACTTCTGATGGATAACAGTGCGTTAAAACCATCCTTCACCTAGCTTGTTGGGAACACAAGTTTTATTTTCAGAAGGAAGCTGCACTACATACATATAAATCGGTAGGTAATAGCTCCAACTCGGTTTCACAGTGAAAACTGATGGAAGTTCAAACCAGCTCCTGGAAACTATCAGAGAATCCACAATATGTATTTCCCTGCAACAATCTCCATTTTTACTAGTCAAACGAACGATTTTCCACAAGCTCATTTCTGAGAAAACAGTGTGTGTTAAAGCCGTCCTTCTCCTAGCTTGTTGGGAACACAAAGTTTCTATTCAGTTGGAAACTACAATAGATACATATATATCGTGAGGTACTAGCTCCAACTCGGTTTTAGAGTGAGAAGTGTGGAACGTAAAAACCGGCCCTAGGAAACACACTGAGATTCCAGAATTAGTGTATCCCCTGCAAACAGTTCCCTTGTTCTTGTTGAATTAACGTCTCTGCACATGCTCATTTCTGAGAGTTAAGTGTGTGTGATAGCCGTCCTTCACCTAACTGGTTTGGAACACAAGGTTTCTTTACTGTTGGAAACTGAACTACATACATATATATGGGGAGGTAATAGCTCCAACTCGGTTTTACGGTGAAATCTGCAGGAAATTCTAACCGGACCTAGGAAAATGTCTGAGAAACTACAGTAAGTTTTTCCCCTGCAAAGCGTTCACTTTGAGCCAGATGAGCGAACGTCTTTCCACATGCTCAGTTCTGAGAAATAAGTGTGTGTGAAAGCCGTCCTTAACCTATATTGTTGGGAACACAAATTTTCTTTCAGTTGGAATCTGCACTACATACATACATATGGTGAAGTATTAGCTCAAACTCGGTTTTACAGTGAGAACTTCAGGAACATCAAAACAGCCATAGAAAACAGACTGAGAAACCACACTAATTATTTTTCCTGCAACACTTTCCCTTTGTGCTAGTTGAACGAACGTCTCTCCACATGCTCTGTTCTGAGAGATAATTGTGTGTGAAAGACTTCCTTCAACTAGCTTTTTGGGAACACAAATTTTCTTTTCAATTGGAAACTGCACTACATAAAAATATATTGGTAGGCACAAGCTCCAACTCGGTTTTACAGTGAAAATTTAAAGAAGTTCAAGCCGGCTATTGGAAACAGTCAGAGAATCCACAGTAAGTGTTTCCCTGCAAACATTTCCCTTGTGCTTGTTGAACGAACGTCTGTCCACATGCTCATTTCTGAGAGATAAGTGTGTGTGAAAGCCGTCCTTCACCTAGCTTGTTGGGAACACAAAGATTCTTTTCAGATGAAAACTGGACTACATGCTTATATATACGGAGGTAGAAGCTCCAACTCGGTTTTACATTGAAAAATGCAGGAACTTCATACCGGCCCTAGGATAGATTCTGAGAAACCACAGTATGTTTTTCTCCTGCAACCGTTCATTTTGTGCTAGTTGAGAGATCGTCTCTTCATATGCTCAGTTCTGAGGGTTAAGTGTGTGTCAAAGCCTTCCTTCACCTAACTTGTTCGGAACACAAAGTTTCTTTTACATGGAACCTGCAGTACATCTATATATTTGGGGAGGTACTAGCTCGAAATCAGTTTTAAAGTGAGAACTGCAGGAATTTGAATACGACACTAAGAAACAGACTGAGAAACCACAGTAATTGTTCCTCCTGCAACCCGTTCCCTTTTTTGCTAGTTGAACGAAAGTCTCTCCACATGCTCAGTTCTGAGAGATAAGTGTGTGTGAATGCCTTCCTTCAAGTAGCTTTTTGGAACACAAAAATCCTTTACTTTTTGAAACTGCAATACATAATTTTATATGAGTATGTACAATCTCCAATTCGGTTTTACAGGGAAAACTGTAGGAAATTCAAACAGGCACTAGGAAACAGACTGAGAAACCACAATAAATTTTTCTCCTGCAACCAGTTACCTTTGGGCTAGTTGAATGAACGACTATCCACATGCTCAGTTCTGCGAGATATGTGTGTGTGAAAGCCGTACTTCACCTAGCTTGTTGGGAACACAAAGTTTCTTTCAGTTAGAAATTGCAAAAGATACTTATTTATGGGGAGGAATTAGCACCAACTCGGTTTTCCAGTGAGAACTGCAGGAACATCAAAAATTCACTAGGAATAAGACTGAGAAACCACAGTAATTGTTCCTTCTGCAACCCGTTCCCTTTGTGCAAGTTGAACGATCGACTCTCCTCATGCACAGTTCTGAGAGATAATTGTGTGTGAAAGCCGTCCTTCATGTAGCTCTTTGGGAACACAAAATTTCTTTACTTTTGGTAACAGCACTAAATACTTATATATGGGTAGGTAGTAGCTCCAAATCTGGTTTACATTGGAAACTGCAGGAATTTCAAACCGGAACTAGGAAAAAGACAAAGGATCCAAAGTAAGTGTTTCTCCTGCAAACCGTTCTTTTTTTCTAGTTGAACGAATGTCTCTCAAAATGCTCAGATTTGAGAGAAAATTGTGTGTGAATGACGTCCTTCATCTACCTTGTTGAGAACACAAAATTTCTTTAAGTTGGAAACTGCAATACATACATACATATGGTGAGGTAGTAGCTCCAACACGGTTTTACAGTGAGAACTGCAGGAACATCAAAACGGGCATAGAAACAGACTGAGAAACTACAGTAATTTTTTTTCATGCAACACTTTCCCTTTGTGCTAGTTGAACGAACGTCTCTCCAAATGCTCAATTCTGAGAGATAAGTGTGTGTGAAAGACATCCTTCAACTTGCTTTTTGGGAACACAAATTTCCTTTTCAATTGGAAACTGCACTACATAAATATATATAGGGAGGTACTAGCTCCAACTCGGTTTTACAGTGAGAACAGCTGCAACATAAAAACAGGCACTAGGAAACAGACTGAGAATCCAGAATAAGAGTTTCCCCTGCAAACATTTCCCTTTGTGCTTGTTGAAAGAACGTCTCTCCACATGCTCACTTCTGAGAGATAAGTGTGCTTTAAAGCCATCCTTCACCTAGCTTGTTTGGAACACATGTTTTATTTTCAGATGGAAGCTGCACTACATACATATATATCGGGAGGTAATAGCTCCAAATCGTTTTCACAGTGAAAACTGATGGAAATTCAAACCAGCTCTTGGAAACAATCAGAGAATCCACAATATGTATTTCCCTGCATCAAGCTCCCTTTGTGCTAGTCGAATGAACGATTTTCCACAAGCTCATTTCTGAGAGGTAAGTGTGTGTGAAAGCCGTCCTTCACCTAGCTTGTTGGGAACGCAAAGTTTCTTTTCAGATGAAAACTGGACTACATGCGTATATATATGGATGTACAATCTCCAACTCGGTTTTACAGTGAAAACTGCAGGAACTTGAATCCAGCACTAGGAAACAGAAAATCCAATGTTAGTGTTTCACCTACAAACCGTTCCCTTTGTGCTTGTTGAACGAACGTCTCTCCACATGATCAGTTCTAGGAGATAAGTGTGTGTGAATGCCGTCCTTCATCAAATTTTTTGGGAACACAATGTTTCTTTAATTTTGTTAAATGCACTACATACTTATATACTGGTAGGTAGTAGCTCCAAATCTGTTTTACATTGGAAATTGCAGTAACTTCAAACCGGATCTAGGAATAAGACAGAGAATCCATAGTAATTGTTTCCCCTTCAAACCGTTCTGTTTGTGCTAGTTGAACCAAATTCTCTCCACATGCTAATATTAGAGAGATAAGTGCGTGTGAATGCCGAACTTCACCTAGATTGTTGGGAACACAAAGTTTCTTTACTTTCGGTAACTGCGCTGCATACATATACATGGGTATGTAGTAGCTCCAAATTTGTTTTACATTGGAAACTGCAGGATCTTCAAACTGGAACTAGGAAAAAGACAGAGAATCCATAGTGTTTCTCCTGCAAAACGTTCTCTTTGTGATAGTTGAATGAACGTCTCTCCATATTCTCAGTTCTGAGAGATAAGTGTGTGTTATAGCCGTCCTTCAACTAGGTTGTTGGGAATGCAAAGTTTCATTTCAGATGAAATCTGGACTACATGCCTATATATATGGAGGTACAAGCCCCAACTCGGTTTAGAGTGAAAATTGTAGGAACTTGAATCCAGCACTTGGAAAGAGACAGAGAATCCAAAGTAAGTGTTTCCCCTGCAAAACTTTTCCTTTGTCGTTGTTGAATGAACGTCTCTCCACATGCTCAGTTCTAGGAGATAAGTGTGTGTGATAGCCGTCCGTCACCTAGGTTTTTGGGAACACAAAGTTTCTTTAATTTGTTAACTGCACTACATAATTATATATTGGTTGGTAGTAGCTCCAAATCTGTTTTACATTGGAAATTGCAGGAACTTCAAACCAGAACTAGGAAAAATACAGAGAATCCATATTAAATGTTTACCCTGCAAACCGTTCTTTTTGTGCTAGTTGAACGAAATTCTCTCCACATGCTCAGATTTGAGTGATAAGTGTGTGTGAACACCGTCCTTCACCTAGATTGTTGGGAACACAAAGATTCTTTATTTTTGTAACTGCCCTACATACATATATATAGGTAGGTAGTAGCTCCAAATTTGTTTTACTTTGGAAACTGCAGGAACTTCAAACCAGAACAAGGAAAAAGACAGAGATTCTATAATAAGTGTTTCTCCTGGAAAATGATCTCTTTTTTGATTGTTGAATGAACGTCTCTCCACATGCTCAGTTCTGAGATATAAGTGTGTGTTAAAGCCGTCCTTCTCCTAGCTTTTTGGGAACACAAAGTTTCTTTTCAGTTTGAAACTGCACTAGATACATATATATCGGGAGGTAAAAGCTCCAACTATTTTTTACAGTGAAAACTGAAGGAAGTTCAAGCCGGATTTTGGAAACAGTCAGAGAATCCACAGTAAGAGTTTCCTTGCAAAAATTTCCCTTTGTTCCAGTCAAACGAACGTCTCTCCACATGCTCATATCTGAGAGATAAGTGTGTGTGAATACCGTCCTTCAACTAGCTTGTTGGGAACACAAGTTTTATTTTCAGTTGGAAACTGCACTACAGACATATATAGTGGGAGGTAAGAGCACCAACTCGGTTTTACAGTGAGAACTGCAGGAACATGAAAACGGCCATAGAAACAGACTGAGTATCCACAGTAATTGTTTTTCATGCAACAATTTTCCTTTGTGCTAGTTGAACGAAAGTCTCTACAGATGGTCATATTTGAGTGATATTTGTGTTTGAACGCCGTCCTTCACTTAGATTGTTGGGAACACAAAGTTTCTTTAATTTTGGTAACTGCAGTTCATACATATTTATGGGTAGGTAGTAGCTCGAAATCTGTTTTACATTGGAAAATGCAGGAACTTCAAACCGGAGCTAGGAAAAATACAGAGAATACATAGTAAGTGTTTCTCCTGGATAACGATCTCTTTATTTTTATTGAATGAACGTCTCTCCACATGCTCAGTTCTGAGAGATAAGTGTGTGTGAAAACCGTCCTTCACCTAGGTTGTTGGGAACGCAAAGTTTCATTTCAGATGAAATCTGGACTACATGCGTATATATATGGAGGTACAAGCCCCAACTCGGTTTTAGAGTGAAAATTGTAGGAACTTGAATCCAGCACTTGGAAAGAGACAGAGAATCCAAAGTAAGTGTTTCACCTGCAAACCTTTCCCTTTTTGCTTGTTGAACGAACGTCTCTCCACATGCTCATTTCTCAAAGATAATTGTGTGTGAAAGACTTCCTACAAATAGCTTTTTGGGAACACAAATTTTCTTTTCAATTGGAAACTGCACTATATATATATATATATATAGTGAGGTATAGCTCCAACTCGGTTTTACATTGAGAAGAGCTTCAACGTAAAAACCGGCACTTGGAAACAGACTGAGAATCCAGAATTAGTGTTTCCCCTGCAAACAGTTCCCTTTGTGCTTGTTGAAAGGACGTCTCTCCACATGCTCACTTCTGAGAAATAAGTGTGAGTTAAAGCCATCCTTCAACTAGTTTGTTGGGAACACAAGTTTTATTTTCAGATGGAAGCTGCACTACATACATATATATCAGTAGGTAATAGCTCCAAATCGTTTTCACAGTGAAAACTGATGGAAGTTCAAACCAGCTCTTGGAAATAATCAGAGAATCCACGATATGTATTTCCCTGCAACAAGCTCCGTTTGTGCTAGTCGAACGAACGATTTTCCACAAGCTCATTTCAGAGAGAACAGTGTGTGTGAAAGCCGACCTTCACCTAGCTTGTTGGGAGCACAAGGTTTCTTTACTGTTGGAAAATGAACTATATACATATATATGGGGAGGAACATTCTCCAACTCGGTTTTACAGTGAGAACAGCTGCAACATAAAAACAGGCACTAGGAAACAGACTGAGAATCCAGAATAAGAGTTTCCCCTGCAAACATTTCCCTTTGTGCTTGTTGAAAGAACGTCTCTCCACATGCTCACTTCTGAGAGATAAGTGTGCTTTAAAGCCATCCTTCACCTAGCTTGTTTGGAACACATGTTTTATTTTCAGATGGAAGCTGCACTACATACATATATATCGGGAGGTAATAGCTCCAAATCGTTTTCACAGTGAAAACTGATGGAAATTCAAACCAGCTCTTGGAAACAATCAGAGAATCCACAATATGTATTTCCCTGCATCAAGCTCCCTTTGTGCTAGTCGAATGAACGATTTTCCACAAGCTCATTTCTGAGAGGTAAGTGTGTGTGAAAGCCGTCCTTCACCTAGCTTGTTGGGAACGCAAAGTTTCTTTTCAGATGAAAACTGGACTACATGCGTATATATATGGATGTACAATCTCCAACTCGGTTTTACAGTGAAAACTGCAGGAACTTGAATCCAGCACTAGGAAACAGAAAATCCAATGTTAGTGTTTCACCTACAAACCGTTCCCTTTGTGCTTGTTGAACGAACGTCTCTCCACATGATCAGTTCTAGGAGATAAGTGTGTGTGAATGCCGTCCTTCATCAAATTTTTTGGGAACACAATGTTTCTTTAATTTTGTTAAATGCACTACATACTTATATACTGGTAGGTAGTAGCTCCAAATCTGTTTTACATTGGAAATTGCAGTAACTTCAAACCGGATCTAGGAATAAGACAGAGAATCCACAGTAATTGTTTCCCCTTCAAACCGTTCTGTTTGTGCTAGTTGAACCAAATTCTCTCCACATGCTAATATTAGAGAGATAAGTGCGTGTGAATGCCGAACTTCACCTAGATTGTTGGGAACACAAAGTTTCTTTACTTTCGGTAACTGCGCTGCATACATATACATGGGTATGTAGTAGCTCCAAATTTGTTTTACATTGGAAACTGCAGGATCTTCAAACTGGAACTAGGAAAAAGACAGAGAATCCATAGTGTTTCTCCTGCAAAACGTTCTCTTTGTGATAGTTGAATGAACGTCTCTCCATATTCTCAGTTCTGAGAGATAAGTGTGTGTTATAGCCGTCCTTCAACTAGGTTGTTGGGAACGCAAAGTTTCATTTCAGATGAAATCTGGACTACATGCCTATATATATGGAGGTACAAGCCCCAACTCGGTTTAGAGTGAAAATTGTAGGAACTTGAATCCAGCACTTGGAAAGAGACAGAGAATCCAAAGTAAGTGTTTCCCCTGCAAACCTTTTCCTTTGTCCTTGTTGAATGAACGTCTCTCCACATGCTCAGTTCTAGGAGATAAGTGTGTGTGAAAGCCGTCCGTCACCTAGGTTTTTGGGAACACAAAGTTTCTTTAATTTGTTAACTGCACTACATAATTATATATTGGTTGGTAGTAGCTCCAAATCTGTTTTACATTGGAAATTGCAGGAACTTCAAACCAGAACTAGGAAAAATACAGAGAATCCATATTAAATGTTTACCCTGCAAACCGTTCTTTTTGTGCTAGTTGAACGAAATTCTCTCCACATGCTCAGATTTGAGTGATAAGTGTGTGTGAACACCGTCCTTCACCTAGATTGTTGGGAACACAAAGATTCTTTATTTTTGTAACTGCCCTACATACATATATATAGGTAGGTAGTAGCTCCAAATTTGTTTTACTTTGGAAACTGCAGGAACTTCAAACCAGAACAAGGAAAAAGACAGAGATTCTATAATAAGTGTTTCTCCTGGAAAATGATCTCTTTTTTGATTGTTGAATGAACGTCTCTCCACATGCTCAGTTCTGAGATATAAGTGTGTGTTAAAGCCGTCCTTCTCCTAGCTTTTTGGGAACACAAAGTTTCTTTTCAGTTTGAAACTGCACTAGATACATATATATCGGGAGGTAAAAGCTCCAACTATTTTTTACAGTGAAAACTGAAGGAAGTTCAAGCCGGATTTTGGAAACAGTCAGAGAATCCACAGTAAGAGTTTCCTTGCAAAAATTTCCCTTTGTTCCAGTCAAACGAACGTCTCTCCACATGCTCATATCTGAGAGATAAGTGTGTGTGAATACCGTCCTTCAACAAGCTTGTTGGGAACACAAGTTTTATTTTCAGTTGGAAACTGCACTACAGACATATATAATGGGAGGTAAGAGCACCAACTCGGTTTTACAGTGAGAACTGCAGGAACATGAAAACGGCCATAGAAACAGACTGAGTATCCACAGTAATTGTTTTTCGTGCAACAATTTTCCTTTGTGCTAGTTGAACGAAAGTCTCTACAGATGGTCATATTTGAGTGATATTTGTGTTTGAACGCCGTCCTTCACTTAGATTGTTGGGAACACAAAGTTTCTTTAATTTTGGTAACTGCAGTTCATACATATTTATGGGTAGGTAGTAGCTCGAAATCTGTTTTACATTGGAAAATGCAGGAACTTCAAACCGGAGCTAGGAAAAATACAGAGAATACATAGTAAGTGTTTCTCCTGGATAAAGATCTCTTTATTTTTATTGAATGAACGTCTCTCCACATGCTCAGTTCTGAGAGATAAGTGTGTGTGAAAACCGTCCTTCACCTAGGTTGTTGGGAACGCAAAGTTTCATTTCAGATGAAATCTGGACTACATGCGTATATATATGGAGGTACAAGCCCCAACTCGGTTTTAGAGTGAAAATTGTAGGAACTTGAATCCAGCACTTGGAAAGAGACAGAGAATCCAAAGTAAGTGTTTCACCTGCAAACCTTTCCCTTTTTGCTTGTTGAACGAACGTCTCTCCACATGCTCATTTCTCAAAGATAATTGTGTGTGAAAGACTTCCTACAAATAGCTTTTTGGGAACACAAATTTTCTTTTCAATTGGAAACTGCACTATATATATATATATAGGGAGGTATAGCTCCAACTCGGTTTTACATTGAGAAGAGCTTCAACGTAAAAACCGGCACTTGGAAACAGACTGAGAATCCAGAATTAGTGTTTCCCCTGCAAACAGTTCCCTTTGTGCTTGTTGAAAGGACGTCTCTCCACATGCTCACTTCTGAGAAATAAGTGTGAGTTAAAGCCATCCTTCAACTAGCTTGTTGGGAACACAAGTTTTATTTTCAGATGGAAGCTGCACTACATACATATATATCAGGAGGTAATAGCTCCAAATCGTTTTCACAGTGAAAACTGATGGAAGTTCAAACCAGCTCTTGGAAATAATCAGAGAATCCATGATATGTATTTCCCTGCAACAAGCTCCGTTTGTGCTAGTCGAACGAACGATTTTCCACAAGCTCATTTCAGAGAGAACAGTGTGTGTGAAAGCCGACCTTCACCTAGCTTGTTGGGAGCACAAGGTTTCTTTACTGTTGGAAAATGATCTATATACATATATATGGGGAGGAACATTCTCCAACTCGGTTTTACAGTGAAAACTGCAGGAAATTCTAAGCAGCCCTAGGAAAAATTCTGAGAAACTACAGTAAGATTTTCCCCTGCAAACCTTCCCTTTGAGCTATTTTAGCGAACGTCTTTCCACATGCTCAGTTCTGAGAGATAACTGTGTGTGAAAACCGTCCTTCACCTAGCTTGTTGGGAACACAATGTTTCTTTAATTTGGAAACTGCACTACATACATAAATATGGTGAGGTATTAGCTCCAACTCGGTTTTACAGTGAGAACTGCAGGAACATCACAACGCTTATAGAAAACAGACTGAGAAACCACATCAATTGTTTTACGTGCAACAATTTCCCTTTTGGCTAGTTGAACGAAAGTTTCTCCACATGCTCAGTTCTGAGAGATAATTGTGTGTGAAAGCCATCCTTCACCTAGCTATTGGGAACGCAAAGTTTCTTTTCAGATGAAAAGTGGACTACATACATATGTATACGGAGGTACAATCTCCAACTCGGTTTTACAGTGAAAACTGCAGGAACTTGAAACTGGCACTAGGAAACAGAGAATCCAAAGTAAGTTTTTCTCCTGCAAAGCGTTCCCTTTGTCCTTGTTGAATGAACGTCTCTCCACATGCTCAGTTCTAGGAGATAAGTGTGTGTGAAAGCCGTCCGTCACCTAGCTTTTTGGGAACACAAAGCTTCTTTACTTTTGTTAAGTGCACTACATACTTATATATTGGTTGGTAGTAGCTGCAAATCTGTTTTACATTGGAAATTGCAGGAATTTCAAACAGAAACTAGGAAAAATACAGGGAATCCATATTAAATGTTTCCCCTGCAAACCGTTCTCTTTGTGCTAGTTGAACGAAATTCTCTCCACATGCTCAGATTTGAGTGATAATTGTGTGTGAACTCCGTCCTTTACCTAGATTGTTGGGAACACAAAGATTCTTTATTTTTGTAACTACCCTACATACATATATATAGGTAGGTAGTAGCTCCAAATTTGTTTTATTTTGGAAACTGCAGGAACTTCAAACCAGAACAAGGAAATAGACAGAGATTCTATAATAAGTGTTTCTCCTGGAAAATGATCTCTTTGTGATTGTTGAATGAACGTCTCTGCACATGCTCAGTTCTGAGATATAAGTGTGTGTTAAAGCCGTCCTTCTCCTAGCTTTTTGGGAACACAAAGTTTCTTTTCAGTTTGAAACTGCACTAGATACATATATATCGGGAGGTAAAAGCTCCAACTAATTTTTACAGTGAAAACTGAAGGAAGTTCTAGCCGGATTTTGGAAACAGAGAATCCACAGTAAGAGTTTCCTTGCAAAAATTTCCCTTTGTTCCAGTCAAATGAACGTCTCTCCACATGCTCATATCTGAGAGATAAGTGTGTGTGAAAGCCGTCCTCCATCTAGCTTTTTGGGAACACAAAGTTTCTTTACTCTTGGTAACTGAACTACAAAATTATATATGGGGAAGTACTTGCTCCAACTAGGTTTTACTTTGGAAACTGCAGGAACTTCAAACCGGAATTAGGAATAGGACAGAGAATTCAAAGTAATTGTTTCTCCTGCAAACCGTTCTTTTTGTGCTAGTTGAACGAAATTCTCTCCAAATGCTCAGATTTGAGAGATAAGTGTGTGTGAAAGCCGTCCTTCACCTAGCTTGTTTGGAACACAAAGTTTCTTTCACTTGGAAACTGCACTACATACATACATATGGTGAGGTATTAGCTCCAACTCGGTTTTACAGTGAGAAATGCAGGAACATCCAAACGGGCATAGAAACAGACTGAGAAACCACAGTAATTGTTTTTCGTGCAACACTTTCCCTTTGTGCTAGTTGAACGAAAGTCTCTCCACATGCTCATTTCTGAGCGATAATTGTGTGTGAACGCCAATCTTCACCTATCTTGATGGGAACACAAAGTTTCTTTCAGTTGGAAACTGCAATAGATAAATACATATGGTGAGGTATTAGCTCCAACTCGGTTTTACAGTGAGAAATGCAGGAACATCCAAACGGTCATAGAATCAGACTGAGAAACCACAGTAATTGTTTTTCGTGCAACAATTTTCCTTTGTGCTAGTTGAACGAAAGTCTCTATACATGGTCAGATTTGAGTGATAATTGTGTTTGAACGCCGTCCTTCACCTAGATTGTTGGGAACACAAAGTTTCTTTACTTTTGGTAACTGCAGTGCATACATATTTATGGGTAGGTAGTAGCTCCAAATCTGTTTTACATTGGAAAATGCAGGAACTTCAAACCGGAACTAGGAAAAATACAGAGAATTCATAGTAAGTGTTTCTCCTGGATAACGATCTCTTTATTTTTATTGAATGAACGTCTCTCCACATGCTCAGTTCTGAGAGATAAGTGTTTGTTAAAGCCATCCTTCTCCTAGCATGTTGGGAACACAAAGTTGCTTTTCAGTTGGAAACAGCACTAGATACATATATAAAGGGAGGTGTTAACTCCAACTCGGTTTTACAGTGAAAACTGAAGGTAGTTCAAGCCGGCTCTTGGAAACAGTCAGAGAATCCACAGTAAGAGTTTCCTTGCAAAAATTTCCCTTTGTGCTAGTCGAACGAACGTCTCTCCACATGCTCATATCTGAGAGATAATTGTGTGTGAAAGTCGTCCTTCACCAAGCTTGTTGGGAACACAATTTTTATTTACTGTTGGAAACCGAACTACAAAATCATATATGGGGAGGTCCTTGCTCCAACTCGGTTTTACAGTGAGAACTGCAGGAAATGAAATCCAGCACTAGAAAACAGTCTGACAAACCACAGTAATTGTTTCCCTTGCAACCCGTTCCCTTTGTGCTAGTTGAATGAACGTCTCTCCACATGTTCAGTTCTGAGGGGTAAGTGAGTGTTAAAGCCGTTCTTCACTTAGGTTGTTGGGACACACAGTTTCTTTACTTTTGGTAACTGCACTACATACTTACATAAGGGTAGGTAGTGCTCCAAATCTGTTTTACAATGTAAAATGCAGGAACTTCAAATTGAACCTAGGAAAAAGACAGAGAATCCTTAGAAAGAGTTTCCCCTGCAAACCGTTCTCTTTTTGTTAGTTGAACAAACGTCTCTCCAAATGCTCAGTACTGTGAGATAAGTTTGTGTTAAAGCCGTCCTTCTCCTAGCTTGTTGGGAACACAAAGTTTCTTTTCAGATGAAAACTGGACTACATGCGTATATATACGGAGGTACAAGCTCCAACTCGTTTTTACAGTGAAATTTGAAGGAACTTGAAACCGGCACTAGGAATCAGACAGAGAATCCAAAGTAAGTGTTTCTCCTGCAAACCTTTCACTTTGTGCTTGTTGAACGATCGTCTCTCCACATGCTCAGTTCTGTGAGATAAATGTGTGTGAAAGCCTTCCTTCAACTAGGTTTTTGGGAACACAAATTTTCTTTTCAGTTGGAAACTGCACTACATATATATATATTGTGAGGTACTAGCTCTAACTCGGTTTTACAGTGAGAACTGCTGGAACGAAAAAACCGGCACTAGGAAACTGTCTGATAATCCAGAATAAGTGTTTCCCCTGCAAACAGTTCCCTCTGTGCTTGTTGAATGAACGTCTCCCCACATGCTCACTTCTGAGGGATAACTATGTGTGAAAACCGTACTTCACCTAGATTGCTGGGAACACAAAGTTCCTTTTCAGTGGGAAACTGCACTACATACATATATATGGCTAATTTTTGGCTCCAAATTTGTTTTACATTGAAAACTGCAGGAAATTCAAACCAGAACTAGGAAAAAGACTGAGAATGCACAGTATGTTTTTCTCCTTCAAACCTTTCTCTTAGTGCTAGTTGAATGAACGTCTCTCCACATGTTCAGCTTTGAGAGATAAGTGTGTGTGAACGCCATCTTTCACCTAGCTTGTTGGGAAGACAAAGTTTCTTTCAGTTGCATACTGCACTACATATATATATATGGGGTGGTATTGGCTCTAACTCGGTTTAACAGTGAAAACTGCAGGAAATTCAATCCAGCACTAGAAAACAGTCTGACAAACCACAGTAATTGTTTCCCGTGCAACCTGTTCCCTTTGTGCTGGTTGAATGAACTTCTTTCCACATGATCAGTTCTGAGAGATAAGTGTGTGTGAATACCGTCCTTCAACTAGCTTGTTGTGAACACAAGTTTTATTTTCAGTTGGAAACTGCACTACAGACATATATAATGGGAGGTAAGAGCACCAACTCGGTTTTACAGTGAATACTGATGGAAGTTAAAACCAGCTCTTGGAAACAGTCAGAGAATCCACAGTATGTATTTCCTTGCAACAAGCTCCCTTTGTGCTGGCGAATGAAAGATTCTCCACATGCTCATTTCTGAGAGATAAGTGTGTGTGAAAGTCATCCTTCAACTAGCTTGTTGGGAACACATGGTTTCTTTACTGTTGGAAACTGAACTACATAAATATATATGGGTAGGAACATTCTCCAACTCAGTTTTACAGTGAAAACTGAAGGAATTTTAAGCCGGCTCTTGGAAACAGTCAGAGAATATACAGTAAGAATTTCACTGCAAATATTTCAATTTGTTCTAGTCGTACAAACGTCTCTCCATATGCTCATGTCTGAGAGATAAGTGTGTGTGAATGTCTTCAACTAGCTTGTTGGGAACACAAAGTTTCTTTACAGTTGGAAACTGAACTAAATATATATATATGGGGAGGTACTTGCTCCAAATCTTTTTTACAGTGAAAACTGCAGGAACTTTAAACCGGCCCTAGGAATAATTCTGAGATACCACAGTAAGTTTTTCTCCTGCACCCGTTTATTTTGTGCTAGTTGAGAGAACGTCTCTTCACATGCTCAGTTCTGAGAGATAAGTGTGTGTGAAAGCCATCCTTCTCCTAGCTTGTTGGGAACACAAATTTTCTTTTCAGTTGGGAACTACACTTCATATATATATATTGGTAGGTACTAGCTTCAAGTCGGTGTTACAGTGAAAACTGCAGGAACTTCAAACTGGCACTATGAAATAGACAGAGAAACCAGAGTAAATGATTTTCCTGTAAAGCATTCCCTTTGTACTAGTTGAGCGAACGTCTGTACACATGCCCAGTTCTGAGAGATAAGTGTGTGTTAAAGCCTTCCTTCACCTATGTTGTTCAGAACACAAAGTCTCTTTTAAATGGAAACTGCACTACATCCATATATTTGGGGAGGTAATAGCTCCAAATCGGTTTTACAGTGAGAACTGCAGGAACTTGAATACGGCACTAAGAAACAGACTGATAAACCACAGTACTTGTTCCTCCTGCAAACCGTTCATTTGAGCTAGTGGAGCGAACGTCTTTCCACATGCTCAGTTCTGAGAGATAAGTGTGTGTGAAAACCTTCCTTCACCTAGGTTGTTGTGAACACAATGTTTCTTTAATTTGGAAACTGGACTACATACATACATATGGTGAGGATTTAGCTCCAACTCAGTTTTAGAGTGAGAACTGCAGGAACATCCAAATGGCCATAGAAAACAGACTGAGAAACCAGGGTAATAGTTGTTCGTGCAACACTTTCCCTTTGTGCTAGTTGAACGAAAATCTCTCTACATGTTCAGTTCTGAGAGATAAGTGTGTGTGAAAACCTTCCTTCATATAGGTTTTTGGGAACGCAAAGTTACATTTCAGATGAAATCTGGACTACATGCATATATATATAGAGGTACAATCTAAAACTCGTTTTTACAGTGAAAATTGAAGTAACTTGATACCGGCAGTAGGAATCAGACCGAGAATGCAAAGTAAATGTTTCTCCTGCAAACCTTTCACTTTGTGCTTGTTGAACGATCGTCTCTCCACATGCTCAGTTGTGTGAGATAAATGTGTGGGAAAGCCTTCCTTTAACTAGGTTTTTGGGAACACAAATTTTCTTTTCAGTTGGAAACTGCACTACATATATATATATAGGGTGGTACTAGCTCTAACTCGATTTTACAGTGAGAACTGCTTTAACATAAAAACCGGCACTAGGAAACTGTCTGATAATCCAGAATAAGTGTTTCCCCTGCAAACAGTTCCCTCTGTGCTTGTTGAATGAACGTCTCCCCACATGCTCACTTATGAGAGATAACTATGTGTGAAAACCGTACTTCACCTAGATTGTTGGGAACACAAAGTTCCTTTTCAGTGGGAAACTGCACTACATACATATATATGGCTAATTATTGGCTCCAAATTGGTTTTACATTGAAAACTGCAAGAAATTCAAACCAGAACTAGGAAAAAGACTGAGAATCCACAGTATGTGTTTCTCCTACAACCCGTTCTCTTAGTGCTTGTTGAATGAACGTCTCTCCACATGTTCAGCTTTGAGAGATAAGTGTGTGTGAACGCCGTCCTTCACATAGGTTGTTGGGAACGCAAAGTTTCATTTTAGATGAAATCTGGACTACATGCGTATATATATAGAGGTACAAGCCACATCTCGGTTTTAGAGTGTAAATTGTAGGAACTTGAATCCAGCACTTGGAAAGAGACAGAGAATCCAAAGTAAGTGTTTCACCTGCAATCCTTTCCCTTTTTGCTTGTTGAACGAACGTCTCTCCACATGCTCATTTCTCAAAGATAATTGTGTGTGAAAGACTTCCTACAAATAGCTTTTTGGGAACACAAATTTTCTATTCAATTGGAAACTGCACTATATATATATATATAGGGAGGTAGTAGCTCCAACTCGGTTTTATATTGAGAAGAGCTTCAACGTAAAAACCGGCACTTGGAAACAGACTGAGAATCCAGAATTAGTGTTTCCCCTGCAAACAGTTCCCTTTGTGCTTGTTGAAAGGACGTCTCTCCACATGCTCACTTCTGAGAAATAATTGTGCGTTAAAGCCATCCTTCAACTAGCTTGTTGGGAACACAAGTTTTATTTTCAGATGGAAGCTGCACTACATACATATATATCGGGAGGTAATAGCTCCAACTCGGTTTCACAGTGAAAACTGATGGAAGTTCAAACCAGCTCTTGGAAACATTCAGAGAATCCACGATATGTATTTCCCTGCAAGAAGCTCCGTTTGTGCTAGTCGAACGAACGATTTTCCACAAGCTCATTTCAGAGAGAACAGTGTGTGTGAAAGCCGACCTTCACCTAGCTTGTTGGGAGCACAAGGTTTCTTTACTGTTGGAAAATGATCTATATACATATATATGGGGAGGAACATTCTCCAACTCGGTTTTACAGTGAAAACTGCAGGAAATTCAAAGCAGCCCGAGGAAAAAGTCTGAGAAACTACAGTAAGATTTTCCCCTGCAAACCTTCCCTTTGAGCTAGTTTAGCGAACGTCTTTCCACATGCTCAGTTCTGAGAGATAAGTATGTGTGAAAACCGTCCTTCAACTAGCTTGTTGGGAACACAATATTTCTTTAATTTGGAAACTGCACTACATACATAAATATGGTGAGGTATTAGCTCCAACTCGGTTTTACAGTGAGAACTGCAGGAACATCAAAACGCCTATAGAAAACAGACTGAGAAACCACATCAATTGTTTTTCGTGCAACAATTTCCCTTTTGGCTAGTTGAACGAAATTTTCTCCACATGCTCAGTTCTGAGAGATAATTGTGTGTGAAAGCCATCCTTCACCTAGCTTGTTGGGAACGCAAAGTTTCTTTTCAGATGAAAAGTGGACTACATACATATGTATACGGAGGTACAATCTCCAACTCGGTTTTACAGTGAAAACTGCAGGAACTTGAAACTGGCACTAGGAAACAGAGAATCCAAAGTAAGTGTTTCTCCTGCAAAGCGTTCCCTTTGTCCTTGTTGAATGAACGTCTCTCCACATGCTCAGTTCTAGGAGATAAGTGTGTGTGAAAGCCGTCCGTCACCTAGCTTTTTGGGAACACAAAGCTTCTTTACTTTTGTTAACTGCACTACATACTTATATATTTGTTGGTAGTAGCTCCAAATCTGTTTTACATTGGAAATTGCAGGAACTTCAAACCGGAACTAGGAAAAATACAGAGAATCCATATTATATGTTTCCCCTGCAAACCGTTCTCTTTGTGCTAGTTGAACGAAATTCTCTCCACATGCTCAGATTTGAGTGATAAGTGTGTGTGAACACCGTCCTTCACCTAGATTGTTGGGAACACAAAGATTGTTTATTTTTGTAACTGCCCTACATACATATATATAGGTAGGTAGTAGCTCCAAATTTGTTTTACTTAGGAAACTGCAGGAACTTCAAACCAGAACAAGGAAAAAGACAGAGATTCTATAATAAGTGTTTCTCCTGGAAAATGATCTCTTTGTGATAGTTGAATGAACGTCTCTCCACATGCTCAGTTCTGAGATATAAGTGTGTGTTAAAGCCGTCCTTCTCCTAGCTTTTTGGGAACACAAAGTTTCTTTTCAGTTTGAAACTGCACTAGATACATATATATCGTGAGGTAAAAGCTCCAATTAATTTTTACAGTGAAAACTGAAGGAATTTGAAGCCGGATTTTGGAAACAGTCAGAGAATCCACAGTAAGAATTTCCTTGCAAAAATTTCCCTTTGTTCCAGTCAAACGAACGTCTCTCCACATGCTCATATCTGAGAGATAAGTGTGCATGAAAGTCGTCCTTCAACTAGCTTGTTTGGGAACACAAAGTTTCTTTACTGTTGGTAACTGAACTACAAAAATATATATGGGGAGGTACTTGCTCCAACTAGGTTTTACAGTGAAAACTGCAGGAACTTCAAACTGGCACTAGGAAATAGACAGAGAAACCAGAGTAAATGATTTTCCAGCAAAGCGTTCCCATTGTGCTAGTTGAACGAAATTCTCCCCAAATTCTCAGTTCTGAGAGTTAAGTGTGTGTCAAAGCCTTCCTTCACCTAACTTGTTCAGAACACAAAAATTCTTTTACATGGAAACTGCACTACTTACATATATATGCGTAGGTTCTAGCGCCAAATCGGTTTTACAGTGAAAACTGCAGGAAATTCAAAATGGCAAGAGGAAATCAACATAAGAACCAGAGTAAATGTTTTCCCTGCAAACCGTTCCCTTTGTGCTAGTTGAACGAACGTCTCTCCACATGATCAGTTCTGAGAGATAATTGTGTGTTAAAGCCTTTACTTCAATTAGCGTGTTGGGAACACAATTTTTCTTTTCAGTTGGTAACTGCAGTACATACAAATATTCGGGGTGGAACTAACCCCAAATCGGTTTTACAGTGAAAACTGCAGGAACTTGAAACCAGCACTAGGAAACAGAGAATCCAAAGTAAGTGTTTCCCCTGGAAACCGTTCCCTATGTGCTTGTTGAACGAACGTCTCTCCACATGCTCAGTACTAGGAGATAAGTGTGTGTGAAAGCCTTCCTTCACCTAGCTTTTTGGGAACACAAAGTTTCTTTACTGTTGGTAACTGAACTAGAAAAATACATATGGGGAGGTACTTGCTCCAACTAGTTATTACAGTGAAAACTGCAGGAACATCATACCGGAATTAGGAAAAAGACAGAGAATCCAAACTAATTGTTTCTACTGCAAACCGTTCTTTTTGTGCTAGTTGAATGAAAGTCTCTCCAAATGCTCAGATTTGAGAGATAAGTGTGTGTGAAAGCCGTCCTTCACCTAGCTTGCTGGGAACACAAAGTTTCTTTCACTTGGAAACTGCACTACATACATACATTTGGTGAGGTATAAGCTCCAACTCGGTTTTACAGTGAGAACTGCAGGAACATCAAAACGGCCATAGAAACAGACTGAGAAACCACACTAATTATTTTTCATGCAACACTTTCCGTTTGTGCTAGTTGAACGAAAGTCTCTCCACATGCTCATTTGTGAGCGATAATTGTGTGTGAACACCGATCTTCACCTATCTTGATGGGAACACAAAGTTTCTTTCAGTTGGAAACTGCAATAGATAAATACATATGGTGAGGTAATAGCTCCAACTCGGTTTTACAGTGAGAAATGCAGGAACATCCAAACGGGCATAGAAACAGACTGAGAAACCACAGTAATTGTTTTTCGTGCAACAATTTTCCTTTGTGCTAGTTGAACGAAAGTCTTTACAGATGGTCATATTTGAGTGATAATTGTGTTTGAACGCCGTCCTTCACCTAGATTGTTGGGAACACAAAGTTTCTTTAATTTTGGTAACTGCAGTGCATACATATTTATGGGTAGGTAGTAGCTCCAAATCTGTTTTACATTGAAAAATGCAGGAACTTCAAACCAGAACTAGGAAAAATACAGAGAATTCATAGTAAGTGTTTCTCCTGGATAACGATCTCTTTATTTTTATTGAATGAACGTCTCTCCACATGCTCAGTTCTGAGAGGTAAGTGTTTGTTAAAGCCATCCTTCTCCTAGCATGTTGGGAACACAAAGTTGCTTTTCAGTTGGAAACAGCACTAGATACATATATAAAGGGAGGTGTTAACTCCAACTCGGTTTTACAGTGAAAACTGAAGGTAGTTCAAGCCGGCTCTTGGAAACAGTCAGAGAATCCACAGTAAGAGTTTCCTTGCAAAAATTTCCCTTTGTTCCAGTCAAACGAACGTCTCTCCACATGCTCATATCTGAGAGATAATTGTGTTTGAAAGTCGTCCTTCACCAAGCTTGTTGGGAACACAATTTTTATTTACTGTTGGAAACCGAACTACAAAATCATATATGGGGAGGTCCTTGCTCCAACTCGGTTTTACAGTGAGAACTGCAGGAAATGAAATCCAGCACTAGAAAACAGTCAGACATACCACAGTAATTGTTTCCCATGCAACCCGTTCCCTTTGTGCTGGTTGAATGAACGTCTCTCCACATGCTCAGTTCTGAGGGGTAAGTGAGTGTTAAAGCCGTTCTTCACTTAGCTTGTTGGGACACAGTTTCTTTACTTTTGGTAACTGCACTACATACTTACATAAGGGTAGGTAGTAGCTCCAAATCTGTTTTACAATGTAAAATGCAGGAACTTCAAATTGAACCTAGGAAAATGACAGAGAATCCTTAGAAAGTGTTTCCCCTGCAAACCGTTCTCTTTGTGCTAGTTGAACAAACGTCTCTCCAAATACTCAGTACTGTGAGATAAGTTTGTGTTAAAGCCGTCCTTCTCCTACCCTGTTGGGAACACAAAGTTTCTTTTCAAATGAAAACTGGACTACATGCGTATATATACAGAGGTACAAGCTCCAACTCGTTTTTACAGTGAAAATTGAAGGAAGTTGAAATTGGCACTACGAATCAGACAGAGAATCCAAAGTAAGTGTTTCTCCTGCAAACCTTTCCCTTTGTGCTAGTTGAACGAACGTCTCTCCACATGATCAGTTCTGAGAGATAATTGTGTGTTAAAGCCTTTACTTCAATTAGCGTGTTGGGAACACAAATTTTCTTTTCATTTGGTAACTGCACTTCATACATATATTCGGGGTGGAACTAACCCCAAATCGGTTTTACAGTGAAAACTGCAGGAACTTGAAACCAGCACTAGGAAACAGAGAATCCAAAGTAAGTGTTTCCCCTGCAAACCGTTCCCTATGTGCTTGTTGAATGAACGTCTCTCCACATGCTCAGTTCTAGGAGATAAGTGTGTGTGAAAGCCGTCTTTCACCTTGCTTTTTGGGAACACAAAGTTTCTTTACTGTTGGTAACTGATCTACAAAAATATATATGGGGAGGTACTTGCTCCAACTAGGTTTTACTTTAGAAACTGCAGGAACTTCAAACTGGAATTAGGAAAAGGACAGAGAATCCAAAGTAATTGTTTCTCCTGCAAACCGTTCTTTTTGGGCTAGTTGAATGAAAGTCTCTCCAAATGCTCAGATTTGAGAGATAAGTTTGTGTGAAAGCCGTCCTTCACCTAGCTTGTTGGGAACACAAAGTTTCTTTCACTTGGAAACTGCACTACATACATACATTTGGTGAGGTATTAGCTCCAACTCGGTTTTACAGTGAGAACTGCAGGAACATCAAAACGGCCATAGAAACAGACTGAGAAACCAAAGTAATTGTTTTTCGTGCAACACTTTCCCTTTGTGCTAGTTGAACGAAAGTCTCTCCAAATGCTCATTTCTGAGCAATAATTGTGTGTGAACGCCGATCTTCACCTATCTTGATGGGAACGCAAAGTTTCTTTCAGTTGGAAACTGCAATAGATAAATACATATGGTGAGGTATTAGCTCCAACTCGGTTTTACAGTGAGAACTGCAGGAACATCAAAAAGGCCATAGAAACAGACTGAGATACCACAGTAACTGTTTTTCGTGCAACAATTTTCCTTTGTGCTAGTTCAACGAAAGTCTCTACACATGGTCAGATTTGAGTGATAATTGTGTTTGAACGCCGTCCTTCACCTAGATTGTTGGGAACACAAAGTTTCTTTACTTTTGGTAACTGCAGTACATACATATTTATGGGTAGGTAGTAGATCCAAATCTATTTTACATTGGAAAATGCAAGAACTTAAAACCGGAACTAGGAAAAATACAGAGAATTCATAGTAAGTGTTTCTCCTGGATAACGATCTCTTTATTTATATTGAATGAACGTCTCTCAACATGCTCAGTTCTGAGAGATAAGTGTTTGTTAAAGCCATCCTTCTCCTAGCATGTTGGGAACACAAAGTTGCTTTTCAGTTGGAAACAGCACTAGATACATATATAAAGGGAGGTGTTAACTCCAACTCGGTTTTACAGTGAAAACTGAAGGTAGTTCAAGCCGGCTCTTGGAAACAGTCAGAGAATCCACAATAAGAGTTTCCTTGCAAAAATTTCCCTTTGTGCTAGTCGAACGAACGTCTCTCCACATGCTCATGTCTGAGAGATAATTGTGTGTGAAAGTCGTCCTTCACCAAGTTTGTTGGGAACACAATTTTTATTTACTGTTGGAAACCGAACTACAAAATCATATATGGGGAGGTCCTTGCTCCAACTCGGTTTTACAGTGAGAACTGCAGGATATGAAATCCAGAACTAGAAAACAGTCTGACAAACCACAGTAATTGTTTAACTTGCAACCCGTTCCCTTTGTGCTAGTTGAATGAACGTCTCTCTACATGCTCAGTTCTGAGGGGTAAGTGAGTGTTAAAGCCGTTCTTCACTTAGCTTGTTGGGACACACAGTTTCTTTACTTTTGGTAACTGCACTACATACTTACATAAGGGTAGGTAGTAGCTCCAAATCTGTTTTACAATGTAAAATGCAGGAACTTCAAATTGAACCTAGGAAAAAGAGAGAGAATCCTTAGAAAGAGTTTCCCCTGTAAACCATTCTTTTTGTGTTAGTTGAACAAACGTCTCTCCAAATGCTCAGTACTGTGAGATAAGTTTGTGTTAAAGCCGTCCTTCCCCTAGCTTGTTGGGAACAAAAAGTTTCTTTTCAGATGAAAATTGGACTACATATATATATATAGTGGGGTACTAACTCTAACTCGGTTTTACAGTGAAAAGTGCAGGAACTTCAATCCGGCACTAGGAAACAGACTGAGAAACCAGAGTAAAAGTTTCTCCTGCAACCCATTCCATTTGAGCTAGATGAACGAACGTCCCAACACATGCTCACTTATGAGAGATCTGTGTCTGTGAAAGCCGTAATTCACCTAGCTTGTTCGGAACACAAAGTTCCTTTCAAATTGCAAACTACACACCATCCATATATATGGGGAGGTTCTAGCTGCAACTCGGTTTTACAAGGAAAACTGCAGGAACTTCAAACCGGCACTAGGAAACAGACTGAGAAACCAGAGTAAAATTTTCTACTGCAACCCGTTTATTTTGTGCGAGGTGAACGAACGTCTATCCACATGCTCAGTTCTGAGAGATAAGTGTGTTGAAAGCCGTCCATCACCTAGATCCTTGGGAAGACAAAGTTCCTTTTCAGTTGCAAACTACACTCCATACAGCTATATGGGGAGGTACAAGCTCCAACTCGGATTTACAGTGAAAACTTCAGGAACTTCAAACCGGCAGTAGGAAACAGACTGAGAAAACAGAGTAAAAGTTTCTCCTGCAACCCGTTCCTTTGTGCTAGATGAACGAACTTATGTCAACATGCTCAGTTCTGAGAGTTAATTGTGTGTGAAAGTCGTGCTTCACCTAGATTGTTGGGAACACAAAGTTCCTTTCCAGTTTCAAACTACACTCCATAAATATATATGTGGAGGTACTAGATCTAACTCGGTTTTACATTGAAAACTGCAGGAACTTCAAAACGGCACTAGGAAACAGACTGAGAAACCAGAGTAAAAGTTTTTCCTGCAACCCGTTCCTTTGTGCTAGATGAACGAACGTCTCCCCACATGATCAGTTCTGAGAGAAAAGTTTGTGTGAAACCGTCCTTCACCTATCTTGTTGGGAACACAAAGTTCCTTTTCAGTTGTAAACTACACTCCATAAATTTATATGGGGAGGTACACCCTCCAACTCGGTTTTACAGTGAAAACTGCAGGAACTTCAAACCGGCACTAGGAAACAGACTGAGAAACCAGTGTAGAAGTTTCTCCTGCAACCCATTCCTTCTGAGCTAGATGAACGAACGTCTCAACAAATGCTCACTTATGAGAGATCTGTGTCTGTGAAAGCCGTAATTCACATATCTTGTTGTGAACACAAAGTTCCTTTTAAATTGCAATCTACACTCCATACAAATATATGGGGAGGTAGAAGCTCCAACCCGGTTTTACAGGGAAAACTGCAGGAACTTCAACGCGGCACTAGGAAACATTCTGAGAAACCACAGTAAAATTTTCCCCAGCAAACCGTTTACTTTTTGTTAGATGAACGATAGTCTCTCCACATGTTCAGTTCTGAGAGATAAGTGTGTGTGAAAGAATTCCTTCACCTAGCTTGATGGGAACACAAAGTTCCTTTTCAGTTGCAAACTACAATCCATACATATATATGGGGAGGTACTAGCTCCAACTCGGTTTTACAGTGAAAACTGCAGGAACTTCAAAAAGGCACTAGGAAACAGACTGAGAAACCAGAGTAAATATTTGTCCTGCAAACATTTCACTTTCTGCTAGATGAACGAACATCTCTCCAAATGCTCAGTTCTGAGAGATATGTGAGTGTGAAAGCCGCATTTCACCTTGCTTGTTGGGAACACAAAGTTCCTTTTCAGTTGCAATCTACACTCCATACATATATATGTGGAGGTACTAACTCCAACTCGGTTTTACAGTGAAAACTGCAGGAACTTCAAAACGGTACTAGGAAGCAGACTGAGAAAGCAGAGTAAAAGTTTCTCCTGCAAACCGTTCCCATTGTGCTAGATGAAGGAACGTCTCTCTACATGCTCAGTTCTGAGAAATAAGTGTTGGTGAAAGCCGTCCTTCACCTATCTTGTTGGGAAAACAAAGTTACTTTTCAGTTACAAACTACACTCCATACATATATATGGGGAGGTACTAGCTCCAGCTCTGTTTTACAGTGAAAATTGCAGGAACTTCAAACCGGCACTAGGAAACAGACTGAGAAACCAGAGTAAAAGTTTCTCCTGAAACCCGTTCCCTTTGTGCTAGATGAACGAACGTCTCTCCACATGCTCAGTTCTGAGAGATAAGTGTGTGTGAAAGCCGTCCTTCACTTAGCATGTTGGGAACACAAAGTTCCTTTTCAGTTCCAAACTACACTCCATACATATATATGGGGAGATTCTAGCACCAACTCGGTTTTACCGTGAAATCTGCAGGAATTTCTAACCGGCACTAGGAAGCAGACTGAGAATCCAGTGTAAAAGTTTCTACTGAAAACAGTTCCCATTGTGCTAGATGAAGGAACTTGTCTCCACAAGTTCAGTTCTGAGAAATAATTGTGTGTGAAAGCCGTCCTTCACCTACCTTGTTTGGAACACAGTTCCTTTCCAGTTGCAAACTACACTCCATACATATATATTGGGAGGTACTAGCTCCAACTCGGTTTTACAGTGAAAACTGCAGGAACTTCAAACCGGAACTAGGAAACAGACTGAGAAACCAGAGTAAAAGTTTCTCCTGCAACCCTTTCCCATTTTGCTAGATGAACTAACGTCTCTCCACATACTCACTTCTGAGAGATCAGTGTGTGTGTAAGCCGTCCTTCACCTAGCTTGTTGGGAACACAAAGTTCCTTTTAAATTGCAAACTACACTCCATATATATTTATCGGGTGGTACTAGCTCCAACTCGGTTTTACAGGGAAAACTGCAAGAACTTCAAACTGGCACTAGGAAACAGACTGATAAACCAGAGTTAAATTTTCTCCTGCAACCCGTTTTCTTTGTTCTAGATGAACGAACGTCTCTCCAAGTGCTCAGTTCTGAGAGATAAGTGTTTGTGAAAGCCGTCCTTCACCTAGCTTGTTGGGAACACAAAGTTCCTTTTCAGTTGCAATCTACACTCCATAAATATATATGTGGAGGTACTAACTCCAACTAGGTTTTACAGTGAAAACTGCAGGAACTTCAAACCGGCACTAGGAAGCAGACTGAGAAAACAGAGTAATAGTTTCTCCTGCAAACCGTTCCCATTGTGCTAGATGAAGGAACGTGTCTCCACATGTTCAGTTCTGAGAAATAATTGTGTGTGAAAGCCGTCCTTCACCTAGCTTGTTGGGAAAACAAATTTCCTTTTCAGTTGCAAACTACACACCATACATATATATAGGTAGGTACTAGCTCCAAATCGTTTTTACAGTAAAAACTGCAGGAAATTAAAACCGGCACTAGGAAACAGAATAAGAAACCGAGTAAAAGTTTCTCCTACAACCCGATCCCTTTGTGCTAGATGAACGAACGTCTCTTCACATGCTCAGTTCTGAGACATAAGTGTGTGTGAAAGCCGTCCTTCACCTAGCTTGTTGGGAACACAAAGTTCCTTTAAAGATGCAAACTACACTCCATACATATATATGGGTGGTACTTGCCCCAACTCTGTTTTACAGTGAAAACTGCAGGAACTTCTTACCGGCACTAGGAAGCAGTCTGAGAATCCAGACTAAAAGTTTCTCCTGCAAACCATTCCCATTGTGCTAGATGAAGGAACGTCTCTCCACATGCTCAGTTCTGAGACATATGTGTGTGTGAAAGCCGTCCTTCACCTAGCTTGTTGGGAACACAAAGTTCCTTTCCAGTTGCAATTTACACTCCATACATATATATGGGGTGGTACTTGCCCCAAATCTTGTTTACAGTGAAAACTGCAGGATCTTCTAACCGGCATTAGGAAGCAGACTGAGAATCCAGAGTAAAAGTTTCTCCTGCAAACCGTTCCCTTTGTGCTAGATGAAGGAACGTGTCTCCACATGTTCAGGTCTGAGAAATAATTGTTTGTGAAAGCCGTCTTTCAACTCGCTTGTTGGGAAAACAAATTTCCTTTTCAGTTGCAAACTACACTCCATACATATATATGGGGAGGTACTAGCTCCAAATATTTTTACAGTAAAAACTGCAGGAAATTAAAACCTGCACTAGGAAACAGACTAAGAAACCAGAGTAAAAGTTTCTCCTGCAACCCGATCCCTTTTTGCTAGATGAACGATTGTCTCTCCACATGCTCAGTTCTGAGACATATGTGTGTGTGAAAGCCGACATTCACCTAGCTTGTTGGGAACACAAAGTTCCTTTCCAGTTGCAAACTACACTCCATATATATATATGGGGTGGTACTAGCCCCAAATCTGTTTTACAGTGAAAACTGCAGGAACTTCTAACCGGCACTAGGAAGCCGACTGAGAATCCAGAATAAATGTTTCTCCTGCAAACCGTTCCCATTGTGCTAGATGAAGGAACGTCTCTCCACATGCTCAGTTCTGAGAAAAAATTATGTGTGAAAGCCGTCCTTCAAATAGCTTGTTGGGAATAACAAGTTTCTTTTCAGTTGCACACTATACTCCCTACATATATATGGGGAGGTACTAGCTCCAACTAGGTTTTACAGTGAAAACTGCAGGAATTTCAAACCGGCACTAGGAAACAGACTGAGAAACCAGAGTAAAAGTTTCTCCTGCAACCCGTTCCATTAATGCTAGATGAAAAAGCGTCTGTCAACATGCTCAGAACTGAGAGATCTGTGTGTGTGAAAGCCGTCCTTCAACTAGCTTGTTGGGAACACAAAGTTCTTTTCCAGTTGCAAACTACACTCCATACATATATATGGGGAGGTACTAGCTCCAACTCTGTTTTACAGTGAAAACTGCAGGAACATCAAACCGGCACTGGAAAGAGACTGAGAAACCAGAGTAAAAGTTTCTCATGCAACCCGTTCCTTTGTGCTAGATGAACGAACGTCTCTCCACATGCTCAGTTCTGAGAGATAAGTGTGTGTGAAAGCTGTCCTTCACCTAGCTTGTTGGGAACACATAGTTCCTTTTCATTTGCAAACTACAATCCTTAAATATATATGGGGAGGTACTAATTCCAACTCGGTTTTCAGTGAAAACTGCAGTAAATTCATAACGGCACTAGGAAACAGACTGAGAAACGAGAGATAAGTTTCTCCTGCAACCCGTTCCCTTTGTGCTAGATGAATGAAATTCTCTCCACATGCTTAGTTTTGAGAGATAATTTTGTGTGAATGCCGTCCTTCACCTAGCTTGTTGGGAACAGAAAGTAACTTTCAAGTTGCAAACTACACTCCATACAAAATATGGGGAGGTACTAGCTCCAACTCGTTTTTACAGTGAAAACTGCAGGAACTTCAAACCGGAACTAGGAAACAGACTGAGAAACGAGAGTAAAAGTTTCTCCTGCATCCCTTTCCAATTGTGCTAGATGAACTAACGTCTCTCCACATGCTCACTTCTGAGAGATCAGTGTGTGTGAAAGCCGTAATTCACCTATCTTGTTGGGAACACAAAGTTCTTTTCAGATGCAAACTACACTACATACATTCATATGGGGAAGTACTAGCTCCAAATCGGTTTTACAGGGAAAACTGAAGGAACTTCAACCCGGCACTAGGAAGCAGACTGAGAATCCAGAGTAAAAGTTTGTCCTCAAACAGTTCCCATTGTGCTAGATGAAGGAACATCTCTCCATATGCTCAGTTCTGAGAAATAATTGTGTGTGAAAGAGGGCCTTCAACTAGCTTGTTGGGAACACAAAGTTCCTTTTCAGTTGCAAACTACACTACATACATATATATGGGGAAGTACTAGCTCCAACTCGGTTTTCAGTGAAAACTGCAGGAACTTCAACCCGGCACTAGGAAGCAGACTGAGAAACCAGAGTAAAAGTTTGTCCTTGAAACCTTTCCGATTGTGCTACATGAACGAACGTCTCACCACATGCTCAGTTCTGAGAGATCAGTGTGTGTTACAACCGTCCTTCACCTAGATTGTTGGGAACACAAAGTAACTTTCCAAATGCAAACTACAAACCATACAATACATGGGGAGGTTCTAGCTCCAACTCGGTTTTACAGTGAAAACTGCAGGAACTTCATATCGGCACTAAGAAACAGAATGAGAATCCAGAGTAAAATTTTCTCCTGCAAACCGTTTACTTTGTGCTAGATGAACGAACGTCGCTCCACATGCTCCCTTTTGAGAGATTAGTTTGTTTGAAAGCGGTAATTCACCTAGCTTGTTGGGAACACAAAATTAATTTTCAGATGCAAACTACACTCCATACATATATATGGGGAAGTACTAGCTCCAACCCTGTTTTACAGGGAAAACTGCAGGAACTTCAAACCGGCACTAGGAAACAGACTGAGAAACCAGAGTAAAAGTTTCTCCTGCAACCTGTTCCCTTTGTGCTAGACGAAAAAACGTCTGTCAACATGCTCAGATCTGAGAGATCAGTGTGTGTGAAAGCCGTCCTTCATCTAGCTTGTTGGGAACACAAAGTTCCTTTTAAATTGCAAAATCCACTCCATACATACATATGGGGAGGTTCTAGCTCCAACTCTGTTTTACAGGGAAAACTTTAGGAACTTCAAACCGGCACTAGGAAGCAGACTGAAAAACCAGAGTAAAAGTTTCTCCTGCAACCTGTTCCCTTTGTGCTAGATTAACAAACGTCTGTCAACATGCTCAGATTTGAGAGATCAGTGTGTGTGAATGCCGTCCTTCAACCAGCTTGTTGGGAACACAAAGTTCCTTTTAAATTGCAAACTCCACTCCATACATATATATGGGGTGGTACTAGCTCCAACTCGGTTTTCAGTGAAAACTGCAGGAACTTCAACCCGGCACTAGGAAGCAGACTGAGAAACCAGAGTAAAAGTTTGTCCTCAAACCATTCCCATTGTGCTAGATGAAGGATCGTCTCTCCAAATGCTCAGTTCTGAGAAATATTTGTGTGTGAAAGAGGGCCTTCAACTAGCTTGTTGGGAACACAAAGTTCCTTTTCATTTGCAAACTTCACTCCATACATATATATGGGGAGGTACTAGCTCCAACTCGGTTTTCAGTGAAAACTGCAGGAATTTCAACCCGGCACTACGAAGCAGGCTGAGAAACCAGAGTAAAAGTTTGTCCTCCAAACCGTTCCCATTGTGCTACATGAACGAAAGTCTCACCACATGCTCAGTTCTGAGAGATAAGTTTGTGTGAAAGCCGTCCTACAACTAGCTTGTTGGGAACACAAAGTTCCTTTTAAAATGCATAACCCACTCCATGCATACATATGGGGAGGTACTAGCTCCAACTGTGTTTTAGAGGGAAAACTGCAGGAACTTCAATCCGGCACTAGGAAACAGACTGAGACACCTGAGTAAAAGTTTCTCCTGCAACCCTTTCCCTTTGTGCTAGATGAACAAACGTCTGTCAACATGCTCAGATCTGAGAGATATGTGTGTGTGAAAGCCGTCCTTCAACTAGCTTGTTGGGAACACAAAGTTCCTTTTAAATTGCAAACTCCACTCCATACATATATATGGGGAGGTACTAGCTCCAACTCGGTTTTCAGTGAAAACTGCAGGAATATCAACCCGGCACTAGGAAGCAGACTGAGAAACCAGAGTAAAAGTTTGTCCTCAAACCATTCCCATTTTGCTAGATGAAGGAACGTCTCCCCAAATGTTCAGTTCTGAGTCATATGTGTGTGTAAATGCCGTCCTTCACCTAGCTTGTTGGTAACACAAAGTTCCTTTTAAATTGCAAACTACACTCCATATATATATCGGGTGATACTAGCTCCTACTCGGTTTTACAGGGAAAACTGCAGGAAGTTCAAACTGGCACTAGGAAACAGACTGAGAAACCAGAGTAAAATTATCTCCTGCAAACCGTTTTCTTTGTTCTAGATGAACGAACGTCTCTCCAAATGCTCAGTTCTGAGAGATAAGTGTGTGTGAAAGCCGTACTTCACCTCGCTTGTTGGGAAAACAAATTTCCTTTTCAGTTGCAAACTACACTACATACATATATATGGGGTGGTAGAAGCTACAAATCGTTTTTACAGTAAAAACTGCAGGAAATTAAAACCTGCACTAGGAAACAGGCTAAGAAACCAGAGAAAAAGTTTCTCCTGCAACCCGATCCCTTTGTGCTAGATGAACGAATGTCTCTCCACATGCTCAGTTCTGAGACATATGTTTGTGTGAAAGCCGACCTTCACCTAGCTTGTTGGGAACACAAAGTTCCTTTCCAGGTGCAAACTACACTCCATATATATATATGGGGTGGTACTAGCCCCAACTCTGTTTTACAGTGAAAACTGCAGGGACTTCTAACCGACACTAGGAAGCAGACTGTGAATCCAGAATAAAAGTTTCTCCTGCAAACCGTTCCCAATGTGCTAGATGAAGGAACCTCTCTCCACATGCTCAGTTTTGAGAAAAAATTATGTGTGAAGCCGTCCTTCAACTAGCTTGTTGGGAATACCAAGTTTCTTTTCAGTTGCACACTATACTCCACACATATATATGGGGAGGTACAAGGTCCAACTAGGTTTTACAGTGAAAACTGCAGGAATTTCAAACCGGCTCTAGGAAACATACTGAGAAACCAGAGTAAAAGTTTCTCCTGCAACCCGTTCCATTAATGCTAGATGAAAAAGCGTCTGTCAACATGCTCAGTTCTGAGAGATCTGTGTGTGTGAAAGCCGTCCTTCAACTAGTTTGTTGGGAACACAAAGTTCTTTTCCAGTTGCAAACTACACTCCATACATATATATGGGGAGGTACAAGCTCCAACTCGGTTTTACAGTGAAAACTGCAGGAACATCAAACCGGCACTAGGAAACAGACTGAGAAACCAGAGTAAAAGTTTCTCATGCAACCCGTTCCTTTGTGCTAGATGAACGAACGTCTCCCCACATGCTCAGTTCTGAGAGAAAAGTGTGTGTGAAAGCCGTCCTTCACCTAGCTTTTTGGGAACACAAAGTTCTTTTTCAGTTGCAAATTACACTCCATACATATATATGGGTTGGTACATGCCCCAACTCTGGTTTACAGTGATAACTGCAGGATCTTCTAACCGGCACTAGGGAGCAGACTGAGAATCCAGAGTAAAAGTTTCCCCTGCTAACCGTTCCCATTGTGCTAGATGAAGGAACGTGTCTCCACATGTTCAGTTCTGAGAAATAATTGTTTGTGAAAGCCGTCCTTCACCTCGCTTGTTGGGAAAACAAATTTCCTTTTCAGTTGCAAACTACACTCCATACATATATATGGGGTGGTACAAGCTCCAAATCTTTTTTACAGTAAAAACTGCAGGAAATTAAAACCTGCACTAGGAAACAGGCTAAGAAACCAGAGAAAAAGTTTCTCCTGCAACCCGATCAATTTGTGCTAGATGAACGAATGTCTCTCCACATGCTCAGTTCTGAGACATATGTGTGTGTGAAAGCCGATCTTCACCTAGCTTGTTGGGAACACAAAGTTCCTTTCCAGGTGCAAACTACACTCCATACATATATATGGGGTGGTACTAGCCCCAACTCTGTTTTACAGTGAAAACTGCAGGAACTTCTAACTGACACTAGGAAGCAGACTGAGAATCCAGAATAAAAGTTTCTCTTGCAAACCGTTCCCATTGTGCTAGATGAAGGAACGTCTCTCCACATGCCCAGTTCTGAGAAAAAATTATGTGTGAAGCCGTCCTTCAACTAGCTTGTTGGGAATACCAAGTTTCTTTTCAGTTGCACACTATACTCCATACATATATATGGGGAGGTAGAAGCTCCAACTAGGTTTTACAGTGAAAACTGCAGGAATTTCAAACCGGCACTAGGAAACAGACTGAGAAACCAGAGTAAAAGTTTCTCCTGCAACCCGTTCCATTAATGCTAGATGAAAAAGCGTCTGTCAACATGCTCAGTTCTGAGAGATCTGTGTGTGTGAAAGCCGTCCTTCAACTAGTTTGTTGGGAACACAAAGTTCTTTTCCAGTTGCAAACTACACTCCATACATATATATGGGGAGGTACAAGCTCCATCTCCGTTTTACAGTGAAAACTGCAGGAACATCAAACCGGCACTAGGAAACAGACTGAGAAACCAGAGTAAAAGTTTCTCATGCAAAACGTTCCATTTGTGCTAGATGAACGAACGTCTCTCCATATGCTCAGTTCTGAGAGATCAGTGTGTGTGAAAGCCGTCCTTCCCCTAGCTTGTTGGGAACACAAATTTCCTTTTAAATTGCAAACTACACTCCTTACAAATATATGGGTAGGTACTAGCTCCAACTCGGTTTTACAGGGAAAACTGCAGGAACTTCAAACCGGCACTAGGAAACAGACTGAGAAGCCACAGTAAAATTTCTCCTGCAAAACGTTCCATTTCTGCTAGATAAACGAACGTCTCTCCACATGCTCAGTTCTGAGAGATAAGTGTGTGTTAAAGCTGTCCTTCACCTAGCTTTTTGGGAACACAAAGTTCCTTTTCAGTTGCAAACTACACTCCATACATATATATAGGGAGGTTATATCTCCAACTCGGTTTTACAGTGAAAATTGCAGGAACTTCAAACCATCACTAGGAAGCAGACTGAGAAACCAGAGTAAAAGTTTCTCCTGCAAACCATTCCCATTGTGCTAGATGAAGGAACGTCTCTCCACATGCTCAGTTCTGAGAAAAAATTTTGTGTGAAAGCCGCCCTTCAACTAGCTTGTTGGGAATACCAAGTTTCTTTTAAGTTGTGCACTATACTCCATACATATATACGGGGAGGTACTAGCTCCAACTCTGTTTTACAGTGAAAATTGCAGGAATTTCAAACCGGCACTAGTAAACAGACTGAGAAACCAGAGTAAAAGTTTATGTTGCAACCCGTTCCCTTTGTGCTGAATGAACGAACGTCTCTCCACATGCTCACTTCTGAGAGATTAGTGTGTGTTAAAGCCATAATTCACCTAGATTTTTGGGAACACAAAATTAATTTTCAGTTGCCAACTACACTCCATATATATATATGGGGAAGTACTAGTTCTAACCGTGTTTTACAGGGAAAACTGCAGGAACTTCAAACCGGCACTAGGAAACAGACTGAGAAACCAGAGTAAAAGTTTCTCCTGCAAACCATTCCCATTTTGCTAGATGAAGGAAAGTCTATCCACATGCTCAGTTCTGAGAGATTAGTGTGTGTGAAAGCCGTCCTTCACCTAGCTTGTTGGGAAAACAAAGTTCCTTTTCAGTTGCATATTACACTCCATACATATATATGGGGTGGTACTAGCTCCAACTCGGTTTTACAGTGAAAACTGCAGGAACTTCAAACCGGCACTATGAAACAGACTGAGAAACCAGATAAAAGTTTTTCTTGCAACCCGTTCCTTTGTGCTAGATGAACGAACGTCTCCCCTCATGCTCAGTTCTGAGAGAAAATTGTGTGTGAAAGCCGTCCTTCACCTAGCTTGTTGGGAACACAAAGTTCCTTTCAATTTGTAAACTACAATCCTTACATATATATGGGGAGGTACTAGCCCAAAATCTGTTTTACAGTGAAAACTGCAGGAAATTCAAACCGGCACTAGGAAACAGACTGATAAACCAGAGTAAAAGTTTCTCCTGCAACGCATTCCATTTGAGCTAGATGAACGAACGTCTCTCCACATGCTCCCATTTGAGAGATTAGTGTGTGTGAAAGCCGTAATTCACCTAGCTTGTTGGGAACCCAAAATTAATTTTCAGATGCAAACTACACTCCATACATATATATGGGGAGGTACTAGCCCCAACCCTGTTTTACATGGAAAACTGCAGGAACTTCAAACCGGCACTAGGAAACAGACTGAGAAACCAGAGTAAATGTGTTTCCTCCAACCAGTTCCCCTTGTGCGAGATGAAAAAACATCTGTCAACATGCTCAAATCTGAGAGATCAGTGTGTGTGAAAGCCGTCGTTCAACTACCTTGTTGGGAACACAAAGTTCCTTTTAAATTGCAAAATCCACTCCATACATACATATGGGGTGGTACTAGCTCCAACTCTGTTTTACAGGGAAAACTGCAGGAACTTCAATCTGGCACTAGGAAGCAGACTGAGAAACCAGAGTAAAAGTTTGTCCACAAACAATTCCCATTGTGCTAGATGAAGGAACATCTCTCCAAATGCTCAGTTCTGAGTAATATTTGTGTGTGAAAGAGGGCCTTCAACTAGCTTGTTGGGAACACAAAGTTCCTTTTCATTTGCAAACTTCACTCCATACATATATATGGGGAGGTACTAGCTCCAACTCGGTTTTCAGTGAAATCTGCAGGAAATTCAACCCGGCACTAGGAAGCAGAGTGAGAAACCAGAGTAAAAGTTTGTCCTCCAAACCGTTCCCATTGTGCTACATGAACGAAAGTCTCACCACATGCTCAGTTCTGAGAGATAAGTGTGTGTGAACGCCATCCTACAACTAGCTTGTTGGGAACACAAAGTTCCTTTTAAATTGCAAAACCCACTACGTACATACATATGGGGTGGTACTAGCTCCAACTCTGTTTTAGAGGGGAAACTGCAGGAACTTCAATCCGGCACTAGGAAACAGACTGAGAAACCTGAGTAAAGGTTTCTCCTGCAACCCTTTCCCTTTGTGCTAGATGAACAAACGTCTGTCAACATGCTCAGATCTGAGAGATCAGTGTGTGTGAAAGCCGTCGTTCAACTACCTTGTTGGGAACACAAAGTTCCTTTTAAATTGCAAACTCCACTCCATACATATATATGGGGAGATACTAGATCCAACTCGGTTTTCAGTGAAAACTGCAGGAACATCCACCCGGCACTAGGAAGCAGACTGAGAAACCAGAGAAAAAGTTTGTCCTCAAACCATTCCCATTTTGCTAGATGAAGGAAAGTCTCTCCAAAAGTTCAGTTCTGAGAAATATTTGTGTGTGAAAGAGGGCCTTCAACTAGCTTGTTGGGAACACAAAGTTGCTTTTAAATTGCAAACTCCACTCAATACATATATATATGGGGAGGTACTAGCTCCAAATCGGTTTTCAGTGAAAACTGCAGGAACTTCAACCCGGCACTAGGAAGCAGACTGAGAAACCAGAGTAAAAGTTTGTCCTCCAAACCGTTCCCATTGTACTGCATGAACGAAAGTCTCACCACATGCTCCATTTTGAGAGATTAGTTTGTTTGAAAGCCGTGATTCACCTAGCTTGTTGGGAACAGAAAATTAATTTTCAGTTGCAAACTACACTCCATACATATATATAGGGAAGTACTAGCTCCAACTCGGTTTTCAGTGAAAATTGCAGGAACTTCAACCCGGCACTAGGAAGCAGACTGAGAAACCAGAGTAAAAGTTTGTCCTTGAAACCTTTCCCATTGTGCTACATGAACGAACGTCTCACCACATGCTCAGTTCTGAGAGATCAGTGTGTGTTAAAACCGTCCTACACCTAGATTGTTGGGAACACAAAGTAACTTTCCAATTGCAAACTACACTCCATACAATACATGGGGAAGTTCTAGCTCCAACTCGGTTTTACACTGAAAAGTGCAGGAAATTCATATCGGCACTAAGAAACAGAATGAGAATCCAGAGTAAAATTTTCTCCTGCAAACCGTTTATATTGTGCTAGATGAACGAACGTCGCTCCACATGCTCCCTTTTGAGAGATTAGTTTGTTTGAAAGCCGTAATTCACTTAGCTTGTTGGGAACACAAAATTAATTTTCAGATGCAAACTACACTCCATACATATATATGGGGAAGTACTAGCTCCAACCCGGTTTTACAGGGAAAAGTGCAGGAACTTCAAACCGGCACTAGGAAACAGACTGAGAAACCAGAGTAAAAGTTTCTCCTGCAATCTGTTCCCTTTGTGCTAGACGAAAAAACGTCTGTCAACATGCTCAGATCTGAGAGATCAGTGTGTGTGAAAGCCGTCCTTCAACTAGCTTGTTGGGAACACAAAGTTCCTTTTAAATTGCAAAATCCACTCCATACATACATATGGGGAAATACTAGCTCCAACTCTGTTTTACAGGGAAAACTGCAGGAACTTCAATCCGGCACTAGGAAACAGACTGAGAAACCAGAGTAAAAGTTTCTCCTTCAATCTTTTCCCTTTGTGCTAGATGAACAAACGTCTGTCAACATGCTCAGATCTGAGAGATCAGTGTGTGTGAAAGCCGTCCTTCAACTAGCTTGTTGGGAACACAAAGTTCCTTTTAAATTGCAAACTCCACTCCATACATATATATGGGGAGGTACTAGATCCAACTCGGTTTTCAGTGAAAACTGCAGGAACTTCAACCCGGCACTAGGAAGCAGACTGAGAAACCAGAGTAAAAGTTTGTAATCAAACCATTCCCATTGTGCTAGATGAAGGAACATCTCTCCAAATGCTCAGTTCTGAGAAATATTTGTGTGTGAATGAGGGCCTTCAACTAGCTTGTTGGGAACACAAAGTTCCTTTTCATTTGCAAACTTCACTCCATACATATATATGGGGAGATACTAGCTCCAACTCTGTTTTCAGTGAAAACTGCATTAACTTCAACCCGGCACTAGGAAGCAGACTGAGAAACCAGAGTAAAAGTTTGTCCTTCAAACCGTTCCCATTGTGCTACATGAACGAAAGTCTCACCACATGCTCAGTTCTGAGAGATAAGTGTGTGTGAAAGCCTTTCTTCACCTAGCTTGTTGGGAACACATAGTTCCTTTTCAGTTGCAAACTACACTCCTTACATATATATGGGGAGGTACTAGTTCCAAATCGGTTTTACAGTGAAAACAGCAGGAACTTCAAACCTGCACTAGGAAACAGACTGAGAAACCAGAGTTAAATTTTCTCCTGTAACCCGTTTACTTTGTGCTAGCTCAACGAACTTCTCTCCACATGCTCAGTTTTGAGAGATAAGTGTGTGTGAAAGCCGTCCTTCACCTAGCTTGTTGGGAACACAAAGTTCCTTTTCAGTTGCATATTACACTCCATACATATATATGGGGAGGTACTAGCTCCAACTCGGTTTTACAGTGAAAACTTCAGGAACTTCATACCGGCACTATGAAGCAGACTGAGGGACCAGAGTAAAACTTTCTCCTGCAAACCATTCCCATTTTGCTAGATGAAGGAAAGTCTCTCCACATGCTAAGATCTGAGAAAAAATTGTGTGTGAATGTGGTCCTACACCTAGCTTGTTGGGAACACAAAATTACTTTTCAGTTGCAAACTACACTCCATACATATATATGGGGAGGTACTAGCACAAACTCTGTTTTACAGTGAAAACTGCAGGAACTTCAAACCGGCACTAGTAAACAGACTGAGAAACCAGAGTAAATTTTCTTCTGCAACCCATTCCATTTGAGCTAGATGAACGAACGTCTTCCACATGCTCCCTTCTAAGAGATTTGTGTGTGTGAAAGCCATAATTCACCTAGCTTTTTGGGAACACAAAATTAATTTTCGGTTGCCAACTACACTCCATACATATATATGGGGAAGTACTAGCTCTAACCGGGTTTTACAGTGAAAACTGCAGGAACTTCAAACCGGCACTAGGAAACAGACTGTGAAACCAGAGTAAAAGTTTCTCCTGCAAACCATTCCCATTTTGCTAGATGAAGGAAAGTCTCTCCACATGCTCAGTTCTGAGAGATAAGTGTGTGTTAAAGCCGTCCTTCACCTAGCTTGTTGGGAAAACAAAGGTCCTTTTCAGTTGCATATTACACTCCATACATATATATGGGGTGGTACTAGCTCCAACTCGGTTTTACAGTGAAAACTGCAGGAACTTCAAACCGGCACTATGAAACAGACTGAGAAACCAGATAAAAGATTTTCCTGCAACCCGTTCCTTTGTGCTAGATGAACGAACGTCTCCCCTCATGCTCAGTTCTGAGAGAAAATTGTGTGTGAAAGCCGTCCTTCACCTAGCTTGTTGGGAACACAAAGTTCCTTTCAATTTGTAAACTACAATCCTTATATATATATGGGGAGGTACTAGCCCCAAATCTGTTTTACAGTGAAAACTGCAGGAAATTCAAACTGGCACTAGGAAACAGACTGATAAACCAGAGTAAAAGTTTCTCCTGCAACGCATTCCATTTGAGCTAGATGAACGAACGTCTCTCCACATGCTCCCATTTGAGAGATTAGTGTGTGTGAAAGCCGTAATTCACCTAGCTTGTTGGGAACCCAAAATTAATTTTCAGATGCAAACTACACTCCATACATATATATGGGGAAGTACTAGCTCCAACCCGGTTTTACATGGAAAACTGCAGGAACTTCAAACCGGCACTAGGAAACCGACTGAGAAACCAGAGTAATTGTTTCTCCTCCAACCAGTTCCCTTTGTGCGAGATGAAAAAACATCTGTCAACATGCTCAGATCTGAGAGATCAGTGTGTGTGAAAGCCGTCATTCAACTACACTGTTGGGAACACAGAGTTCCTTTTAAATTGCAAAATCCACTCCATACATACATATGGGGTGGTACTAGCTCCAACTCTGTTTTACAGGGAAAACTGCAGAAACTTCAATCCGGCACTAGGAAGCAGACTGAGAAACCAGAGTAAAAGTTTGTCCTCAAACCATTCACATTGTGCTAGATGAAGGAACGTCTCTTCAAATTCTCAGTTCTGAGAAGTATTTGTGTGTGAAAGAGGGCCTTCAACTAGCTTGTTCGGAACACAAAGTTCCTTTTCATTTGCAAACTTCACTCCATACATATATATGGGGTTGTACTAGCTCCAACTCGGTTTTCAGTGAAATCTGCAGGAACTTCAACCGGGCACTAGGAAGCAGACTGAGAAACCAGAGTAAAAGTTTGTCCTTAAAACCGTTCCCATTGTGCTACATGAACGAAAGTCTCACCACATGCTCAGTTCTGAGAGATAAATGTGTGTGAAAGCCATTCTTCACCTAGCTTGTTTGGAACACATAGTTCCTTTTCAGTTGCAAACTACACTCCTTACATATATATGGGGAGGTACTAGTTCCAACTCGATTTTACAGTGAAAACAGCAGGAACTTCAAACCGGCACTAGGAAACAGACTGAGAATCCAGAGTAAAATTTTCCCTGTAACCTGTTTACTTTGTGCTAGATCAACGAACATCTCTCCACATGTTCAGTTCTGAGAGATAAGTGTGTGTGAAAGCCGTACTTCACCTATCTTGTTGGGAACACAAAGTTCCTTTTCAGTTGCAAACTACACTCCATATATATATATGGGGAGGTACTAGCTCCAACTCGGTTTTACAGTGAAAAATTCAGGAACTTCATACCGGCACTATGAAGTAGACTGAGAGACAAGAGTAAAATTTTCTCCTGCAAACCATTCCCATTTTGCTAGGTGAAGGAAGACTCTCCACATGCTAAGATCTGAGAAATAATTGTGTGTGAAAGTGGTCCTACACCTAGCTTGTTGGGAACACAAGTTCCTTTTCAGTTGCAAACTACACTCCATACATATATATGGGGAGGTACTAGCTCCAACTCGGTTTTCAGTGAAAACTTCAGGAACTTCATACCGGCACTATGAAGCAGACAGAGAGACCAGAGTAAAAGTTTCTCCTGCAAACCATTCCCATTTTGCTAGATGAAGGGAAGTCTCTCCACATGCTAAGATCTGAGAAATACTTGTGTGTGAAAGTGGTCCTACACCTAGCTTGTTGGGAACACAAAGTTCCTTTTCAGTTCCAAACTACACTCCATACATATATATGGGGAGGTACTAGCACCAACTCGGGTTTAGAGTGAAAACTGCAGGAACTTCAAACCGGCACTAGGAAACAGACTGAGAAACTAGAGTAAAAGTTTCTCCTGCAAACCTTTCCCTTTGTGCTAGATGAACAAACGTCTGTCAACATGCTCAGATCTGAGAGATCAGTGTGTGTGAAAGCCGTCCTTCAACTAGCTTGTTGGGAACACAAAGTTCCTTTTAAACTGCAAACTCCACTCCATACATATATATGGGGAGGTACTAGCTCCAACTCGGTTTTCAGTGAAAACTGCAGAAACTTCAACCCGGCACTAGGAAGCCGACTGTGAGACCAGAGTAAAAGTTTCTCCTGCAAACCATTCCCATTTTCCTAGATGAAGGAAAGTCTCTCCACATGCTAAGATCTGAGAAATAATTGCGTGTGAAAGTGGTCCTACACCTAGCTTGTTGGGAACATAAAGTTCCTTTTCAGTTGCAAACTACACTCCATACATATATATGGGGAGGTACTAGCACCAACTCTGATTTACAGTGAAAAATGCAGGAACTTCAAACTGGCACTAGGAAACAGACTGAGAAACCAGAGTAAAAGTTTCCACTGAAAACCAGTCCCATTTTGCTAGATGAAGGAACGTCTCTCCACATGCTAATTTCTGAGTGAAAAGTGTGTGTTAAAGCCATGCTTCACAAAACTTGTTGGGAACACAACGTTCCTTTCCAGTTGCAAACTACACTCCATACATATATATGGGGAGTTACTAGCTCCAAATCGGTTTTACAGTGAAAACTGCAGGAACTTCAAACCGGCACTAGGAAACAGAATGAGAAAACAGATAAAAGTTTTTCCTGCAACCCGTTCCTTTGTGCTAAATGAACGAACGTCTATCCTCATGCTCAGTCCTGAGAGAAATGTTTGTGTGAAAGCCGACTTTCACCAAGCTTGTTGGGAACACAAAGTTCCTTTTAAGTTGTAAACTACAATCCTTACATATATATGGGGAGGTACTAGCTCCAAATCGGTTTTACTGTGAAAACTGCAGGAACTTCAAACCGGCACTAGGAAACAGACTGAGGAACCAGAGTAAATTTTCTACTGCAACCCATTCCATTTGAGCCTGATGAACGAACGTCTTCCACATGCTCCCTTCTAAGATATTAGTGTGTGTGAAAGCCATAATTCACCTAGCTTGTTGGGAACACAAAATTAATTTTCAGTAGCCAAATACACTCCATACATATATATGGGGAAGTACTAACTCCAACCCGGTGTTACAGGGAAAATTGCAGGAACTTCAAACCGGCACTAGGAAACAGACTGAGAAACCAGAGTAAAAGTTTCTCCTGCAAACCATTCCCATTTTGCTAGATGAAGGAATGTCTCTCCAAATGCTCAGTTCTGAGACATATGTGTGTGTGAAAGTCGTCCTTCACCTAGCTTGTTGGGAACACAAAGTTCCTTTAAAGATGCAAAATACACTCCATACATATATATGGGGTGGTACTTGCCCCAGCTCTGTTTTACAGTGAAAACTGCAGGAACTTCTAACCAGCACTAGGAAGCAGACTGAGAATCCAGAGTATAAGTTTCTCCTGGAAACCGTTCCCATTGTGCTAGATGAAGGAACTTATCTCCACATGCTCATTTCTGAGAAATAATTGTGGGTGAAAGCCGTCCTTCACCTATCTTGTTGGGAAAAGAAAGTTACTTTTCAGTTGCCAACTACAATCCATACATATATATGGGGAGGTACTAGCTCCAACTCGGTTTTACAGTGAAAACTGCAGGAACTTCAAACCGGCACTAGGAAACAGACTGAGATACCAGAGTAAAAGTTTCTACTGCAACCCGATCCCTTTTGGCTAGATGAACGAATGTCTCTCCACATGCTCAGTTCTGAGACATATGTGTGTGTGAAAGCCGACATTCACCTAGCTTGTTGGGAACACAAAGTTCCTTTCCAGTTGCAAACTACACTCCATATATATATATGGGGTGGTACTAGCCCCAAATCTGTTATACAGTGAAAACTGCAGGAACTTCTAACCGGCACTAGGAAAGAGACTGAGAAACCAGAGTAAAAGTTTCTCCTGCAAACCGTTCCATTAATGCTAGATGAAAAAGCGTCTGTCAACATGCTCAGATCTGAGAGATCTGTGTGTGTGAAAGCCGTCCTTCAACTAGCTTGTTGGGAACACAAAGTTCTTTTCCAGTTGCAAACTACACTCCATACATATATATATGGTGGTACTAGCTCCAACTCGGTTTTACAGTGAAAACTGCTGGAACATCAAACCGGCACTAGGAAACAGACTGAGAAACCAGAGTAAAAGTTTCTCATGCAACCCGTTCCTTTGTGCTAGATGAACGAACGTCTCTCCACAGGCTCAGTTCTGAGAGATAAGTGTGTGTGAAAGCCGTCCTTCACCTAGATTGTTGGGAAAACAAAGTTCCTTTTAAATTGCAAACTACACTCCATATATATATATCGGGTGGTACTAGATCCAACTCGGTTTTACAGGGAAAACTGCAAGAACTTCAAACTGGCACTAGGAAACAGACTGAGAAACCAGAGTAAAATTTTCCCCTGCAACCCGTTTTCTTTGTTCTAGATGAACGAAAGTCCCTCCAAATGCTCAGTTCTGAGAGATAAGTGTGTGTGAAAGCCGTCCTTCACCTAGCTTGTTGGGAAAACAAAGTTCCTTTTAAATTGCAAACTACACTCCATATATATATATCGGGTGGTACTAGCTCCAACTCGGTTTTACAGGGAAAACTGCAAGAACTCAAACTGGCACTAGGAAACAGACTGAGAAACCAGAGTAAAATTTTCTCCTGCAACCCGTTTTCTTTGTTCTAGATGAACGAACGTCCCTCCAAATGCTCAGTTCTGAGAGATAAAGGTGTGTGAAAGCCGTCCTTCACCTAGCTTGTTGGGAACACAAAGTTTCTTTTCAGTTGCAATCTACACTCCATACATATATATGTGGAGGTACTAACTCCAACTCGGTTTTACAGTGAAAACTGCTGGAACTTCAAAACGGCACTAGGAAGCAGACTGAGAAAACAGAGTAAAAGTTTCTCCTGCAAACCGTTCCCATTGTGCTAGATGAAGGAACGTCTCTCCACATGCTCAGTTCTGAGAAATAATTGTGGGTGAAAGCCGTCCTTCACTTATCTTGTTGGGTAAACAAAGATACTTTTCAGTTGCAAACTACACTCCATATATATATATATGGGGAGGTACTAGCTCCAAATCTGTTTTACAGTGAAAACTGCACGAACTTCAAACCGGCACTAGGAAACAGACTGAGAAACCAGAGTAAAAGTTTCTCCTGCAAACCGTTCCCTTTGTGCTAGATGAACGAACGTCTCTCCACATGCTCAGTTCTGAGTGATAAGTGGGTGTGAAAGCCGTCCTTCACTTATCTTGTTGGGTAAACAAAGATACTTTTCAGTTGCAAACTACACTCCATACATATATATGGGGAGGTACTAGCTCCAAATCTGTTTTACAGTGAAAACTGCAGGAACATCAAACCGGCACTAGGAAAGAGACTGAGAAACCAGAGTAAAAGTTTCTCATGCAACCCGTTCCTTTGTGCTAGATGAACGAACGTTTTCCCACATGCTCAGTTCTGAGAGAAAATTGTGTGTGAAAGCCGTCCTTCACCTATCTTGTTGGGAAAAGAAAGTTACTTTTCAGTTGCCAACTACAATCCATACATATATATGGGGAGGTACTAGCTCCAACTCGGTTTTACAGTGAAAACTGCAGGAACTTCAAACCGGCACTAGGAAACAGACTGAGATACCAGAGTAAAAGTTTCTCCTGCAACCCGATCCCTTTTGGCTAGATGAACGAATGTCTCTCCACATGCTCAGTTCTGAGACATATGTGTGTGTGAAAGCCGACATTCACCTAGCTTGTTGGGAACACAAAGTTCCTTTCCAGTTGCAAACTACACTCCATATATATATATGGGGTGGTACTAGCCCCAAATCTGTTATACAGTGAAAACTGCAGGAACTTCTAACCGGCACTAGGAAAGAGACTGAGAAACCAGAGTAAAAGTTTCTCCTGCAAACCGTTCCATTAATGCTAGATGAAAAAGCGTCTGTCAACATGCTCAGATCTGAGAGATCTGTGTGTGTGAAAGCCGTCCTTCAACTAGCTTGTTGGGAACACAAAGTTCTTTTCCAGTTGCAAACTACACTCCATACATATATATATGGTGGTACTAGCTCCAACTCGGTTTTACAGTGAAAACTGCTGGAACATCAAACCAGCACTAGGAAACAGACTGAGAAACCAGAGTAAAAGTTTCTCATGCAACCCGTTCCTTTGTGCTAGATGAACGAACGTCTCTCCACAGGCTCAGTTCTGAGAGATAAGTGTGTGTGAAAGCAGTCCTTCACCTAGATTGTTGGGAAAACAAAGTTCCTTTTAAATTGCAAACTACACTCCATATATATATATCGGGTGGTACTAGATCCAACTCGGTTTTACAGGGAAAACTGCAAGAACTTCAAACTGGCACTAGGAAACAGACTGAGAAACCAGAGTAAAATTTTCCCCTGCAACCCGTTTTCTTTGTTCTAGATGAACGAAAGTCCCTCCAAATGCTCAGTTCTGAGAGATAAGTGTGTGTGAAAGCCGTCCTTCACCTAGCTTGTTGGGAAAACAAAGTTCCTTTTAAATTGCAAACTACACTCCATATATATATATCGGGTGGTACTAGCTCCAACTCGGTTTTACAGGGAAAACTGCAAGAACTCAAACTGGCACTAGGAAACAGACTGAGAAACCAGAGTAAAATTTTCTCCTGCAACCCGTTTTCTTTGTTCTAGATGAACGAACGTCCCTCCAAATGCTCAGTTCTGAGAGATAAAGGTGTGTGAAAGCCGTCCTTCACCTAGCTTGTTGGGAACACAAAGTTTCTTTTCAGTTGCAATCTACACTCCATACATATATATGTGGAGGTACTAACTCCAACTCGGTTTTACAGTGAAAACTGCTGGAACTTCAAAACGGCACTAGGAAGCAGACTGAGAAAACAGAGTAAAAGTTTCTCCTGCAAACCGTTCCCATTGTGCTAGATGAAGGAACGTCTCTCCACATGCTCAGTTCTGAGAAATAATTGTGGGTGAAAGCCGTCCTTCACTTATCTTGTTGGGTAAACAAAGATACTTTTCAGTTGCAAACTACACTCCATATATATATATATGGGGAGGTACTAGCTCCAAATCTGTTTTACAGTGAAAACTGCACGAACTTCAAACCGGCACTAGGAAACAGACTGAGAAACCAGAGTAAAAGTTTCTCCTGCAAACCGTTCCCTTTGTGCTAGATGAACGAACGACTCTCCACATGCTCAGTTCTGAGTGATAAGTGGGTGTGAAAGCCGTCCTTCACATATCTTGTTGGGTAAACAAAGATACTTTTCAGTTGCAAACTACACTCCATACATATATATGGGGAGGTACTAGCTCCAAATCTGTTTTACAGTGAAAACTGCAGGAACATCAAACCGGCACTAGGAAAGAGACTGAGAAACCAGAGTAAAAGTTTCTCATGCAACCCGTTCCTTTGTGCTAGATGAACGAACGTCTTCCCACATGCTCAGTTCTGAGAGAAAATTGTGTGTGAAAGCCGTCCTTCACCTATCTTGTTGGGAAAAGAAAGTTACTTTTCAGTTGCCAACTACAATCCATACATATATATGGGGAGGTACTAGCTCCAACTCGGTTTTACAGTGAAAACTGCAGGAACTTCAAACCGGCACTAGGAAACAGACTGAGATACCAGAGTAAAAGTTTCTCCTGCAACCCGATCCCTTTTGGCTAGATGAACGAATGTCTCTCCACATGCTCAGTTCTGAGACATATGTGTGTGTGAAAGCCGACATTCACCTAGCTTGTTGGGAACACAAAGTTCCTTTCCAGTTGCAAACAACACTCCATATATATATATCGGGTGGTACTAGATCCAACTCGGTTTTACAGGGAAAACTGCAAGAACTTCAAACTGGCACTAGGAAACAGACTGAGAAACCAGAGTAAAATTTTCTCCTGCAACCCGTTTTCTTTGTTCTAGATGAATGAACGTCCCTCCAAATGCTCAGTTCTGAGAGATAAGTGTGTGTGAAAGCCGTCCTTCACCTAGCTTGTTGGGAAAACAAAGTTCCTTTTAAATTGCAAACTACACTCCATATATATATATCGGGTGGTACTAGCTCCAACTCGGTTTTACAGGGAAAACTGCAAGAACTCAAACTGGCACTAGGAAACAGACTGAGAAACCAGAGTAAAATTTTCTCCTGCAACCCGTTTTCTTTGTTCTAGATGAACGAACGTCCCTCCAAATGCTCAGTTCTGAGAGATAAAGGTGTGTGAAAGCCGTCCTTCACCTAGCTTGTTGGGAACACAAAGTTTCTTTTCAGTTGCAATCTACACTCCATACATATATATGTGGAGGTACTAACTCCAACTCGGTTTTACAGTGAAAACTGCTGGAACTTCAAAACGGCACTAGGAAGCAGACTGAGAAAACAGAGTAAAAGTTTCTCCTGCAAACCGTTCCCATTGTGCTAGATGAAGGAACGTCTCTCCACATGCTCAGTTCTGAGAAATAATTGTGGGTGAAAGCCGTCCTTCACTTATCTTGTTGGGTAAACAAAGATACTTTTCAGTTGCAAACTACACTCCATATATATATATATGGGGAGGTACTAGCTCCAAATCTGTTTTACAGTGAAAACTGCACGAACTTCAAACCGGCACTAGGAAACAGACTGAGAAACCAGAGTAAAAGTTTCTCCTGCAAACCGTTCCCTTTGTGCTAGATGAACGAACGTCTCTCCACATGCTCAGTTCTGAGTGATAAGTGGGTGTGAAAGCCGTCCTTCACTTATCTTGTTGGGTAAACAAAGATACTTTTCAGTTGCAAACTACACTCCATACATATATATGGGGAGGTACTAGCTCCAAATCTGTTTTACAGTGAAAACTGCAGGAACATCAAACCGGCACTAGGAAAGAGACTGAGAAACCAGAGTAAAAGTTTCTCATGCAACACGTTCCTTTGTGCTAGATGAACGAACGTCTTCCCACATGCTCAGTTCTGAGAGAAAATTGTGTGTGAAAGCCGTCCTTCACCTATCTTGTTGGGAAAAGAAAGTTACTTTTCAGTTGCCAACTACAATCCATACATATATATGGGGAGGTACTAGCTCCAACTCGGTTTTACAGTGAAAACTGCAGGAACTTCAAACCGGCACTAGGAAACAGACTGAGATACCAGAGTAAAAGTTTCTCCTGCAACCCGATCCCTTTTGGCTAGATGAACGAATGTCTCTCCACATGCTCAGTTCTGAGACATATGTGTGTGTGAAAGCCGACATTCACCTAGCTTGTTGGGAACACAAAGTTCCTTTCCAGTTGCAAACTACACTCCATATATATATATGGGGTGGTACTAGCCCCAAATCTGTTATACAGTGAAAACTGCAGGAACTTCTAACCGGCACTAGGAAAGAGACTGAGAAACCAGAGTAAAAGTTTCTCCTGCAAACCGTTCCATTAATGCTAGATGAAAAAGCGTCTGTCAACATGCTCAGATCTGAGAGATCTGTGTGTGTGAAAGCCGTCCTTCAACTAGCTTGTTGGGAACACAAAGTTCTTTTCCAGTTGCAAACTACACTCCATACATATATATATGGTGGTACTAGCTCCAACTCGGTTTTACAGTGAAAACTGCTGGAACATCAAACCGGCACTAGGAAACAGACTGAGAAACCAGAGTAAAAGTTTCTCATGCAACCCGTTCCTTTGTGCTAGATGAACGAACGTCTCTCCACAGGCTCAGTTCTGAGAGATAAGTGTGTGTGAAAGCCGTCCTTCACCTAGATTGTTGGGAAAACAAAGTTCCTTTTAAATTGCAAACTACACTCCATATATATATATCGGGTGGTACTAGATCCAACTCGGTTTTACAGGGAAAACTGCAAGAACTTCAAACTGGCACTAGGAAACAGACTGAGAAACCAGAGTAAAATTTTCTCCTGCAACCCGATTTCTTTGTTCTAGATGAACGAACGTCCCTCCAAATGCTCAGTTCTGAGAGATAAGTGTGTGTGAAAGCCGTCCTTCACCTAGCTTGTTGGGAAAACAAAGTTCCTTTTAAATTGCAAACTACACTCCATATATATATATCGGGTGGTACTAGCTAAAACTCGGTTTTACAGGGAAAACTGCAAGAACTCAAACTGGCACTAGGAAACAGACTGAGAAACCAGAGTAAAATTTTCTCCTGCAACCCGTTTTCTTTGTTCTAGATGAACGAACGTCCCTCCAAATGCTCAGTTCTGAGAGATAAAGGTGTGTGAAAGCCGTCCTTCACCTAGCTTGTTGGGAACACAAAGTTTCTTTTCAGTTGCAATCTACACTCCATACATATATATGTGGAGGTACTAACTCCAACTCGGTTTTACAGTGAAAACTGCTGGAACTTCAAAACGGCACTAGGAAGCAGACTGAGAAAACAGAGTAAAAGTTTCTCCTGCAAACCGTTCCCATTGTGCTAGATGAAGGAACGTCTCTCCACATGCTCAGTTCTGAGAAATAATTGTGGGTGAAAGCCGTCCTTCACTTATCTTGTTGGGTAAACAAAGATACTTTTCAGTTGCAAACTACACTCCATATATATATATATGGGGAGGTACTAGCTCCAAATCTGTTTTACAGTGAAAACTGCACGAACTTCAAACCGGCACTAGGAAACAGACTGAGAAACCAGAGTAAATGTTTCTCCTGCAAACCGTTCCCTTTGTGCTAGATGAACGAACGTCTCTCCACATGCTCAGTTCTGAGTGATAAGTGGGTGTGAAAGCCGTCCTTCACTTATCTTGTTGGGTAAACAAAGATACTTTTCAGTTGCAAACTACACTCCATACATATATATGGGGAGGTACTAGCTCCAAATCTGTTTTACAGTGAAAACTGCAGGAACATCAAATCGGCACTAGGAAAGAGACTGATAAACCAGAGTAAAAGTTTCTCATGCAACCCGTTCCATTGTGCTTGATGAACGAACGTCTTCCCACATGCTCAGTTCTGAGAGAAAATTGTGTGTGAAAACCGTTCTTCACCTAGCTTGTTGGGAACACAAAGTTGTTTTCCAGTTGCAAACTACACTCCATACATATATATGGGGTGGTACTACCCCAAATCTGTTTTATAGTGAAAACTGCAGGAACTTCAGTCCGGCACTAAGGAACAGAGTAACCACAGTAAAATTTTTCCTGCAAAACGTTCCATTTGTGCTAGGTGAACGAACGTCTCTCCATATGCTCAGTTCTGAGAGATCAGTGTGTGTGAAAGCCGTCCTTCCCCTAGCTTGTTGGGAACACAAATTTCCTTTTAAATTGCAAACTACACTCCCTACAAATATATGGGTAGGTACTAGCTCCAACTCGGTTTTACAGGGAAAACTGCAGGAACTTCAAACCGACACTAGGAAACAGACTGAGAAACCACAGTAAAATTTCTCCTGCAAAACGTTCCATTTGTGCTAGATGAACGAACGTCTCTCCACATGCTCAGTTCTGAGAAAAAAATTTTGTGTGAAAGCCGTCCTTCAACTAGCTTGTTGGAAATACCAAGTTTCTTTTAAGTTGTACACTATACTCCATACATATATACGGGGAGGTACTAGTTCCAACTCGGTTTTACAGTGAAAATTGCAGGAACTTCAAACCGGCAATAGTAAACAAACTGAGAAACCAGAGTAAAAGTTTATGTTGCAACCCGTTCACTTTGTGCTAAATGAACGAAAGTCTCTCCACATGCTCACTTCTGAGAGATCAGTGTGTGTGAAAGCCGTAATTCACCTATTTGTTGGGAACACAAAGTTCCTTTTCAGATGCAAACTACACTCCATACATTCATATGGGGAAGTACTAGCTCCAAATCGGTTTTACAGGGAAAACTGAAGGAACTTCAAACCGGCACTAGGAAACAGACTGAGAAACCAGAGTAAATGTTTCTCCTGCAACCAGTTCCCTTTGTGCTAGATGAAAAAAAGTCTGTCCACATGCTCAGATCTGAGAGATCAGTGTGTGTGAAAGCCGTCCTTCAACTAGCTTGTTGGGATCACAAAGTTCCTTTCCAGTTGCAAACTACACTCCATACATATATAATGGGTGGTACTAGCTCCAACTCTGTTTTACAGGGAAAACTGCAGGAACTTCAATCCGGCAGTAGAAAACAGACTGAGAATCCAGAGTAAAAGTTTCTCCTGCAACCCGTTCCCTTTGTGCTAGATGAACAAACGTGTGTCAACATGCTCAGATCTGAGAAATCTGTGTGTGTGAAAGCCGTCCTTCAACTAGCTTGTTGGGAACACAGTTCCTTTTCAGTTGCAAACTACACTGCTTACATATATATGGGGAGGTACTAGCTCCAACTCTGTTTTCAGTGAAAACTGCAGGAACTTCAACCCGGCACTAGGAAGCAGACTGAGAGAACAGAGTAAAAGTTTGTCCTCAAACCATTCCCATTTTGCTAGATGAAGGAACGTCTCTCCAAATGTTCAGTTCTGAGAAATATTTGTGTGTGAAAGAGGGCCTTCAACTAGCTTGTTGGGAACACAAAGTTCCTTTTAATTTGCAAACTTCACTCCATACATATATATGGGGAGGTACTAGCTCCAACTCGGTTTTCAGTGAAAACTGCAGGAACTTCAACCCGGCACTAGGAAGCAGACTGAGAAACGAGAGTAAAAGTTTGTCCTTCAAACCATTCCCATTGTGCTACATGAACGAAAGTCTCACCACATGCTCTGTTCTGAGGGATAAGTGTGTGTGAAAGCCGTTCTTCACCTAGCTTGTTGGGAACACATAGTTCCTTTTCAGTTGCAAACTACACTCCTTACATATATATGGGGAGGTACTAGTTCCGACTCGGTTTTACAGTGAAAACAGGAGGAACTTCAAACCGGCACTAGGAAACAGACTGAGAAACCAGAGTAAAATTTTCTCCTGTAACCCGTTTACTTTGTGCTAGATCAACGAACGTCTCTCCACATGCTCACTTCTGAGAGATAATTGTGTGTGATAGCCGTCCTTCACCTAGTTTGTTGGGAACACAAAGTTCCTTTTCAGTTGCTTATTACACTCCATACATATATATGGGGAGGTACTAGCTCCAACTCGGTTTTACAGTGAAAACTTCAGGAACTTCATACCGGCACTATGAGGCAGACTGAGAGACCAGAGTAAAAGATTCTCCTGCAAACCATTCCCATTTTGCTAGATGAAGGAAAGTCTCTCCACATGCTAAAATCTGGAAAATAATTGTGTGTGAAAGTCGTCCTACACTTAGCTTGTTGGGAACACAAAGTTCCTTTTCAGTTGCAAACTACACTCCATACATATATATGGGGAGGTATTAGCACCAACTCGGGTTTACAGTGAAAACTGCAGGAACTTCAAACCGGCACTAGGAAACAGCCTGAGAAACCAGAGTAAAGTTTCTCATGCAACCCGTTCCTTTGTGCTAGATGAACGAACGTCTCTCCAAATGCTCAGTTCTGTAAGAAAAGTGTGTGTGAAAGTCGTCCTTCACCTAGCTTGTTGGGAAAACAAAGTTACTTTTAAATTGCAAACTACACTCCATATATATATATCGGGTGGTATTAGCTCCAACTCGGTTTTACAGGGAAAACTGCAAGAACTTCAAACTGGCACTAGGAAACAGACTGAGAAACCAGAGTAAAATATTCTCCTGCAACCCGTTTTCTTTGTTCTAGATGCACGAACGTCTCTCCAAAGGCTCAGTTCTGAGAGATAAGTGTGTGTGAAAGCCGTCCTTCACCTAGCTTGTTGGGAACACAAAGGTCCTTTTCAGTTGCAATCTACAATCCATACATATATATGCGGAGGTACTAACTCCAACTCGGTTTTACAGTGAAAAATGCAGGAACTTCAAACCGGCACTAGGAAGCAGACTGAGAAAACAGAGTAAAAGTTTCTCCTGCAAACCGTTCCCATTGTGCTAGATGAAAGAACGTCTCTCCACATGCTGTGTTCTGAGAAATATTTGTGGGTGAAAGCCGTCCTTCACCTATCTTGTTGGGTAAACAAAGTTGCTTTTCTGTTGCAAGCTACACTCCATACCTATATATGGGGAGGTACTAGCTCCAAATCTGTTTTACAGTGAAAATTGCACGAACTTCAAACCGGCACTAGGAAACAGACTGATAAACCAGAGTAAAATTTTCTCCTGCAACCCGTTTTCTTTGTTCTAGATGAACGAACGTCTCTCCAAATGCTGAGTTCTGAGAGATAAGTGTGTGTGAAAGCCGTCCTTCACCTACCTTGTTGGGAACACAAAGTTCCTTTCCAGTTGCAAACTACACTCCATATATATATATATGGGGAGGTACTAGCTCCAAATCTGTTTTACAGTGAAAACTGCACGAACTTCAAACCGGCACTAGGAAACAGACTGAGAAACCACAGTAAAATTTCTCCTGCAAACCGTTCCCTTTGTGCTAGATGAACGAACGTCTCTCCACATGCTCAGTTCTGAGTGATAAGTGGGTGTGAAAGCCGTCCTTCACTTATCTTGTTGGGTAAACAAAGATACTTTTCAGTTGCAAACTACACTCCATACATATATATGGGGAGGTACTAGCTCCAAATCTGTTTTACAGTGAAAACTGCAGGAACATCAAACCGGCACTAGGAAAGAGACTGATAAACCAGAGTAAAAGTTTGTCATGCAACCCGTTCCTTTGTGCTAGATGAACGAACGTCTTCCCACATGCTCAGTTCTGAGAGAAAATTGTGTGTGAAAGCCGTTCTTCACCTAGCTTGTTGGGAACACAAAGTTGTTTTCCAGTTGCAAACTACACTCCATACATATATATGGGGTGGTACTACCCCAAATCTGTTTTATAGTGAAAACTGCAGGAACTTCAGTCCGGCACTAAGGAACAGACTGAGTAACCACAGTAAAATTTTTCCTGCAAAACGTTCCATTTGTGCTAGGTGAACGAACGTCTCTCCATATGCTCAGTTCTGAGAGATCAGTGTGTGTGAAAGCCGTCCTTCACCTAGCTTGTTGGGAACACAAATTTCCTTTTAAATTGCAAACTACACTCCCTACAAATATATGGGTAGGTACTAGCTCCAACTCGGTTTTACAGGGAAAACTGCAGGAACTTCAAACCGACACTAGGAAACAGACTGAGAAACCACAGTAAAATTTCTCCTGCAATACGTTCCATTTGTGCTAGATGAACGAACGTCTCTCCACATGCTCAGTTCTGAGAAAAAAATTTTGTGTGAAAGCCGTCCTTCAACTAGCTTGTTGGGAATACCAAGTTTCTTTTAAGTTGTACACTATACTCCATACATATATACGGGGAGGTACTAGTTCCAACTCGGTTTTACAGTGAAAATTGCAGGAACTTCAAACCGGCAATAGTAAACAAACTGAGAAACCAGAGTAAAAGTTTATGTTGCAACCCGTTCACTTTGTGCTAAATGAACGAAAGTCTCTCCACATGCTCACTTCTGAGAGATCAGTGTGTGTGAAAGCCGTAATTCACCTATTTGTTGGGAACACAAAGTTCCTTTTCAGATGCAAACTACACTCCATACATTCATATGGGGAAGTACTAGCTCCAAATCGGTTTTACAGGGAAAACTGAAGGAACTTCAAACCGGCACTAGGAAACAGACTGAGAAACCAGAGTAAATGTTTCTCCTGCAACCAGTTCCCTTTGTGCTAGATGAAAAAAAGTCTGTCCACATGCTCAGATCTGAGAGATCAGTGTGTGTGAAAGCCGTCCTTCAACTAGCTTGTTGGGATCACAAAGTTCCTTTCCAGTTGCAAACTACACTCCATACATATATAATGGGTGGTACTAGCTCCAACTCTGTTTTACAGGGAAAACTGCAGGAACTTCAACCCGGCACTAGGAAGCAGACTGAGAGAACAGAGTAAAAGTTTGTCCTCAAACCATTCCCATTTTGCTAGATGAAGGAACGTCTCTCCAAATGTTCAGTTCTGAGAAATATTTGTGTGTGAAGAGGGCCTTCAACTAGCTTGTTGGGAACACAAAGTTCCTTTTAATTTGCAAACTTCACTCCATACATATATATGGGGAGGTACTAGCTCCAACTCGGTTTTCAGTGAAAACTGCAGGAACTTCAACCCGGCACTAGGAAGCAGACTGAGAAACGAGAGTAAAAGTTTGTCCTTCAAACCATTCCCATTGTGCTACATGAACGAAAGTCTCACCACATGCTCTGTTCTGAGGGATAAGTGTGTGTGAAAGCCGTTCTTCACCTAGCTTGTTGGGAACACATAGTTCCTTTTCAGTTGCAAACTACACTCCTTACATATATATGGGGAGGTACTAGTTCCGACTCGGTTTTACAGTGAAAACAGGAGGAACTTCAAACCGGCACTAGGAAACAGACTGAGAAACCAGAGAAAAATTTTCTCCTGTAACCCGTTTACTTTGTGCTAGATCAACGAACGTCTCTCCACATGCTCACTTCTGAGAGATAATTGTGTGTGATAGCCGTCCTTCACCTAGTTTGTTGGGAACACAAAGTTCCTTTTCAGTTGCTTATTACACTCCATACATATATATGGGGAGGTACTAGCTCCAACTCGGTTTTACAGTGAAAACTTCAGGAACTTCATACCGGCACTATGAAGCAGACTGAGAGACCAGAGTAAAAGATTCTCCTGCAAACCATTCCCATTTTGCTAGATGAAGGAAAGTCTCTCCACATGCTAAAATCTGGAAAATAATTGTGTGTGAAAGTCGTCCTACACTTAGCTTGTTGGGAACACAAAGTTCCTTTTCAGTTGCAAACTACACTCCATACATATATATGGGGAGGTACTAGCACCAACTCGGGTTTACAGTGAAAACTGCAAGAACTTCAAACTGGCACTAGGAAACAGACTGAGAAACCAGAGTAAAATATTCTCCTGCAACCCGTTTTCTTTGTTCTAGATGAACGAACGTCTCTCCAAAGGCTCAGTTCTGAGAGATAAGTGTGTGTGAAAGCCGTCCTTCACCTAGCTTGTTGGGAACACAAAGGTCCTTTTCAGTTGCAATCTACAATCTATACATATATATGCGGAGGTACTAACTCCAACTCGGTTTTACAGTGAAAAATGCAGGAACTTCAAACCGGCACTAGGAAGCAGACTGAGAAAACAGAGTAAAAGTTTCTCCTGCAAACCGTTCCCATTGTGCTAGATGAAAGAACGTCTCTCCACATGCTGTGTTCTGAGAAATATTTGTGGGTGAAAGCCGTCCTTCACCTATCTTGTTGGGTAAACAAAGTTACTTTTCAGTTGCAAGCTACACTCCATACCTATATATGGGGAGGTACTAGCTCCAAATCTGTTTTACAGTGAAAATTGCACGAACTTCAAACCGGCACTAGGAAACAGACTGATAAACCAGAGTAAAATTTTCCCCTGCAACCCGTTTTCTTTGTTCTAGATGAACGAACGTCTCTCCAAATGCTCAGTTCTGAGAGATAAGTGTGTGTGAAAGCCGTCCTTCACCTACCTTGTTGGGAACACAAAGTTCCTTTCTAGTTGCAAACTACACTCCATACATATATATTGGGAGGTACTAGCTCCAACTCGGTTTTACAGTGAAAACTGCAGGAGCTTCAAACCGGAACTAGGAAACAGACTGAGAATCCAGAGTAATAGTTTCTCCTTCATCCCTTTCCCATTGTGCTAGATGAACTAACGTCTCTCCACATGCTCACTTCTGAGAGATGTGTGTGTGTGAAAGCCTTCCTTCACCTAGCTTGTTGGGAACAAAAAGTTCCTTTTAAATTGCAAACTACACTCCATATATATATCGTGTGGTACTAGCTCCTACTCGGTTTTACAGGGAAAATTGCAGGAAGTTCAAACTGGCACTAGGAAACAGACTGAGAAACCAGAGTAAAATTATCTCCTGCAACCCGTTTTCTTTGTTCTAGATGAACGAACGTCTCTCCAAATGCTCAGTTCTGAGAGATAAGTGTGTGTGAAAGCCGTACTTCTCCTAGCTTGTTGGGAACACAATGTTCCTTTTCAGTTCCAAACTACACTCCATACATATATATGGGGAGATTCTAGCACCAACTCGGTTTTATGGTGAAAACTGCAGGAAATTCTAACCGGCACTAGGAAGCAGACTGAGAATCCAGAGTATAAATTTCTCCTGCAAACCGTTCCAATTGTGGTAGATGAGGGAACGTCTCTCCACATGCTCAGTTCTGAGACATATGTGTGTGTGAATGCCGTTCTTCACCTAGCTTGTTGGGAACTCAAAGTTCCTTTCCAGTGTCAAATTACACTCCATACATATATATGGGTTGGTACTTGCCCCAACTCTGCTTTACAGTGAAAACTACAGGATCTTATAACCGGCACTAGGAAGCAGACTGAGAATCCAGAGTAAAAGTTTCTCCTGCAAACCGTTCCCATTGTGCTAGATGAAGGAACGTGTCTCCACATGTTCAGTTCTGAGAAATAATTGTTTTGAAAGCCGTCCTTCACCTCGCTTGTTGGGAAAACAAATTTCCTTTTCAGTTGCAAACTACACTCCATACATATATATGGGGAGGTACAAGCTCCAAGTCGTTTTTACAGTAAAAACTGCAGGAAATTAAAACTGCACTAGGAAACAGGCTAAGAAACCAGAGTAAAGTTTCTCTGCAACCCGATCCCTTTGTGCTAGTTGAACGAATGTCTCTCCACATGCTCAGTTCTGAGACATATGTGTGTGTGAAAGCCGACCTTCACGTAGCTTGTTGGGAACACAAAGTTCCTTTCCAGGTGCAAACTACACTCCATACATATATAAGGGGAGGTACTAGCTCCAACTCGGTTTTACAGTGAAAAATGCAGGAACTTCAAACCGGCACTAGGAAGCAGACTGAGAAAACAGAGTAAAAGTTTCTCCTGCAAACCGTTCCCATTGTGCTAGATGAAAGAACGTCTCTCCACATGCTGTGTTCTGAGAAATATTTGTGGGTGAAAGCCGTCCTTCACCTATCTTGTTGGGTAAACAAAGTTGCTTTTCTGTTGCAAGCTACACTCCATACCTATATATGGGGAGGTACTAGCTCCAAATCTGTTTTACAGTGAAAATTGCACGAACTTCAAACCGGCACTAGGAAACAGACTGATAAACCAGAGTAAAATTTTCTCCTGCAACCCGTTTTCTTTGTTCTAGATGAACGAACGTCTCTCCAAATGCTCAGTTCTGAGAGATAAGTGTGTGTGAAAGCCGTCCTTCACCTACCTTGTTGGGAACACAAAGTTCCTTTCCAGTTGCAAACTACACTCCATATATATATATATGGGGAGGTACTAGCTCCAAATCTGTTTTACAGTGAAAACTGCACGAACTTCAAACCGGCACTAGGAAACAGACTGAGAAACCACAGTAAAATTTCTCCTGCAAACCGTTCCCTTTGTGCTAGATGAACGAACGTCTCTCCACATGCTCAGTTCTGAGTGATAAGTGGGTGTGAAAGCCGTCCTTCACTTATCTTGTTGGGTAAACAAAGATACTTTTCAGTTGCAAACTACACTCCATACATATATATGGGGAGGTACTAGCTCCAAATCTGTTTTACAGTGAAAACTGCAGGAACATCAAACCGGCACTAGGAAAGAGACTGATAAACCAGAGTAAAAGTTTGTCATGCAACCCGTTCCTTTGTGCTAGATGAACGAACGTCTTCCCACATGCTCAGTTCTGAGAGAAAATTGTGTGTGAAAGCCGTTCTTCACCTAGCTTGTTGGGAACACAAAGTTGTTTTCCAGTTGCAAACTACACTCCATACATATATATGGGGTGGTACTACCCCAAATCTGTTTTATAGTGAAAACTGCAGGAACTTCAGTCCGGCACTAAGGAACAGACTGAGTAACCACAGTAAAATTTTTCCTGCAAAACGTTCCATTTGTGCTAGGTGAACGAACGTCTCTCCATATGCTCAGTTCTGAGAGATCAGTGTGTGTGAAAGCCGTCCTTCACCTAGCTTGTTGGGAACACAAATTTCCTTTTAAATTGCAAACTACACTCCCTACAAATATATGGGTAGGTACTAGCTCCAACTCGGTTTTACAGGGAAAACTGCAGGAACTTCAAACCGACACTAGGAAACAGACTGAGAAACCACAGTAAAATTTCTCCTGCAATACGTTCCATTTGTGCTAGATGAACGAACGTCTCTCCACATGCTCAGTTCTGAGAAAAAAATTTTGTGTGAAAGCCGTCCTTCAACTAGCTTGTTGGGAATACCAAGTTTCTTTTAAGTTGTACACTATACTCCATACATATATACGGGGAGGTACTAGTTCCAACTCGGTTTTACAGTGAAAATTGCAGGAACTTCAAACCGGCAATAGTAAACAAACTGAGAAACCAGAGTAAAAGTTTATGTTGCAACCCGTTCACTTTGTGCTAAATGAACGAAAGTCTCTCCACATGCTCACTTCTGAGAGATCAGTGTGTGTGAAAGCCGTAATTCACCTATTTGTTGGGAACACAAAGTTCCTTTTCAGATGCAAACTACACTCCATACATTCATATGGGGAAGTACTAGCTCCAAATCGGTTTTACAGGGAAAACTGAAGGAACTTCAAACCGGCACTAGGAAACAGACTGAGAAACCAGAGTAAATGTTTCTCCTGCAACCAGTTCCCTTTGTGCTAGATGAAAAAAAGTCTGTCCACATGCTCAGATCTGAGAGATCAGTGTGTGTGAAAGCCGTCCTTCAACTAGCTTGTTGGGATCACAAAGTTCCTTTCCAGTTGCAAACTACACTCCATACATATATAATGGGTGGTACTAGCTCCAACTCTGTTTTACAGGGAAAACTGCAGGAACTTCAACCCGGCACTAGGAAGCAGACTGAGAGAACAGAGTAAAAGTTTGTCCTCAAACCATTCCCATTTTGCTAGATGAAGGAACGTCTCTCCAAATGTTCAGTTCTGAGAAATATTTGTGTGTGAAGAGGGCCTTCAACTAGCTTGTTGGGAACACAAAGTTCCTTTTAATTTGCAAACTTCACTCCATACATATATATGGGGAGGTACTAGCTCCAACTCGGTTTTCAGTGAAAACTGCAGGAACTTCAACCCGGCACTAGGAAGCAGACTGAGAAACGAGAGTAAAAGTTTGTCCTTCAAACCATTCCCATTGTGCTACATGAACGAAAGTCTCACCACATGCTCTGTTCTGAGGGATAAGTGTGTGTGAAAGCCGTTCTTCACCTAGCTTGTTGGGAACACATAGTTCCTTTTCAGTTGCAAACTACACTCCTTACATATATATGGGGAGGTACTAGTTCCGACTCGGTTTTACAGTGAAAACAGGAGGAACTTCAAACCGGCACTAGGAAACAGACTGAGAAACCAGAGAAAAATTTTCTCCTGTAACCCGTTTACTTTGTGCTAGATCAACGAACGTCTCTCCACATGCTCACTTCTGAGAGATAATTGTGTGTGATAGCCGTCCTTCACCTAGTTTGTTGGGAACACAAAGTTCCTTTTCAGTTGCTTATTACACTCCATACATATATATGGGGAGGTACTAGCTCCAACTCGGTTTTACAGTGAAAACTTCAGGAACTTCATACCGGCACTATGAAGCAGACTGAGAGACCAGAGTAAAAGATTCTCCTGCAAACCATTCCCATTTTGCTAGATGAAGGAAAGTCTCTCCACATGCTAAAATCTGGAAAATAATTGTGTGTGAAAGTCGTCCTACACTTAGCTTGTTGGGAACACAAAGTTCCTTTTCAGTTGCAAACTACACTCCATACATATATATGGGGAGGTACTAGCACCAACTCGGGTTTACAGTGAAAACTGCAAGAACTTCAAACTGGCACTAGGAAACAGACTGAGAAACCAGAGTAAAATATTCTCCTGCAACCCGTTTTCTTTGTTCTAGATGAACGAACGTCTCTCCAAAGGCTCAGTTCTGAGAGATAAGTGTGTGTGAAAGCCGTCCTTCACCTAGCTTGTTGGGAACACAAAGGTCCTTTTCAGTTGCAATCTACAATCTATACATATATATGCGGAGGTACTAACTCCAACTCGGTTTTACAGTGAAAAATGCAGGAACTTCAAACCGGCACTAGGAAGCAGACTGAGAAAACAGAGTAAAAGTTTCTCCTGCAAACCGTTCCCATTGTGCTAGATGAAAGAACGTCTCTCCACATGCTGTGTTCTGAGAAATATTTGTGGGTGAAAGCCGTCCTTCACCTATCTTGTTGGGTAAACAAAGTTACTTTTCAGTTGCAAGCTACACTCCATACCTATATATGGGGAGGTACTAGCTCCAAATCTGTTTTACAGTGAAAATTGCACGAACTTCAAACCGGCACTAGGAAACAGACTGATAAACCAGAGTAAAATTTTCCCCTGCAACCCGTTTTCTTTGTTCTAGATGAACGAACGTCTCTCCAAATGCTCAGTTCTGAGAGATAAGTGTGTGTGAAAGCCGTCCTTCACCTACCTTGTTGGGAACACAAAGTTCCTTTCTAGTTGCAAACTACACTCCATACATATATATTGGGAGGTACTAGCTCCAACTCGGTTTTACAGTGAAAACTGCAGGAGCTTCAAACCGGAACTAGGAAACAGACTGAGAATCCAGAGTAATAGTTTCTCCTTCATCCCTTTCCCATTGTGCTAGATGAACTAACGTCTCTCCACATGCTCACTTCTGAGAGATGTGTGTGTGTGAAAGCCTTCCTTCACCTAGCTTGTTGGGAACAAAAAGTTCCTTTTAAATTGCAAACTACACTCCATATATATATCGTGTGGTACTAGCTCCTACTCGGTTTTACAGGGAAAATTGCAGGAAGTTCAAACTGGCACTAGGAAACAGACTGAGAAACCAGAGTAAAATTATCTCCTGCAACCCGTTTTCTTTGTTCTAGATGAACGAACGTCTCTCCAAATGCTCAGTTCTGAGAGATAAGTGTGTGTGAAAGCCGTACTTCTCCTAGCTTGTTGGGAACACAATGTTCCTTTTCAGTTCCAAACTACACTCCATACATATATATGGGGAGATTCTAGCACCAACTCGGTTTTATGGTGAAAACTGCAGGAAATTCTAACCGGCACTAGGAAGCAGACTGAGAATCCAGAGTATAAATTTCTCCTGCAAACCGTTCCAATTGTGGTAGATGAGGGAACGTCTCTCCACATGCTCAGTTCTGAGACATATGTGTGTGTGAATGCCGTTCTTCACCTAGCTTGTTGGGAACTCAAAGTTCCTTTCCAGTGTCAAATTACACTCCATACATATATATGGGTTGGTACTTGCCCCAACTCTGCTTTACAGTGAAAACTACAGGATCTTATAACCGGCACTAGGAAGCAGACTGAGAATCCAGAGTAAAAGTTTCTCCTGCAAACCGTTCCCATTGTGCTAGATGAAGGAACGTGTCTCCACATGTTCAGTTCTGAGAAATAATTGTTTTGAAAGCCGTCCTTCACCTCGCTTGTTGGGAAAACAAATTTCCTTTTCAGTTGCAAACTACACTCCATACATATATATGGGGAGGTACAAGCTCCAAGTCGTTTTTACAGTAAAAACTGCAGGAAATTAAAACTGCACTAGGAAACAGGCTAAGAAACCAGAGTAAAGTTTCTCTGCAACCCGATCCCTTTGTGCTAGTTGAACGAATGTCTCTCCACATGCTCAGTTCTGAGACATATGTGTGTGTGAAAGCCGACCTTCACGTAGCTTGTTGGGAACACAAAGTTCCTTTCCAGGTGCAAACTACACTCCATACATATATAAGGGGTGGTACTAGCCCCAACTCTGTTTTACAGTGAAAACTGCAAGAACTTCTAACCGGCACTAGGAAGCAGACTGAGAATCCAGAATAAAAGTTTCTCCTGGAAACCGTTCCCATTGTGCTAGATGAAGGAACGTCTCTCCACATGCTCAGTTCTGAGAAAAAATTATGTGTGAAGCCGTCCTTCAACTAGCTTGTTGGGAATACCAAGATTCTTTTCAGTTGCACACTATACTCCATACATATATATGGGGAGGTACTAGCTCCAACTAGGTTTTACAGTGAAAACTGCAGGAATTTCAAA